>NC_134457.1:208062931-209262931 GCF_047948215.1 Lycorma delicatula | reverse complement strand
GTAGCATATACATGTGTTAAAATAAACAAATTTTTAAGCAGAATGTACATGTTAGCTATTTAACAGATTTAACCAATTTAAATGCTTTGTCACGTTGAATAACCAATGATTTGCCAGACTTGAACTTTTATTTTGTTAGGTTATAGGGCATGTTTGTTTGGGATATAGTCATTTCTCTTTGTGTAATTTACTTCCATAGGGATAACGTAATTAAATCATTGAAAACTGACTGATCTACCAACAGTCGGTTGATTACCATAACCAACTGAAACAGTATCTCAATGAAAACTTCCTGCAGCGTTAGATAGGACAAGCAGATCGCGGCAATAAGTAATGCAATGCAGTGACCTCTTTGGTCACCAGATTCAATAAAATGCAATTTATTTTATGAGGATACGTAATTTTAATGCCCCCACTTACGAGGGATTTCATGGTACTTCGAATAGTATCACCACTACTGCTAACACTGATTAACAGTTATCTTTTCGATTCTAAATTCTCAAAACGTGACGCCCTCTTACGATCCATACTTGTGTATGGAATATATCATCTAAATGTTACCGCATCTATGAATAAAAACATAGTAAGAAGCTCGGAAGTTTAATGTAAGAGTTTAAATCTTCAACGTGATTATTCATAGTTACAAATCTTGTATGAAGAAATACAAAGAACCTGTATTTTATGAAAATGCTATTTATGAGATTATGAGATTATTGTACTATTATCAGTTGTATAATATGTCTTATGTATTTTACTTTTCTGTACCATAAATTATTACCTTTAATTTCCGTTCTTTGTTTATTGTAATCAATTTTTGATAGTATACTTTGCTTGTCTATTCTGTTTCAGAATTTCGATAAATAAGAAAATATTACTTAGTGCTAGAAGTAATTGTAAAAATAAGTACATAATAACTTCTTTTTTTTTAAGGATATTTTCTTGGCATCGCTAATTTGTATAGCCTTATGCTATTTGTATAGCCAAAATTTAAGATTTTAGTTACAATTTTATATTTTCCAGAAAGAAGTCATATAGTTAATCACATTCCAAAAAGGGTTATATATCACGCTTGTTAGCATCTTTATAAATATTCCTTTTCTTATTTTAACGATTCTTATGTTTTTAACAAAAAAAAAATCTTCTACGTAAATTAAAATTCAAAAAAGTTTGATAAAACTTGAATTTGAAAAATCACCAACGTACCAGGAATAAAATACTGTTCAAATCTATTGTTTTATTTCAATTTTTTGAAATGGATTCTAATTTGCGGGTTAGTGAATTAGTCTATTTTGTCACTCGTTTTAATGTAGCGTTGACTTCAATTTTTTCTGTGCGCGCAACGAATTGTCGTTATCAGTGCCCGGACACGGTATTTATATCTTAAATAAATATTAATAATTAAACATTATTTATTAAACAAAATAAACAGCTAAATATCCTACAGAAAAAAAAAAATTATAATAAACGGATGACCCATAACATGGGTAACATGGGACGGACCCATGTCCGTTAACTTATGCCGAGAGTTCCAGCGTTCAAGTCTTAGTAAAGCCAGGTATTTTTACACGGACTTGAATACTAGATCGTGTATACCGGTGTTCTTTGGTGGTTGGGTTTCAATTAACCACACATCTCAGGAATGGTCGAACTGAGAATGTACAAGACAACACTTCATTTACAGTCATACATATCATCCTTATTCAACCTCTGAAGAATTATCTAAACGGTAGTTACCGGAGGCTAAACAAGAAAAAAAGAGAAGATAACATCACTTCATTATCTCGTAGCATAGATCGCATGTTAGCCATTACTTTAAGCTTTGAACGCAATGCCATATAACGTGGTGGTGCACTATTAATTGCCAGCACAAACAGGTGCATCTGTTTTGAGTCATAATGTATCCATGAGTGAGCCAAAACGAATCTCCTTTCGACGGTTAGTTCTGCACGAGTAGCTCCACTGTTATACATTATTCTTAACTGGACGAAGTTTGTTGTTGATGGTAGCATGCCATTCACTTTGCCACTCAAAATGAACCACTCTTCAGAAAACAGACAAAACCGTTATAAACAACGCGATTAGTGAAAGGAAGCTGGGAACAACCCTCTTTTGCCGTATTATCAGCGCGCTCATTGCCTGAAATTCCTACATTGTTGGGGATCCAGCAGAGGTTCACAATTTTATTACGGTGAGTCATTTGCGAAACAACACACTGAATCTCACAAACAGTAGGGAGTACTCACAATCTGGAGTACTTATCACTAATCATCTTTAAGATACTCATGGAATCTGAATTAACAAGTACATGTCGAAATGTAGGGCTAACTATATTTAAAGTCTTATTAATATAGCATAAAGCTTCGTAATGAAAATACTAACGATGTTGGGTAGGCTAAACATGTTATGTTCTGTTGATCCGTTGTCGAATCCGTTTAAAAATTATAGCATCGGGTTTACGCCATTTATATTATAAATTTTACTTAAGCAGTAATTAACGAAAGGCGGCCGCCAAGGGAGGGGGGAAACATGGAGCAACAGTAAGGACTGGAGCTAAAAATATTTTGATCTGAAAAAATGGCGCTAAGCTCAGTTGCCTAGCGGAGCAGTAGATCTCCGCTGTTCCTGGTATATAACATGCTGGTTGGAGAATACCTCATCAAAAGTTTAATGATTTGCTTGCGTTTTAATGTAAGCCACATAGGAGCGTATTATTCTCTGTCTTCTATTTCAAAGAGCTATTTGAAACAGCTTGATCACTGTCCACCAGCAAACTTATCTCGTGGCTTAAATGAAACGCACAAGTAGCAAGACGGCTAAATTAATGATGGACTGCAAAGAGCATTTTTAGAGCGGTGGTCGGTGCTGACGAATAGAAGCGCAACATTTTTTTTACCTTCAGTTGCCTTTTAAATGTGTTATCCATGTCAGTCGTCGGTCAACCGCAATCCTAGAAATTCACACAATGCACGCTTCAACTGGTTCACCATGTAAAATCAGTTGAGGGTCAACATGTTCTCTCAATCGAGAAAAGTAAATGCACTTCATTTTCTTGAGATAAAACGGGTATCCAGTTGTTTTACACTACGATTCTATACGGGTTATTGTGTTTTGAAGCAGCCTCTCACCCATAGTCTTATCAACTGAAAATAATCTACAAATAAAAAACAACGGGGTTTTCGCACGCATTTCGTTATAAATATTTATGATTACGGTAACACATTTAGGACACTTCCCTGTAGTATTCAGTTTTATAGTTGAAACTTTCGGATATCCTCGTTTCAACTATTGAGGAAGCACCTGATTTAAATAGATTCCTTTGTATATCCCATTTATGAACTGACTATTCCTCCTCTTCCTCCATGCTGTGTTGTACGTCTTTTGCAAATCGTAAAAACATCAACCAGGCGTTGGTGAAGAAAATGGCGTTTAAATAACAGTTTCCATGGTAAATACTTGATCAATAGACGATCTACCTTCGCGGAAACCGCATTACTCTGGATCAATTTGGGGATGTTTCTCTCAAGTTACCACACTAGACGCCGGTTTATTCGTTCTATCACCTTGCACAGGATACTCGTGAAGGAGATATGACGATAACTTGTGGGGCATGATCTATATTTACCAGGTTTCATTACAGGGATCACCAGTGCCTCTGACCAAGGATCTGGAAACACCTGGTCAAAAAATATTCTACTATAGATACATAAAAGATGTCGTAATGCATTATCTGAGAGGTCTGATAAGATACTGAGCCTGATATTTCCGGGAGTTATTCAAGGCAATCTTAGCTAATTATAAGAAAAGGGTATTTTGCGAGTTTCCAGTTACAAACCGGATATTTTCTACCTGCAACTTATATTTCACAAACTCAGAATAGTACGATGACGTAAGTGAGACTGCCCTAAACGACCTTCCAAATATGTTCCGCTGCTTTGCAGTTTAATTGGCTGCGCTGACTGTACTAACCAACTCATGGTCCGAACCTGATGTATGATGATTGTTGTCTGAGAAGATTCGTCATAATTCAGCCAAGATTTTCCGCTTAGCACACGTAAACATTTGACAGCAAACAACCCTCACGTTGCGGAAGGCTCAGAGCAGCAGTCGTCGATCTTCGATCGAAATTACGTAAAGCCCTGCGTCGATCCCTTAGTGAACGTCTGCATTCTTCATCCCATCAAAATAAAGCAGGCCGCCTTGACTTTCCAGATGTTAAAGGGATAAATTTATTCGCTCAATCGATAATCTAATATGCAAACTTGGAAAGTTGGTGAATTGCACCAACTTTTGTTATATTGGCCAAACGAATCCTTGTATCCGATCCAGTCAGCTTTCTGAACTACTATTAATCATTATTACTATTAAAACTATTATTACTATTATTTTTATTATTTTATTTTTATTATTATTATTATTATTCTACTTCAGTGCTTTTTTTTTAATATTCTTTGTTATTACTGTATAAATATATTTATTTGTTCTTACTATTAAAATAATTTCAGTTAACAGCCAGCCTTTAAACTCCTTTCTTTACATTCTACTTAAAGTAGAATAAAGACAATCTTTGAAATATAAAACGTTTTGAAATTTTAGCCATTTATGTCAATTTTAATTATGCATGTTGAAGATTAACTAAAATAAAATTTAATCAGTAAAATGTTGAACAAACTGATTGTTCATCGAAAGACAACACCCAGCATATATTTTTTTCAAAATATCAAGTGAATAAGTTTTTTTTCAGAACCTAGAACTAAACTATCTTTAAAATTTCATAAAAACAGTTAAATTCAAGCTGTTTAAAATTTTATATCAAATTAATATCAAAACCAAACAAAATGTAGCATATCTCATAACTAAAAAGGGGAATAAAAATGTTAAAAAAGATTGTCTATTTAAGGTAAAAGATTACTTTTTAAAGCATTTTATCACACCGGAATAATCATATGAATTTCACAGAATCATTAAGTAAATAGGTTCTTCAAAATTAAAACTTTTTCGGCTTTGTTGGGTGGGCATTATTGGGGGTTAGACAAGGATTAAAAAGTAAAATAAAAGAATGGATGAACAGGCAATTGCTCAAGAAAACAAAAGAACAGAGGGCAACTTAGTGTAGGGGTGAACACTCTTCTGAGAGGATTGTTGAGTGAAGTAGTATCTGCATATCCGTTGTTCAAACTTAGCAGGGAAGGGATCAAAAACTCCTAGACTCGTTTTTGCGTCACTTTTATAACTTAAGATAGTAATATTATAAATCTAATATACGGGAGAAGTATAAGCAATTTCATTAGTAATGTAATTATTTTTTATTCCTTTATAAATTTTTTTTTTCTAAATTGAAAAAATTGTAGATATAACGGTTTAAGCATGTTTCAACTTTAAATAACATCTCTTTGAACCGGCTAAATATTTACATGTAGACTTAAAAAAAGGTTAATTAAACATATGTCTATTTACATCGCACACAGTTTTGAAAAAGTTTCAAAATAAAGTTTAAAATTTAAAACCTGTTTAAGACGTAAAATTATTTTTACTGATTTTTCCATACGATACCACTGTGTAAATAAATTATAAATTGATTTATGTCGACTAACTTAGAATTATTATGATTAAAAATCTTTCTTCCTAACTTTTATTTGTCTTACTTATTTCAACAAAATTTCAAAGACAACTAAATATTTAAAAAATGATACCCATAACGTAATGAAAAATAACCGTGAAAAGGACCTTTGTGGCATTCCGAATTAACTTTATCTCTCATTTTCAATTATCAAAAGAGATTTTCTCATTTTATTAATAATTTACATTTATTTTTTACATTTATTATGTTTCGTTAGTATTGACTTATTTGTTTTACTTATTTTATCACTATTATGAATTTTTAATGTTCATTTCGGGCTTATTTATTTTGATTTTGATCCGAAATCCTGATTTCTTTGAATCTTAGCAATTGATAATCAAAATTATCATTCAATTAATAAGAGATTCTTGACGTACTTTTCAGTACTTTTGAACAAATCTTAACATTTAATATTCCTCAGTATAATATTTTTATATGAAACGTAACAATTGTTTGAACTCGTATTTAAAATTGAACAAGTATTTTTTTTAAAATAATTTAATAAATTACAATGATTCTTTCTGTAAAAAAAAAAATCCCATTCGGCACGCCGGAAGGCGGAGGTAGATTTCACCGGTGCTAAGTAGGGATAAAAAATATTTCCACCTTAAAGTTAAGAAAAAGCTTCAAATTTACTAAATATGATAATGGTTGCATGTGAGAAAAATTTTCACATATTTAGCATAAAACAAGCCCCATATTCTTACAGTTCCAATAATATTTATGTCATCCCTTGCCGTAACGGTTGGTGATATCAAAAATTGGTTCAAAGTTTTAGATAATGTTTAGAGGACTTACGCGACCACTTAAAACTATTCGATACTATCCCTATTAATTTTGTATTCGAAACCCAATTTTTTTCGCCCTGTGGGCCAATGGTTGGTGATATCAAAAAACTCTACTTACAAATTTTTAGGCCCATAGCCCAAAGAATAGTTGGAACTTGAAACGATTCGATATTTTACTTAATATGAAAGTTATAGCGATATTTTATCTTTTCGAAAAAGGTCCCCAAATTTCCATCCCCATGATCCGATTTTGCCCATTTTGCGAACGAATTTTTCGGTCGTTATTTAATGCATCAATTTAAAAGGGAATAATATAAAGTGACTGTGGTTTTGGGGTCTTTTCTTTCTTTTTCCTGTTTAGCCTCCGGTAAATACCGATTAGATAATTCTTCAGAGGATGAATGAGGATGATATGTATGAGTGTAAATGAAGTGTAGTCTTGTACATTCTCAGTTAGACCATTCCTGAGATGTGTGGTTAATTGAAACCCAACCACCAAAGAACACCGGTATCCACGATCTAATATTCAAATCCATGTAAAAATAACTGGCTTTACTATGACTTGAACGCTGTAACTCTCGACTTCCAAATCAGCTGATTTGGGAAGATGCGTTAACCAATAGACCAACCCGGTGGGTTTTGTGGTTTTGGGGTTTGGGGATGTGTAACGCGAAAATATATGGAAATTTTCCGGAAGTCGAATCATGATCCCCCATTACAATAGGTAGCTTTCTTATGAAAATATGGGTATAGGCAGTAATATGATAATGCATAATACATTATGTGATATGGCTTAAAATTTTATTTAATATACTTATCCGGAAGTTCTGGGTTCGAATCCCGGTCGGGCATGGAATTTTTTATACGCTACAAAAATTTGTAGCGATATCATCAAGTAAAAAAAAAGAGGCGAGATAGAAAATTTATGGTGGTCTAATATTGTAAGAATAGGTTTTTGAAACGAAAATTATAATCTATTCATTAAATCAGATTAGTGAACAGTGTACTCAGAATCTGTAGGACTACGGAGAATTTTTTTTCTTTTATATTAGTAAAAGGAAGGCAACTTACTGATTACAAAATTTAACAAAGTTGCCTCTTATTTTTAAATTGATCTTCTTTTATTATAAATTTAATTAAATATATTTATTCATTATATCGGATGAAATCTTTAAAAAAAGATTTTATTTAGGGGCAAGACTCAATAGTTTTTGGATTAAACTTTCATTCGATAATTTACCAACTACATAAAAGTTTTTTTTTTCATTAAATATAAAATATTAACTCCACAGGCAAAAAATTAAATCCAAACATATTTTATCAAGCATAAACTTTCATTTGACCATTTTCGAAGATTCTTTTCTACATGCAACTCTATGTCTAAACATTCTGATGTTCAGCTAATTTTTTTGCTAACAATCTATAAACTAGATATCTCAACGAAAGAGATGTGATGAAAAAAATGTTAATCAACTTATTTTTAAATAGTATTCTTTATAGTGTTTCGTATGTTACTGAATTCATCCTGCGAATTCGTTGTAGGATAAAAACAATGTCTCGTATGAAAATTGATCCTATAGAAAAAATCTGATGTGGACATTACATGGTTTCCTTGTACGCCTATTAAATTACTTATACACATTTTTATTTTCTTGTACGAAGTAAAGGAAGTTTTGTCATCGCGAAATTATTTCGGTTTTCAGGACTGTTGTAACATCAGTTGTGCACCTGTTTGAGGCTTTTTTAACGGTATATCATTATTAAGTGGTAGTTCTTTTATTGACTTTTTTTAATTGAAATATTTTGATTTATTATAAATAATTATTAACCACTGAAAAAAGTTTTACGATAAATAATTCATTAATAATAAAAAAAAAATATGATAAAATTTCAAAAGTTAATGGAATAAAATTGTATGTACTTTTTATTATAAAAAAGTATTATAAAAAAAGTTATATGTAATTTAACAGGCGTACAAGGAAGTCATATTGTGTCGTCAGTTAAAAAAAAAAGAGATAAGTCGGATTCGAATCGATGTGCCTTCCTCTCGTAAGATCCAAATAATTAAATTAACAAACATTTTATTTGGCTATAACTTTGGAACTAGTGAAAATTGTTTTAGGCATAAGTTTAAATGTAGAGGACTAACGACCACTTTCAACAGATTCGATGCTGTGCCTATTAAGGGTTACCTCGAATTACGAGAGCGATTTAGCTAGACGAGATCCGCGAGCTCGGTTAGCTAGTTCAGAGTTAGACGATGTAAGGACATTCAAGATGTCCGAACGAGGCCTACAGTGAAGTCAAATGTCTACCGAAAAGCATCCCAACGAAGTCAGGCTTATTACTATTAAAGCCCAACAGGGCAAGGAATGGGTGGGCGGTTGTGTGGTGACCGAAACGTCACTAAGCGGGTGTCTTCCCCTTCGGGGTTGGGATGTGCCTATTAAGGGAGGTATGATTTTTTCTTCGAAATCCCATTTTTTCCATCTTCTGGGCCGAAGGTTGGTGATATCAAAAAACTTTACTTAAGACATTTTAGGCCCTTATCCAATGAATAGTAGGAACTTTTAACATATTCGGTATTTTATTTAATAAGAAAGTTATAGCGATTTTTTTTTTTGAAAAGCCCCCTCCATTTTCACGTCCATGGTCCGATTTTGCCCATTAACGAACTCAACCAAGATTTAGTGTCATTTTGAAAGTGATTGGCGGAAAATTACGACAGTTATTGTGTCGAAATTTTCCGGTAGTCGAATCATGGTACATTACAAAAGTCAGCTTTCTTATGAAATCTACCTAATGGTTGTTGGACAAGAGAAAATCATAAATGATTAGACTTAGAGTGAAATTTATTTAGCGTATTTTTTATTAGTTACTTATATCAGTTATATTACTTAGTAAAGTTGCTTGTTTTACGTTTATACAGATTGTTTTTGTCGTTGAAATTTGAACTTTTTTCATTGAAAAAAAAATTGGGTCAAACCACCTACAACAATTTTGGTGAGAGTTGAGCTATTATTTACAAACTATTGAAATGTAACTTTCTATGTTTGAATTTCGTTATTAAAATGAACTATCATGCTTTCATAAATAATATTCACTTTAATTAGTTTTGTTTGTTTGTTTATGTATTTTTATTTTTGTTATACTTTGCATTAATCTTGTTTAAAAGTCTTAATATTTAATCCTTTCAAAGTTTTGTATTAATATTCAAGTAAAAATGTTTTATTTGTATTTTGTGAGAATCGTCGTGACTTTATAAACATTCTTCAGTAGTAGTTTATATTTATAAATTTAACCTTTTTTAATTATTTTGTGTTTTAAAACTCCTAATTTATAATAATGAATAAACATAATGCTTTTAAAATCAAGTAAATTCAATTTTTAAGTAAAAATCATAAAAATGAGTCAACCTTACTCTCTCCTTTCCTTAGATACATAATGACTTACATGAAACTACGCCACTTCAAATTTTCCACTTCAATTTTTATTGCAAGTAATTTCATCTAATACCTATTTCAAATCTATATTCTATGTTCTTTTATCCACATTGTTACTCGCAAAGCTATTTTATTTTTTGTGTTAAAAATTAAATACATTTAAATGTTAGGCAATTAAGACTTACACTAAATAGTTAGGGACATCCTGAAATAAGTTCAAAATTTAATTTTTCAACTAACATGTTTCATCATATGATACTTGTATCAGATTATTTTAGTACGTGGGCGTGTGAGTGTGCATTCCCGCGTGGTATTCATTTTTTCGTATATTTCATAAATGTTTATCATGAAATACGAGGTGCGACAATAAAGTAATGAGACTGATTTTTCTTTGAAAGATGTGGCAACCCTGCAGCTTGCGTAGGCACACCAACTTTGACCTTGGTTTATAAGCTACTTCTAGTCCAAGCGGCACATTGATGCAACTGCTCAGTCGTGAGTTGTGCTGTAATAAGTGAACACGTGTTTGTGTCTCGTCGCAGAAATGAAACCGCAAAATATTGCGCAACGGTATGCAATTTCTTTTTGCGTTAAATCGGGTGAAAACGCGACGAGAACTTACGGTAAGCTTCAAAAGGTTTTTGGAGAGGAAGTTATGTCAAGAGCTCAAGTTTTTCGGTGGCATAAAATTTTTAGTGAAGACAGAACGAATGTTGAAGATGAAGACCGCAGTGGACGACCATCAACCTCACAGACAGATGTCAACTTGACCAGGGTGCGTGAAATCGTACGATCTGATCGAAGATTATCCGCGAAAATGATTGCAGTAGAACTCAACGTCAATCGAGAAACTGTTCGTCTAATGTTAACTGAAGATCTTGGTATGAGAAAGATTTGTGCTAAAATGGTCCCCCCAAAAATCAAACACAACAGCGAGAAACACGGAAAAATGTGGCAGCCGATCTGTTAGAGCAAACGGAAATCAATCCAGATTTGTTGAGCCTTGTTACTGGCGATGAAGGTTGGATTTTTCAATACGATCCATAGACAAAACCCCAAAGTTCGCCGCAATGGTGCTCAAAAGGATCACCCAGACCAAAAAAAGCTCGCAAGTCAAAAGTGAAATGTATGCTTGTGTGCTTCTTCGATTCCATGGCAATTGTTCATAAAGACTGGGTGCCTCCTGGACAAACAGTTAACCGATATTTCTACAAAGAAATTTTAGAAAGACTTCGTAAACGAGTTCTTCGTGTCTGTGCCAACATTGCTGATAATTGGATTCTGCATCACGATAATGCGCCATCCCATACTGCTCTGTCAGTACAGCAATTTTTAACCTCAAAACAAATGTCAGTACTACCACAGCCACCTTATTCACCAGATATCGCTCTGTGCGACTTTTTTCTATTTCTAAGAGTCAAAATGGTGGTCAAGGGACACCATTTTCAAACAACACAAGATGTCCAAAAATCTGTGACGAAGGTCTTGGAGGATATGACAGAAGATGAGTTCCAGAAATGTTAGAATAAGTGTGAATATGTGGGAATAAGTGTGTGCAATCAGAGGGGAACTACTTTGAAGGAGACAACACTAAACATGACTAAAACGGTAAGCAACATTTTTTTTTCATATCAGTCTCATTACATTATTGTCGCACCTCGTATAGTATCCTATATAATTCATTTATATGGGGTAATGACTGATAAGTTATTCATTTATATTCTTAAAGACATACTGCAACGCAACATTCTATAGTTTTCAATACTATTAACCACTTTTTTAATTTTCTATCCTGTATGAATCCTCAATTTTCTAGGAACTTTTCGCAACATTTTTAAAATATTGTCCTAGATACACTTAGTTATCTCTCAAAATATAGTTCATTTATTAGCTCTAAACGGTATTCTAGCGCCACGTCTTGGGGGATGTAATGATTCGACCTATATGACGGAATGATTTATATGAGTGTTAACCGGAAAATTTTATTTTCTCTAAATTTAAAAATAATTTAACGGTTTTTTTATGTTAAAAGTTTTACTGAAAAAAGGTACACCACTTTTTTATATAAAATTAGTACGTGTTTAGTCTATATTAATTTAACATATTAAAATATAAAACCGATCTGATATCGGACGCTTCCACAATATCATTATTTCTTTGTTGACAAATAATACTGGACTGGACGCGTTGTGTTTGTTATCTCATACACTTGAGGATTGTGCCTGTATTGATTGCGCTTTCATCTCGTAGTAGAAGTGGCGGTTAACATCGGTGCATCAATACGGTTGCTTTTCATATTTTCTTTTATTGTTAAGTTATTGTTAAAAGTGTAATTTAATCTACAAAGATGTATTTTATAATTGATATTTAGAACAGTTTTATTAATTTATTTTCTTTTATTTAATCTACAATTTAATGTTATTGAAATTACTACTTGCAGCTTTTATATTTTTAGCTGTTTTAATACTGAATAAAAACGAACAATTTAACGGGTCTAATTTTGGATAATCAATTTTTTTCCATTACTCGGCGGCATTTTCAGATATCCTGTCTCCAAAAAAAAAAAATAATTACAGGGAAATTCTCTCTGTGATTATATATGGTGCTGTCTATTTTATTTATTAATTAAGGAACGGGTGAACGTAAAATACTACAAATATCCATTAACATATTTCGATCTAATTAATATATTTCTCTGCAAAATACAAACCAAACAAATCTTGTCAACTTTGTTATCTCATCTCAGCCGGAGCTAGCTCCGGCTTTGCGGACGACGAGATAACATTCAGTACCAAAACTGGGGGTCATGTTTATCACATACACCGTATTACATAGTTAAGACGTCCATTATATGTTACATATAAGCTACATAATCCATGTTTACTTTCTGAAAATAGAATTACTTAAATCACTCGTTTAGTTTTAAGTTAAAAAAGATAATTTATCTAAGTTTTGCGTTTCCTTTCATGATTATTAAAAATTATATATTTTTTTATAAAGTTTCTCGTAGAATTAACTTATTTTTCCGTATATTAAAATCTGAATTATTAATCGTAATAAAGCTATTAAAAATAGTTTAGAAAAGTTTTTTAAATTAAATTATTCCTTAAATAAAAAATAATCTTCGATTTTACTATAATGGTTACCTTATGTAGAATAAATTTAGCATTTTTTTATATTATAAAATAGGCTACCATCAACGCCTATATTGTTTTATGATGTAATATAGGCTATTGCTGTTGTTAAACGGGGAAAGATTTTCCAAAAATAAAAGTGAAACTGGTAAATATGTAGAAGGGGTAAGGAAGAAAATAATCGTGCTCAAAAATTATTTTTGAATTCAAAATTGAAAATGTTTTGACACCAGGAGACAAAAAAGAAGATGGACGGTAAATTCTGTTCGTTCGCAACACGATTGGGGTTGTCGATTTGGGATAATAACTGTGATTGGCTAGGGAAAAAATCTTCAAATTTAACGTGGAGACTTCTTTATACTGCATATCTGAGATGTATTTGGAGGCAGAAAGAAAAATGGTTGTAACGTAGTTAAAAAAAAAATGATACATGATTTCGATTTAAAATTTTAGAATGGTGAAACCCGTTTTTCTATTAAGAAAAACGGGTTCCGTTTCCGGTTCCGTTTGCCTTCCTGTCGAGTTATAATCATTCAAAGTTACAATGGTGGAAAAATCGTGTTAATAATAAAGCCAATAAAGCCAGGTAAAACGCGCTGCATAAACAATTTTATTGCATTTTACACATTCATAATGCATACAATTAACTTTAAACAGTGCTATAATAACAATACAACAACAATTAAACAGCTGATATTATTTACTTTAAATATTACAATATTTATTTAAAAAATTTAAATAAATGTTTCGAACGAAAATTACTGAGCTACAGCTAAAATTAAAAAAAATATTCCTTTTAATTTTTTCTAGAAAATAAATTTACTTTAAAAATTCGCGTATTAAATTCGCTAGAATACATTCTTAGTTTTTAAATACATTTTAGTTTTTTAAATCTGTTAAATAATAGAGTTATGGCAGAAACTTTATGTTGTAGTTTTGTGTCATATTAGGTCTTGAGAGAAAATTATTACTTAATTGATACTAATTTACAAAACTAGAATTAACAATAAATTAAAAAATATTTAACCGAATTGAAAGTAGAGGATATGTAAACAGCCACATTACATAAAAATTTGTTAAATTCTAAAAACATAAAAACAGACGCAAAATTTGTTAACAGATTTAAAAAAATGCCATGTTCAAAATAAAAGGCTTAATATTTTATCGCATAACAAATTTTGATAAAACTAATATTTACAGAGATACTTGAAAAATAAACATGGCCGCCATTTTGTAATTTTTGAAGGTATTTATTTAAGTCCTGATTTTTTGGTAATTTTAAAACGTTATTATCAAGACGCTTACCAAATATTAATGTGATTTAATCTATCTAAAATTCAGATATAAATTTTTATATAAAAATAACAAAATGGCGGACACAGATAGAACGAAGGAGAAATTTGCCATTTTTCCTAAGGATATTTTTTTTTTATTTTTACAAGTAGAAGACGAAAAAGTATAGCCCGCCTACCATTTAAGAAACAGTCTGTATATTACTTTAGGGACCTTTAATTATTAAGGCCCCTATGTTAATAACTTATATTTGGCGAAATATGGTGGTTTAGAACAAATATGGAATAAATAGATTTCGTACTGAAAAGAAATTAAATAAAATCGATTATACTAAAAGATTCAAATTTTAGAATTATTCATGGAATTAAAAACAATTATTTTCTATCATTTAATTTTTATTAAAATTAAAATTATTAAATTTTGTAACTTATACGCTGAGAATCTATTGGGAGAAAAATTTACAACAGGGAATAATTTCTCACCACAATAGTTCTCATTATGTACATATAGAAACTTATAAATCCTAGGGCTCCAAGAATATGATAACCTTTCTTTTGACAACATATACAGAATGTACGAAACACACCTTTCTACAGTCAAAAACCATATATACTGCTCTTTCCTTAAAACCCCACTAAAACTCACCAAATACTAATATTTAGTTCTATGCAGTATAACAGTTACAAATTTGTTTTGTAACTTAGTTTTAAATAATTTCTAACGTGTTACAAAAATTTTGATGTTGCTCAGTGATAAAATTTTAGTCTTGCTACTGAAATTCCTTTTACAAAGATCTTGGTTCAATTATCATTACACGCTACAATGAAATACCAACTACTCGTCTATTACACGAATTTAAAAAAAATCTATCGATTTTAAATCAAAAAAGGCTATGAAAGAAGATTTAACCTTTTACATTTTCTTCGTACTGTGACTTAAAATACTCTTTTTTTAAGTTTTGTACGTGCTTGTGATTTTTTTTTTGTTCGTATGATTTTAATTTAATTAATTTCGCAGTTCATCAGTTAGATTGTGCCATCATTCATCATGTAGTTGAATAATAAGATGCCACTTCCATGGCTTATATTGTCAGCTGTATAATTAATAATAAACAGTTAATATTTATTTAATCGTAATGGTTAACCATCTTATTCTGTCGATACGTTATTTTTAGTTTATAAAATTGTTTGTAAGCGGGTTTATTCACTCACAAATATGAGTAGAGTTTGGGAATAAAAGGTTTACATCGTGTATTATTTTAAAAGTCAGTAGTGGGAGAATAGTAGACTTTACCAAAGTCCGTACTCGTGTCAGCAAACACCACTTCACCAAAAAGGTGTTCTCTTATCACAACATAAACACTCCTGCTGTTTACGTTCATAAAAGTACCTCCTTCTGTCATCTTTCTTACGTCATTCAGCTTTAAAAAATCCCAATTATTTTTAACACAGGACAGAAAAAACTATTTAGAGACTTTAATTAAATTTTCATTCAGAAATGTCAGAAATAATATACGGTATAATTTTTTTTACTCGAAATTTAATTAGAATTTCTTCTTAATAAATTTAATATATATATTTTTTTTAATCTGAAGTATCTGAATCTTTATTATGCTTTTCTTTTAAAATTAATTATTTTTTATTATTTAAAATACAATTTAAATTTACTGATATACTTTATTAAGGAAACAGGAAAATATACCCTTATCATTATGGTAAACAATGAAATGTGAATAAGTATTATAGTAAATACTGTTTCAAAAGAACCGGTTAAAAAAATTAGATTTATAATTTTTTGAGTAAGCGACTTTTTGAGGGTGTCTTCTTAATTTAAAACCTTAAGCATATCATTGTAAAATTATTTTTAATGAAAATAGAATACGTACTCTTTTTTTATAGATCTGTGGTGAAATTTTTCATCCATTAGTATAACTTAACCAAAATGAAATAACACTTTACCTTAAAATATATTCCATACTCGAATTTCTGTTCTACCAAGGAACGAAACGGTACAGACGAGTAATTTAAGTAAGTAATTAGTAGGAAATTTTTATAATAATAATGCTAGAGCATGTTTAATGAAACTAGTGCCTTATGAAGTGTGTTTTCCTTGTAACTAAAATATTCTTTTATTCATATTAACACTAAGCTCAAAGTCAAGTTTATTCTCTTTCTTTTTCTGTTTAGTCGTCGGAACCACCGTAAGGTATTAATTCTGAGGATGAATGAGGATGCATAGTTTCAGTCTCAATATGAATTGATATCAAGAATATATTAAAATATATCTCTGGTTTAATTATCTGCTTGCTTTGCAAATATCTATAATTTATGGAATAAGCATTTTCAAGAGGACAGAGAGAAGTAATTATAGTTAAAGCATAACTATTGCACAACTAGCTAGTACAATTCTCGCAGAACTCTGCAGAAAGGTTGCCAAAGGTTATTAGACAATTTAATATTTTAGCATAATAATTCGTAAAAATGGATAACGAATAAAAAAAAAACAGAATTATAGAAATACATTATAATCTTAATGGTGGCTAGGTTGTAGATTTGAGATTAATATAATATGGTGTCGATAAAGGGGATTAATTAAAGTTCATTGTTAAGACAAAAATATGAATGATGTTTCACAAGACATTGTTTTATTAAAAATGCTTTATGTGGAAATTTGAGATACGATAATAGGAATGTGTTACGTACAATCCTATACCTTAAATAGTATTCTTTAACAGATATTCAGGTGTATTATCTTAAACAGGTATTCAAACTGGATATTTTTGTGTATTCTTATAGTTGGATGACTCAGATTCATTGACGACGAAAATTAACCAATCCAGTTATAATCGTTTTTAACAATCGTTTAACAATCGTTTTTGACATATAAGTTGTTTTTACTATACTTCACTATTATATTAAAAATAATAATATTAAATATTTTTACTTCCTTGCACGAAGTAAATGAAGTATTGTATCGTTGCCTGCCTGGATAATTTGTTCTATCTAACTGTCCCTCCAATATTAAAGTGACTATTCCAGGATGCCTTAATATGTGGCCTATAAGTCTGTCTCTTCTTTTAGCTGTATTTTTCCAAATGCTTCTCTCTCTTCATCAATTTGCCGCAGCACCTCATCATTTGTCACTTTATCCACCCATCTGATGTTTAACTTTTTCCTGTAGCACCACATTTCAAAATCTTTTCTTCTCAGGTACTCCGATCGTCCAAGTTTCACATTCGTATAAAGCGACTCTCCAAACATATACTTTCAAAAATCTTTTCCTGACATTTAAATTGATTTTTGATGCAAACAAATTATATTTTTGACTGAAGGCTTTTTCGCCTGTGCTATTCGGCATTTTATATGGCTCATGCTTTGTCCATCTTTAGTAATTCTACTTCCCAAATAACAAAATTCTTCTACCTCCACAATCTTTTTTCCTCCTATTTTCACATTCAGTGGTCCATCTTTGTTATGAAAGTAATTTCATTACTTTCGTTTTGTTCTTGTTTATTTTCATGCGGTAGTTCTTGCGTAGGACTTCATCCATGCCATTCATTGTTTCTTCTAAATCCTTTTTACTCTACGCTAGAATTACTATATCATCAGCAAATCGTAGCATCCTTATCTTTTCAACTTGTACTGTTACTCCGAATCTAAATTGTTCTTTAACATCATGATGTAAACGGGGGAACATCCTTGTCTGACTCCCTTTCTTATTACGGCTTCTTTGTTATGTTATTCAATTATTACTGTTGCTGTTTGGTTCCTGTAAATGTTAGCAATTGTTCTTCTATCTCTGTATTTGAACCCTAATTTTTTTTAAAATGCTGAACATTTTATTCCAGACAACGTTATTGAATGCCTTTTCTAGGTCTATTAATGCCAAGTATGTTGATTTGTTTTTCTTTAATCTTCTACTATTAATCTGAGGCCTAAAATTACTTCCCTTGTCCCTATACTTTTCCTGAAACCAAACTGGTCTTCTCCTAACAGTTCTTCCACTCTCCTATCAATAAATATCAATATATTTAAATTTAAAAAAATACTTAAATATGTATATAAAAAAATGTTTGATCAATTCAGTGTCCAAATTGCAATTGTATTACTACCAACTTTATTAAAGAATTAGAGGATCGTATCTCTTTATTTCAAATGATATAAGTTTAATGATATAAGTTCAAATGATATGAAGTGCAGCAAAAAATTGTGTATATGTAATTTAGTAGGTGTACAAGGAAGTGATGTGGTGTCCATATCATAATCTTTAATTTTAATGACACATGGATGCAAACAGAACATAATTGTCTTGTAAATGGTAATAAAAAACTTAATATTTGTAAGCTTTTTTTTGTAATTTCCATATTATCTTGATATGAATAAATTATTTTTTTTCAAAAATTAAGGAAATTTAAACTATAACAATTTTATTTTTGTGAATTTATGCAATGATTATTTACCTAAACGTCATGATTCATTAAAAAAAGAGTTTACTGTAATGAAAAATATCAGAATAAAATCAGAATAAAAATATCAGAATAAATTTATAACTTTATATTATCTCAACTTTAAACTGTTTTTTAATTATGATTTACCTACTGTACTATTCTAAATTGGATTATGTAACCACAACTGTATGTAAATTATTCAGGGAGTGTGTTTTTTTTTTATTAATTACGGACTAATTGTATTTTAATGACCCATTAAATAGCAATCTTATTATATTACTAAAATTTATTTACACAACGTTTATTTATTTTTTTATATAATTTACATAGTTCGGTTACTACGTTTTTACCCACGACGGAACGGACAATATATGTGGGAAGTTTTTTTGCGCGCGTGTGGGTGCACGTGTGTGTGTGTGTGTGTGTGTGTGTGTGTGTGTGTGTGTGTGTGTGTGTGTGTGTGTTTGTGTGTGTGTTTGTGTGTGTGTTTGTGTTTGTGTGTGTGTGTTTGTGTGTGTGTGTTTGTGTGTGTGTGTGTGTGTGTTTGTGTGTGTGTGTGTTTGTGTGTGTGTGTGTTTGTGTGTGTGTTTGTGTGTGAGCATGTGTGCGCATATGCATATGTGCGTATATGCGCGCGTGTGTGCATGTATGTGCGTGTGTGTGTGCGCGCGCGAGTTACCATTTTCCTCAAAAACTACTCGACCGATTTCGATTCGGTTTTTTCGTTACATACATATCATTTATACATACGTATCAGAGCAGGTTCGTATATTAGTTTTACGGTTACAAGCCACTATGGGGCGCTGCAGTCGATTGTTTCTCCAAAACTGTTGGTCTGATTTCGATGAGATTTCTGCATTACGTACGTATCACTTCATTGCATTACAAAGTTATCAACCTCAGAGCAGGTTCTTTGATTAGCTTTACGGTTGTAAGCCGCCAAAGGGCGCTGCAGTAGATATTTTTTTTCTTCAAAACGGCTTAGTGAGTTTTTAAAAGTTTTAATTTTATCACTTGTTATATAGTTGTTAGATGCTTTTAATTAAACCACAACTTTTTTGCTAAAAGGTGTAATTTTTATGTGTAAATTATTTTTATTCGAAAACAATTTATGGGATAGGCAAATAATATTACGATTTATTTACATGCTCAAAATCTGTAATTAATTTTAACATAATTCATTAAAAAAAAAATAAAAATAAATAAAATTAAGAGTTCGTTACTAAAATATCTAAATTTTAGTTATGCTTAAACAATTATTTGATTTTTTTAAATAATTTTTCCGGGAATTTTAATTTTAGTACTTAATTTTACATTTCTTCAAAATAACATTTTGTCTACTGGTATTGATTTAGAATCTATTTCCGTTCTTCAAGTCCACGGATTTTTTTATATAAGGTTAACTTTTGCCACAGAGACAGATATTTTAAGTCGGCTGAAATAGTTACACTTTTAACGCTAATGTTCCAGTGAAATATCGAAGATTACAATTCTGCTGGTTCTGCTCGTATAACAAAATTCTACAATAGGTTTTTAACAATAATAATATTGTTAAAACAGGGAAACGGTTAAAACAGATCGATAACATTTGAATATGGTTAAGTTTTTCCGTAACTAACTACCATATTATGCATACACTAAATATTAGGAAGTATTAAAGAACGCATATAATAATCACATTAAGCAAAAACCATAGAAAAAACAGCTGTCAGATTTTAAAATAAATTTTCCTATAAATTAAAAGATCATTTAACATTAAACAAGCTTAATTTCCAATAGCTGAAATGAGGTGATTGCCTGTCACCTTTTTTGGTATACCTGTTAGGTGTTTATACATGAAGATTAATAACTGTGATGGATATTAGATATTATATTAGGTATCTTTAGTTTTAATTCCACCTGAAAGGCAAAACGTCTGCCTCCAACGTTGTTTGTCAACGTTATAATAGGCAATTTATTATCATTTATTGAAAAATTAAATAAGTATTAGTATATTTTATCGTGTGGTATAATAAAATTACAAAGTGATGAAATTTTGATTCATGATGTAACACAATCGGAAACCAAAATGCAGTTGGTTTTATAAGTCCGTGTGACAGATTTATTTGCTCCATTGATATATTGCTATAACAGTTATGAAATCCTGTTAATACCCAATCTATGTGGTATACATTCCAACAATAGAATCATCTTTTCAAAAGTGATGAAATTTATTTTATATCTTCTTTTAAAGTACGTACTATATAAATTTAATCCTTTCTCGATCAGTTTTTCTCACACTACAACTAAATGTTGTAATGTAATGTTAATTTTTTTAATTTAAAAATAATTATTTTATTTTTAACAATTATTATTATTAATCTAACAATTTTAGGGGATGAAACTAACCAAATTTTTTAGCGGTAGAACATTATTAAGCTGTACCCCGTCAAGGGTCATATCATTGATTATTTTTCATTACAATTATCAATCGACAATATTGTAATAGTTCTATATATACTGTTTAAAAACTCCACATGACATTAAAATTTTGATGATTTTTACTAGTATATCATTCTTATTTATTACTCTTATTATTATTATTATTATTATTATGGCGATCACGTTGGAAGTGGCACTGGGGTCGATCCTCGCCACCGACCTTTGAAACGCCGTCTAAGTCGGCTTGCTGAGGCTGGAAATTCCGGAATAGTAGGCCTTGGTTGATTACGCACGATGACGACATTGCGCTTCTTGTTACAAACTCCTTATTGGGCGCATTCCAAGCGCTCAGCCGAGCAATGAACAGGGTTAACGCCTAGCTTAACGACCATGGGTTGTGTCTAACCCTCAGCAAGAAGGAGGTCACGGTTCTAAGAAGAAGCTTATTGAGACCCTTCTTCCCTTGCGGATCGGGGATGATATTGTCTATACCAGCCGGCTGTGAAGTATCTCGGTATGTTGATTGACCAGAAATTCAGCTTTGCTGAACAGCTGTGGAGAACCGTCGGGCCTCGAGGGCCATAACTCTCTCAGCCGGCTCATGGCGAATATCAGTCTGCTGATGACAGCAAAACTTCGGTCTGCTGACCACTGATGTCCACGGCGCATTCCATTGTGTTATTCACGAAGGAAGTGTAAGGACAGGCGCTAAGATTTGAGAGAAAACTGAAGCAACTCGCCACGTTGCTACGCACGCTGCTTTACGAATTGCCTCCACGTATCGGTCGGTTTCTAAGCCTGCTGTTCTGATGGTCGCCGGTGTCATACTCTTAGATCTTTTAACAAGGGAGCGCCAGGCGGGCAGGCGAACATCGGAACGGAGGAAAGGAACTAAACATTCCTCGCCTGGCAAGAGATCTAGGACCCCACGAGACCAGAGTTTAAGCAAGGCTCATTCCTCTGGTCAGACCATGGACAGAGAGATGGCATGGAGAGGTGTAATACTTTGTGGACTCGCTTTTACCGCGTGTGCTCGGTGGGCCACAGATCAAGTGACACTAGAGGCGGGATTTCGGAGCACTGAGCTCCTACCTACAGTATGATTGCTCAGATCTTGGAGCATTACCTCCAAGATCTGAGCAGCTGAGAGAGTGCGATCCGATTCGTCGGGTGCATCCTCAAGAACAGAGAAGAACGACCTGGATCATCCTGAAGTAAATACGTCGCGGCCTTTTCAGGCTAGGATAGGACGACTTAGTTTGAAGTAATTGGTAAAACAGTTCCGTGCGGAGTTCTCGTAGAAAGGGGGATAGTTTTAGCCGGTAGTCTGTTGAAGGCGGTTTGCTAAGATACCAGCGGGAGCCTTGTACTCCGAGCATAAATTGCATTTCCTTATGAAACCGGGATTATTTTTTCATTCTGATTAATTACAAACGAATGATTATTTTACAATGATTTATTGGGCTTCTGATTGACACACATTAGTATGATAGATGGCTAATTGAGATAATTTTAATATTAACAATAAAAACGGATAATAGATCGAACTAAACGTTAAAATTTTTTAACCAGCATTTCTAAACCTTTTGAGGTAAATTGTTTCTAACCCATTAATGTTGATAAGGTACGTACGTAAAGCTACCATAAAAGAAAAAGATAGTTTTAATTTATTAAATTTTACATTATTTATTAAAGCTATAAATCTATATATTTTATTTATAGAAATCACTTAAAATCATTGAACATTAAGGAAACATTAAAACAAATAAAATTTCTATTTTCAGGTAGTTCAGAATGCGACTACACGTGATCTATATTCATGGTTAGCTTACAATCCTTTAACTTGTTGAATTATAACTGTGCTTTTTTGTTGTTATAAAACGTTTAATTATAAATGAAGTAATGAAGCAAATATATTTAACCATATCTGTATCGTAAAATGGATGAATTAGAATTTAACATAGTAGGTTAGAGATGCTTTTATTTTCGAAAATATTTCGCAACGGATGAAGTAATCGATTTCTTTATAAAACTGAATTGCACACATTATTGTAGTAAAAAATAAATTACGTATATGAATCGGAGAGTGTGTAAAGGACTTCCAGAAATTGAAAAGGAGTGGAAAATAAATTAAATTTCAGAAGGATGTTTAACTACATCAATAAGTTGAGAAATTTTTTTAATATGCAAAACACCTCCATATTATGCGGGCTACTTAACTTAAAATTAAAAATTTGGGTTGTTATGCCAAAGATCGAATTTTGTTGTCACCTGTGAAAGTTTAGTTCGAGAAATATATGGAATACTTGTTTTCAAACAATAAGGAAAATATATTTTTAAATTATTCCCAATATTTTCTATTATTATTTAGAAATAATTTTTTAGACAACGAAAGGAATACAGTATTAACATTAGCATCTATCTTTCATATAATGTAGTCATTTCTAACCAGTAGAAAAATAAAAATGTTTTGGTCTTCAGTCATTTGAGTGGTTTGATGCAGCTCTCCAAGATTCCCTATCTAGTGCTAGTCGTTTCATTTCGATATACCTCCTACATCTTACACCCCTAACAATTTTTTTTACATATTCCAAACGTTGCCTGCCTGCATATATTTTTTTTCCTTTTACCTGTCCCTGCAATATTAAAGCGATTATTCCAGGATGCCTTAATATGTGGCCTAAGGTCTGTCTTCTTTTAACCATGTTTTTCCAAATGTTTCTCTCCATCAATTTGTCACAACACCTCTTCATTTTTCACTTTATCCACCATCTGACTTTTAACATTCTTCTACAGCACAGCATTTCGAAAGTTTCTAATCTTTTCTTCTCAGGTACTCCGACTGTCCAAGGTTTACTTTGACACTCCGAACATATACTTTCAAAAATGTTTTTCTGATGTTTAAATTAATTTTTGATATAAGAAAATTATATTTTTGACTGAAAGCCTGTTTCGCTTGTGCTATGCGGCATTTTATATCACTTCTGCTTCGTCCATCTTTAGTAATTCTACTTCACAAATAACAAAATTCTTCTACCTCCATAATCTTTTCTCTTCCTATTTTTACATTTTTACAATATATATATTGATTACAAATATAGGATTTGAAATTCGGGAATTCACAATAAAATGTTTGGTTTAAATGCCTTGGACGGTTACCCCTGCCCGTCACTTCTTTCCATAACCATAACAAAATCATATAGCAGTACAAATTTAAATAACATATTATGCATGTTTTAAAATTCGAGGTCATCTAAACTAAGTACTACTGGGAAACAAAGTGTAAGTTCTTAGAATTACGCAATTTTTTTTTTAATTCCTTAACTTTCTAAATTTCTACAAATTTTTTTGATTTGATTTCTCTTATTATATGAATTTTCTTAGTGTAAAATGTTTACTAGAAGTAATTTAATTTTAAATGAATATCGTATATAGCTTTGGAGAATATTTTGGGACCACGTATAAAGTTTAAGGCATAACTTTAAAGACCAATACTACAAACCATTAAGTTATTATGTTTGCAACCTTGTAAGTGGACAGAAAATTAATTAAGAACATTTGGTTTTACATAAAAATAGGTCTAAAATAACAATTTCTCAATTATTGATAAAGTAATGGATTGTTTAATGTTTTGTTATTTTATTTAAAAGCATTAATTTTTATTTTTAAAACAGTACCGTTGATTATTTTATTTTGACACTGATAAATTTCAAAAGTAAAAATGTTTGTTTTTTAATTTACATTTGTTTTTATTTTACATTTGAATTTGTTTATATTATGCCATTTAACGATGGTCGCCTATGTGTAGTAATTAATTTACTTTTAACCGATTTATAATTTTTTTTTTGTCTTTTATTTAAAGATAAGTATTATCGGCTTAATATCTTGCTCTACAGGTAGCTTAAGAGTATAAATGATTTGAAAGGGAAAAAAATGGGATTTAAAGACATGTTTACGAGAACGAAAGTAAAGTTCTTTTCAGCTTACTACTAAATCGTGAGACGATGTACATCTGTCAGTATACATCTGACATTATCTGTTTTTTTCATATTACAGTATTAATGTATATCTAGTAGCAGAATAATACTTAAAAACACAAATTGTAAGTTAATTCTGTTACTTTGCATTTTTTAGATTATTATGCTTTAAATTAACATCAGAGGAAGTAGCGAATATAAAAATTGAATTACATTTTTGAATTATGCGATACTAATATATAGCTAGATATTATATATAATTATATAATATATTATATAATATAGATATAAATAATTAAATACTTTCTAATGTTAGTTTTTAATTTTTTTGTTCAAATTTATTTATTTTTGATCGCACTTTTTAAAAACAAGATCTTCGCCGACCGGATGGAATTGAAAAAATGGACTTTTATATTTTATATAAAAGTTTTATATTTCCGAACCGAATGTATGGAATATAAAGCAAATATTTGTATTAATTTTAAAAAAATTATGTGGACATTACATGACTTTTGCTGTTTTACACCACATTTTTTGCTGCATTTCATTTAAACTTATTTCAATTGAAAGTGGACAGTTATAAAATTGCATTGTGGGAACACTACATTGCACCATATTTTTTGTTTTATCCGTATCAGTATTTTGTGTTTAATATAAATTTGTTTCACTTCGCTTAAGTAGTTCTGTGGTGTAAGTGAGAACGTATCGGATCGGTAACCATGCGCACGATTCGAATCAAGACCAAATTTTTTTTTTTAGCATTTTTTTTTAACTTAAATACATTGATTTAATTAATTATATTGATAATTATTAACCTTTGCAAAAATTTTTAAATTAAAAAGGAAAGTACTTAAAATTTTATTTCACTAATAGCTTCTGATTCTTTTTCATTATTTTTATGGATTTTTTTTTTTTTTATTACTGAATTATTATTTAACAAATCTTTTTACAATCAGAGGTTAATAAATTATTAATTAATCCATGTATTTAAATTTGTAAAATCCAAATATTTCATTAATTAAAATTTGATTTGGCTATATGACTCTAAAACCAATGAAAATAAGTACCACTTATTATATATCGTTGAAAAGCTTGAAGTTGAAAAAGTTGAAAATCCAAAATGTCAACATCTTACGGCTAATCGTACGAATATTTGTCACGCCGAATCTAGTCAAAATGGATATTTATCAATTTTGATCATTCCTGAATGAATATATAATATAAATTAAAATTTATTTTAATATTGCAACCATAATTTTTCGGAAACTGTGCAAGACGAGTGTAATGAGAAAATGCTTATATTCTAGATTTCAAACTCTTAAGCGAAAAAAGTTTATCACAATAAATTGATTGAAAAAGCGTTATATGGAACGTAAGAATGGCGAGTTTCAATATTTCTCCCTACAGACCGCAGAGCCTGGACAATGTCCCTTGCTGCTGCTGTATCTTTCTATTATCGGGCGAGTTTCCTCGGTTATTTAGAACGGGTTATAAATTTTATGTTTTATTTATGGATGGATTTGGTCATTTGCGTTCCTATCCGTATGGAACAGCGTGAAATTTATTTACTGGGTCTGACCGTGGGAGACTAAGCTTAATTACCAAATCCGTCCATAAATAAAACTTAAAATTTATTGAGCATAATAATTCCGGCGTGATTCCCCTTCAGCCATCCGCTGAAGTCCTTTCGGTACCAGCATCTATAGGCTAGCAGGAATGCGCCTACCGGAGCCCTAGTTATTTGGAGGGAGAAATGCGCCCCTTTCTCCGGAGGGAGTCGCATATGCTGAATAAATGAGATTGTGGTCTCTTCGTGGGACGGTGTGGGGTGTTGTCTGGGTTTTTATAGTTTTAACAAAATTTAATTGTGAAAATTGTCACTTTTGCGGCCGGAAATTTTCGCGCGGTTTCCATTTATAGGTTACGCGATATAGAGACTCCTAAGCCTGGTTTCTCATTTTTTGACTCTCGTACTGCCCCTTCACGGTGGTTCGTGTAATACGACTTGAGGCCGTTTTCTTATACCCTGTGGAGTACGGTCCTCTCAGCGGATGTCCCGGAGATGGCCGTGTTCGGACACAGCCGCTCTACCGAACAGTTTGCATGCCTGCGCCACCACCACCTCGGATACGGTGTGTAGTCCCGCATCTTAGCGAAGAGTGACGTTTATGACGAACCACGGTGCTCCAAATATCGTCCGCAACGCTATGTTTTGGATGGCTTCTAATTTCTTTTGAAGTTATATGAAAGGTCTTCAGCGTAAATATAAAAAAGAAATCATCACATTCGCTTTATTAAATTAATTTTTCTTTTAAACAATAAGTACCCTTATTGTCGTATTAATTTGTATATTAAACGTTAGTTATACAAGGTTAGCGAGCATAGGCTATATGTGGTTAGGTTATATTGATATAACCCTCTAGGGGTGAACGCGTCTTCGCAAATCAGCTGATTTCGATGTCGAGAGTTCCAGCTTTCAAGTAAAGGCAATTAATTTTATATGGATTTCAATACTAGATCGTGGATACCGGTGTTTTCTTTGGTGATTGGGTTTCAGTAAACCACATATTTCATTTCGGGAATGAACGAACTGAGACTGTACAAGACTACACTTCATTTACACTCATATATCATCCTCATTCATCCTCAGAAGTAATACCTGAACGGCAATTTCCGGAAGCTAAACAGGAAAAAGAAAATAGTTATATTTGTATACATACGATAGGGGTGCACGGAATCAACACATCAAACCAAACGTAACCTACCCTTGCTTCGCTCGCTAACCTCTAAATATTTCACTAAATTTCTATTAATAATCAAATTATAAGCTAAATTATAATGGCTTATGGGAAAAAGGTTGTGCGTGCCGATTAACGCACAAGTACCATGTTTTTAAAATTGTATTAATTTTCTTGCTATTTCAATAACATAGATATTTTTATTATCAGTAATATTTCTGGATTTTAAATTAAATATATAACTCATTCAATTTTACTAGACTAACCTTGTTTTTCTTGAGAAGAAGATTAAGATGTTCAAGCATGGTTTCATCTCCAGAAGTTTTTGGAAAAAAGTTGTTTTGTGTTGCTTGTTGAATAAATTTTAAATCTTTTTCTAGTTCTTTGAACTCTGATTTTTCAAAAATTGTACCAAAATTAAGTGGTTTCTCATCCAGTACAAAAGGACGTTTTATCGAATTTGCTGTTACACTGCTACTTGTCCGTTTTATTTTACTAGTTTTTTTCGGCAACACGGCTTCTGCTTTTATTGTTTCTGCTCTTCCCAACGCTAAACAATATTTACACAATCATAATATATATTTATCATATGCAATAAAAAGAAAGTGTACCTCCCCATTCATATTTGGATTTTAAGCTAAATTAAAAATCTTTTAATAAAAATAACAATTATCTGGAGATAATTGTGAGTGATCGTCATTTTGACCCATTATTCTGGCGCCATTTTTTATGGGCTGTTGACACAGACATTTTTTTTGTTAGGAAAAGCGGGTGCATATAATATATTACAGAATATAAATAATAATGTGTTGTGTTTAATATAACATAGAATGAAGAATGGAGGATGGAATTAAGTCTTCTCTTACTTTTTTGTCCATTTTGACTATTATATCCAAAAATGTAACTTTATAACGTTTGTTTTGTTACACTTTATAACATTGTACTATACGAGACCTAACCTATATAGTAGTTTCCAAAACATCCATTATCAAGTAACTCTGGGGTATAATTGATAATATTGCTTTTAAAGATACTATTATTACTATTAAATTGTTTTTAATCAATAGATTAAAAACAATCTATTATCCCCTATTATACCCTAGTTCCTAGGATATTTTTCGGATTTACCTAGCCTTATTATGTGGTATCAGAAATATCAATTTATTTCTGTTACAAAATCTAGTGTTCTCAATAAATGATTATTTCTCTTACTTGTATTCTTGCGGATACAAATATTGATGTACAAATTTATTAAAAAAATTATCCGTTTTTAACGTATTTAATATCTCTTAACACCGTAAATTAATGAATCAGAAATAAAATTAAAGATTAACTTAAATGTGAGCAGTTTTTGTCATGTGGCACACATTCAGCCGATTGGAGAGTTCGATCCGTAGTTTAACTAGCGCATGTCTGGAGTAACGGTAGTGATACTTCAACCCAGTACCTCAAATCCGGGTAGATCAGTAGGTAACAAAGCCACATACACAATATCTTTCATAAAACTACAATGAAATAAAAAATCACATTAGGCCAGATAGGATGACCTTTAAGACTATCGCAAACGTCGTAATGTTTGGCAAGGTTGTGATCGGGTCTAGTTTTTTAGAAAACTGCAAAACACAGAATGCTTTCTGTTCAGGAGTTGCAATCCGCCTATCAAGCGGAAAAATTGGGAATCATTCTTAGGGTATGCATGCAACTAAAATTGACATTTTTGCTCTTTGGTTCTACTCTTAAATCAGCAGTGTACACCTTTTCCAAAAAAAAAATTATTAACAAATTTAAATCCAATTTTTTTGTACACCCGGTATTTGATTCAGATAATTATATATAAAAGACTTAACTGTAGAAAAACCATCTTTTAGCACAATGACTGCAGGATTAAAATCGTCTGGCCCCAAAAAGTGTATGTGTTTATTGCTTTACTCTTTTTGATATAGGTTAAGAGAAATTTAATTTAATTAGTTATTTTGAGTATAAAAAGTAATATGGGACTGATATGGACGTCAGAAAGCATCTCATTATTGTTTTTCAAATTTTGCTATTTCAATTTTATTTTAATTTCATCTCCTGTTTTAAATCATCTTGCCAGTTCCTCAGGATTGCTCAACTAGGACTCTTCTAATCTTTCCTTTTATTATAAGCCTTAGTAAGGAATAGTTTTATTGCTTATCAGTTAAACTAATTTAATTATTTTAGTAATTCTACTATGTTATAATTATTTACCATTTTCCTCAGTCATTCCTGATTAGTTACTTTTTCGTTCATACTATTCACAAAATATTTAAAAGCCGAATATATTTTGTTTTGTGGTTGTTTCAAGGTCCATACCATAACAAAGTAAACAAAACACGACATTAAAATTTAGCCTTTATCCGGTCTCGTTATTTTTGTTCTTCCTTTATTGTTTTTTTTATTTTATTGTATTATTACAAATTCAATAATATACATTACTCCTGTATGTTTTGACGTTCCTCAGTTTTTACACTAAATAAAGGCTGTTTAAAATAGCATAATTTTCTTATCGCACGATGTTGTTTTTTTTAATTTTATGGTTTATTCTAAGATGATAATCATTAGATAGATAAATTGAAGGAGATTTTGTTGAAATCTCAAAAAAAGATTTTTTTAAAAATAATTCGTTAATTGACCGAATGGCGTTTTTCTTTCAAAATCGTTGAGGCTCTTCATACTTACTGCTAATTGAATCCTGTTAGTAGATACTAGTTAAGAAGAAAGTAATTCTTCCATAAATAAATTATTTTTGTAATCCTACAATAGTAGGCACATTGCAACGGTCTTGTCAGGCAAGGAGAATGCTATTTGTTGGTTTAGAAATAATACAAAAATGATTTTCAGAGATGTTCATCCGAATTAATTTTTTAATTTTATTCGTTCTTCATTTTCTACATCTCTTTCTACATTTTCAACGTTATTATTGGGTTTTCCCATTTTCTTTTCCTTATTTTGTTATTTTAATATTTCATAGTCTTTGAATATGCGAGCTACATATTAAAAACCTTTGTCAGAATACAATATTTCATTAGAATTTTAAAATGATTAATCTCGCAAAGTATCAACTTTATATCGATATAAAATGCAAGATTTTCTTATTCATGGAACGATGAATTTTTACTTAATATATAAGGTTATGGTTTCTTCATAGAATATCAGAGGGTCATGTTAAAAAATGTCTTTTTAATTTATGAGCTTAGATATATATCATCCAAATTGTTATTTGTTCTGAATAATTCCAACTATGCAGTAATCGCTCTTTCACCTGTAGGAATGGAGGTAGTATAAGGTTTTATATAATATATATTAATTAAAAACTAATAAGTGTAATATTTATATGAATTTTGTTAGGATGTTAGGTTTCGTTTATTACGAATTAGAATTAGCCCGTGGTCAAATTTGCTAAGGTCAGGGCAAAGTGGTTTCCCGTTGACCAACTGAATGTGCTGTTAATCAGTACTAAGCCTCCTGAAATGGAATGGACTGCCCTACAAAAAAATCTTTACTCTGTCCATCACAGAGGTGCTGCACTTAGGAAATTCATGCCTAAAATTAAAAAAGGCGTGCAATGTATATTATATACATTGTAAAGCAACAAATAGCTAATTACATCTCTCTATAGAAAATAGTGAATTATTTACATTATCTCCTATCAATCCGTGTGTGTGTGTGTGTGTGTGTGTGTGTGTGTGTGTGTGTGTGTGTGTGTGTGTGTGTGTGGGTGTGTGTGTGTGTGTGTATGCGTGCGCGCGTGTGTGTGTGCGCGTGTGTGTGCGTGCGTGTGTGTGTGCGTGTGTGTGAGTGTATATGGGTGTGTGTGTGTGCGTGGGTGTGTGTGTGCGTGTGTGGGTGTGTGAGTGGGTGTGTGTGGGTGTGTGAGTGGGTGTGTGTGGGTGTGTGAGTGGGTGTGTGTGGGTGTGTGAGTGGGTGTGTGTGGGTGTGTGGGTGTGTGTGGGTGTGTGTGGGTGTGTGAGTGTGTGTGTGGGTGTGTGAGTGTGTGTGTGTGTGTGTTGTTTGTGTGTGTGTGCACGTTCTTGCACGTACGTACGTGTACGTGGTGCAAGGACTTACTAATTTCTCACCCCTTTTAATATTAATAGTTAGGTTTTTCTTACTTCGAAGTTTCTAAAATTAGTTCTAGTACTAGATTGTTTTACATAACTAATCTACTAATTAATATATTTGTGATGTTCCTTTTTTAATAGTAAATTGTACTATCTTTTATCTCATAATTACACTAAGTGGTTACAAAATTAATACGTACCTCCAATAAAATTTTTTATTACGTAAGTTGCCCTTTGAGCACCAGCTCGAAAAACCATACTATGTGGTCGTATCTGAAGTCCTTTACGATATACTAACAAAGCAGCTTCCCACTGACCTTGCTCACTAAGTGTATTTGCTTCTTGTATCAATTTATTGATCTCTTCTCTTTCCAACCGCCAATATTTTCATTAAAAAAATATAAATAAGATGTAATGAAACTTAAAAAAACATCATGAAATTAACTTAAAGTATAACTATTGAATATTAGAAGGTTTTTTAATAATTTTTTTATGATATTTTAACAAAAATTATATTATGATTAGAGAAGTAAAAATTAATTTTGATACATTAATCGGTTACGTCAAAATGTGAAGCTATATCATCAATTCCTCTTCTAGAATTCTGCAGGACTCTAGTACTACTAAATGTAAAAAAAAGTCAAATTTTAGAAAGAAAGCTCAACTGACGCTCTTGGTTGGGAGATCTTTGACCGGCGTTTGGATTCTTGTTATTTATAAATTCTCCTCCCACAATTAGTAGTTCCCAATATGTATTTGAAGTACTATTGTGTTTCACTTACCTCCAGATGGAATTACTGCATATCTACATGTTACTTCTCTTCAAACTTCGACGAGTAATAAAAATGATTCGGAGTATATAATATTCCCGATTTGTGGAGTTGAAAATGTTTTATAGTGAGAATAATTAGTTTATGTCAGATTGATTCTAGCTTTAGTTGTAGCAGTTTCGGAATTGTTAAAATTCATCCCTTTAAGTCCTTGTTACCAAATATCATTGTTTTAATCAGATTGGATTGACTAAAGTGCTTGTAGTCGTATCAAGTTAACTTTATAGCCGGCTGCATCCAGAATTTAGGGAATTTAAGCAATTTAATGATAATTGACGTTTCTAAGATGAGATTAAAATCTCTAGTTAATTAATATTTTAACGTTTTTTTTCTAACTTTTAACGGTCTTTTCATCGATCCCTAAGTTTTTTTTAAATTGAAGACAAGGTTTTTTTAAAAAACCCAATTTTGATGTTTTATATTTGGAACAAGTTACTCGGTTAACCCGAAATACAATTTCGTGATTTATTTGAAAGAAAATATTTTAAAAGTTTTTTTTTATCACTGCTTAGTGCAAGATTATCATAGTGTAATAATAAATAGCTTTGTATTAATCTAATAACCAAATGTAGATTGGCGGGAAAATACAAGAGAATTAGTTGGAAAGCTTACAGTAAAAAAATATTCAATATTCCGAATTCCAGAGATCTTTAACTCATCCTCAGTGACAATGTATTTACGGTGTTTTCTTGAAATAGGTTTGTTATTTTTATCAACCTAAGTTTCTCACGTATTGCTTTTCTTAGGATTGGCATTTCACTCTTACGCGCAGCTTCTTTTAACAGCCTGTCCATATTAAAGTACTGTTAATTTAAATAAAATATATTTTTTTAATTAAAACTTTACACATTGTCTAACAATCAATCCTATTTATTTTTGTGAATATATTTATTTCAGGCATTTAAATGGACGTCCTTATGTTACGGGCTTTCCGCGTTTAGTCCCTTTCGCACACTGTTGTCTTTTCCTTGATTCCTTTTTACTCTTTACTATTCCTTGGATTTTATGTAGATCATTGGATTGATCGACACAAAGCCTTCTTGTTGTGTGTTCTTTGATGAAGGGATTTCTTTGTCTATTTGTGGATTATTTTCTTTTCCATTATTACACGATGTGTATCGTTAAGTTCTTCCGAGACTTCGCTGGTTACGGCTAGTGAAAGATTTCGCTCTGAAATGAGATCGTACTGAAATTTTTAGAACGTTAATTAAGGGGGAAAAATTAGAATTTTTTCTGGCTTTTGACCTAGAATAAAAATTACCTGAATAAAATAGATCTCAGAACCGTTCTTAAGTATTTTTTAAAAATCTGGGGTTGAAAAATAATAAATTCAAGTAAAAAGCCTGTTTTTTGTTTGACGTACAATAACTTTGTTAAATGAGTAATAAACACATAAAACTTTTAAACAAAACTTGTAGAGAAATTAATTCTAAATAAAATTGTGTAAGATAAGTTGAGTAAAACAAAGAAAATATTGAATTTTATTGCACGATGCAATATTGCAATAATTTTATTGCATTGATGCACCGATGGCGGTGCCATCGGTGCATCATGAAGTACACTACCCGGTACTACCGATCCCTCGTTGAGCATTCTGCACACTCTCGGGGCAAAATCGCAGACTTTTCTAGCAAATGGACCCTTCTTATTACCGTTTAAATCCAGGACCATTATAACCTCACTGCCTTTATCCAATTCGGGAGTACCCATCTTGGTCTCGACATGTTGAAAAAATTCCTCTGGCCATTTCTGCGAGATTAGCTCGGGGATACTATCCCGCTCCACACCTTGCTCTAATTTCTGTTTCATTTCCGTATTTGTCACTATAGCCCTAACTGGTTTATCCGTCTGCATTTCCTTGTCCACCGTAATGGGTGGAGCCAGATCCTCAACCAAAAAGGTAATCGCTGCCACCTTAGCCATGAGTTGCCTAGCTGTTTCTCGAATCTCTCGCTTAACATTTGTACTCTCCTGTACTAGTCGCCATAGAGTATCCGCAATCATATTAAGGTCTATAACATCTTGATGTGAGTACGGGTGCTGTGTTGACCCTTCCGTATCCGACCCTGAGGGCGTAATGCGCCGCTGTCTTTTTCTAATAGGCATTCCGCAGATTACCTAATTAAACCTGATAATCAAACACCAGTAATATAACTAATACAATATAACAATAATCTCATTATATAAAGTCAATCAATAACAACAATAAGTATTAAATTTTTGCTCTTTTTAGTTCTTGACAATTGTCCTTAAGTTGCTCAGCCACATTCTTAATGCGGACATTAATTTCTCACGAGAATGTACTTTTTGTTTTGCATACAATATTTTTCAACTATCCCCAGATGAAAAAATGATCCCCAGCTGATCTAACGTTGTTAGATCAAGTAATCTTAGAGACTAAAAATGTGAACTCCCACGCCCATCTAAATAAATTAAGTGAGTAGAAACGGTACAAGGCCAGGGCGGGAGGGGGGCGCCATTGTGCTACAGAAACAACTTTTTTAAGAAGTGCAAGTAGTCCTCTGCATTTAAGCAACAAGGTAATATAAACGGTCCCAAACAACTAATTGTTAAGAAGGCCAGACCGTACACGGTATTGAAAACTGCCTTCCACCGTTTCATGAGGATTTACTTCTGCCCGTGTATGTTCATTGCTAAGTTGTTGGCACCATGTTAAGTGAAATTTGCCTTATCGGTAAAAAAAAACATTAGCGTTGTCGATTTCTATTCCAAGTTGCAAAACTCCAAGCGAAGCGCACTTGTTTTCTTTGAGTTTCCTCCAAACCATCGAATGCGAAACTCCGATCCGCTTGAAAAGACGTAGTGTCTGATGCATCGACTGTGCTGAACTGCATCAATAATAATTTTACCAATAACAGTGTAGTGTTGGGCAGATCCTTAGTAGCTGGTACGAATACCGGATAATGAACCTGTTTCCCAAAGTTAGTGAAAATTCGCGCTAATTTTTATGGGATTTGGAATCCTGCGATTCGGAAAACCTTATTTCATGTTCTACTCCAGCAACTGTAGCATTACCATTACACATACCCAAAATGAATACTACAAGTACGGTATTACTTCATTGGCATACCGAACAAAAATTCACTGAAAACCGTCGCTAACAACAACAGGACAGTACTTAATTGTACCTTACAAAGTGATTTAAAAATTAATACGTTATTGCACTTTGTTGATCAGCTATTATTTTATGGTTAACTTTGAAATAATATATTTTCAAATAATTTATTTTCTGCCAATAAAAAAATTATTATTTAAGTATATATTTATTTATTTACATTTTTACCAAATTGTTGTATAATTTTCAGTTTTTTAATTTGATAGCAGTAAATTTTGTTTTTATAAATTTTCACTCGCTTAAAAAGAATTTGTTTTGTTTACATTGAGTAATTTTCTGACAAATGTAATAACTATTTCTAAAGAAAATTCGAATTTGTTTAACCATTATGTGTTCTATTCAATTTATTTTAAACTACTTCTATTTTGATCAGAATTAAATTTTCTACATGTTTTATTAAACGTTTTATGTGTTTATTACCCAATTTAACAATGTTATTATACTTCAAAGATAAAAAAAAACCCGGGGTTTTTACACGAATTTATTGGTTTTCATCCCAGATTTCGCAAAGTGTATCTGCAGTAATTTGAAGAACCTGGGGGTCGTATTTTATTCGGTTTCAGGTCAAAAGCAATAAAAAATCACTAATTTTGCCCCTTAATTAACGTACTAAAAATTTCAGTACGACCTCATTTCACCGGAGTAGCTAAAATCCGAGCGAAATCTTTCACTAACCGTAATTCGCAAAGGAAACAGTTAAGGACGTATGTTTATATGAACGTTCTCCATTATTTTCACGAATAGAATAGGTTATGAAAATACCGCGATATATTCTGTATTCGTATAACGTCCAAACTGTAGCTAAGATGCTTTGACGAACAACTAGTATAATCTACTACCGTGAAACATTTCGGATTTTTTTAAAATTAAATTTTGTTTATCGATTTTTCTTTACAAAAGTGAAGCAGTGTATGTGTCTTGAACAGATTAATTTTTTTCTTAACTCTTATCTCTCGAAAAAATCTTATGTCCAGTGGACGCAGATTGTTTTTTTTTTGTGAAAGCAATGTTATTTTCAATGGAGCCAGCCATTTTGTGAGTCCAGTTATAATGTCACTTGATTGAATATCATTTACATTGTGATGGGCTTTAAATGATGACATGCAACTATATATTTAATTTCTCGAACACGGTATTGCTGATGTGTTAAATAAAAAATATTAACAATTAATGAAATCCATCTTACCAGTACAAGTTATATGAACTCAAAATCTTTTGGGTTACTCGAAAGCCATCATCAGGGGATAAAATGATTGAATTAAAGTCAAAAATTTAAAAGATCACAGTTAAAATGTAAAATGTACTTAACGAATATATATTTACTCTGGTAGATTAAAATGAAATCAAACGGAACAATGTTATCGACGAGATAATTAGTAGATTAAACTATAGTTTAATCTATCTATATTCCTTAAGTACATTTTACATTTTAACTGTGATCTTTTAAATTTTTGATTTTAATGCAATAATTTTATTTCCTGATAATGGCTTTCAAGTAAGCCGAAAGATACTTACTTTCAAATAAGTTCATATCAATATGCTGGGTAAAGTGAATTTCATTAATTGTTAATGTTATTGATATATTACATCTATTCAAAATTCCTTTTCCTTCGTTAACCAAACCACGAGAGGATTTGTTATTTTTGAGAATATACGTCGTTTCTTTGATGCATCTTTTTTTGGAATGATAAGTTGTCTAAAACAGTAGGCATGTAGTAAACATACATGCATTCATTGTCACTTGTATAATTGAAACGAGTTTTGTGATGCTTATTTCATAAATAATTCAAAATTCAAGACAATTACATTATTAATTATTTTTATAATTTAGATAAAAATTGGTTTATTATGAAATCTGGTAAAAATTAGTGAGTGGCTACGTGATCGCAGAATATATTAGCAAAGTTCTTACTAATTTAGCTGTATGATAAATATTAAATGTAATGTATTGTTAATTGATTTTGGTAAAGTGACTAGAATTTCTCTACTTGTAGGTAAGCAGCCCTAAGCTACGATCACAGCCCGAAGCTGTGCAGTATTATTTTAACGTAAGTAATCAATGACATTCATTAATTATAATTTTGAAGTACCATTTATTTTGATTTATGGAACTATTAATTAATTTGTATTTATGGATTAGTTTATTATGGTTATTTTCTTTTTACCAGTAATGTGTTACTTTGTTAATCAATTAAGTCACTAATTTTTTTAGTGTATACATTAATTATATTCCTGCCATATTACCGCAATATTTTTGATTATTAAAATCGATTTACAATAGTGGTTATAATCTAATAATCTTAAAAACTTTAAAGTTTAATAAATAATACTAGTTTACTAAAACGTAAGATTGCTTTTCGTATATTATAATGTAAATTTATATAGTTTCACTTCGAAACTATATAAATAAGTACACAACAATAAGTAAATAATTTTTAACATCCAGTAAAAAGTATGACTAGATTATTTTTTTATCAAATTTAAATTCCAGTTGATTCTAAAAATTAAACAGTTTTTACGATTTTATAAACGGCTCTATCTCAGAAGATGATGTAAAACAAGTTTGTTCAACTGATCTATTCTAGAAAAAAATATGAACAAACAAACGCAAGAAAGTTAAATTTTTATCTATTATTAGAGTAGGTTTTTGACAATGAAAATGTTCCGTTTTTTTACATTAGTTTGCAAATTGAACTTGTAACTTAATACTCTTTTAGTACTTTCCTGTTTCTTTTTTTTTCATTTTTATTTATAAATAATAAAATAAAAAGCTTTTAAAAAAATTCATAATTCCAAAGTATAAAATGTATACTATATAATTTAATATTTGACTAGCCTTTTAAGTAATGATAGATTTGTAAGTCTTTCAAATTTTTTTCTCTAAGTTATCAATCATGTTGAAAATAATTGTCTGTCATTAATAAAAGTTGAAGCGGAATATTTTTACACGTTTACAACTACATCATTAAAAACATAAAAGTTTAGTTATGAAACAATTTTACTTTTAAGAAAATTATTGCCAAGAGATTGTGTACACTGCCTCAATGATCAGCATTCTTCAGTTATGGCTTTTAAATTTTGACGTAAAAGTTCTTTGATTCTCCGTTATCAGTTTATGAAGCAATTATTTTTAAAGACTTTTTTTATATTTAAATACGTATCGTCCTTTATTATTAAAAAAACTTAGGCAGGATGTTATGTTTATGTAATAATAGGGGAATATTTTTTTAAAATCTTGGACCATGTTTTTTTACACGGATGTAAGACAATTTAGATCAAAAGGCAATCGAAAAATGATAAGTTTCTTTAGTTTTCTTCTGTTCAGTTATATCGATTAAGAAAAATTTATTTTTAATTAAATGAAAATACATTTGTTAACAAAAAATTAATTTGTGAATAAAATTTTCAGTTAATCAAATGTCACACATTATAGAGAAGTCAATGGCGCGACAAGAAATATACATTTTTATCTAAATTGCACTTCATAATCGCCCCAAAAAATCTTTTCTCACTGTTAAATTTTAGTTCCTGTTAGCACTACACTTGCTGTATTAATGCGTCTTCGTACTTTTCATCTCATTAAATCGTTTTACGCTGTCCAATCGTTTAATGAAATGATTGTTTTAAAGTCTTTACTATTGATAAAAATCTCCAATACTGACAAATTTCAAGAATTTTCTATTTGAACACTTTATCAAAAGATTAATCTTAAGTGAATTAATATGATAGTTGACAAACAGTCTAACGGATTCCTAAGGGATTCCCCCATACCCGTTGGCCCTAGTTTTACTAAAGCCGTCAGTAATGACCAGTATGTAAGGAAAGAAAAAATATTTTCTTTCACCCGGATTCATGATTGGGAGTTATGCTTGCAGTTACTCCTAATGCAGTCTTTGTTAAGTTTTTCTACTACAAAACGGTGAAAAATTATAAACAATTTTAATTGATATTTTAAGCTTAGAATGTTAGGTAAGTATGGAGAAAATTTAAGTGTTTTTTTATACCGATTATAGAATCGAAAAAATTCTCAACGTCGTATTTTGATGAGTTTCTCCTTTTTCTGAATTTCATAAGAATTTAAAAAGTCATAACTACCTCGTGTACAAAAAACATCACAGCACCTGGAATGTATAAAAGCTAGCAAACTTATGTCCCAGCCATGTACATGTACCTTTAATATATTTTACAAAATATTAACTTTTTTTAATGAAATTTAAATTTAAATTTCAATTTAGGAGAAGTACAAACGCTTTTATAAATAAAACATACTAAGCAAAGATTTAAATAAAACATATAAAGTTCATGTTGCTGTCCCAAGTCTTACTATTGTTAATTTATCAGGCTTTCTTTTTGATGAAAAAATTTATTAGAACTTAATAATTTTCTCAAAATTCAAAATAAAAAATTGGTACTATTAAAAGATTATAATCTATGAGAAATGTGTAAGTTTACCATTTTGCAACATATTTAGTACAAAAGATTTGAAAGTAACTGCATTTTGGTTATGTTTAATATGGAATCCGGTTGAACGTGAAGGACTATTATACAATTTTGTTAATAATTAGTATATGTATATATTTAAAATAAACAACAAAATAACTAAAAATAATAGACCTAAATTCACTTTATAAAAGTAAACTGAACAAAAGTAATATTTTAAAATGTTTTGTAAACAAAGCAACATATCTCTGTATTTATGTTGTCATTTATTTAGGAAACTGAACTTGTTAACGTAAATTTTAATTTAATTAAAAATAATATGAATGTAATACCTCATAGACGCCATCATTTAAAAAAGAAGTTTAGATTACTTCATTAAAAATAATTCCTTTTATAAATATTAAAATATTAAAACAACAATGACTTAAAACGTTTCAAGTACTTCTAACATTTCTTAAAATGGTGTTAAAATATCCTCAAATAAAGAGGTGATCTATATATATATAAAAATAATATTTGTATAACGTTTTTGCAACAAAACAATTCTTAGCTTCATAAGTTAAAAAGCTATTAATTTTTTTTTTTTTTTTTTTTACCCAGACAAAATTAAAAGCTATTCTATAAAAAAAAAAAAAAAAATATGTTACGCGTTTGAAAAAATAATTTAATTAAGATGAAATATGCACATTTCTTATTCTTTAATATGTTATATATGTATAAAAATTACAAAAAAGAAATAAATTATTTTAAAGATTAATTAAATGGCTTTTTTAATTAAGAAAAAAAATATTTGCATTATGAAGAATAATATATTTATATTAAATATAACTGCTCTTCAAATAATTTTTCGATAAAATGAAAAAAAAAGAAAAATAAACTAAATAAAAAAGCTGAATGACCAAATATTAAAATTTTAATTTACGTAATAAAGGAGGAGGCTGTATTAAACTAAAAGACGAAAAAGTGGGGGAATAATTTTTAATGTTAAATTGTAAGGTTTTGTAATTAATTTTTTTTTTAGTGAAAATTTTTTTTTTTTACAAATATTTATTTCAGAAAAATTATGATAAAATTCTCCACTTATAAAATAGAAAAGGAAAATATTTTCTGTAAAAAGATTTGAAGATTAATTTTTAGTTTTAGACATATTTAATAAGTAGTGGATAGCTTTAACTTAATGATACATTTCCGGAAGTCAATTTACGCATATTTCAGGAAATTGGTTGAAAAAACTTAGGAAAAAAATGATAATATTTTACTTTATCTCAAAGCAACAGTAGTTTCAATTTCCATTTTTATTTTTGTAAAAATGAAAATGGAGACCCCCGTAGACGCTATCACTTCAATAAAGTTGAAGTAGATTTTTATTTAAAAAAAAAAACAATTTAGATCAATGAAACATGCCGTTTGCAAGAAAGACAAAAAGCTTCTTCATTACATTACATAAAGAATGCAGTACATTATCTTTTACTGAACTTTATTATCTGATATTACCAGTAATGTATTGTTAAATATTTTTTATCTCGTTTTTCAAGCTTCAACCCTTTTTTAAAGTCTCATTCATAATTTTTGAACATCAAGATGAATTCATGTTATAAATCTCATCGCACAGAACATTTCAGTTTACCTACATGACCTTGAATTTTTTTAATCTTCCATTAATGTTATATCAGGAAGGAAATTCGTACGGAGCAACCTTTTAAAATCTCTTTACAAAATTAATTAGTCGGCTTAATGCTGTAGGAATGGAATGCAAAGTTGGCAGGAGTTTATTACTCCCTACTCCATCGCAGAACCTGGACAGAGTCCCTTGCTGCTGGATCATTCTAATCGGGCTTTTTTTTTTTTTAAAAGGGTTAATTTTAAATGGCGGGTCTAATTTTTTCAAATTTTGTTTATTATTATTTAGTGTTTTAAGGACGGATTTAATTGCATTCCAATCCGATGTTAAACCAGCGTTATCGAACCCATTTTACGGGCCGACCGCGGAAGGCTAGGCTTATAAAGCCTGTCCTCCCGACGTAATTCCCCTTCAGACCGTCCACTGAAGTCCTTTCGGTGCTAACTCTTTAATAGGCTAGCAGGAATACGCCACAACGGGGCACTAGCTATAAGGAGGGAGCAATGCGTCCCCTTTTCCGGAGGAGTCGCAATTGCTGGGTTATTTTGTCTTATTGTAAGTTTTGAAATAGGAGAGGTTGTGTAGAAGCTCTTCATCCGCTTCTGGTATGGCTGCCCTTCAGGACGCATCTCTGCTGGGCTCTGTTCCGGACTCCAGTCCGTGATGTTGAGGCGAGTGGTTGGTCTTCCTTCTTCTTCTCCCTCTTCTTCTTCCGAAGACCTCTTCGTTCTTCTTTGGCCTGCACTTTCCAAGAATTGGTAGTAACCGAAGTTACATACCATTAACCTTGTAATTCCCGAAGCCCCGAAGGGCTGAACGGGGGAAAGTGCAGGTTTCTTCGTTCTTCTGTGCTGTCAGTGGCTGCTGGGCCAATGCTGTAGTGATTAGGACGCGGATTTCTTTATCATTACTCATGGTGACAACATTCTGGCATTTTTCACCTATTACTTCATCAAGAGATTATTTTGTTAATATAAAATTAAAATCATTTTCAAGTACTGTTTTCCATGGAAAAAGTTTCAAAAAAATTCTTATAATGTTTAATATTTATTTCTTATTATTTTTAAATCTCGCCTATAATAGTAAAAAATAATTTGGGTAAGTTGAAAAATATTAATATGTTAACTGATGTTGACACCACATGACTTCCTTGTACGCCTATTATATTACATATCCTTTTTTTTTTTTGTTTAAAAACTACATAAAATTTTATCTCATTAGTAACTATTAAATTATTTTTTATAGTTTTTTTTTACAGTCAAGGTTAATAATTCTAAATCTTCATTAAAAAATCTAAAAAAAATATGAATTAAATTTAAAAATATTTAAATTTAAAAAAAATAGTTTAAAAAAAAGGAGATGAAGTGAACCGATGTGCCTTCCCCTTTTAAAATCCAAATATTTCATTAATTAAAATTTTATTTGGCTATACCTCTGGAACCAATGAAAATAAGTACCTCTTACGATATATCGTTGGAAAAGCTCTCAATGAGGGCTTATTACTGCAGTTAAGAAAAAGTCCAAAATCCAAATGTTTTTGGATTTTGAGCTTTTTTGGACACTTTTGATCCAGTCGATTTTAATCAAAAGGGGTGCACAACTAGATGTTGCAATAGTCCTAAATAAAAAATTTCAACATCATACGGCTAATCTTTTTTTGAATTATGCGAGATACATACGTACGAACAGACTCACGCCGAAACTAGTCAAAATGGATTAAGGGATGGTTAAAATGTATATTTCCGTTGAAATCTGAAAACCGAAATTTTTCGCGGTCACAATACTTCCTTTACTTCGAAAAAGGAAGTAAAAACTTTTGCTAGATAACGTATTGATTAAAATACAAAAAGACTATTTTAAATGCATATTCATCATTTGATTTGACTAGCAGTAAATTTGAGTTACAGTGAAAAAGACAAAGGTAAATAATATTCGTAATTAAAATTGAAATATTTTTTTTATTTTTCGATTATATTTTTTAGATTTCGATTTAAACTTTTTTAGACTTTGCTATCATTTCGTGTAGTAAATTTATTATTTTCCAAAACAATGTACTAAGTAAATCTTTTGATCCCTAACGTATCTTGAGAGTATAATATGCCTTTAACAATTTTTTTTTACCTTACAAGCTTTTAATATTACGTTAACTTAGTATTGTAACAATGTTTTTTTAATATTTAAAAGATAATAAAAATTGTAAAATTACAGAACAAAATTTAAAAGTAATATTATAACATAGATACAAGTATAACAGTAAATAAGTGCTGGACATACTTGCTTTAGTTTGCTGTACATATTTAGTTAATTGTGTTTATCTGCATATTATGGTTATTAAAATAACGTCCGTTTGAGGATAATGGGGAGTGAATTTTAAATGAATTTTCTCTGTTATTCCAAATTTATATAAATAAATTTGTTTGAACATTTTTCCTACAATTTGTTTATTTTTGTGTTACTGATATTGTTACGCTTGGTACGTACTTTAAAAGGAATATAAATTAGATGAAATGCTAAAAAAGCATTCTATCCTCATCCACCATCAAACCTGAGACTATTTTATCCGTAGTCCTACAACGTGGTTAACATTGCATTAACTGGTCTTCTGTATTAACTAAACATTGTGCAGTCAACTTGTTAACTTGGGTTACCAGTGGATTTATTACATTATATGAATTTTTAACACTGACATAAAAAGTTGTTGCCTAATAATTGTTTGAAAGTTGTCCAGCAGTTTTACAAATGTAAGACTTCATTCAGAAGAATTTCGTACTAATTATTATGATATTATTTATTATAATTCATAGTAGTTTGAGATAAATTGTTCAATTATTTAAAAATTTTATAATCAAACCATGTTACGAGGCTTGGCTGATAGATTTTGCACATATATGCGTAGCATGAGAATGAAAAGAGATATAGGGATGAAATAAAAATGAATAATAGTACAAAACTTAGCTACAAAATGCAGTATTTATTTTTCTATATAATCCCCGTTTACAATGATACACTTTTCCCAACGTGTGAAAAGTTATTACAATATGTCACAGAAACATTCTGGCGGTCTTTCACGGATCCAAGTGGCCATAGTTTCCTTCATCTATCGGTCGGTGGTATAATGATTACCTTTGAGATCTCTCTTGAGACGAAGGAAGAAGTAGAAGTCGCACTGAACCAAATCTGGGGAGTATGGCGGGTGCGGAATAGGCTCAAACCTCAGCTTGCGGAGAGCCATCAAAGATTTTGCGTGGTACCCATCGTGCACAGATTTTACGGTAACCCAGTTGCTCGATAATATTAGCTACTTATCGTTTAGATTCCCTAACTGAATAGCGATGCGTTGCCAGATGATTCATCGATCACTTTGAAGCAAATCGTCCACCTCCTTTCAATGTTTCTTGTCAGTAACAGAAACTGGTCCTCCGCTGCGAGGTGCGTTCCTCAATTAACGCTTTACCAGCTTCACATTCGCAAAATTTCAACACCCACCTATTCCTAGTACTCCTGTCAACAGTTTCACTAACGTAAACCGCTTTTAAACGATGAAAAATATTCGTAAGATTTACATTTTCTGCTGTTAAAAATTCGATCGCTGTGCGCTGTTTTAACCGTGTTGGCCGTATTCGACTCCATTTTAATTGCTATTGAAAACAAATCGGTAAACGGATTTCAACGCATTATCGCAGGTTTTTAGAGGGGAATATTAGCTATCCTGTGCTGCCACGACCAAATCGATAGTAACTTTTGTCTCAGTGTACCACGCTAGTGTGCAAAATTTATCAGCCGAACCTTGTATTGTGTTTTGTTTTTTTTTTATAATTCATTGTTACAATGTGATGAAAAGTCGTAAGCGTGATTCACTTCAATCCGTTTTATTTGCATCATAATTGTTCATTATTGTTAAACGTCACATGTCGTTATGCTAATGTAAAATATAAGGTTAATAAGGTTAATTATAAGGTAATATATAAGGTCATTAAAGCGTTTGAATTGTTTCATAACGTCATAATATTATTTAAATGCCAGACAAACTCTATAAGTCGTAAAACGGTTTTTCTTGTGGCAATGTAGGAGGAATTAAAAGGACTGAATTTTCTTAACACCTCATTCCCGTATTGGGCTTTTTTTAATACACGGTAGTAAACAGATACACAGGGTAGTTCGTTGGGCAGACATGTTTCATGTGAAGTAGTGCAATACCATGTTAAACATAATTCTAAATCTACTCATGTCCTTTGTATTAGTCCTTAATTCAAGGAAATAGGACGGTAAACAATACGTAAAACCTCTGAAGGTCATCATATAACTTTTCACAGTTCCCTCACTAGTTTATTGAAAATTTCATACAGATACTAGCATGTTAAGGACCACCAGCTTTAGTGTTTTCAAATCCACAGCAAACACTGATCTACACTTACGAAAAACAAAATAATGAATGAAGGATAAGGTAACGCAGCGAATAATGAGAAACTGCGATCCACCCTTTGGAAAATCTCATTATAAGTCATACAGTCACATCTAGATAACGTGAAGGTGCCAACCCTTTCGGAAGATCAAAATGTGATTACCGACGATGGAAGTAGCACATTACTGATTAACAATTTTTCTTTGGGCAGTTATGCATTAGTACAACATATTGTTTTTCCCTAGATAATAAAAAGCAACAAGAGAACGGCTCAGAGGTTTTTTTAAGAAAAATGCTACACTTGAATAAATTTGTGGAATTTGCACGTATCCAATGGAAATATAAACTTTTAAATAAGTGGATATTTTGCTTTTTTCCATATAGCTTGTTTTGGATTCGATTCTCAGCAACTGTTAAACAACAGTCAGATTAAAACAATAATTAGATATGGTTAATAGTTTTATGTTCGAACCTTAATTACAAACATTAATTTAATAAATTATTATACACGTATTAACGTTTAACAAATATCTATTTACTAAGCTGTATTATGTTCTAGAACTCCATGAAAATTCAGTTTTCATGATTTGAGGCCCGTACACAGCTGCGCACTTTATTTGAGCAACGAGTACCTGAAAATTCTTACAATCATGGATTACCAGATCAAAATATGTTTTGATAATTAGAATCCAACAATATGATTTAAAGGAACTATCATTTAAAGGATTTAAATTAAATCATTTATGGTTTGGAAAAGGCTTGAACTATTAACCACTCTGTACAGAAAAATCAGTGCTAACCATCTATCTAACACGTTCTAAAAAAGAGGGTTGTACTCAGGAATACAACATCAACGTTTTGACAAGCTCTCCTTTATCTTCACTCCAAACATACAATCCAATCCGTGCATACATCAACTTCCCAACACTCGTTAGAATAGCGCAAGCATTTCCACACGTCAACTCAAAAACAAACACAGAAGGATTCGGTAATATATTTTACCAAGCATACCTCTTTAAAGTTTGTTTACGGTGTGTTTAAGATCGTAATAAAAATTATAAACCAAAGCAAATAGTTGCATGTGAAACTTAGTTTCACATGTTTAGCATACGACAAGCCCCATCTTCTTACAATTCCAGCAACATTTTGTTCATCACTTGACGTAAAAGTTCATATAAAAAATTGTTTCAGAGAAAGGTTTTAGATAATGTTTAATGACTTTAAACCAATTCAATATTTTACTTAATAAGAAAATTATAGCAATATTTTGTTTTTTCAGGTTTTTTTGTCATCCCTTGTCGTACGGGTTAGTCATATCAAAAATTATTTCAGACAAAAGGTTTAGGTAATGTTTTATGTATATGTCGAAATTTTCCGGAAGTCGAATCATGGTATCCATTAAAATATGTAGTTTTCTTATGAAATGTACCTAAGAGTGATGCTTGAATTAACTACTATGGTTTATCTGTGTTATTTCAGTTTATATTTTTAGCATATAATGCTGATAATATATTTTTTTAATTCCATTACTATTTTATTACATTAATTTTTCATATATATATATATATATATAAAATAATAAAAAAAAATTACATTTGTCATTTTTATTGGCAAGTAAAATTATCTTTTATACATTTATATAGTTACTTCATAGTTTATTTTTTAAATTACTAAGGAAATAATTTATTTACGAATTGGGGTATTTCCAGGTCTGTGTATCTTTGAACTGCTAGGTATGTTAGATGAGGTACTTAACCTTGTAGCGCTAGGTCTATTAGATAGCAATTTCATTTCTAAATGTCTATTAGAATCCAATGCATGTGCTTGATTATGACGGCGTTCTTTAACTGTTCCAATAGTAATAGGTTGAATACTTGGTTTCTTTTTCATTGTCTTTTTCTTTCTTGTTGAAGTAGCTCTTACTCCTGGTATTAACATCAACCGATTTTCTGGTGGAACTCGACTCATATGTAAGAATATAAGTTGCATCGCCATTTTCATGTCACGATCCGGCATACAATTCAATGCTGTATGTGATTAGGACGCGGATTTCTTTATCATTACTCATGGTGACAACATTCTGGCATTTTTCACCTATTACTTCATCAAGAGATTATTTTGTTAATATAAAATTAAAATCATTTTCAAGTACTGTTTTCCATGGAAAAAGTTTCAAAAAAATTCTTATAATGTTTAATATTTATTTCTTATTATTTTTAAATCTCGCCTATAATAGTAAAAAATAATTTGGGTAAGTTGAAAAATATTAATATGTTAACTGATGTTGACACCACATGACTTCCTTGTACGCCTATTATATTACATATCCTTTTTTTTTTTTGTTTAAAAACTACATAAAATTTTATCTCATTAGTAACTATTAAATTATTTTTTATAGTTTTTTTTTACAGTCAAGGTTAATAATTCTAAATCTTCATTAAAAAATCTAAAAAAAATATGAATTAAATTTAAAAATATTTAAATTTAAAAAAAATAGTTTAAAAAAAAGGAGATGAAGTGAACCGATGTGCCTTCCCCTTTTAAAATCCAAATATTTCATTAATTAAAATTTTATTTGGCTATACCTCTGGAACCAATGAAAATAAGTACCTCTTACGATATATCGTTGGAAAAGCTCTCAATGAGGGCTTATTACTGCAGTTAAGAAAAAGTCCAAAATCCAAATGTTTTTGGATTTTGAGCTTTTTTGGACACTTTTGATCCAGTCGATTTTAATCAAAAGGGGTGCACAACTAGATGTTGCAATAGTCCTAAATAAAAAATTTCAACATCATACGGCTAATCTTTTTTTGAATTATGCGAGATACATACGTACGAACAGACTCACGCCGAAACTAGTCAAAATGGATTAAGGGATGGTTAAAATGTATATTTCCGTTGAAATCTGAAAACCGAAATTTTTCGCGGTCACAATACTTCCTTTACTTCGAAAAAGGAAGTAAAAACTTTTGCTAGATAACGTATTGATTAAAATACAAAAAGACTATTTTAAATGCATATTCATCATTTGATTTGACTAGCAGTAAATTTGAGTTACAGTGAAAAAGACAAAGGTAAATAATATTCGTAATTAAAATTGAAATATTTTTTTTATTTTTCGATTATATTTTTTAGATTTCGATTTAAACTTTTTTAGACTTTGCTATCATTTCGTGTAGTAAATTTATTATTTTCCAAAACAATGTACTAAGTAAATCTTTTGATCCCTAACGTATCTTGAGAGTATAATATGCCTTTAACAATTTTTTTTTACCTTACAAGCTTTTAATATTACGTTAACTTAGTATTGTAACAATGTTTTTTTAATATTTAAAAGATAATAAAAATTGTAAAATTACAGAACAAAATTTAAAAGTAATATTATAACATAGATACAAGTATAACAGTAAATAAGTGCTGGACATACTTGCTTTAGTTTGCTGTACATATTTAGTTAATTGTGTTTATCTGCATATTATGGTTATTAAAATAACGTCCGTTTGAGGATAATGGGGAGTGAATTTTAAATGAATTTTCTCTGTTATTCCAAATTTATATAAATAAATTTGTTTGAACATTTTTCCTACAATTTGTTTATTTTTGTGTTACTGATATTGTTACGCTTGGTACGTACTTTAAAAGGAATATAAATTAGATGAAATGCTAAAAAAGCATTCTATCCTCATCCACCATCAAACCTGAGACTATTTTATCCGTAGTCCTACAACGTGGTTAACATTGCATTAACTGGTCTTCTGTATTAACTAAACATTGTGCAGTCAACTTGTTAACTTGGGTTACCAGTGGATTTATTACATTATATGAATTTTTAACACTGACATAAAAAGTTGTTGCCTAATAATTGTTTGAAAGTTGTCCAGCAGTTTTACAAATGTAAGACTTCATTCAGAAGAATTTCGTACTAATTATTATGATATTATTTATTATAATTCATAGTAGTTTGAGATAAATTGTTCAATTATTTAAAAATTTTATAATCAAACCATGTTACGAGGCTTGGCTGATAGATTTTGCACATATATGCGTAGCATGAGAATGAAAAGAGATATAGGGATGAAATAAAAATGAATAATAGTACAAAACTTAGCTACAAAATGCAGTATTTATTTTTCTATATAATCCCCGTTTACAATGATACACTTTTCCCAACGTGTGAAAAGTTATTACAATATGTCACAGAAACATTCTGGCGGTCTTTCACGGATCCAAGTGGCCATAGTTTCCTTCATCTATCGGTCGGTGGTATAATGATTACCTTTGAGATCTCTCTTGAGACGAAGGAAGAAGTAGAAGTCGCACTGAACCAAATCTGGGGAGTATGGCGGGTGCGGAATAGGCTCAAACCTCAGCTTGCGGAGAGCCATCAAAGATTTTGCGTGGTACCCATCGTGCACAGATTTTACGGTAACCCAGTTGCTCGATAATATTAGCTACTTATCGTTTAGATTCCCTAACTGAATAGCGATGCGTTGCCAGATGATTCATCGATCACTTTGAAGCAAATCGTCCACCTCCTTTCAATGTTTCTTGTCAGTAACAGAAACTGGTCCTCCGCTGCGAGGTGCGTTCCTCAATTAACGCTTTACCAGCTTCACATTCGCAAAATTTCAACACCCACCTATTCCTAGTACTCCTGTCAACAGTTTCACTAACGTAAACCGCTTTTAAACGATGAAAAATATTCGTAAGATTTACATTTTCTGCTGTTAAAAATTCGATCGCTGTGCGCTGTTTTAACCGTGTTGGCCGTATTCGACTCCATTTTAATTGCTATTGAAAACAAATCGGTAAACGGATTTCAACGCATTATCGCAGGTTTTTAGAGGGGAATATTAGCTATCCTGTGCTGCCACGACCAAATCGATAGTAACTTTTGTCTCAGTGTACCACGCTAGTGTGCAAAATTTATCAGCCGAACCTTGTATTGTGTTTTGTTTTTTTTTTATAATTCATTGTTACAATGTGATGAAAAGTCGTAAGCGTGATTCACTTCAATCCGTTTTATTTGCATCATAATTGTTCATTATTGTTAAACGTCACATGTCGTTATGCTAATGTAAAATATAAGGTTAATAAGGTTAATTATAAGGTAATATATAAGGTCATTAAAGCGTTTGAATTGTTTCATAACGTCATAATATTATTTAAATGCCAGACAAACTCTATAAGTCGTAAAACGGTTTTTCTTGTGGCAATGTAGGAGGAATTAAAAGGACTGAATTTTCTTAACACCTCATTCCCGTATTGGGCTTTTTTTAATACACGGTAGTAAACAGATACACAGGGTAGTTCGTTGGGCAGACATGTTTCATGTGAAGTAGTGCAATACCATGTTAAACATAATTCTAAATCTACTCATGTCCTTTGTATTAGTCCTTAATTCAAGGAAATAGGACGGTAAACAATACGTAAAACCTCTGAAGGTCATCATATAACTTTTCACAGTTCCCTCACTAGTTTATTGAAAATTTCATACAGATACTAGCATGTTAAGGACCACCAGCTTTAGTGTTTTCAAATCCACAGCAAACACTGATCTACACTTACGAAAAACAAAATAATGAATGAAGGATAAGGTAACGCAGCGAATAATGAGAAACTGCGATCCACCCTTTGGAAAATCTCATTATAAGTCATACAGTCACATCTAGATAACGTGAAGGTGCCAACCCTTTCGGAAGATCAAAATGTGATTACCGACGATGGAAGTAGCACATTACTGATTAACAATTTTTCTTTGGGCAGTTATGCATTAGTACAACATATTGTTTTTCCCTAGATAATAAAAAGCAACAAGAGAACGGCTCAGAGGTTTTTTTAAGAAAAATGCTACACTTGAATAAATTTGTGGAATTTGCACGTATCCAATGGAAATATAAACTTTTAAATAAGTGGATATTTTGCTTTTTTCCATATAGCTTGTTTTGGATTCGATTCTCAGCAACTGTTAAACAACAGTCAGATTAAAACAATAATTAGATATGGTTAATAGTTTTATGTTCGAACCTTAATTACAAACATTAATTTAATAAATTATTATACACGTATTAACGTTTAACAAATATCTATTTACTAAGCTGTATTATGTTCTAGAACTCCATGAAAATTCAGTTTTCATGATTTGAGGCCCGTACACAGCTGCGCACTTTATTTGAGCAACGAGTACCTGAAAATTCTTACAATCATGGATTACCAGATCAAAATATGTTTTGATAATTAGAATCCAACAATATGATTTAAAGGAACTATCATTTAAAGGATTTAAATTAAATCATTTATGGTTTGGAAAAGGCTTGAACTATTAACCACTCTGTACAGAAAAATCAGTGCTAACCATCTATCTAACACGTTCTAAAAAAGAGGGTTGTACTCAGGAATACAACATCAACGTTTTGACAAGCTCTCCTTTATCTTCACTCCAAACATACAATCCAATCCGTGCATACATCAACTTCCCAACACTCGTTAGAATAGCGCAAGCATTTCCACACGTCAACTCAAAAACAAACACAGAAGGATTCGGTAATATATTTTACCAAGCATACCTCTTTAAAGTTTGTTTACGGTGTGTTTAAGATCGTAATAAAAATTATAAACCAAAGCAAATAGTTGCATGTGAAACTTAGTTTCACATGTTTAGCATACGACAAGCCCCATCTTCTTACAATTCCAGCAACATTTTGTTCATCACTTGACGTAAAAGTTCATATAAAAAATTGTTTCAGAGAAAGGTTTTAGATAATGTTTAATGACTTTAAACCAATTCAATATTTTACTTAATAAGAAAATTATAGCAATATTTTGTTTTTTCAGGTTTTTTTGTCATCCCTTGTCGTACGGGTTAGTCATATCAAAAATTATTTCAGACAAAAGGTTTAGGTAATGTTTTATGTATATGTCGAAATTTTCCGGAAGTCGAATCATGGTATCCATTAAAATATGTAGTTTTCTTATGAAATGTACCTAAGAGTGATGCTTGAATTAACTACTATGGTTTATCTGTGTTATTTCAGTTTATATTTTTAGCATATAATGCTGATAATATATTTTTTTAATTCCATTACTATTTTATTACATTAATTTTTCATATATATATATATATATATAAAATAATAAAAAAAAATTACATTTGTCATTTTTATTGGCAAGTAAAATTATCTTTTATACATTTATATAGTTACTTCATAGTTTATTTTTTAAATTACTAAGGAAATAATTTATTTACGAATTGGGGTATTTCCAGGTCTGTGTATCTTTGAACTGCTAGGTATGTTAGATGAGGTACTTAACCTTGTAGCGCTAGGTCTATTAGATAGCAATTTCATTTCTAAATGTCTATTAGAATCCAATGCATGTGCTTGATTATGACGGCGTTCTTTAACTGTTCCAATAGTAATAGGTTGAATACTTGGTTTCTTTTTCATTGTCTTTTTCTTTCTTGTTGAAGTAGCTCTTACTCCTGGTATTAACATCAACCGATTTTCTGGTGGAACTCGACTCATATGTAAGAATATAAGTTGCATCGCCATTTTCATGTCACGATCCGGCATACAATTCAATATATCTTGTTCTCGTTTAAGTTGAAATGATGAACCATCTTCCATTGAGGAAGCAAACTCCAATAATTGATGTGTCTGAAACAGTAAAATTAATGTAATTAGACAATTTTGAGATTTACACGGGGTGGATAAATTTTTGTAAAAGATTTACAAAGACTTTCTAGAGCTATAGCTCTAGAAGGTTTAAATCTTTAATATTTTGTAAATCTAGGGAAAGTGTTGTGATCGGTCCAATTTAGGCATTGCGGTTTTCACCGAATCTTGACGTTTTGACACCTAAAAAACAAAAAAAACCGGATGGAAATTTTCCGGATACTAATGTTCGTATGTACATGTGTTCGGTGTTACTCTCTAAATCGCCTTAATTCTCTAGAACTACTGAACCGATTTTGACTAAACTTGGTCAGATTACTTCTATATATGAGGCATTGTTTCTTTTAAATTTACAACTTAAAAGGTCAGGAGGGCAAGATCACTCTCAGTATCTCGAGATTTTGTTTAATAAGGTTATATTTTTCTTAGACACATTTGTTAACAAATAAAATACAACCATATTTGAAAAAAAAAATGTTTGCAAAATCGCACACCCAGCCAAAACAAAAATGCTTTTGTAGTCGTCTGCTGCTATGTTGTGACGTCACAATTGAGAGTAGAATTAAGATTTAAAATCTTAACGGCAGATTATCTCCATAAAAGTGGGCACATTATTTTTCGTTTGGATTTCAATAATTCCAAAAAATCCAAATGAAAATTAATTGGAAGGAGATAATTTTAAATAGATCATACATGATTAGATCGAATTTTTAATAGACTTTAGAAAAGCAGTGGCATTTAAAATAGATGGGATTCAATTTTTTAATCTGTTTCTTTGCTATATTTTTTACAAAATGATCGATTTTTTTAATTTTAACTGGAAATCCTTTGGTAGACCTGTAATAAACTTCTTCCAGTTAACGTAAATAGAAGATTACTTAAATGAACAGTTACAATTTAAAAAATAGACGGGTTATTTGTTTGGCGTCACTAATGTTGTAGCTGAAGGCGTTTGCTGTGCACATAGACTGGCTTACCACGCGATTAAGTATCCTGAAATAATTTACTTGTAACAATTCTGACAATGTACTGCATACTATGTAAGTATACGGAGCTATACGAGATGTTTTCTTAAAGGAATGACTATCTAACTGACCACCCGTCCTCCCCATCTATCGCTCTAGCACGCAATGTGCACAGCTATATTCCGCCTGCTGTACTAATATTGGATTGTTAATATACCAATTATATGCGGCATATATCATTCCAATATTTGTAATATTTTAACCTGATGTCTATAAAGAGAATTTATGGCAAACGAGTGTATATTCAGTCCATAATTCTCATTATAGCGTTCCATAGAAACCTTAAGTTTACGTATTGTAGTATTTTTTTTACTCGTTTCTCTATACTTTTAACTTTTAATCGACATACAAGTTTTCTACATTTTCATTTCTTGAAAACGCCGTTTTTTTATTGTTCTTTAAATTTCAATACTTCGACGACAAATTAAGGATTAATTTTTGGTAGTAAATTTTTTATTTGGTTCTAACATTATAAGTTGAAATTTATAGAAACAAGTATTTTTTTAGTTTTTAAGACGTTTTATGAAGTCAGTTTTTGGTTTATTTTTTACTATCGGTTACATGAAACTTGCATTTCTTAAGATGGCATGTAGTGGTGAAAAATCTGTATTTGAATCTCGATTTTATTACTCCATTTATTCTACCATATTTATAATTTTTTTTGCGGGGAAAATTAATTGGGATTTTATCGGTTTTAAAGCTTATTGTTGGAAAATAACTATGAAAAACTGCTGCTGAATAATGCAAATAAAATATATTTTATTTTATTTTAAAGTAATCGATTCAAGTTTACAAGTTTGGTCGTCGCGTAGAGCATGTAAAAATTTAAATTTTGGCTGTATCTCTGTATAAAACTTATTAATGAACACTATATCCATATAATTAAAGAAATTTTAGTAATAAATAATTACTTATATAATTACCCTCATCAAGAAATCCAGACAGTTTGTTTTATTTAACTTCCTGATGATTTCTGTAGCTTCAATAATTGTATTCTTAGCATCAACAAAGTTTCTTTGCAAAGATTCAAATCTGGCTACCATGAACATTCCATTAAATGCCCAGATAAATGCTTTAACTGGACGCGCTTCTTGAGCACACCTTCTTCCCATTGTACGTGCTAATTCATACTTTTTAAGTTGTCCTAAACAGCGGCTCATATCATGAAAAAGATATGCTCTTTCTAAAGCTGTTGTAGCAAGAGCGAGTTGTTTCTCAGATTCCTCAAGAAGTTTTCTGTAAAAAAAAAATGTATTTTTTTATTATTTTACTTTGGTATTGAATGAGTATATGCGCTTAACTGTTCATTGGTGGATTTAAATAAAATACAATCGCTTTTACAAAGACTACTCAGAGTTTTATAAAGTTAAATAATTTACTTAATTTTATTTTCGAGTACTTCATTTTAGGGGGGGAATCGATATCTACGGTCAATAGCCCTCGTCATATTCTTAAAAGAAAATACAAATGTTATTTAATTATTTAAAAAAACAATTATTATTTTGTCTCACCTAATTTAAATATTTTATAAAACTTCAATTTATTAATTTTACAATGTATTTTATTGTATCAAATAATGAATTATATGGTACCGAGAGATAAATTGATTTCTCACTATTTTGTGTCCCTCTGCAGCGGAAAAATACATTTGTTTCTCTGTTTAGTTATTAATAATGTTTTAACATGTGTAAATAAACCCACCGGGTTGGTCTAGTGTTTAACGCGTCATCCCAATTCAACCGATTTCGAAGTCGAGAGTTCTAGCGTTCAAGCCCTAGTACAGGCAGTTACTTTTATACGGATTTGAATACTAGATCGCGGATACTGGTGTTCTTTTTATGATTAGGTTTCAATTAACCACACATCTCAGAAATGGTCGACCTGAGGCTGTACACGACTACACTTCACTTATACACATCATCATCTAAAGTAATACCTGACGGTGATTCCCGAACGCTAAACAGGGAAAAAATAATCGTAACAAGTGTAAACAATTTTTTTTTAATTTTTGGGATTCGTTTTAACTTTTGTATAAGCTCGATTGAAAAAGTTTTATGAACATATAGTTGTATATTGTTGGTTAATTCCTTTCACACAGTTTACCGCAAATTTAAAGTTAGTAACTAAATTTGCGATCACCATACATCTTTAGTTCATAAAGATGTATGAACATCATACAAAGATGTATGATACTGGTATATATTTACCTTAATTATCATATTATCTATGTAATTTTCTGGTTAAAATGTTTCAAAATGTGAAACTAAAAACTTTAAATCACTTTATTTTCATTATTTTTGTTAATGAAGTTACCATATTTCAAAGAATGAAAAAATAATATTTCCTAGTTATTGTCACTATGTCATTAGCAAAAGTCTACTTCCAGCGCAATGAATAATAATTTTCTCTCGATCAAAAAATGTTGATTAATAAAATATATTTAGCAATTATTACATTGTTTTAATATCAGTTCATTCGAACTAAAACAGCAAATAAAAATTATTGCAAACATTTTTATCGGTTTTTTTTAACTTTTTATCTTGGGTTTTAAAATGACAGATTAATTTGTTTTATTAAGGTTGTCATTTATAAATTACTCAATCTAAATATCACACTTCCTTTACTACTCTTAATGTTTTATCACTGCTAAAATCATACGATTATTTTGTTTTTTTATAGTTTATATAAGTTTTTTATATTTTTTCCTTACTCCCCTACGCCGGCCCGCAATTAAGCATATAACCGTGTAGGGGGTGTCCTTTCTACCCTTAACAGCCCTTCCCATCTACCCGCATGGCAGGTTGTCGGGAGCACAGGCTTTAAACGCCTAGTCTTCCGCGGTCGGACCCAGAAATGGGTTTGAGAACGCTGGTCCAAACGGATATGGAACGCTATTCACAAATTCGTTCATAAAATGTAACAAAACTTGAAACTTAGACACGACATTAAAAATAAACCCTTGAAATACGCCCGATTAACAGAATCATACAGCAGCAAGGGACACTGTCCAGGCTCTGCGATTCGAAGGGAGAATTTGTGAAACTCCCGGCATTGCGTTCCATTCCATGGCAGGTCGGGCTGCCGGTCGGATCTTTATTTTATATTATATTAGTAAGCCATTACAATTAGCAACCCCAACAGAATACCCCACTTACTGTGCAGTTTTTTTAACAGTGTTCCTATATGAGGCTATTCAGCTTTCAGTTATCATTATACAAAAACTAACCCAAGGGGTCCCCGACCCCTCATCAAGAACGGCCCGCCTCGGCGAACCGTCCTCTCCAGATCGAGGCTGCCCTCCCTAACTAAACTTACGCACGGTTACACACGATCGAGGTCCCAACCGTACGAGATTTTGTCTTCAATATTCTAGTAGCTAGCTTCTCCACATTTCTCCAGGCCTGCCTATTGGAATGCATATAACCCATAGTCCTATCTGGAGTAAGCCAGGTCAAACCCAGCTCCTATCGAACACCGTCCCACCAACAACAGTAATATATGGGGTACTCCGGTATGTACACTGGAGCACACCATATACTACTACGATACAGAGTACCATATACTACTGTGATTCGCAGTATCTACAAACAGAGGTAGCGCGTCTACCAAACCGACACAGCTACCCCTAAAACTCCCCATGATCGGTCAGCTGAAAGAGGTAGAATCCCACTTCCCTAAAGCCACGCTGAACCCACAGATCAATGCTTTGTATAATGTGTGTATTGTCCATGTAGGAGAAGCATTCCAGACTCCCTGTCAATCTCTCAAAAGGATTTGTCTAGCCTCAACTTTAGGCATTCCGTTATACACCCTGAACAGCATTTGAGCCCTCAGCAGAACAGAAGGGATGCCAGAAACCACTTCAGCAGCATTACGGGAAACAGTCCTGTATGCCGCTATAATTTTGATGGCAATTTGCAGCTGAATAGACGACAGCCTATCAATGTTCCTTTTACTGGTAAATGCATCCATCCAGACAGGGGCCGCGTAGAAAATTATGGATAAATATAATGAAATAGTGATTTCATTATATATCTCATCATAACAGATTATATATGTTACATCTTCTCGTGAATAACTTTTTTATTCTGTTTAGTCTTCGGAACCACCGTAAGGTATTACTTCAGAGGATGAATGAGGATGATATGTATGAATGTAAATAAAGTGTAATGAGATATATTCCTGACATAGATGTATGGTTAATTGAAACTCAACCACCAAAGATCACCGGCATACACGTGAATAACTGGTTGCAAAAAAAAAACTTAATTCATGTAAAATTTAGTACTGAAGTACCACCTTATTTTAAAGTTAAAAAATTAAAAATAACAGAATTATAGCCATCAAAATCCTTTTTACGTAACTGAAAACGATATTTGCAATACAACTGAAATATCTTCATGATTGAAAAATAAAATTGGAATTGTTTCTTCAACACAATAACTTTAAACTAAATGTATTCATCAGTTAGTTCGATGTTTGAAGTAAAAATAAGAACTGATTTATATTATTATTTTAATCTGTGTAAATATACACTTTTAAATATATTTTAAACAAATACCTTTGAAAAAATCATACTTCAGAAATTCAGAATTATTAGATTTTTTTAAAATATCTTAAATATCCTTACAGTTATTCATTTAGATTACGTAAGTACATTTTAATATAATTAATTATAAAACTATATCCTTCTCGATACCAATAAAAATTAAATTAACTTAGAACCAATATATTATGAATTTTTAGTAAATGAGTCATTAATATTAAAAGTACATCATATTTTCATAAACGTCTGATATTTGACGTTATAAACATTTATTTACTATTGCCAGAAATTTAATTTACGTTATGTAATCTACATAGTAATTGTTAAAAGGAGTAAAATTAACTAACATTATTTATAGAGAGAAACTATGAGTAAATATAGTATGAAGTTACTGTCAGCAATTGGCTGGGAGCAAAGTGGAACATTGATTGTATATGCTGTTATCCACACTATATACATGTCCGATGACATAGATATGATGATATAGATCATCCACCTGTACTACATCAATATACCTGAACTAAAAGATTATTTTCTTTCTTTCATTTATTTAATTTCAATTGGATAATTTTTTTAATTTCATTTGATAGAATAATAATTATTTTATTACGTAAATGTTATTTTAAAATGTATCAAAATAACTGGATTTGAATAATTAATTTATGAAAGAAATAGATTTTAATTTGAAATCTGATTCGGTGTAAAAATTATTCTAATTAATGTTTAAATAAAAAAGATTTCAATTCGTAACGATTTCTTTTAAATATGAAAATTTTTTATTGAAATAGAAATTAAATCGTTTAATGAATAATTAATTATATTAGCCAACGCATTCAGATAGAATATAATGAATTCAATAATTTATTTCTTTCAATGAAGTTTTTTTTTTTTTTTTTAAATTAAATTGCTGGGGAAAACGAAATTGCTATTGTTAATCTTGACACTATTCTTTAAATGACTGAAATCGTTTTTATCAATTTATTATCTCTTTTTATTCACAACTCCATCAAATTGCATATATAAAAAAACAGAAACATTCATAAACGCAGTCATTTAATTACTTCAGTCGAAGTTCCTCTTTTTTCAAAGTTTCTGTTTATAAACCAGAAAATCCATTGTTATGTATTGATAGATAGTATAAAAAATTATAAATTTTTATTCGACTTCGATGAAAACAAAAAAAAATTTGAGTAATAATGTTTTGGTTAAATTACTGTTTTACTAGACAGCAGATGAATAATTGCTTGAATCTTGCCTAGGAATTAAACCAAATCCAACCCGACGAAGAATTTTATTTTATTTATTATTAGAATTATTTTTTATAGTAATTATGCTTTTTAGTCTTCTTAATTAATATCTTCACGTTTTGGCCTATAATTTCTTAATTTAGGACGTATTTTATTATGGTTTTACTATACATTTCATTTATGACATTAGCATTCCTTTCTAATTTATATCTTATCATTTTTCATTCTTTCATAGTTGTGTTTATCATTTAACACGTTTTCCTATATGTATACTTTTTTAAATAATTATTTTTCCTTTTCCAGATTTCTTAAAAAATCGTTAGTCTAAACTTATTTCTAATCCATTTTCCTTTTCCTAAACTTTAATATTTTTTCATTACTTTTTTCTTGTCTTTTTAGTGATGTCGTTTTAAGTTAAGAAGATCTCAATAAGGTCCAAAAAAGCCCAAAATCCAAAAAAAATTGAATTTTGGACGTTTCCTTAAGTAATAAGACCTTATTGAGATCTTCTCAACGAGATATATCATAAGGCAAATTTACTTTCATTGGTTCTAGAGTTATAGCCAAATAAAATTTCAATTAATGAAATATTTGAATCTTATAACTGGAAGGAACATCGGTTCAAATCAGACTTAATCTCCTTTTTTATAACATTTTTTTTAAATTTAAATATATTGATTTATTAATAATTATTAATCTCTCGTTGTAAAGGAATTTTTACGATGAATAATAATTCTTCAATAACAACAACAAAAATAAATAAATGAATTAAAAAATATCAAAGTTTTAATGAAAAAATTTATGTATTTGATTTTTTTTTTTTAATTAGTGTAAATGTAAGTTAATAGGCGTACAAGGATTACCTGTAATTACCTGTAATTTTTTGGGGGGCGAAATAAATTAAATTTTCAATTAAAATATATCAATTACATTGATTAAGAAAAAGTGGTGGACCAAAACTTAAAACGACATCACTAAAAAGACAAGAAAAAAGTAATGAAAAAATATTAAAGAAACGTCCAAAATTCAATTTTTTTTGGATTTTGGGCTTTTTTGGACACTTTGGTTCTGACTATTACAATCAAAATTGGAGATGCACAACTAGATGATGTTACAACAGTCCTAAATCCAAAATTTTAGCACTCTACGGCTAATCTTTTTTTAGCTATGCGAGATACGTACTTTCGTACTAACGTCACGTCGAAACTAGTCAAAATGGATTCAGGAATGTTCAAAATGGTTATTTCCGTTGAAATCTAAAAATATAAATTTCTCACGATCACAATACTTTTTTTATTTTGTACAAGGACGTAAATATTAAAAAAAAATTTCTTTTAACTTGTATTTCTAATCCCTCTCATCCTCTTCCCATAATTAAATTACCGTTACGTAACTTATAATAATCGTCCAACTTATGGTCTGACGACTTATGAAGAAAACAGCACAAAACTGTTGTTTAAATCAGAATTACAGTTTTTTTTTTATTTTCCCTCTTTCAAAAAAAACTATTGGGGTTTTTACGTGCTATGTAATTGTGTGCTTTATTATGGTAAAACCTTGTACATTAGTGTTTACTTAAAATTAATATTTTAATATTCTAGCTGGAATTTTACTTTAATTATCTGTACTAAGCAAATTGTTAATCTAATATACGTAATTTGTTAAACTTTAATGACGAATCATAAGTCTCATCCTTTGATAATTCTGGCGTTACTTGTTTAATATAATATACTGTTAAATTTGGTTTAAAAGTTTGATTTCAAAGTGTTTGTTTCAAGGTATATTGTAGAACTATACGTAATTAAAATAGATACGAAAGTTAGTGGCTTTAGTGAATTTGTGCAGGTATACGTAGATGTATGTTAAATAAACTTTTAGGTTAAAAGTTACATCAAAGTTAATTTCTATGTTATTGATGAGTATTTTGTAAACAACGATAATAGTTTTTATTTTGTTCTGAAATGAATTTATAATGTATTTTTATTACATACCTAGGATCGTATATATACGGTAAAAATGTCCCTCGAATATGTTCCTCTTCACATTTATTAACCACATTAACTCCAATCATATATAAAATTCTTAAATCGTTTTCATCTTTGGTCCAAGAAGGTACAAATTCTTTCATTCCAAAATACAAATCACCAATTATACTGAACAAATTAGCGATGTACACACTGTTTAAAATAAAGAAAAGTCCTCAAAATATTTTAATTAAATATAAATATTATACTTTTTATATTAAATATATTTAACATTTTTATGAAATATATATTTGATTGTTATTATTATATTTAGTAATTAACGTAAAATATAGAATGGTTTTATATTTTATTGAAATACTGTACATCTAATAAGGATTGAACATTTCGTTTAATTTCACATTATTTACTGTACATTTAGCAGACTTGCTGTTCTTAAATTCGCCATCAACATAATATGTTGTGTAACGTTGCAGTTTAACCAAACAGAAATTTTAAGTCTTTTATATTCCAATATTTTTTATTAAATAAAATTTTATGTACAGATTATTTACTAGATATTAACACTCATAATATGAATTATCTTTATAAAACTGAATTCATCCTTAAAAAAAATAATAAATAACTCCACCAGTTCTTTTTGTCTTTTTAATTTGAGAACTTTTGTCAAAACTACGAAATAAAATTAAAAGACTTGCCAAAAAATTTTAGGAACTGTTGACTTTAAATGTTACAGACATTTTTATTCTATAACAAAGAAATTTAAATTTTAATTTATTTACATAAATTTCTTCTTAAGAGATAAACTATGACTAAAAATTGTTAAACGCGCGCACGCACACGCGCGTGAGTTTTTGGTAGAGAAAAAATGTCGTAATATTTGAAGTCAACAGTTCTTAAAATGTTTTGGCAAGTCTTTTAGTTTTATTTGGTAGTTTTAACAAATTAAGAAGAAATTTACGTAAATAAATGCAAATTTAAATTTCTTTGATGTCAAAGAAAGAAGCAAAGAAGTATTGTCTTTTTTTCTTTGGCTTTTTATATACAAACTTTTATGATTTCGGTTATCCAAGTGTCTTCCATTGAATTTAATGTTTGCTTATAAGATCATAGCGAAAACAAAAAGATTCACAACCTATGCTAAAATGAAATTCAAGTATGGTTTTATTTTTACGAGCAGTTTGAAGTAAATTTCTCGTGTACCTCACTCGGTCATGCCATTAACTAACCTTATAAAGAAATAAAACACAGATTAAGGAATCGAAATTTTTCTTTTCGAGAAAAATATAACAATATTTTCACTAAAATTCGGCGAATTGTCTCCTAGTTAACAACAATAATCATCTGCTATCATTCTAATAATTGAACAACGATATTTTTTAATTCGTTTTCTAATTCCTTTTACAAACAACTGTTGGATGGCCAAATTTGTCTTCATATCATATCTTTACGAACTCTTGAAGAATAATTATTAACAAGATATACATATATATCTCGTCTTATCAATAACATAGATGCACTTCTTCCGCGTGTAAATCAGAATTTAATTTTACCGTCCCTATCATACTGCTTACATAATAAATGGCACTGTATCTATAAAACAAGGTGTCGCCTTCTGTAAATGCTTAGAGAATTTGGCCTTGCATTGTTGCCAAATTATACATTAAAGTTATCCCTAATAAATTTATTTTACTCGATAACATTTATATATTGGGTTTTAAGTTTTAATATTATATTTTGTTCAAATTTAAATTACTGTAATGGTAGCTTGATTGTTGTAGTTCCATTTCTCGCCGCTAGGACTCACCAGACCCGTTCACACCTCTATGGTGGACACTCGGTTGTAGGCACACGACGCAGGATATGTATTAGTTCTGTTATATTCAATGTATACAGCTATTCGATTTATTATTTGTATTAATTATATTCAATGTATTACTATTCGATGTACTATTAAACTGGAATACAATTGGAGCAATCAAGGCTACCAGATCTATCTAATCAAAAATGTTTCTTTTCAATCAATAAATAGTGCATAAACTTAATATAGATTCGTTTCTAATTATTCAAACTTCACATATTCAACACATTGGGTTTAGTTTATAACTCTTGTATCATTATTTAATTGTTGTCTGTATAGAATAAATTATTTATATAAAAGTCATTATAGTAGCACTTTTACTATATTAGTGCATAATAATAAATTTCTATTTGTTAGTATATGTAACGTAATAGTATTTCGTATATCTCGCTACAATTTAAATTTTATTTAAATAGGTCTTGTATGTATCACGGAGTTCTTAGAACTTCGTCTTCGTAAGAGGTGACGAAGCCAACGAACTAAGTTTACAATTCTAAACATGACCTAACCTAAAATTGAAATGAAAATGATAAAAAAATTTAAAAATAAGCATGAAAACATTATATTTCAATTCAATTAAATTAGTAATAAAGAATACTTTCAAAAAATCCCTCGGATTTTTGTTAAGACAACGTTTAATTTTTTTCCATTTGATGAACCGCGGGACTCGAATATGTCATTTTATTTATTTTTTTTTAATGTACCTTTTTAAAAAGGATTTAGAAGAAACAATGAACGGCATAGATGAAGTCCTACGCAAGAACTATCGCATGAAAATAAACAAGAACAAAACAAAATTAATGAAATGTAGTAGAAATAACAAAGATGGACCACTGAATGTGAAAATAGGAGGAGCAAAGATTATGGAGGTAGAAGAATTTTGTTATTTGGGAAGTAGAATTACTAAAGATGGACGAAGCAGGAGCGATATAAAATGCCGAATAGCACAAGCTAAACGAGCCTTCAGTAAGAAATATAAGTTGTTTACATCAAAAATTAATTTAAATGTGAGGAAAAGATTTTTGAAAGTGTATGTTTGGAGTGTCGCTTTATATGGAAGTGAAACTTGGACAATCGGAGTATCTGAGAAGAAAAGGTTAGAAGCTTTTGAAATGTGGTGCTATAGGAGAATGTTAAAAATCAGATGGGTGGATAAAGTGACAAATGAGGAGGTATTGCGGCAAATAGATGAAGAAAGAAGCATTTGGAAAAATATAGTTAAAAGAAGAGACAGACTTATAGGCCACATACTAAGGCATCCTGGAATAGTCGCTTTAATTTTGGAAGGACAGGTAGAAGGGAAAAATTGTGTAGGCAGGCCACGTTTGGAATATGTAAAACAAATTGTTAGGGATGTAGGATGTAGAGGGTATACTGAGATGAAACGACTAGCACTAGATAGGGAATCTTGGAGAGCTGCATCAAACCAGTCAAATGACTGAAGACAAAAAAAAAATGTACCTTTACGAATCGCGCCGTTAGATAGCAGTAATTTATAGTACTAGTTAGCTTACAAAAACTTGATAATGTACATGAAATAATAAAATTTAAAATAAAATATACTTCAGTTTGTTTTAATATTAAATGCTGTTATGTAAATGTAATTATTAAAGATGAAACAATTTTTGAATTCTATCACTTCTTAAAAAAAAATAAAAGTATTAATTTCCAAGAGATTATACTAGTTTTATTAAAAAAGTAATAAATAAAACAGAAATAGATTTGGTTGGTAAAATCGAATTTAATGATAAAAATCGAGGGTTACACTTACAAAGTAATAAGTGCAATATTACATCAAGGATTTTCTATTCGTAAAGAATATTATACGAGTTATATTAAAAAAAGAAATTTATGGTATGAAGTGAATGATACGACTACCGACAAAAAAAAATTGACCGTAGAATTAAATTTGTTTTTTCTAAGGCAATAAATTTTAATAATAAATCCGTAAGATAACAATTAACAAAAATAAATAAATAAAAGAATAATCTAACAAACGCAGTAATATCCAAAAAGGTTAGAATTAAATTGTAAATCGTACGGTATTCGTACCTTCGCGAGTCTCGCGGATATCATTTCTTCCGCTCAAAAAACAAAGATTTCTTTAATATAAAGATATCAAAAAAGGTATGACACATTTCTATTATCAAAATCTGTTATTAATTTAGAATTTTCTTTAAATAAAAAACATGTTACATATATGTAATAGGCAATAGATATGCAATAATAGATAATAAACAATGTTTAAACGTTCCATATAATAAGCAAAAAAAAAAATTGTTACAAAACAATTACCGGCCTGATTGTAAATTAGTAACAGATTTTGATAATAGAAATGTAATGTCTTACCTTTTTTGATATCAATATAGTTTCTTAAAAACAGTTGTTTTAATATTACAGAAATTTTTGTTTTTTGAGCAGAAGAAATGATATCTGCGAAACACTTACCGCACGGTTTACAAATATATATATATATATATATATATATATATATATATACTAGCTCTACCCGCCACACTTCGCTGTGGCACATTGAGGTTGCATGGATGAGAAATAAGAAACAAAACAAAGCATACGTTTCATAGAAGTTAAATTTTGCAATACTTGTGGATATACAATATTTTTTGTTTTTCCACTCTCTGCGTAGATATAAAGGCGATCTGGTTTGCCGACTCGTGAACACGCAACATACAGATGTCCATGTGAGAAGCAATGCGCATCTAAATCTAAACCACACATTTCTAAAGATTGACCTTGAGCTTCATTGATTGTGATTGCAAATGCCAATCGAATTGGGAATTGCAATCTTTTAAATTAAAATGGTGTATCGGACGGGATTATGGGTATTCGAGGAATGAGGACATCTTCATCTTTGAAAGGCCCCGTTAAAATCGTTGCTTCCGTTATTCATCAATTTCTTAACTGCAAGTCGCGTGCCGTTGCAGAGTTTTGGCTGATTAATATTCCGCAACAGGATAATTGTCAATTTTTGATCGAACCGTTGCTAGAATCAATCTAATGAGGAATGTTTTCCCAGTTCCTCCAGGCACATCCAAGAAGAAGGTCCCCCCAACTCCGTCATTTATCATTTGCATTATGCGATCATAAATGCCTTTCTGTTCACGCGTTAATTTGGGAATGTTTGATTGGACATATGACTGAAGATCACCAATGTTGTAACTCTGTTGACGGCGTAAATCCATATCAAATGAAGCAATCGCAGCTCGGGTGGGTGGTGGCATTCCCAATTGACTAGGAACTTTATTTGCAATACCTAAGCACTTGTCTTCAATATTTATCAATGCTTCGTTGTAAATTCGTTCTGTAAATTCCACGGTCATATTGGTATTTTCTAGGCGTACTCTATGCAAAATATCCTCAGCCATATCCGATCGATATCTTTTCCATAACTCTGTGGGAGATGAAGGGAAGCAAGCGGTCAATATAATTGCGAATAATGCGCGAATTTGGTTTGGATGTGCAGTGTTGCACGCGTCATTAATACATATATCCCACTGTTGGTCGTTTTCTAATAAATTCAGAGCTTGGTGAAAGGCGCAGCTCAATCACGACACGATCACACAAAAGTACCTCGATTAAAGTGAATATTTAATTCAGATTGTATAATAATCTGAATCAGATGCAAGTGGATACGTTTTTTTTTTTTTTTTTTTTTGTTAATAAACAATGTAATTGGGAACAGGTATTGTTTCACATGTGACTGCGGTTGTCGTTAGCTAATATGGCGAGTGTTCCCCTCGTTTCCGGCAGATTGGCAACGGCCATACGGGCTCTTTGTGATTGGTCGTTGTATTTGACAGCCGCCATCTTGCATCGATCTGATTGGTTTTCCTTTGTTTACATTTCCAAACTAAAAATGTACAAATTAAAAATAGATAGATAGATGTATTAAAAATAGATGAAAACAATCTTTGATGCGGGTTATATATCGTGCTAAAACTTGAGCTCAATCGGTGCAGAACATTTTGAGTTTTTGAAGCCGTACACAAACGAACTTAACATTTTTATATATATAGATATAATGAATACAAAAATTAGATTTTATTACGATTTGTATGAGTATTATTTCCTTGTGCAGTAAAAGAAAAGTTAACGTAAATTAACCAGTAACATTATTTATTGACATATTAGTTCTGAGAAAATAATTGCTCAGTAACTTTTTAATTTATACGTTCTTATAAATATATTACTTTTATTTTATTTATAAAAAGTTTCATTTTAATAGGGTAAGTCAGTTTTATTTCTACGAGCAGTTAGAAATAAATTTTTCGTGTAGGTCATGTCATTAATTATATCTGATAAAGAAACGAGACACACATTAAGGAATCGAAATTTTTTTTGAACAATATTTCCGCTAAAATTCGGTGAACTGTCTCCCAGTAACCAACAAACGTCGTGGTTTTATCTTATATGATAGTATAATTTTTTTAATATAATTCATCTTCTGTATCTACTCATATATTTTCGTATTTAATCTTTTATAACTGTCATTCTAGTATAAATAGCTTTTACGAGCTCTCCTAAATTGAAACTATCGAAAACAGAAGCCGCAAATACAACATGGTCGGCAAACAGAATTAAAAGATTTAATAAATAAATTGGAGTAACGTCTAGAAAAATCCCTTATATTACGTTTTTCTAATTTCTCTCAAAATTATTTGTAAACTTGTAAAAAATAAATTAAAAATTATTGTAGTTGCCGAAATAATTAAAATTACGTACGTATAATTTATTAACTGGAGTGCGCAATTCAATATTATTATTATTACTAGGATACAACAACGCAAAATTACACTTCTTGATCAAAAAAAAAAAAAATGAAGAAATAAATAAAAATATAGCTCACGATATACAGACACGAAAGGAATAAATAAACAATATGACAGTCATATAAAAGCAACCATTTTTCTTATATATAAATAAATATTTGATTCATTTCTGAACATAGTTTTACGTAATATAGACCGCATCAGAAATGATTTATGGCTCTAAAAATGAATTGTTCCAGCACTTATTACATAAAATCGTGAAAAACCATGGAATAACTTCTTCAACATCAGAGAAACATTACAAAAAACCAAATTAATGAATAAAAAAGAATATTGTTGATAACAAAAAAATAAAAATATGAATTCTGAAAAAATTATAAATAATAAACAATTTCGAAAAATTTAATTTATTTGAATATTTGGTGTACATTGAATGAAAATAAAGAAAATTCAGGTTTACCTAATTGATCAGCAAAGTCTTAGTATTTCTGCATTAGAGAGAAAAAATGAAATTGACACAAACTGGTTAGGATATATTTTAAATATTTAAACTTTAAGTATTAGCTGTATCAAGCTAAACGTTTTCCTGTTCTCATGTACGGTAATAAATAGTAATATGACTATATAACATTGAATAATACTTTTACAAAGATGACCCAGTCAAAAATAATCGCAAACAATGGAAACTAACAGGCTGTTTTCCGTTTATTGATTCCCTAGCTTTATTATTGAACTAATTGTTATGAAAATCTGATTACAATATTATTGTTAATAGAATAAAATAAATATTTAAAAAATGTTTTTTTCTCAATTTATAGTTCATTAATAACAATTTCAAGTAGCGTGCAGGTATTCACGTATGATTTTTTAATTAATTTGATGTCCACACTATTATATAAAGACGAAGAGGGTTTTTATTTGATCGGTATAAACAAAAAAATTACCCGATCAATCACTACCAAATTTTTACCCATGTTTCTTGGCATAACCGAGAAGGTTTTAAATATATTTCATCTCGAAAAACCAACCGATCGATCGTTTTCAAATTTTCAGAATACATTCGTATTACACCATGGAAGGTTTCAAGCTACAAACCTAGCTCCCTTGAAAGGTTATTCATTATTTCTTTGCCCTCAAGGAAGATGAAGTTGTAAATTAAAGATATTCATTAAGGAAAAAAAAAGATTAATCCTTTTACTCAATTATTATATGAAGTTTTTGTCTCCTTAGCTAAAATAGAAGTTATGAATTTATTTATACATTATATATGTATCTATATATTTATTTATGAATTTATTTAGGAAGTTATGAATTTTTCGTCTCGAAGTTGTACCTACTTTAGTTACCATAGCTATTGTTATTTTGGATTTTGTAATTTAGTTTCTTTTTCAGGTTTCTATAAATCTTGAATATTTAAATTTTATTGATCAGTATTCTGATGAGGATATCAATCAATGCTGGGGTCCAGGGGGCGGAATTCTCTGGGTAGACGGGAATGGTGACCGAAGCGAGCTCTGCGGATGTCCAAGGCGCCGTCCCACTACAACATGGGAATGGCGAGCGAAGCGAGCTCTGGGGACCTGGTGTAGACCTCGTGGCCCCGAGGGTCCCTTGAGTTGGCTCAGGAGTTTGCCTGGGCCGACCTGGGCCCTGGGTGCAGGTTCTCGCTAGACGGGCCGGCTAGTATATATATATATATATATATATATAAAACAATTATATATATATATATATATATATATATATATATAATTTAATTATATATATATAAATTACTAGCCGGCATCAGGAACATATATTATATATATATATATATATATATATATATAAAACAATTATATATATATATATATATATATATATATATATATATATATATTTTAATTATATATATATATATATATATATATATATAAAACATTTTAATCTAATTGCTAGGTGCTAGATCGTATACTACGTAAAATGCCATAATATTACCAATTACTAATTTATAAAAAAAAAATAGACTTGCGATATTGCATCTAAAGATGACGAATATTTCTTTGGGATCGTTTGTTTTATTCTGTAATTTGATAATTGTTAACGATTTATTGTTGTTAACAAGCGTATGTATGCCAGATTAATATATATAAAGATAATTGGTATAGAGGTAATTGGTCGAAAATATAAAAAAAAAATTTCCAGACTGAAGTTTTGATCAGTTTTGAACTTACTTCAAAGATATTCTTAAAGTTATTCATTCATTCGGTTAATTTTTTTGTTTGATCATATGTTTAATGATGTGAATTTAAAAAAATGTTAAACAAAAAGTAATAATCATCTTTTGCTAGAATTATTCTTTAATTTTTATAATTTATTTATTATTTCTTTTATTAATGATCGATTTTTCAATAAGAGAATAATTAAAATTCTTAACATTATTTGTTTTATTTTCTTTCACTACAATAGGGAGATATTTTCCTTTAAATCTTATTTTTTATTACGTAATAATACTATCGAATTTTAAAATTATTTAAATAAGTTTTTAAACTATTTTTTCCCTTTTTAAGTTATAGCTAGATTATAATTTATTTCTTAAATAAAAAATTAAAATTAGTTTATACCAGTGCAATCATTTTATCGTGCACATCATGATACTATACATTATAATTCTACTAAGAACTATAATGCAGAGATACATTTTATTTGATTCATGGAATGTAGTTACGCACAACTGATAATATCTTACAAGTGTTGAAAATATCCGCCATTTTCTTGAAGGCAGGTCCGAACCCTCCCCATGATAGCTTTTGACACCCTTCGTAGGACATCAGGGCTAATGGAATTCATCTCTTACTCTTGGTTACTCAACGTAAGTGAACTCAAGACAACTGATGTGCGCGACAAGATGATCTCACTGTACATGATTTTTTTTATATAAATGGATGATTACCTTTTATTTTTGATAAGTCGTTTCGGTTGGTTCCAAATATATTCTTTTGCTCGATCAGCCATACGAAGACATAAGACAGTATCGTGTTTCATCTGAGCATCTCGAGCTGCATTTACAAGTTGAAAAGCTAATTTTGCTGCTGCTAATTCCTCTATTTTTTGTTTCATATCAAGTTTTTCAATTAATTTTGCTGGTCTTTTTTTACCAAATTCTCGAAGTTTTTTTAAATACATCGGTTGTAATCTCATCAAAGTCTTCTGCACTCTCCAAAACATAATATATAATTTATTATTAACGTAAATAAATTATTCACTATTAATTAAAAAAATAAATGCATATAAATTAACTAATTAAATTTTTTTTTAAATTTTATTACTTTACTAGAATTTTAGTAAAAATATTTTTTTATTTATATTTGTTATATAATGGACCCAATTATTTACATTTCAATTTTTTTATTTAATGCGCTTTTGAATTAACCTGAATACCGTGTTTTCTGTTTTTATATCTCAGTAATTGTTTTACTACTTAAAATCTACGTTGAATATGGAGTATAAGAAAAACGTCCAATAATTTCCATGAGAAGAGAAATTCTTTGGGTGGTATGGTCGCTGGACTGTGACTAGTTAACACTTGAACCACGTTGCTAATTTTTATCATTAGGTAATATGCCTCAATTAACCCTGTGATAGTGCGTACATGATTATGTGAAGAAACAAAATGTCGGATCATATATACTTCACTTTTTCTCCAAAATATTTTTTTGTCAACAAATGTTTAAATATCTGTACTTTAAAAACGCTTGAACTGTAGTTTGCTGTAGCGATATTACTAATTAAAAATAATCTTAATTATTAATCTGTATTAGATTAAAAAGAATGTGGAAATCTAGTTTTATTTGACTGGTACTGTACTTCTCCCTTCTGTGGTGTCTTCAGAAATGGCAACATATATTCTTGATCAACGATTTTGCGTTAACCAAGTAAAATTATTAATATACGAGGACTGTTCAGAAAATAACCGAACATTTTTAATTACCCGCCAACGGAGATATTTAGTGACTTGCGGTTGGTAGTACTGCGTTCCGCATAAACTCCTCTGTAACAACATTTCTTCAATTTTTGATGTATCGTTTAGTTTTTATGAAACTAAAAAAAAAATATGTTTTCTTAATCTGGAAACAGATCTATGCTTCCGTAAAAAGAAAAAAAAAAGCCTATTTCCACAATTTTGTGGCATATGAAAGTACCCAACTACTTGTAAACCGTCAAGCCATACCCTGTAGATAGTTACTGCATGAATTAGTATGAAATTACACATTAATGTTTTACAAACTTGTTACTTTGTTAATTTAAAGTGAATTATTTTAACATTGGAATTTAAAAAAAAATTCATAATTGGTAATGTAAAGATTCAAAAGAAAAGACTTTTTTTTTAAATAAAAAAAATAAAAATATTAATTATGGTTTAAATATTGATATCACAACATAAAACAGTTTTTTTTTTTTTTTAATTTTCTTGAGAAAGGTATCAAAATACTACTTATTTTTGTACGTATGAGTTTTGTGTCACTCACAACCAATGTAAATGTACTATGAAAAAAATCTGAACCTAAAAAATATTTTTAGTATTCATTTATGTGAATCTTATAACACCAATTTGTAGTTTATATATTCATACCACCAAATACTAAACGTTTTATCTTTCTGTTGGTAATAAATATAATTTATAAGCATACAGAGTGTCCTTTAAAGGTAAGGCCAAACTCTAGGAAGTGATTCTACTTAACAAACTGAAGAAACAGTGTCAACTGAACATACGTCCGAAAACGCATATTTTTCTGAGTGTCCGAAAGTTTTGTATTCAGGAGGCAAAGACTCTTACCCCCCACTACTCCCCCCCTTACACTGGATCCTCCCTATGTTCGTTGTCCTCATGGTTGTATAGAATAATACTAATAAATAACAATGAAAAGCTCTACTATACTATTAAAACTACCAAAACTATTAAAACTTTTAATCCTATTAAAACATGAAAAGCTCTCTTTCGTCTAACATTTCCTTCATTCTTAATTCAAAATATCTGATATGCTCCTGCTGTAGAGGAAGCTCGAGTCTGGGTGTTGCGCTTTCGGTCAGCAGCTAACCGAGAATAACGCGCTTCAGTTTTTTATGACGACCGAGACATTCCATTCTTTTAGCAGACTTTGAATAATGAGAAAGGTTACTTTTCTTTCTCGTAGGCTTTTTTTATAACTTTTGACAATTTAATATCGACAGTCAAAATACACAATCAAAAACCATAAAAGTTCGCTAAATATGCTAGTTTAGGTTAATTACAATAAAATTAATAATAATAAATTAATGAAATATTAATATATTTAAAATATTAAATATTTATAGATATTCCTACTGAAACAATATGTCTACAGATCATTAGTAATGATCAGTAGATATTTACAGATACAGGAATATCTTTAGTATCTTAATCCCCCTTTAGGAATATCTTGTGATTTTAATTGGATAATAATAACCAAGCTCTTAAAGTATAAATCTGAAAATTTTTATTAAAATCTGTGTAGTAATTTTTGCGCAATACACGCACAGTGACTGCCCTAGTTATCACTTTGTACGGGTAGATGAATGTATCTTATGTATAATGTAATTTTGTGTTGTAATTTTTTATGTGTTAATTTAATTTATGAAATTATTTCATACCTTCATTCACTTTTTTTTTATATTTTGTAATTCATTGCTTCCTCACAAGTTTTAGGTAGATTTAATAAGAAAGCTATCTATCTTAATGGGTACCATGATTTGACTTTCGGAAAATTTCGACAATTCTTCGAGTTTCACACCCAGACCTCTAAACCAAAGTCAGTTCAAAAGTTTATATATACATTTATATAGCTATATTTCACTTTCTTGTGGACAACTGCCGTAATTTTGTGCCAGTCACTTTCAAACTGATACATAAAATATAATGACCCAAAATCTCGTTCGAGCTCGTTAATGGGCAAAATCGGACTATGGGGTGGAAATTGGGGGGCTTTTTTAAAAAAAATAAATTATCGCTATAACTTTCTTATTAAGTAAAATATTGAATTAGATTAAAGTTCCTACTATTCTTTGAATAAGCGCCTAGAACTTATTTAAGTAAAAGTTTTTGATATCATCAACCATTGGTCAAGGGGGTGGAAAAAATGGGATTTCGAAGAGAAAAAAAATCTACCTCCCTTAATAGGCACATTTTCGATTCGGTTTAAAGTGGTCCTCTAAACATTACCTAACACTTTTGTTTGAAACAATTTTTGATATGACCATCCCTTTTATGGCAAGGGATGACCAAAATATTGCTGGAATTGTATGAAGATAGGGTTGTTGTATGCTAAACATGAGAACCTTTTTTTCACACGCAACCATTGTCGTATTGAGTAAATTTGAAGTATTTCTTAACTTTAAGGTGGAAATCTTTTTTATCCCCTATTTAGCTCCGGTAAAAATGGTACCTCTGCCTTCCGGCGTGCCGAAAGAGACTTTTCCTACTTTTCTTTTATTACTCAACTGTAATTTTTTAAAACATTTTTAATTTTATCGACTCGCCAAATTTATATTTTTCACCTTACTTTTACAAAATAACTCTACAATCTGCTTTTTTCTTTTCCTTTTGGTTTTCTTATTTTCCTTTTTTTGTATTCATAAAACTTCAAAAATATGTTTGTTAAAAATTAATTTTTAATCCCGGATATATATCTGATATTAGTGGTCATTAATTTACATCATTATTAAACTTCTATTTACTTATCCTCTACTTCTGAAGTTTCCTTAATTCTCTATCCTTTGTTATTCGTTCGCACAAACAATAAAAAATGTTTTTTAATATGTTCTCGTATAATACAAAACTGCTTTTTCTTTTATTTTCTATCATATCCTATTACTTTTATACTTGTTTATTTTTAAATTGAATTTCTTTCTTAGTAGTGACTTTGTAAAATTCAGTATTACTTGTAACTCATTTTTATTTTACGCTTAGAGGAAAATATTATCATTGAATCCTAAACTCTTTATCTTCTTTCTTTCAGTTTTTACTCCAATCTCTTACGTATATTTCAATTCGTTTATTGCTTCTATTTATATATGTTAACGGGATACAGTACATCCTTGTCTCTTTTACCACTACCTGCTGGGTTGCATGTTGCCTTTATTTCTACCAAGTAACATTTCTTCTTTTGGTATTTTCATTACATTTTAAACAATTTCATATTTAGATATATACATATATTTTTTAGCTACAATTTTATATACTAGTATTTTAAAATAAACAACAATCAAAATTTGAATAGAAATGAGTGTCCAGTTCTTATTAATTTTCAAAATTAAAATGTCGAAAATTTTATTAAATTTTTCATGTTTTTCTATATTAATCAGGATTATATAATCTACAGATTTATTTTTCATTCAGAAGGATTCAAATATATCTATATATAAGACTATATATCAAAGTCCTCATTATTCAACTCTGAACCAACTCTCCAGTTTCTCAGTAATTAGATAGCTGAAATTTGGAATAGGTTCTTTAGAATAACGAAATATCTTAATTAAACACCACTACGAATTAATCAGTGTTAAAGAGATTAGAAGTGCGAACAACTTACAGATAAGTATGAATTCCGTACAATATCAATCTACATTTTGAATAAAAATATTTTTAAAAATTCGTTACAGACAGATGCTATGAAATTCTATGCAAAATTATTTTTCATTGCTCTTTAACTCATACTTTTGACGGTGAAACTATATAGCGGAGTTGTAGATAGTTTTTTAAATATAATTAAATATTTAATTTGGCACTGAAATATAGTTAACTCTACTAAATATAACTGTTTAAATACTAATCGATCACTGAAAATTAGTCATAATTGATAATTCCCGTAAAGCTAGAAGCTGGTACACCGTATTCCTAGTGATATTTTTTAGAAAACGTTACTTAATAGAGTTAAAATATTATAACCCCATCTTTATAATTTTTTTTTTCTTGATAATCCGTTACTTAAGCTTGAAGCTTGTGCGTAGGAATATGAAAATGGAATTTTGAAGCGTATGAAAAATGTCACGTCTGACCGGGTTTCAAACTCGGATTTCCGGATGAATGGTCGATACACTACCGCACCGCCACGACTGACCAAGCAAGGAACGATTACTTCAACTAGCCTCTGATGAAAAATCGAATTCTTAATTGAATTTTACCCAAATAATTATTAATTAATGTGTTGCAACCATTGTTATTAATCAAAATGTTGGTAATTTTATTGATATGAAATTATGATTTACTTATAATTAAATTTCTTATTTCTGCAACAGTTGTTATGATAGTAGAAAATTTTAACAAAACATTACCGTAGATTGATAACAGGGGAAAAATGTGCAAACTATTGCTCTATAAATTTAAAATTTTCTGATTTTGAATTGCTAACTAAAATAATTTATAGAAGAATAAATCAAGGAGTAGAAGGTTTACTGGGTGAAGGATCAACTTGCTCGTAGAAAAGCTTGGAAATGCAAGAAGCAGATTTAGCACTCAGATTAATTTTGAAAGGCAGGTTGAAGAAAATCAAAGGTATCTCACCCCTTTACCTTGAAATAGAATTTGATAGTGAAAAATAGAATAGAATGTTAACGATATTAATAAAAATGGAATTGAAATATAGATAAAAGTATTATTTTCGATCTATAGAGGAATAATTTAGCCGTAATAAGAAAATAAAGTTGAGAAAAGTATAGAAAATATAATACGGAATAAAGGATGTAGCCTATGTCCTTGGCTTTTAATTTTTACATGCAAAAATAAACAATGAAAGAACAAAGTGAAAAACTGAATACAGAGCAGGGAAAATATTTTAAATTTTAATTAAGAGTTATTGATAATAATATGGTCAGTGGCGGCTCGTAGCTAAAATTAGTGGGTGTGCTGCTCAACAAATTTTATTTTGCAAGCCATTTCAAGGCCATGGTTAACTTTTTCTGTAAAATAAAAGAACCGAAAACAAATGAATCAAATAGAATAGTTGAAAGCAGGATAATAATGTAATTCTACACTTTATCAGATTCAAGAATATGGTACACGGTTTTTAAGCACATTGTGCTTTGTGCTTAAAAACTATATTCCATTTAACCGAATAAATAATAAAATGACAATACAGATAATATTTTTTATTATTATTTGATAATAACTTAACAAAATGTCCGCTTAAAAAAACTATATTCCAACGGTGTTTAATTTAAATTTCTGTGTACACAGAAACAAATACATAATTAGTTTTAACTAATTACCTTCTCTTTCGCCCTTCCAGCGTGTTTTTGGACAGATTTGGCAATCAAAGAGTCCTTGCTTTTTGCCATCTTCTGATCACTGCTAAAAAAACAACTAAAGCGCTTTCATATTCCTTCCATCGACTAAACTAGAAAAGAGAAAGAACAAGGAACGTTCCGAACATACCCGGAGTAAAAAAACTATACCGGCACGCCAGGGTCGCCACTGTAGAAGCGACAGTGCTCTCTCTCTCTCTCGCAGCCTCGCGTACAGCTTCCTATATGCGCAAGTGAACAACAACCAAAAACCACGACACTGGAACTGTGAAGCGCACAGTTCCATTCAAAAATTTTTGTATCTTTTTCATAAACTGGGGATGACTACTGACATTAAGCTTTAGGATTATATATTGTACAAGTATAAAGAAAGAATTAAAGAAAAACGAACTCATTATATTAAATATTATCGGTAATATCAAGTGGAAATTGGGGGTGCTGCATTTCCACAGTGCCTATACGCGAGCCGCCACTGATTATTTTAGTTGAAAATTAACTTTTAAGTATTGATTAATAGTCGGCTTCATTGTGTAAAGAGAAATTCTGTATTAGAAGTAAGCAGCAGTGAAAAAAAGTTATGAAATCTAGAGAAAGAACAATAAATTTGTTTTTTTGTAATAACATATTATATTAACAAAGGCTGAAGAGTTTTTAAATAAAATTTAATTGAATTAAGATTGACAGAAGCCGGAGAAAGTTTTTATGCCAAAAAAATAAGCAATTACCAAACATAAATATTAAATTAAAAATAAAAATTCTTTAATATATTTATATTGTGAATAACCGCTTTATGTAATCAAAACATGAACAATAAGGAAAGTAGTAAATCAAAGAATAGAGTTATTTTTTATGTATATTTTACCGAAGAGTGCTGAAAATCATGTGGATTGACGTAGTACGAAATAAGATAAATCGGATAAGGGACATTTCTGAAAATATCTTGTAAAATAAAGAACAAGATCGCTGAACCATATATCGTAAGACGTATAGGGTCAGTAAATTTGGTTACAAAAACCTGTGCAGGCTGTAATAAAGAAAGATAAGAACTAGTCCGCTTATTTTACAATGTTCAATTTTTTCTTCAAGGTCATGAAAATTTTCTTTCTTAGATTTCATTTCATTATATAAAAATGTATTATTTAATTATAAAGAAAATATTTTATCAACATGCATTTCTAATAAAAAAAACGCAGTATGTTTTTATCAAATTGAAATATCTTTATAGAATTGAAAAATGTTTCTTGTTGTGATTTATAACCTAAAGATATAACAATGAAATACACAATTTTGCATGTGCCTTTATATTGAAACCAATTTAATTAACAGTTGTTTAAACTTATCTCGAATTCCTTATGTCCTTCGTTAGTATACTTAAACAAAGATACTAGAAATATTCTGAAATTTAAAATAAATACGATGTGTAATAAAAAACTTAACTATTAACGTTTTATTGAATTTATTTAGTTTAAAAAAAAAAAACAAATTTGGAGAAAATTCAAGGCGGATGGGACGGGGTCCCGGTAACGTCATAGCCAGGCGCGTTTATCCTCGCCTCTGATGTTAGAAGCAGGCAAATTAAAATAAGAAGATCCAGAACCGACGGGCCGACCCCCTATGCTGGACCTACAGCCGGCAGGCGGGGAGGCCCTTTAGAGTCGCAAGGACACGCTCCTGGACTGAGTCATGCTTGACTGCAGATCCGATCCATAGGTGTACGAGGAAAAATTGAAAGAATAAGTTAGTTGTAACTTGACTAATCAGAATTTTATTTAAAGTTAAAAAGGTTATTCATTAAAATGTTTTCTTTCTAACTTTGAGCAAAACATTGATTTTTATCCAAAATTGCAAATTCCTTTTGATCTAAATCCTTTCATATCTTATTTTTCTATGTTTGAGTATGTATATAACAAAGATAATTAATTCATTTCAATATCATTGTTAACTAATTTTCGTCCGAAAAAGTCAACTATCGACTTCAAATGTTACACTCGCTATTATTAGACCTTTATAAATTATACGATAATTCTTTTAATATCTTTACTTTAGAACAAGACAAAACGAAAAACGAAATTCTGGTAGCAGCGCTTGAACGCTTCAACTGGTAGGGCTTTTAACTGGTCGGTCACAGTCTTTTGAATGTTCTCCAGAGTTCCGAAATGTTCCTTTTAAGACATGTTTCAATTTCGGGAAAAGGAAAAAGTCACAAGGACTGAAATTAGATGAATAGGTGGGGAGGTTGAGGAACCGTAGGAATGCGTTTTGAGGTCAAAAATTCCATAATGGAAATGACGTGTGACACGAGGCATTGGCATGAAATTGTCACAAACCTTTCGCATGTCCAAATCGTCTGTCAGAATTTGATGCACGGTAAAAGTGTTTAAATTTAACTGTTTACTCATCATCCCTATTACTAAACGACAGTCTGATCTCACAAGAACCCTCACACGAACCCTCACACGCTCAACGTTTTCATCCGATTTTAAAGTTGAAGGTCTCCCTGAGCGAGGTTGATCTTAAACGTGTTCTCGGCCTTCCAAAAATGATTTCTGCTAGCGGAAAAATTGTGCTCTTGATAAGCAATGTTCCCATAGGCCTGTTTCAACTTTTCAAAGGTCACACTCGTGGATTCCCCAAGTTTAACACAAAACTTGATCACACAATGTCGCTCTAAATTCCGATGCTCCATTTTCGTAACACACAACAAAACCACAACTTCACTGATGGCGCTGTCAAAAATAACGTGCTGGCTAAACGGAGTTGAAACTCGTACTTAGCATGTGGAAGGGATGAACAAACCGGTCTAGCACAGACCGGTAGATACAACGTTGCCAGATCGCTCGCAGTGTTACCAATCTCATTACTTTTCTTACGCACCTCGTATATACGTCAATCGGTTGTTTTCTTTCTCTGGGAAAGTTTAGAAAAAAACGAAATTTAAATTTATTTTATTTCATCACTGAGACTCGTACACGTTAAACTGGTTTTTACGATAAAATAATAAAAATAAAAAACTATAATAACTATATTTTTCTTTAGGACGATGTCTAAAACTATATACTAAATAAGAATCGTTAATTCCTGCCTCAATCATATTATTTGATATTACTCAACCACCTTGATGGACGGTTCTCACAGTTTAATAAATAGACCATGAGTTAGCAAGCTTTTTTAATACTAAATCGGGAGTTCCACAGGGTTCAGTCTTCGGCCCGGTTTTGTATTCAATCTATACGGCTGATCTGAGCACAGAACATATCAATCTTGCGTAATCACACTTTGCTGATGACACACTTATTATGGCGGTTGACGTTAACCCAACACAGGTCGGAGAAACTGCAATCGAAGTTAGAACTTCACATTGAATGGCTAGCTAAATAGAAGATACATGTACAAAGTCGAGACATGTAACGTTTGTGATGAGGAGGGGAGTTTTCCCACGAGTTGGGATGAGGAGGAGAGTTTGCCCACAAGTCTGCTAGATTTCACATCCCTCATTGGGACAATGTACGATACCTAGAACTTCATTTGAACCGGCCTAACATGAAAAAATCATGTGATAGGAAAAAATTAAATATCTACCTTGAACAGCTTACTAGGAAGGAGGTCCGTGCAGTCATTAAATAACAAACTGTTGTTATATAAGGTGTTTTTAAAGTCAGTATGGCCCGACGGGATGCAAATTTTGTGTACGGTAAGCAGTACCAATATTGACATTATCCAAAGCTTCCAGATCAAAGTGCTGAGGAACATATCAGAGGCACCACGGACTGCGAAGAACACAAGGAGAGCCACAATTACCTTAGCATGCCATCTATTCGTAAAGAATTTCACCGGTTAAGCTTAAAATTGCAAAAAATTGCAAAAATTTGTGAATTAAACAACAACCACTTAGAAAAGAATTTCCTGCCTAAATGGATTAATGGAGCTACACCTAACTCCAAATGTTAATTTATAATGAAAAAAAAAATAAAAGGCTCAAATGCAAGAAAAATACTACTTAATCTTAACATGCGTGAAAACCATATGTCTGTTACCCTGTTAAACTCTTACGTTGACCATTTATACATTTTGCTCTATTTCATTGCATGTTGATTTACGTGTGCTTTGTTAGGAATTTGTGTGGATTGTTAGTTATATTTTATTCGTTGTTCTTTTAATTATACTATTCTTTGTTCAGGTTTTATTTTAATGTTTTAGGAGGTATCACTCGATACCTTTCTTTCTCGTCATTGTTACTTTACAATATTTACTTATAATTTCGTTATTTGGGAAAATGATTGTAAATAAAACAGTATAAGATTACAACATAAATTTCTAACACAGATAGTTGTAATACAATTATAATGCAGTTCATTATTAAAACAGTTAGTTACCTTATTCTTAAGATAAACGTCTTGTTTCAATTTTGAATGTAGAAATATATTATAATAGATTATGTAGAAGACTATTATAAAAATTAATGGTGACATGAAAAACACCTGAACTACTGAGTGAAGTTCTTTTTGGTGATGCAAAAATATTATCGTATTAAGAGGAAATGTAGGGCATTTTATAAATAAATCAGAATAATAAATATATAGGAAGGACAATGGTTGTTATTTAAATCTATGAAGCTTTTCGACAGGAATCGCAATGTTCAAGAAAAAATAGAATTCTGATTGCTTATTTTTAACTAAATTTTTAATCAAATTTTGTGTTTTTGTGTATGTGAATGTCTCTCTCTCTCTCTCTCTCTCTCTCTCTCTGTGTGTGTGTGTGTGTGTGTGTGTGTACGCGCCAGCGCTCATGTGTGGGTGGGGGCGCGTGTGTGTGCGCGCGCGCGCTTGTCTGTGTTGAATGCATATTCTTTGAAATACAATTGAGATTATCATAACTTTTTTTGAAGGGAATTATATATTAAGATTAATGGTTATTCGTTCTTTTGATACTATCAAACGGCCATTTTCTGTAACATAATAATTCTTTAATGTTATATCGTCTATTCTTAATTCTCTTTTTATAAAAATTCATTTTTTTCTCCTTTACTTTTCTTATTATATAATTTCCATTACTAATTCTTTCTCGGTGAATATTTTTCTTTTTAACTTATTACACATTCTCTTCAAAGAGTTATTCTATTCAAGGGAGCTTTTTTAATAATTCTACTCATATTTTTATTATTCCATATTTTATAGTTTTCTGGTAATTTTAAAAATGTTAAATTATCAAAATATTTTCACGTTTTTTTTTGTTTTTTTTTTTAATTTCAGTGAATATAATAACTAAAATTTATTTGTTTAAATTAATTTTTTATTGATTCATCTCGCAACCTTGCATATTCCTAGGAATATTATGTGTAAATTTTAATCCATCTCGGGATTTGAACAAGATATTTGCCAGCTTAAAGGCTAAGAGGCTGCAGCTCTTCCACCCACATCGGAAACAACATTTTTAAATAAATGCTTTATATATATATATATATATATATATATATATATATATATATATATATATATATACATATTATAAATTATAATGTAAAAAAAGTATAAAACAATTTGAATTAATTCATTCATTTGTAAAAATATTCATTTATAATAATATAATGTTCATTATTTAATAATATAATTAAAGAAAAACGAAAATATTTTACCTGCTTACGGTTAATATTAACAACTGCATCAATTATAACATTTTGAAGCTCCATATATGATTCGGGATCGCCTGAATATAACAACTGAGTATTGCCAACACAGCTCAACAAAAATTGTTTGTCATGACCTAAACGATTTAAATATTTTTCGCCAAAATATTTCTCTAGCTGATCTTTGCATCTCTGAAAAAAGAAATTAATAATTGTTTTTAAACGTTCATATTCTACTATTAAGTTGTTATTCAATTTTTTATACTTAATAATTACAGTAATTTAATGTGTATGGTTAACATTGTAGTAGAGCTCTAGGTTTATGATCCGGAGATTTCCGGTTTGAATTTAGTTCAGATTCGTTTTATTTATTATATATAAAAGATTTTGATTATGAGATTCTCCTATTGTCTAACTGTGATGATATTTCTGTTTTTATTGAAGTTGAAGATCAAGACATTGTTCAACCGTAGAGAAAACAATATCAATAAAAACAAAGAATGTTTACGTTTTTGTGAAATTATAACCGCCTTTTAACCTCTTCTTATTTCAAAAGTTATTAAGCACGGTCAAATCCGTTTAAATCGAATCCCAGTCTCGAGAATCCCAGAATCGAGAACCCAGTAGTTTTTTACTTCCTTGTACAAGGAATTATTGTAATCGCGAAAATTTTCGGTTATCAGATTTCAGCGGAAATATCCATTTTGACTAGTTTCGGCGTGACGTTTTTACGTCTATACGTACGTATGTATCTCGCATAATTTAAAAACGATTAGCCACAGAATGTTAAAATTTTGGATTTAGGACGATTGTAACATCTAGTTATGCACTTCCCCTTTTGATTGAAATCTACTGGACCAAAAGTCTGCAAAAGTTTAAAAAATCTAGATTTTTGAGTTTTTTTTAAGTGCAGTAAAAAGCTCTCATGAGAGCTTTTAACGATATATATCGTAAGTGGTACTTATTTTCATTGGTTCCAGAGTTATAGCCAAATAAAATTTTAATTAATGAAATATTTGGTCTTAATAGAGGAAGGTAACATCGGTTCGAATCCGACTTCATTTAATAATATTGATTTATTAATGTTTATTAATCTCTGATTGTAAAATAATTTTTACAGTAAATAATAATTCAATAATAACAATAAAAAAAATTGAAAAAATCAAAATTTATTAGTGAAATAAAATTTTATGTTCTTTTAAAAATGTATATATGCAATTTAATATGCGTACAAGATCATTTGGTGTCCTGATGTGATTTTTTCGAATGATGGAGGTTTCGATTTATAGAAATTTAATAAACTCTGCAATTTTAATGAATTTAATGAAAAACTGCAATTTTATAAGTACTTTCTGCATTGGATATATTATATTCCGCAGCACATTTTTTACAATCGTTAGTAGAAATAATGATGGTGGACCACTGAATGTAAAAATAGGAAGAGAAAAGATTATGGAGGTAGAAGAATTTTTTTATATAGAAAGTAGTATTACTAAAGATGGACGAAGCAGGAGCGATATAAAATGTTGAATAGCACAAGCGAAACGAGCTTTCAGTCAGAAATATAATTTTCTTATATCAAAAATTAATTTAAACGTTAGAAAAATATTTTTGAAGTATATGTTTGGAGTGTAGCTTTGTATGGAAGTGGAACTTGGATCGAAGTACCTGAGAAGAAAAGATTAGCTTTAGAAATGCGATGCTATAGGAAAATATTAAAAATCAGACGGGTGGATAAGTGACAAATGAAGAGGTGTTGCGGCAAATTTATGAATAAAGAAGCATTTGTCAAAGTGTAGTTAAAAGAAGAGGCAGACTTATAGGCCACGTATTAAGACATTCTGGAATAGTCGCTTTGATGTTAGACGGTCAGGTAGATGGAAAAATTGTACAGGCAGGCATATCTAAAACAAATTTTTAGGGATGTAGCATGTAGGGGTATACCGAAATAAAACGACTGGCACTAGAAAGGGAATCTTGGAAAGCTGGATCAAACCAGTCAGATGACTGAACACAAAAAAAATTATTTAAAGATAAGTTTGTTTTCAAATTTTAGTTCATAAGTATAGGTTTTAAAAATTTTTTTTTACTAATTTACAAAAAGATTCTTTTTTATTTTAAGGCTACATAAAGAAAATTTTAGTTTTTTTTTTGTTTTTCGTAAACAGTAAGGCTTTTTAACATTTTAATTTACAATTAGGCATAATTGTAATATGATAATGTTACATATAGTAAATACTGGTGAGAAGCAATTATTTTATGTAAATAACGTATTCTTCAATTTTTAAGTTATATGTATTCATGGGACAAGAACTTTTAATATTATTCAAGTTTCTATTGGCGTATAAAAATGTGATTAGAATGATCTTCACGGAAGGGTACAACTCCAGCAGCATCCCAATTACTCATACCATTTACCACGTATAAAATGTCCCGGGAAATGAACTTAACGATATAAAGATAAAGAGAAACGTTCATGGGAACAAATGCCCTATCTCGTTTCATTTTTCCTCTATCAGCTATATTGTGATATTTCAATAAAAATGTATACCTTAAGAACGAGCTGAAATATTTTAATGAAATTTGGTGTTCGTATATTGATAACACCATCTTTTACAAAACAAATTAGTTGAAAATTTTACGTTTGAACATTTCAAAATGGCCACCATTAAAATAGTTTAACCAATAATAAATCCGTAAATATTAGTTTTATGGATTGTTTCATAAGATAAATTTTTTCCTCTAATATGTACATTGCAGTCTGTTCAACTAGTGAACAATAAGCAATGAGATGAGGATGATATGCATGTCATGTAAAAAATATGTAGTCTTGTACAGTCTCAGGCCGACCATTCTCGAGACGAGTATTATTGAATCCCAACTACTAAATTACACCAATATCCATGTCTACTATTCGAATCCATAAAACTGCAGCTAATTTTACTAGGATTTGTACCTCAAAACCTAAGTCTTTGAAAGTCAACTGCTAAACAAGTGATTTGCGACGATGAGATAACCACTAGACTAAATAATAAAATTTCAACCCTTTATCGTGGCACAAAATTGTCAGAGTGCACAAAAATTGTGCAGTCTGATAATTTTGTGCCTTTTATCACTTAATAAATATTAGGAACTAATAATTAATTTTAATTCAATTGATGGATGAAATATTACTTCCTTATTTTTGTAATCTTCTTAAAGAATGTTTTGTCGTAAATCAGTTGTTTATTAACGGATCTGAATAAATTAGGTTTTTTTTTTCTCACAGTAAAAAGGATTAAACTTTTATCTAGTAAAATTGAGGTTTTTATCACAGATTCCTGCAAAAATTGTGTAAAAGGACGAATCCTCTTAATTACTATCATATCCAGCTGTTCCTTTCTGTTGGATACTGTATAGCATAATTATAAAATGAAAAATTTTACAGGAAATTCTGCCGATCTCCGTGGAGTAGTGGTAGCGTTTTGGCTTTTCATCCGGAAGTCCCAGTTCCCGGTCAAGCATGGTGTTTTTCATAAGCTACAAAATTTCCACTTCATATTCCCATGCACAAGATTCGAACTTGTATTATGAATTAATCATAAAATAAAAACAATACACCGGTCTCAATTATACGCGTGCTGATTTATCACTTAGTATAAAACTACACCAAATTTTGAATATGTTTTACTGTTAAATAGTGTCTCAGTAGCATTGTTTCTCTAGTAGTAATATTCAAAAGCGATATTCATCTCAAATCCATCTCTGGTTTACCATAAAAATAACAGCAGACATCATGTTTTCGATGCTCTTATAATTTTCATGAAGTATCATAAACAAGCCTTATAATCTTCCGTAACAACTGATATGTATAAATTTCTATGGCCTGTTAATACCTGCATCAAAATGATTGACTATATTTGGTCGCTCATTTCAAAATTTCCGAGAGATTAATGAAATAAGTTGATCCGTAAACCGACAACAAAATTAGCTTCACGTCTTTCCTCTCCTTTCTGTTGACTTAGCGATTACTTTATTGTACAAATATTCAATTATTTTTCCTTCATAATTATGCTTCCATGAGCCATAATGAGGGAATACTGCAACAAACGCTTAGCGCGTTTCGGTATCATTATTGTATAATAAGTCTTAGATAACAAAATTCACATTATTCTTTGCAGGAAGTAAAATCCTACTATAAAATAGCGAATCGTCAAAAATAAACTACAAAAATATATACTGCGCTGTTAAAAACAACTCGCTTCCCAATTTAATGGTAAGTACCGAAAAATATGTCATGTAATCAGATAACGGAAAATCCACTAATTAATTTTACTATGACATAAAGGTTCTCCATCATTAACTGACGTAATGAAAAAGGAACCCCTCAATATAAAGAAGAAAACCACTATAAAATGCTAATAAAACTACTGTATTATTTTATACTGTATCATTTTTTTAATTTTAGATTTAATACTAGTTCTTTATTTATATTTTTTTAAATGTATTTAATTTAAATTTATATATTACAGAAATAATAGCGAGACAGTTATTAAATTTCACCCATCCAGAGTCTCTATATTGAATCTGAAAATATAATTTTATCCTTTATTCTTAATATTAGAATAGATTTCCGCTTCATATAAAGTTTCGTTTAAAATAAGGAATGATTTTATGTTTTAAATTCTCATTACTTCCTTTTCTAACGAATGAAGGAAAGCTACTTCAATTTTCATCTCTTACATAATTTAATTTTTATTCTCTTTTGTAACTTTTTTTATGTAATCTATATGGTTAATTTTAAAATTAAACTTTATTTTTTTTAAAATTATTTTAACAATTTTGTTCTATTTATTATATTTTTATTTCACTCAAGCCCTCGTACTATGTAACATACAAAAATATATTATATTATTAAGCTTTTACTGATATAATTAAAAATATTATTCTTGTAAATAGTGTAAAAATATTATACAGAAAACAATTTTTGTGGATGTGGTAGATCAGGCTTTCTTAAACTGTGTGTGTGTGTGCGGCACGCACGTGCGTGTGTGTGACAATTCTATATATATAACTGGAAAAGGAAAATCTTTCTTTCAGGAAGTGTTATAACATATAATACGGAAGGATAGATGAAGTGCGTTCATTTCATCCCGGAAATGAACAAATTTTCCTGTACGGAATTACAGAGTTCAAATCTTTGGTGACAAAATAGATGCGGCTTTCGTTATTTCAAGACATAAATTACAAAAAAAAGACTTTATTTTGTGAGTAAAGCTTATATATTTTAAAATTATTATTTAAAAAAAAATACTTTAAAACATTCAGTATAAAAAATTTCCCTTTAAATCAAATAATTAAAAATAATTAGGTAATAATAAAATATAACAACCGGTTTGAAATTAAATACTAAATTCTTAGAAATAAGATAATTTTTTTTTTTTACTCTTCTAATATATTATCTTGCGGCAAATATATAATATCGCAATATTATAATTATTATATCTTCTAATATAATATTGTATTATTTATCTTTTCAGTAAGAGCGTAAAAATTAATTAGTCTATTTCTTCTTTTATATCCTCATTTATAGTTCTCTAAGAAAGAAAATTGACTGCTAGAAATAATGTAGCGTAACAAGCAACAACAGCTTCTTTATTAACTTTTTTAACGTAAAAATTTTTCCAATTATATTGTAAAATCATTCTTTTTTTAAGAAAAGTTTTTGATTAAAAATTTTTACTTGTTTTTTATAATCTTTTACAATTTTTTTCCTTCGTTTATTTAAGTCAGTTTTTAAACTCTGCAGTCAATAAATTCATGACAAATTTATTTTTATGTTACTTAATGCAATTTCATTGTAGGGCTCAATTTCTTTAATTCAATTTATATTAATCTCATCTGCACTTGAGAATTTCAAACGACAAGAAATGAAAAAAAAAACCCGAGTAATTAGAAATTTAATCCATTAGAACCTTCAATGATTATTATAACACTATATTTTGCAGGAGAATCAAATTAAGACATTACGGTTATCCTAAAAGATTGAAACACTGCGTCATTTTCTTGTCAAGTTGGCAGCAGTGATATGGTTTATAGCAGTAATGCCCGAACTTTAACCGGGCTTGACCCAATTAAGAATTTAAATTTTTTTGACGAGCCACGTATATTTTTTGCTTCTAATATCTCAATTTAAAACGTATATAATGCACAAACAAAATTGCAATGTGTTAAAAAATTCGTAATTTGTTATGAGTAGAAATACCAATTAAATATAAGAAAAACATATTTTAATGTGAAACCTAACACTAGATTTCTTCTGCCAGTTTTTAGGTAGATTTCATAAGAAAGCTACCTATTGTAATGGGTACCATGATTCGATTTCCGGAAAATTTCGACATATCTTCGCGTTTCACATCCTCCAGACCCCAAAACCACCGTCAGCTCAAAAGTTTACATGTATTTATATACATTTATATATATATATATTTTTTTTTTTCAATTTCGTGTGGACACGATAGTAGCTGTCGCAATTTTGCGCCAGTCACTTTCAAATTATTCTCTAAAAATAACTTCGATCCAAAATATCGGTCGAGTTTGTTAACGGTCAAAATCGAACCGTGGGGGCGGAAATGAGGTAGCATTTTAGAAAAAAAAAACAAAAAATCGCTATAACTTTCTTATTAAATAAAATACCGAATTCGTTTAAAGTTCCTACTATTCTTTGGATAAGGGTCTAAAAAATATCTAAGTAAAGTTTTTTTTTGATATCACTAACCATTTGCCCAGAGGGTGGAAAAAATGGGGTTTCAATAACAAAAAAATCATACCACCCTTAAAGGCAAATATCGAATTCGTTTAAAGTGATCGTTGGTCCTCTAAACTTTACCTAAAACATTTGACTGAAACAACTTTTGATATGACCAATCCTTACGGCAAGGGATGACCAAAATGTTGCTGGAATTTTAAGATGGGGCTTGTATACCAAACGTGTGAAACAATTTTTCACATGCAACCATTGTCGTATTGAGTAAATTCGAAATTTTTCTTAATTTGAAGTGGACATTTTTTTATCTTCTACTTAGCACCGGTGAAATCTACCTTTGCCTTCCGGCGTGCCGAAAGGGATTTTATGTACTCTGGAACGTACGATGTTATAGGTAAATTCATGCAGTCATTCAGATGTTCATTAGTTATCCTGGATCTGAACTTTGATTTTTGCAAGTTCATTTTTGAAAAAACCACTTTCGCAAAGGTAAGTTAATCCGAAGTAGGATTGTAGCCTTTGAAAAGATTCTATTAAAAGTAGTTAAATCTGTTTTTGATATTCTTGTTTTTAATTGTAGATCAGATTGAAAATCAAATATTTCCATTTCTAAATTAGTAGCCTTTTTTATTTATCCTGATTGCAATTTGTTGCGATATTTCAGAAATATTAGTATCAACAAATGGATTTAAAATAAATGATGCAATTGGCTGAATTTTACGAAAATCAGAAAATCAAATATTTCGTTCAAAATCCGTAATAGAATTTAAAAAATTAGATAAAATATAAAAAAATAATATACTGTGAGAAAAAGATTTTGCGGAAGGTTGATCATAAAAATCCCTACAGGGAAAAGGGTAAAAATGGCTTCATTTTGTTAATAAGTCGTACATAAAATCACTAGGTATGAAATGAATTTTAAAAACATATTCAACAAGTTCCTAATAAGACTGCTTGTGTCTATGATGAAGTTGAATTATATTTGTCAGTAGTTGATCGATGATTTTAAACTACAATTAAGTAATTATTACACACTGCATATCCATTATTTTTCTTTTAATATAGATTGTTTTGTACTCTTCATCAATTAATATAAAGTATGTACTGTCTAATTATTTTAGAATATGATTTATGAAGTAAAATTAGTTTGTTAAAACATAATTCTTCCAATAAATTTTCGTAAATTTCATGTAATTGGAAAAATATTAAACATAATGTGGAACTCCACATGTTTATAAGCTCTAAATATTTTATCAAAATTGTTTAATAGTCACAGAAATTAAATTTTTAAATATCAATTTAAGATAAGTAAAGAAATAATAATTATTATTAAAATAATTTATTTTATATAAATATATATATTTATTTATTTTTTTAATTACTGGCTGAAGATGTAAATATATGCACAAAAAATATATTCAGCAATGTTACAATGTTTAACAAGTGATAAAATTAAAAATTAAAAACCCACCAAGCTATATTAAAGAAACATATGTACTGTGTCCCCTGACGGCTTATAACCGTAAAACTAATCTAAGACCTGCTCTGAGGTGATAACTACGTAATGAAAAAACCGCATCAAAATCGGCCCAGCCGTTTTAGGGAAACACATCTACTGCAGCGCCCCCTCATGGCCTATAAACATAAACATGTCTAAGAACCTGCTCTGAAGTTATACCTCTGTAATACAAAAATCCGCATTGAAATCGGTTCAGTAGTTTTTGAGGAAAATGGTACACACACAACCTTTTACCACAAACGCATATATCGTCTCCGTTCCATCGTGAGTAAAAATAAACGTATTTTATTTTAATCATATATAGCTTTTGAAGTACGTCATAAAATATCATAAAAAAGTTATACTGACTTTTCCAGTTTTTTAGGCTGGTTTAGTTTTAAACTTACATGTTTGTTCAAAGAATTTTTTTTAGTTTTTATTTCCTTGTACGAAGTAAAGGCAGTAAAAGGAAGGGCTGAAGTAAAGGAAGTATTGTTTCCCAAAAAACTTCAGTTTCCAGATTTCAACGGGAAGTATCCATTTTGACTAGTTTCGGCGTGACGTCTGTACGTACATATTTAAGTATGTGTGTACGTATGTGTTACGCATAACTCAAAAACGATTAACCGTAGGATGTTGAAATTGTGGATTTAGGACTGCTGTAACATCTTGTTTTGCACCTCTCCTTCTGATTGCAAGCGACTAAATGCAGAAATAAGCCCTCATTGAGAGCTTTTCTACGATACATCTAGAGTCGTACTTATTTTCATTGGTTCGAGTTATAGCCTAATAAAATTTAATTAATGAAGTATTTGGATCTTAGTGGAAGGCACATCAGTTCGAATCAGTCTCCTTTTTTTTACTTTTTTTAATTTAAATCTATTGATTTATTAATAATTATTAACCTCTGATTGTAAAAAAATTTTATGATGAATAATTCAATAATAAGAAAAAATGAAAAAATATCAGAAGTTTTTAATGACATAAAATTTTATGAAATTTTCATTTAAAAAAGAAATGTGTAAATGTAATTTAATAGGCGTACAAAGAAGTCATGGGTTGTCCGCAGATTTAATTGATAAATTTTTGACTTTATTATAAAATATTTAATATTATAACAAAGGTGTGAAATTTTTCTTTTATAAAATGTGATATTGTTCTAGTACGCGCTTTAGCAAATGTGACAAACCATATTTTTACTCTTATTTTCAAATTTATAACAAACTTTATGAAATTGAGAAATGCTATATCCACGTATTACTTAATACACGTGAACAATACCAAGTGCTGTATACTACTTTACAGTAATTATTTTTTAATGAATGAAATGAAATTCATTCATTTTTATGTTACTACGACATTAGAGGTTATAACTGATTCATAAAATAGCAACTGCGGTGAACGCATTAAGTATATTGCTTTGCGAAATAAAACTTCCCATAACCAAGTTATCTGGTGCGGATCATTAAACCAAAGGACAGAAAATGAAATGCATGTTTCCCACTTGATTTTCTTATAATTTTACTACCAGTGTGTTTAGAATCAAGTAATAAAAGCTTTTAATGGTGTAAACACGAGAATGATTACAGTAAAAAAAGACAAATTTCTACTCATTTTAACTAAACGAAATTCTCTTCTCTTGTAATTATTATATCTTATAACGATTCTGTTTAAGATTTTGTGAAATTTAAAGTTATGTCTGAGGTTTTCTCTTTACTTGTAATAGTTTGTAAATGGATTAATTTACCTACAAATATTTTGAATAATTAACAGAAAATGTTGTTAATAAATAACAGAGTTAATCACATAAAGATAATGTTAAAATTTATGTTTTTAATAATAAATTCATCATCAGAATTTTCAAATTTGCTGATGGGAATATGTTAAAGAATTTTTTAGTGTTTGAAAACTGACAAGGCTAACCGGAAGCTCAACCCGGTACATTTCAAATAAAAGACCAAAGCGCCATATTATCGTGCAATAGAGGTAGGTGGGGCAGTAAAACTTATTCAGAATAATTTTTGGGCAACTGCACTTAAAGGTTTTTCCAATTTTTTTGGTTTTTATTTTATTTATCTAATCAAATTAAGTTAAATTTCTTTGAATGAAGTTTTATCTTAATCGGTTTAGCCGTTATAAATGTTTTAAAATATTAAGTAAAATACCGAGCTTTTTACTTCCTTATAAGAAGTAAAAAAAGTATTGTGATCGTAAAACATTTCGGTTTTCAGATTTCAACAGAAACATCATTTTGACCATCCATGAATCAATTTTAACTAGTTTCGCCATGACGTCTGTACGTACGCACGTACGTATGTATATCGCATAATTAAAAAACGATTAGCCGGAGGATGTTGAAATTTTGGATTTAGGACTGTTGTAACATCTAGTTGTGCACCTCTCCTTTTGATTGCAATCGACTGAAACAAAAGTTTCCAAAAAAGCCCAAACTGCAGTTAAGAAACTGCAGTAATAAGCTCTCATTGAGAGCTTTTCAACGATATATCATAAGTGATACGTACGTATTTTCATTGGTTCCAGAGTTATAACCAAATAGAATTTTTATTAATGAAATATTTGGATCTTACAATGAGATGGTACATCAGTTCGAATCAGACTTCATTTCCTTTTTTTATTAACTTTTTTATCTTTATATCTATTTATTAATAATTACTAACCTCTAATTGTAAAAAAACTTTTACAATAAATAATATTTCAGTAATAACAAAAAAAAATATTAAAAAACCCAGAAGTTATTAATGAAATAAGATTTTATGTACTTTTCATTTTAATTCAAAAACTTTTACCGAACTTAATAAATAAAGTCGGATTCTAACCGATGTGTGTATTATTACGGATCTGAGACGTTCTCTTACACCACAGAACTACTTAAGCGACGTGAAACAAAATTATTGCACAAACTAGTAAAATTCTGATACGGACGCCACAAAAAAATGAGATGCAATGTGATTTCCACCACAATGCACTTGTGTAACTGTCCACTTTATTAAAAATTAGTAAGATCGTATATCACTTTCAAGTGAAATAAGTTTAAATGAAGTGCAGCAAAAAATATGTATATGTAATTTAATAGGCGTACAAGGATATCATGTAATGCATCCAGATCAGACTTTTTTGTTTACAAAATGAAAAAACATTGAATTTTTTTCGGCGGCTTTTATTTATTAATTTATCGATATATTTTAACTGAAAATAACACGCAGCAAATGTTAAACATTTTATACACCATTTAACCATGGTATTGGTGAACGGTTATTGAAATAAAGTCATAATGGAAAACACTCAAGAGCTGTTTAAAATGCAAATTAATAATCATAAATATTTAAAGGAAAATGGCCAATATTTATTATTAAACGCTTCAAGTACGTTTCCTTATATAGTTTAAATCACTTAAACACTTCACCAAAGTTAGCAGTTTATTTTAAATATGTTTGTTTTTTATTGTTCTTTTATGGTTTTTTGGTTTTGTTTTTATATTTACATTTACCTTTTACCCACTCTCTTGAATAAAATTACGATGAATAACAGTTGAAAAGGGTATATTGTCTTACATTTTGTTGATGGATCTTAAGAATTCATTTAATTAACACAAATTTCGACTAATTTTTGTTTTTTTTTCTGTGTTTAATTTTAAAAAAGATGGTTAACAAATTTTAAAAATTAAATGGTACTAATAATATTTTTGTAGGAGACATAAATTTACCAACGGTAATTAATACTAATATTGTTAATTTTTTAAAAATTTGCCTACCAAAAGAAACCTGAAGGCATTCAAGTGGAATTATTTTTTATTAAACTTACAACTTATGAAAATTACCCTTATCGCTCGTATAATTAAATCATATATATTGTAAATATGTACGTTTTGCTTGTAAAAAGTGTAGATGTGCATTGTAATGTTTCACCCACCACGAGAATTCTTAAAGTTTTAACGTAAATTATTTTTGAAAATTTTATTTAAAAGTTTTTTTTTCATTAAAATTTGACGGTGCTTGTCGACAGGGTAATATTATAAAATGTTTTGATGTAGAAACTTTTTTATACATCCATTAGTTTACTTGACTGATCTCATACAATAAGGTATATTATACCTTTAGAGCTGCTTTGTTGTTTTACGTTACTCTACGAAAGAACTTTTTTTATTATGAAGAAAGTTAAATTCCATTTATAAACAATTATTTTGAAATATACTTCATTTTACGAATTTTTTACTGCTATCAAGTAAATTAAAAATATTTAAGCACTTTTCTCAAAAGTTTATATTGAAAATATTTTAAAATCTTTTACGGTTAATTTTATAATCATTGATTTTTTTTTTACTTCCTTGTACGAAGTAAAGGAAGAGTTGTATTCGCGAAAAATTACGGTTTTCAAATTTTAACGGAAATATCCATTTTGATCATTCCTGAATCCGTTTTGACTAGTTCCGACGTAACGGCTGTAGGTACGTATGTACGTTTGTATCTCACATAATTCAAAAACTATTAGCCGTAGGATGTTGAAATTTCGAATTTGGACTGTAGTAACATCTAGTTGTGCTCTTCCTCTTTAGATTGCAATCGACTGGCCCAAAAATGTGTATTGAATCAGATCTCTAAATAAAGCGGGGGTTTCAATTTTGAAACACTTGGATCTTGGATATCTTACTGGCTTTTCTTTAACTCACAATGTTTTTTTTCATGTTTGTCCTCAAATCTTGCATCTTCAATTTAATATACTTCCTGACGTTGTTCATTGATGAAATTTTGCATAGTTACTAAGGTCGCGTGGCAATACAATATTCCATCATTACTTTTGCAAACCTCTCCCCGTACGGGGGTAAATTAAGGGTGCAAGTGTAATTTTTTAACATACTTCATGACATTCTCTATTGATGAATTTTTGCAATGTTATTAAGGTCGGGTGACAATACAATATTCCACCAATATTAATTTTGCAAATATCTTCCCGTACAGGGGTAAATTAAGGGTGCGAGTGTAAAAATTTACAAAACCTGTGAAACCGCTATGCCGGGTTTTTGGGGTCAGAGATCACAAATCCGATAGCCTTTCAATAAAAAAAATTACAAAAACATAGTACGGGAGATTTTGTGGTGTCGAATTTATTAACATGTTGTCATCATTCATATATATATATATATATATATATATATGAATTTTACATGAATTTATTTTATATGAATACATACACAGAACACACTACCCACTTAATTAATAAATAAGTAAATGAAATTAAAATTTCACTACGGAAAAACTTCACTAATTTGTTACTTTGTATAGCAAATATTTGATTGAAAATTTGTTTGATTTTTATAAATGTATTACACATTTCAATATGATATTATCTTTTGAAATCCAAATTAATCTACTAATTAAACTCGTGCAATGTATGATAATAATTTAATTAATGTATGACTAATAAAGCAAATTTTTAAAGATTTTGAAAAATTTTGTATTATTCTCAACTGCAGTAATAAGTCCTTCTTGAGAGATTTTCAATGATATATTTTCTATGTGGTACTTATTTTCATTGGTTCCAGAGTTATAGCTAAATAAAATTTTAATTAATGAAACATTTGGATGTTACAAGGGGAAGGCATATCAGTTCAAATCCGACTTCATGTACATGTATTTTCTTTTTACTTTTATTTTTTTTTAATTTAAATATATTGATTTATTAATAATTATTAACCTCTGATTGTAAAGTAGAAGTTGAACTATTCATAATTTTTATTCATTAATAAATGTTCAAAAGTAGTTTATTTTGCAGAAATAAGTAGAACTTTGTACTGAAAAGATTTATTTTATAAAATATAGATCTAAGGAAGAAAGAAAGAAACTAAAATATTTTTGTGAACAAAGAAAAATCAATATAGATGTTTTTAAATATATTAAAAAGAAATGCTGAAAATTAGAAGTGATTTTTCTAACAGAATCTTTTTTAGAAAGAAGCTTAGTCAATTAGTCAATGAATTCGAGCTGAGTAGATGTAGAGAAAGGCAAGAAACTAATCAAAGAAATAATAATAATGTCAAAAAATAAATAAATAAACGTCGAAAACAAACTGTATTCAGCATTTTGAAGAGGGTAAAATATCTTTACAGTAACTAACCGCGTTAATCTAAGCTGCAATTCTAAGCTATTGATACATTCAAACCAGTGTTGCGAGAATTGACGATGGATAATTAGTCCTTAATAAAAGACGCTTTAAGTAAGAGTAAGAAAAGGTTTTACTTGGCATTGAGTTATATTGGTTAATGTTGATTGAATTTATGACAAAATAATTAATAATCACTGATAACATAATTTTTGTTTCCTAACATACGATATATGATTTTAATATGTTTTATGATGCTGAAAACGAATATGAACTCAGAATCTTTCTATCACCCACCATTTTTTTTAAATATGGAAATTCTAATTAAAGGAATTTTTTCATTTTTCAACGTATTGTTAGTATTTTAAGCTCCTATATTGTATTTTCTTAGCTCATTTTTTATTGTTTAACTTTTCTAATATAATTTTTAAGCTATAAATAATATATGAGTACCTCACAGTGAAAATATTCCTGTACCTGAGCCATCTGTGAATGTATGTTTCGAAAACAGCAATGAAGAATCAGGAAGTACTGAAGAAGACAACAATGATTTTGAATTATCTTCCAATAAGCCCACATCTTATATCACAAGGTGAATAAAATGACTTGGTTAGGAATTTTAAATTATCAAAAAATCAAGCTGAACTGTTAGGATCAAGACTGCAAGGTTGGTATTTACTTCAAAAACATACAAAAATTTCGGGCTTTCAAAGCCGATAAAAAGAACTTTCTCGGTACATTATTGATGAAAATAATTTGGTTTATTGCACAAATACTGATGAGCTTATGTTGCACTTAGAACAAGTTCATAAACCTGAGGATTGGCGCCTTTTCATAGATTCGTCCAAGTATAGTTTAAAAGCGGTTCTACTACATAATGGTAACAAATATCCTTCGATAACAATCGCTTATGGTATTAATTTGAAAGAGACATTCGGTGTGAGGAAAGACGTTTTTGAAAAAATAAATTATAAAAAACACAGCTGAGAACATATGTGGTGGTTTGTAAGTTATAGCTATTTTGTTAGGCAGGGCAGTTAGTCTATACTCAGTACACGTGTTTTCTTTGCGAACGGGACAGCCGAGCTAGGAATAAGCATTATGTTATTAAAGAGTGAAAGAAACGAAACAACTTAACTCCAAATGGGGAAAACATTATTCATGAGCCTTTAATTGAACCCAGAAAAATATTTTTACCCCCTCACCATATCAAGCTAGGAGAAATGAAAAATTTTGTTAAAGGAATAAAGAAGGATAGTTTCGGATTTTTGTACATCAGGTAGAAATTTCCCAATGTAAGTGAAGGAAAAGTTAAAGAAGGAATATTTTTGGTCCTCAAATAACAGAGTTTGTCAAAAGATCATGTATTTAACTCATTGCTAAAAAATATAAAAAGTGCAGCATGGGCTTCATTTAAAGACGTTTGCAAAAGTTTTCTCGGCAAACAAAAATCCGACAATTACCATGATATTATTAATCAACTTCTTACTTCAAACAGAGCTATGGGATGTAACATGTCTTTGAAAATACATTTCCTCCACTTATTTTTTCCCGGACAACCTCGGAGACGTAAGTGACGAACACGGTGAACGTTTCCACCAAGACATTTCGGTGATGGAAAGCCGCTATAAAGGGAAATGGAATACTAACATGCCGATTATAAACGTTATACCTTTAATTTTTTTTATTTTATGTACAGGTGGGTCTCACTGATCAATTTATCATTTAATCTCCCTTTTCTACGACGTCTAAAGTTTGATTAAATTATTATCAAGCAGATCTTTATGAAAAGTATGAAAATATTATTTTAATAACAAACTCTAAAGGATTAAATACCGGTCGAGAAACAGTGCTGATACCGGAGAAATCTAGAAAACCATAAACTGGCAGGGATGTTCTCATTATAAAATAGACTAGCGCTACGAAATATTTTCATTTTACCCATTTTCAGAAAAGAGGAAAAGATTTCCAGGCGTTTTTTATATTTTAACAGTAAGATCCTAGCTGGACCAACTCATTACTAATTTTCCCTTTTTCTGGATAATTAAAAACTTGAATATTAACAATTTTTCCAAGAAGTTCTTTAAAAAAGCAAGAAAAATTAATTTTTGATAAATTATCCCGAAGGATCCTGGATAAACTGATAAAGCTACCCCTAATAAAGACTTTCCTTTATATCAGTTGGATAGTACGTATTTTCCTTAAACATAATCTCTTAGTCATTCTACGGATATAGGTCTGATATTTCTTAATAATCCACGCTGGGAATCCCAGGGTTTTATTGATAAAGACAGTGTATTGTTTTCTGGTGAATGAGAAGCCTATGGACCGGCATGGAGACTTCAGTTTTCGGTGGTTCCACAATTACCTGGTGTAGTGGCCTGTGAGTAAATCCAAACATCTAAATCCTACTAAAAAAACCTGTTTAGGAAATATTTATAATAAAATCCTGTTCATCTCAATATTCATTTTTTGTTTATTTTCTCTTGCCAGAAACGGTGAACAACTCAGATGTTACAAATTTAACATAAATTTGATTTTAAGTAATATTGTGTTAGTGGTACTATTAACCGGAAGAAATTTACATAATGCTTCAGTGCGCAATCACCAACTAACGTATTATAATTTTGTAGGAAGCCGTCTAACAACTTTACTACTTAACAGTATCTACAACCTAAGCTGTTTAAATTGGAAGACTACCAGCTTGTTTGTAATTTCCAATATTTGATTATTCGTATTAATTCAGTTATTACCTTAATTTCATTGCTTTGAAGTCTTTCTATTTATGTATTAAATTTCTGCACAAATTGATTTATTAAAATGTCATTTAGTGAAACGGTTGAATAAACGTCTTAATAAATTAAACAAATCATCTTTAAAATTGAAATTTTTATAACTGATGATTCTATTCTGTTTGAAAAACATAAGATTTTGAATTCACGTATTTAATTTTATATTATCGTTATTTAATATTTTAAAGATGCTAATTAAAAATTAAATTTTATGATAGAACATAATATAATAGAAATTTCTGAATACTGTCGTTTAAATAGTTAAATTATAAAATAAGAACGGAATAAGTAACCTGACTAACTTGACCAATGAAACTGACTGGGTTTTATGCACAAATGATATCTGTTATCGATTACAAATTTTGATATAACATTTATTAAAAATATTTGTTCAGAATTTTTGTAAAATATTGACGGTAAGAAAAATAGAAATAAAAAGAATAAAATCATTCCAATTATAGAGGGATGGGTAAATTTCGAAATGAAAATGAATTTAAAAACAATCATTCCTGACTGAAGTAGCTCTTACTTTGAAAATAACCAATTCATCGAGAATTATAACTAAGACGTTCATTTTAGGCGAGGCAAGTAACCGAAGTTTAGATTAAATTAAAAGTTTATTATTATTTAGAGTATTATTGAATTTTTTAAATTGCTGTGAAATAAAGTTAGTTTAAAATATAACCAAAAGAAATTACTCTTTTTTTAATAATTTTATTTATAATCCCATCAACAATTAAAGTCATTAACGACTTATAAGTATAATATAACTGTTCCAGTAAATTTGTAATCTTGTACAAACTCAGATCGACTACTCCTGAGATGTCTTAATAATTGAAACCCAACCACCAAAGAACAGCGGTATCCGTAACTGTTCCAGTAAATTTCTCGTCTTGAACAAACTCAGGTCGACTACGCCTGAGATGTCTTATTAATTGAAACCGAACCACCAAAGAAAACCGGTATACACGATCTAGTATTTAAATCCAAAAAAGTAACCTTTATTATGATTTGAACCCAAGAACTTCGACTTCAAAATCAACTAATTTACAACGACGTGTTTTACTACTAGACCAACTCGGTGGGTCAAAAATACTTAATTTTCAGTTATGAAACAAAATCACTTACTTTAAGAGAAAATTGATTCTTAACAAAATATCACTATCGTCGATTTTTATTTATTATTATGAAGCGTATTATGAAACTTCAAACTCATTAGTTGAAAATATAATCTGATTAATATAAAATTAAATTAACTTTAATGTGGCTCGCTTGTAAACGCGTAAAGTTTTTAACAATGAAGCACAAATGTGTAATGGTAAATATAAGTTTCTTTAACAATACTGATTGTTAATTAAAATTAATATACTTTGTTAACTAAAGGTAAGCTAACTTCCATAGCTTTTGTTACCCATTATTATTGTTAGATGTATAACCCCAACGTGAATCGCAGTCTCCGGACAAATACGGAATCTTCAACTATTATCGGTATGCATTTCGTCTGTTTACTTATGTATTGTTTTTAATACCATATTATTTAAACACCTAATGTTTATTTTTAACATTATAATAAAAGAAAAAGCAATTTAAATTAATTATAATTATTATATTTTAAATCTTTTGATTATTGTTAGGTAAGAAATTCTCAATTTTATTAAGTTACGGTAGCTGCATAGAAAGGTATTATCGTCTTTACAATGTCCTTTACTATAAACGTCTCTTTTTACGAAGTCATTAAAAAACGGTTTAAAATATTATTACCATATCTTCCTCGTAATTAAGTTTTATAAAAAGAATATTAAAAGCGAGATAAAAGAAAGTTTATTTTTTTAACTGTGATTATTAAAAAAAGTTGATGATGATTTGAACATTCTTGTTAAAGTAGAAAAAAATTAAATGAACTGAATATTTATTTTTACAATTAATTATCCTAGGCAATGTTTCATAAGATTTATTTTTTTCTTTTAATATATTTTTAGAAAATATAACGATTTAGACCGATAATATAATAAAATGAAATTTCCTTCTGACTGTCTCTTTAATCTATCTGTTTATTTTTTTTCTAAATAACAAAATTAAGTTTTTTTTTTAGGTCACCTGTAATGCTTAAAAATTAATTTTTTCACATTTAAACATTTTTTTAATAAAAACTTATTCATAACATTAAGAATTTAAAAAAATAATGGAGAATGCAGTATTATCCTACTTGTATTTTATTGAAAGCTATCCCGCTATAGCTTTCCTTCTACATGAATAGTGACAAAACACTGTAGCGTATAAACATTAATCACAAAGAATGAAAGTATTGCTTTCCGATCCATTCTTAAAGGAATTAAGTCATTTTAATCTATTCTACTATGGAATACTTCGAATTTTAACCGAAGCTCCAATTTTTACGCGGTGTCCAAATTGAAAATATTGACTCCTTGACAAATACAATTATAACAATAACTAATTATTTAAAAAGTTAAAGTTTTTCTTACTAAATTAAGCACTGATTATGAATTTATCAAAATAATACTGGAATTTTATTTTTTTTACTTCCTTGTACGAAATAAAGGAAGTATTGTGATCGCGAAAAATTACGATTTTCAGATTTCAACGGAAATTCCATTTTGATCATTCCTGAATCCATTTTGAAAAGTTTCGGCGTGATGTCTGTACGTACGTATGTATGTATGTATGTATGTATGTATGTATGAATCTCGCATAATTCAAAACGATTACCCGTAGGATGTTGAAATTTTGGATTTAGGACTGTTGTAACATCTAGTTGTGTAGCTCCCCCTTTTGACTGCAATCGACTGGACCAAAAGTGTCCAAGAAGGTCCAAAATCCAAAAAAATTGAACTTTTTACTTTTTCTTGGCTGCAGTAATAAGCTCTCATTGAGAGATTTTCAACAATTAATTGATAAGTGGTACTTATTTTCATTGGTTCCAGAGTTATAGCGAAATGAAATTTTAATTAATGAAATACTTGGATATATAAGGGGAAGGCACATTTCAAGCGAAATCATTGTGGCTATGGCCCATCTTTGGTCTCCAAAGAAAGCAATAAACTAGTTTCTTTTAAAAAACTAATTTATTGATGGACGTATGAAGAGGAACTGTAATTTAAAGATTTCTTTTAGGTTTACTATTTTATCAACTACATATACATTTTTTTTGTCTTCAATCATTTGACTGGTTTGATGAAGCTCTCCAAGATTCCCTATCTAGTCCCAGTCGTTTCATTTTGGTAATAATCTTTACATCATACTTCCCTAACAATTTGTTTTACATATTTCAAACGTTGCCTGCCTGCACAATTTTTCTTATCCCTCTAATATCAAAGCGGCTATTTCAGGATGCCTTAATATGTGGCTTATAAGTCTGTCTGTTCTTTTAACTGTATTTTTCCAACTGCTTCTTTCGTCATCAGTTTGCCGCTTTTGTCCAGTTTTTAACATTCTCCTATAGCATTAATAGGCATTCGCCTATTAATTTTTTATGCATTCTCCTATAGAATGCATTTACCTATGCATTCTAATAGCATTTCAAAAGGTAATCTTTTCTACTCAGGTACTCTGATCGTCCAAGTTTCACTTCCATATAAAGCTACGCTCTAGACTATATGTTATAAAAATTATAATGTAAAATGACAAAATGTTAATTTAGTAAGACTCGGAATAGTATCGATAGTTTTGATTTATTTATAATAACAAATTAGTACATGCTTGTCTGTCAATCATTCCATTTCAGTTACACATATCGAAAGATAGCCTACAACTCGTAACGTTTTAACATGCATTTTACATGCTTTATTTACATATATTGTAAATCATTTAGATTTTCAATAAATTAGTAATGAGGTATATATTATATAAAGATAACAAAAAATTAAATTAATAATTAAATTTTAAATCTCATTAATTAATTAGGATTAACTGGAAGAAAATTGAAACTTCTACTTGTATATTATGAAAGTAATATTTCACCTTTCTTTTACAGCTTATTGCTAATTAATGTTTCCACTTCGTTAATAACGTGTAATAATAGTAAGTGTATTTTTTTTTTATTACTAACGAGTAAATTTTACGAAAGAGAGTAAAACAAGAATAAAAAAAATCATTAATTAATCCTTAGTTTTATTTAAAGGTAACAAAAATTTATGTGTTGTTTTTCACAATTTACTTGCTAGTACAGTAAAAGGTGTACATGATGCACGAATTAATCAGAACTTTGACAATAAACTCTTTTTTCATATTGTCTTCATAATTAGTTACAACAAATTTATCCTTTTTCAGATAAATTATTGCATTTATTTTTTTACCTATCGGAGTATAATTTTATTTTTATAATAACGTAATTTATTTATTTTTTTAATATTGCTTGATTTAATTACTTTTGAGATTAGTTTTATAGTTAATTTATTAATTATACTCATAAATAATAAATTATTTGATAAATATATTATAATTATTAAAACAACGTTAAGATAAATTAATTAGAGTTCATTTTTTAACGAAGAACTGGATTTTTCGAACATTATTAATTTCACTTTATTATAGTTTATTATTATTATTTGCATCGGTAAACAAATGCAAGTCGGTTTAAATTTTGTAAATTTATAGATTGTTATTTATTGACCTCCCTTGGAGATTGGTTGGAACAAGAAATTTTGTATTCTTTAAATATGTTGCTAAAACTTGCTTACATTCTTATTAAATGGTTAATATTTTTTGTACCTCTATTTAGCTTTAATTACACGGTAATAACATTCAAATAAATATACCTAGTAACAGATTGTCTAAATGTAAGCTTCCGTTGGATCTACATTTGAAATTTTTATAGTTTAATTAAACTGAAACTCATTTGATAAATTTATTAAAATTGTTATTTGTTGAATTCTCTCAGAATTCTACTTGGAACAAATCATTGTAGTTTGTAACGAAAGTTCCTTAAAGAGCAAAGGAGGGAAATTAGAAACCGGAGATTAAGCTAATCAATCTCAACTAAGAGTGGCTGCAATCTCTTTTATCGATCTCTTCACAGCTTAGTTCCAAGTTAAAATGATGACTTTTATTTAAACTTCTTTTAAGTGTATAACTTTTTTTTGTGGAGACGTCTTGTATTAGATATTATAATGTTTATATTTCATAATAGTCAATCAATAGAACAAAAAATACACAGATTAGTCAATCGTATTTTTTAATACCATTAAAGTAAATTTAGTGTAAGCATACAAAATTATATTATTATATCCCCGAGCTATGCAATTACTACAGTTCTATTGGATGGTGATCGAAAGAAAAATTTATTTTTATACCCCTAATTTGTATTCATTGCTTAGTTAATTCCTCTTACCTTTCTGACTAGTAAATGTTAACTTTTAGTGTGAAATAAATATTAAAGAAAATTGTGAAAATTATTATCTTATTGAAGAAAATAGAGAAAATTAACCAGTATATTGATTTACAATTAGTTTAATTAGATTTAGTCTATAATTTTTTTCATAGTTTTTTTTTTTTGAATAAATTTGTTACAGATAATTAATTTCAACTTAAAAAATAGTTTAAAATCTTGGAAAGAATGTTTTTCAACATTTTTAATTTAAAGTTTTGTTTCATAACACATTACATGCCTTCTTATGTAGTTATATATGTGATGTATGGAATAACTAGTTGAAGAAATCTTAAGTAATTTTTCAATCGAGGATAGTTGGTGATAATTAAGAGTTAATCCTGGTTAAAATACAGATACATGATACTCTAAAACTACAATCAAAGCATCTCTAAATTTAAATAAAAAAACGGTCTTTATTATAATATTGCTTATTAATTTGCAGTAAAAAAACATTTTAAAAAAATTCACTATAAAATTTAGAAGAAATTCCTTTTTTAATTTTTTTTTTAAATATTTTTCTCCAGTAATTGCTATAATTTGATGGGGGATAAATTTGCCACATACCACTTTTTATTGTTTTCCTCAACTGCATTATCTTCTACCTTAGTCTACTTCTAATTTTTTGTATGAACGTCTGTTAGTATCCGTCGGATATCAAAACCATTTTACCATTACATGATTAACGTATTTGTTTAATTATAAAAAAATATTAGAAATATATTCTACACCATTCATTCAGTAGACTATATTAATCAATTTGTATTTGTGCATTTATAATTTCAGCTTTGAGGAGTTGTTGCTTAGATGCATACTAATCAGTATCACAACTTCCGATAATTTGATTTTTTTTTAATTACGGGCTCAAATAATGTGATCTTTAGTTCTGACGGAAATTTTTAGCGTATGAAAAATGCCTTACCTAACAGGAATTGAGAGCCTCTGCCCAATAACCAGAACAAACTTTATCTCAGGTGGCCTTTATTTCTTTCTTGAATGAACTTTCTACTTTAGTCGACGGTTAAGGTGTAGACCTAGGTACCTCACACTCTCAGTTTACAGAAATATAACGCCATCAAGGTGTGGTTCAATTTTGCTTGGTTAATGCATATTCTCCATTGTACTCAACCACCTGTTGATTAAATCCGATTCAAATTGTATGCTCTTCGATTATATAGCTGGGCTGGTATCAACAGCGAGTACAGCTGTGTCATCCGCAAAGGAATTGAAAGTAACCTTACCTGTAGTTGGAAGGTCTGCAGTAAAAATCCCTTTATACAGAATGAACAACATAAAACCGAACCCATAACGTAACCGCTGCAGAATCGTTAGGTTATGTTGGAATGAAATTTTATGAATTATACGGATAAATTAAATAAGAAAAACATAAAACGTAATTTAAATGTTGCATTTATTTACCTTATTATTACGAAAGATGTTCGGAATGACCACCCTGGGCTTCGAAGCACTTTTGTGCTCAACTGATCATATTGAGAGTCTTCTGACGCAAAACGTTGCTGTCAATTGCGTATTTCTCTTGATTGTTTACTTGAGTTCATCAATATTGTGGGGACTACATTCATAAACTCTCTCTTTTAAGTTGTCCAAAAGGAAAAAATCGCAAGCAGACAACTCTGAGGAAAGTGGAGATCACCGTCCATTGCTGACAGCTCGTTCATTTATGAAAGCTCCATGATCGCAATTCAGTGAAACGTTTGATGTGTTACATGCTGCTCCGTCTTGTTGAAAGAAGCTATATTCTTTTTCATTATCAGTTAATTGCACGTAGAAGTTTTCGAAAATTGTGACATAAGCTTGGGTATTGACAATCCGGTCAAAAAATATTGATCCCGTTATACGATTACCGGAAACGGTACTTCAAATACCAATTTTCTCATCGTGAAGTGGACGCTCGAATATCTTGTGAGAATTCCTCGCCATCCAATACCTGGTGTTCTGCTAATTAACATGGCCGGATGAATGAAACTATGCCTCATCTGATATGGAATACGACATCGGGTTTATCTGTCTACCAAAAATATTTTTTGAGAAGCCGATTGCAATAATCAAGTCGTGTCGGTTTTTTTGGCTCCTTCAGTTGTTGCACAGTTGTAACGCGGTATGGTTTCATTTGTAATTCATGATGAATTTTACTACAAGATGTGTATTCAACACCAGACTGTTGGGATAACTAATAGTGTTATTTTTGGACTGACAGTAATTCTCCTTTCAATATTGTCAAAGGCCTGTTGAGTCCAAACGGAAGGTTGCCTATTTCGTTCTTCATTTGAAACCGAACCTGTTGTACGCCATTTTTTTTTTTAACTAAATGGTATATGCTACTCTTCGCTGGGATATAGGCATTCGGAAATATTTCTACGAATACTTGACGTGATTCTTCCAACGATTCAGAACGAATATAGTCCTCAACTACAGCTATCCTTTCCTGGATTGTATAAGACATTTTACACAAACACAATACTGAAGTGCAACAAAACGTATACTGCACTGATACGTAACCACCTGAAAACGGTTACAACAATCAGTTGTAACATATACATTCACTAGTCGCGCTAGTTGTGCGAGTCTTTCATAAATACTGTTGGATAGTGGTTACATTATGAGTTCGGTTTTATTTTGCTCACTTTGTATAATTTAAATTTAAACATTTAGTCGAATTTAAGAAATTTATATTTTTTATCATCGTTAACACTTTATATGGAAATATTATAGCGTAATGATGTACGACCTGATCTCAATCTGATATTTAAACTATTTTCACATGAAATATCAAGGAAATTATCGCTAACATTTAAGATAAAAATAATGGCAACATATTCCTGCATTCCAGAAGGAATAATTACTTTGTTATTGAGTTAAATAAATTACTGAGTTACGCGGGTGTCATCTTTTTATGTCATTTCTCTATTTTCAGAGGATCGTTTAGTCTGTCTTATTTTCTTACTTCTTCAGGGTAAAGGTTTTCTCGTCTTCTTTTTTGTTTCTTGTATACTGTTTTTTTTTCATACAGTTGGCGATTTTTCTTAAATTTATCCATATTTAAAAAAAAAAAAAAACAACTTAAAAAATCTTTTTTATATTGTTAATTTTTTAAATTCGTCTTTTTGAAATTGATGCCAAATTAAGACTCAATAAGTTATTGTTAGTTATTTGATCTTAATATGGTGAAAATTTTAAGTAGAATTAAAAAAATGATATTTTGTTGCTTTCTTCACTAATATAACTGAAGGTTTGTCCCTGTCGTAAACCGAACTGTGTCGGTGGCATTGGCAAGACAGTCGAGAGGGGTTTGTTGTACTATCTAACTTGATGATATTCGATTACTAATAATATGATATATTTTTATATAAAATGTAAACACAACAAAGTAATACAATACTAGTACACTAGACGAAGCAGTTGGCGAGAGGAAACTTTCAGCTCATATAACTTATATTTTAGATAACTTAATTTTTGATCGCGTTAAATTTATTATAGTGTGAATTTTGGAACGATTTTTTCAATCTTAAAATAATTTTTAATAATAAAAAATTCTTTTAAATTAAAAAAAGTTTATCCTTGATTAATAAAAATTATATATTTGTTAAGTATGTTTTATTATTTGCGTAATATAAAATAGACGTCGTATTTATGAACTCACAGAATTTCTGTGAGTAATTTATATTTTCTTGGAAATAAAACTATTTGTATTGTTTTTTTGTGTAGTCAAGGTAAAATTTTCGTATTTATCATTAAATAAGATTTTAATGTAACGTTTTTATTTATTTATTTTTTATTCTACTCATTGATAAATTTTATTACCTTTATTTTAGCTTTTCTTATGTCCGTGCATGTGTTGCATATCAAAGCGTTAAAACCATTACTAGGTAGCGTGATAATGTTACTTTTTATTCTAACCAAACCTGTCTCAGTCTAATAACATTTATATGCGTGTAACTTCACATGCACGAAATAAATGTGCTCTATATTATTTTCATAGCTTTTCATAATTATAAATATGATAGGGATATCTCATTTTATAATCATAATAATTATTACTTTTGTTATTTCCATTTTTACGTGTTAAGTAAAGTTTAAACCAATTTCACATGCGATCTGTGTCAGATTAAAGTAAGCCTGTCGTAGAAAATGTGATTATTAAAATATAAGCTAAAACAAAGGACTGTTCTTAATATAAATGAATGCATTTGTAATGACTGCTTCATTCATAAAATAATGATGATTTTCTACTTTTTATTCTTTAATATTTAGTCTGAATAAATTAAAATAATAAAATTATAGAAGTACTCATGTAAAATATTTTGTAAATTGAAATTTGATTACGCTTTAATTATAAATTTACTATTCGTATTGCCTTCTTTATATTAAATTTAAAAATTCGAACTTTTTGTGTTCCAGAAATTCGAATAAAGTTTTTTTTATATTATATAAACACTGAATAAAATTGGAATATAGGAAAAAACAAATTTGATTCTACAAAAAAGGGTTTTTAAATAAGTTTCACGTATAAATAGGTGTCCTCTATTTGTCCCGGATAAATATACTTAGTCCTACAAAGTTAAAGGATAGGAAATTACAAGTTTGTTGAATTGTACTGACGGCTTAAATTCATGTCACATTCGATGTATCGGAGTAAATAAAACAACATATATATATATATATATATTTCTCTAAACGAAAAAAATTTACCCATGAAATTAATTAATGACATGAATGAATATTCAAACCAGAATAGTGTTAGTTGTGGTTCTCAACTACGTAACTTCTCAATATGATAGGATTTAGGTTTTACGCATGGTTAAATTTACCGTACATTTGTACGTATATTTATCGAAATATTTATCTAATCGTTTACCTCACCATTTCAAGATATCCTTAAAATAACATCCTGATGGCATGTCCTTAAAACAGGAGAATTTGTTGTTTTTCATCTCTCAAATAACGTTCATTCGAACCCTAACAAAGGTTTTTCCTTCACATAGAATCGATAATCCGTTTATTTTTTAGTCGGGACTACATTAAGGATAATTCTAAGGTTCACTAGCTAAAGCTCTGCATTATCATTTTGTAAGGAAATCCATTAGTGGGAGTTCCTGAAGATCCATACACAATACACAATAATTATGGTGAATTTCATCCGAATTTGTCCATCTAATAAGGAGATATCAAGTAAAATAGAAGCCAAAATGCTGAATGCTTAGGTAGTATTTCCTTCCGGAATTTTTCAATAATAAATTATATTTTCGGGTTAGAGGAGGTTATGAGACGTCAAGAGCTACATAAAACACATATGTGCAAACTTTGATCCGATTAGCATGCTTTAACTTTATAGTAAAATCATAACAGAAGAATATATATATATGGAAATGCTAGGCGATACTGCAAGGTATCAGATTGATTATATCACGGGTAAGAAGATTTAGTAATCAACACGTTGACTGCAAAGCATATCCAGGAACATACATTGACAGCGACCATAATAAAATGTGATAATGTGATAATGTAATAGTGACCGTAGTGATAATAAAATGTAGATTAGGTTTTAAAAACCTGAAGAAAAATGTCAGATGAATCGCTGGAATTTAGAGAAGCTTGGGGAAGAGGAAGTAAAGAAGATTTTTGGGGGGACATCTCAAGAGGTCTGAGTAAAAAAGATAAGGTAGAAAATATAGAAGAAGAATGGGAGAATGTTAAAAAGGAAATTCTTTAATCAGCAGAAGCGAACTAAAGCGAAACAAAGAGAACTGATAGAAAACTATGGATAGCAGAGGATATATTGCAGCTGATGGATGATCGTAGAAAGTATAAGAATACTAGTAATGAAGAAAGTAAAAAAACCTAAAGACAATTGAAAAATACTGTAAACAGGAAGTTCAAATTATAGAAAGAAGAGTGGATTAAAGAAAGAAAGATAAATGATAAGCTCCGTCTATTAGTAAAGTCTATAAGCTCCGTCTATTAGTAAAGCTCCGTCTATTAGTCGGAGCACACAGAAAAGTTAAGGAGAATTGTGGTACATAAATTAAAATCTAATAATGTGGTAAATAAAGATGGTTCACCGACTTATAATACGAATGAAAAGTTTGATAGGTGGTGGTGGAATACACAGAAGAAGAGAAGAAGAGAATGAAAAGGGAGATACAATACTGAGATCTGAATTTAATAGAGCATTAAAGGGTTTGAACGGAAAAAGGCTCCTGGGATAGACTGGATTCCTGCAGTATTACGGCGTAGTGCAGGTGAGGAAGAGATAGATAGATTATACATACTGGTGTGTAATATTTACGAAAAAGAGGAAGTTCCGTTAGACTTCAAAAAGAGTGTTTTTTGTCATGATACCAAAGAAAGCAGGAGCAGATAAATGTGAAGAATACAGAAAAAATTACTTTAACTACTCACGCAACAAAAATTTTAACTAGAATTCTGTACAGAAAAATTGAGAGGAGAGTTGAAGAAGTGTTAGGAGAAGATTTGGTTTCAGGAAAATTATAGAGAAAGGGAAGCAATGTTAACGCTCAGATTACTAAAAAAACGAATATTAAAGACAAAGAAACCAACATATATGGCATTTGTAGACAGAAAAAGCATTTCTAACGTAGACTGGAGTAAAATGTTTAGCATTTAAAAAAAAAAAAGGAGTTTAAGTGTAGAGGTAGAAGAACAGTTGCTAACATTTACAGGAACCAAACTACAGCAACCAATAATAATCGAAGAGCATAAGAAAGAAGCAGTAATGAAAAAGGAAGTCACACAAGGATGTTCCCTATCCCCGTTACTTTTTAATCTTTCCATAGAACTAGCAGTCAATGATGTAAAAAAACAGTTTAGATCCGGAGTAACAGTACAAGGGGAACAGAAAGATTCTACGATTTACTGGATGAAGTCCTACACAAGAAATAACGCATGAAAATAATAACGAACAAAACTAAAGTAATGAAATGTAGCAGAAACAAAGTAGATAGACCATTGAGTATAAAAATAGGACGAGAAAAGAGTAAGGAGTTAGAAGAATTTTGTTATTTGGGAAGTAAAATTACTAAAGATGGACGAAGCAGGAGCGATATAAAATGCCGAATAGCACAGGCGAAACGAGCTCTCAGTCAGAAATATAATTTTCTTACGTCAGAAAAACATTTTTGAAAGTATATGTAGTGAAGACTGAACGATCGGAGAACCTGAGAAGAAAATATTAGAAACTTTTGAAGTGTGGTAATATAAGAGAAATTAAAAAATCCGATGGCCGGATAAAGTGTCAAATGAAGACGTGTTGTGGCAAACTGATGAAGAAAGAAGCATTTGGAAAAATATAGTTAAAAGAATAAACAGACTTATAGGCCAAATCTTAAGGCATCCTGAAATAATTGTGCAGGCAAGCAACGTTTGGAATATTGAAAACAAATTGGTAGGGATGTAGGATGTAGAGGTATACCGAAATGAAACAATTGGCACTAGATAGGAAATCTTGGAGAGCTGCATTAAACTAGTCAAATGACTGATGAAAAAAAAACCCTTTATAATGCATTGTAAGAGTACATTACCATACAGCCACAGAAATAAAGGTATAAATTCAAGTTTTTATGCAGTGTAATCAATATGTGTTGTTTCCAAATTATTGCTTAAAAAAATAATTTAATTCAAAATTGCAAAAAGAATTAAAACACGTCATTCATACTATACTCTATCGTGAGAATCTATCGTACTATTGTCATGTAAGAGTACTTCACAAAACTACCTACCGGTTTACTATTTGGCTTGCCAGATAATGCAGATGTACTGTAATCTATTGAAAACGAGAAAGTAGTCTGCGGATTAATGACCTGACAATCACCTGTTATCGAGTGCTTTTTCGGTAACGTGACACACTATTAAGGTTTCGTAACCTACGTATTAGGGATTTAAATTTAATGCATTGTTGAGAATATCAAATAAATTTATATATCAAGTAATTCTTTAGATAATGTTTATTTTTTTTAGTTCTTTAGATGATATTACCAGTAATTTAATTTAATTAAATTACGAAAGAAATTTAATTTATGAAGATATTTCATATTTTTATAAATTATCATTGTAAATATGACATAAAAAAGCGATTAATTAGAAATAATATAATTACCGACAGTTTTTAGAAAATTTTCAACTAAAACATTCTCATATTTCATAAATATAAATTTTTAAATTATATCGATCTGCGTTTTTTAGGGATGGAGTTGAATTTGTTAATTAAAAGATAAAAAAAAACAATAATCTTTTTTTTTGCAATTATTACTTGAAATAACCATTTGTGATAGTTTTACTTTATCTTTTAGCCGAGATTTGAAATTGTAATTATTACAATAACGTTCACTGGTTAAACAGAACAATTTAAAATATATACAAAAATATTTTATTTTGAAATAAAAAATCTTATGTCGACACTTCATGACTTCCTTGTACGCCTATAAATTACATTTACCCATTTTTTTTTTTTTAAATGAAAGAACACACTATTTAATTTCATTAAACACTTCTAATATTGTTTTAATATATATATATATATATATATATATATATATATTTTTGTTCACCATAATTTTTTTTACAATAATCTGTATATATAAAAATGAATGTTTGTCTGTCTATATGTCTCTTATGCCTTCGTATACCATTCATCCGATTGCGATGAAACTTTAGTGAGTTGTTGCGCGAACGCTCGCGAAGGTTTCTGAATTTGTTTGGATACGCTAGGTGACGCTGGCGTCAAGATATTTCGAAAAATTTTATTTATGGTCCAATTTGCCTCATATTCAGAATACGTATTATTTACATGGAAAGAATTATCTCTGCAAAAAATGGATCCGCTAGATGGCGCTGGGGTTGAAATATTTAGAAAAATTATCTTTATGGACCGATTTGGTTCATATTCAGAATATGAATATTAGTTACACGAAAAGAAATATTTTTGCAAAAACTATACCCGCTAAGTGGGGCCGGTGTCGAGCTATTTTCGAAACAAACAAACAATATACAAACAGACTTTTTATTCTGTATATATATATATATATATATATATATATATATATATATAATAGGCATGTTCGTATGTGTTCGCTAAAGACCAAAAAACTAATGGGCCGATTTACGCGCGGTCAAAAGGGAAAAGGGGAAAAACGGAAAACGGGGAAAAGGTGGAAAGAGAAAAGGTGAAAACGGGAAAGGGTAAAAAGGAAACTGGTAGAGGGGCGAGGGAGAAGTTGGAAAGGGAAAAGGGGAAGGAGAATAAATGAAAGGTAAATTTTGTGAAGTTCCGTAATGTCAGTTTTTAATTTTTTTATAAAATTTTCAATTGTGTTCATTTAAACTCCCTGTCACTCTCTCACTCTCTCTCTCTTCTCTTTCTCTTTCTCATTCTCTCTCTCTCTCTCTCTCTCTCTCTCTATATATATATCTATATATATATATATATATATATATATATACTCAAATCTAGCAATAGCGAAAAGCATTGCCGGGTCTGCTATTTATTAATAAATCAATATATTTACATTAAAAAAAAAGTAAAAAAAAAGGTGAAGTCTAATTCGAACCAATAAATTAATTCTTCCCCTTGTATTATCCAAATATTTCATTAATTAAATTTTTTTTTTTTTTTTGCTATAACTCTGGAACCAATGAAAATAAGTACAACTTTTTTATTATTGAAAAGCTCTCCATGAGAGCTTATTACTGCAGTTAAGAAAAAGTCCAAACTTCAATTTTTATTGGATTTTGGGCTCTTTTGGACACTTTTGTTTCAGTCGATTGCAGTTGAAAATAGAGGTGGACAATTAGATGTTGCAACAGTCCTAAATCAATAATTTCAACATTTCACAGCCGATCGTTTTTGAGTTATGCGAGATACAGACGTCACACCGAATCTAGTCAAAATGGATTCATGGATGGTCAAAATGGATATTTCCGTTGAAATCTGAAAACCGAAATTTGTCGCGATTACAATACTTTCTTGTGTTATACAAGGAAGTAAAAACAAAATTTTTGGTTTTGATTGACATTTTTCTCTTAATTCATAACCATAAATCTTTGAATAATGTTATTATTTTCTTGTGTGTTTTTAAGATCATTTTTCCTTGGTTTAGGTGGATAGAATAGAATGCGCTATGAAGTTTTACGATTTGATATCCTTTTTGACGTAAATTTTGAATTAGGTATGGAAATTTTTAATATATAACAAAAAATGTAAACCCTGACCCGAATTGGGAACAATGTAAATGTTATTATAACTTATTTGTATAATAATTTAGATTATTACTATTTTTTCATCCAGATATATAGATTTTTTTTAAAGAAATGATTCATTATTTCTTTTATTACACGCCAAACAAAATGTTAATTTTTCTTTAATCAAATTATTATAGTAACCAAAATTTCATATTTCTGTATTAGGTGAAAGTGTTTCACAATATGTAGTGAATATTATATATATTCACTGAACAATATATATTATATAATATTTATATTTATAATAATTTATCATTTTTAAATATGATATAATATATATATTTGTATAAATTTAAATTATTTATAATATTTTAATTTATTTTAGTTTGGACTTATTTTTATATTAATAATAAATTAAGATTTATATATTTTATCAAACAAATGAGAAAATTTAATACTAAATTATAATTTACCACCGGGAGTTCATGAAGTTGACTGTCGGATGTACATATAACATTAGTCTAATATAGAACCGTTCTAACACTCATATACTCATTATATTTTCTTTTAATCTAATTTAATTGGTTATAAATTGATAAGTAATTTTCTAAAATTATCTTTCGATTTTCTTAACAGATGTAAGTTGAACGGAAATTAGTAATCGACTAAATTCTAGTCGTTTTACACTACCACTAAGCACTTAAACTGTTCTAATTTATTAATTGATTTTCGTTCAACTGGTTGCTGTGTACGAAATTCATATGAATATAAGTTATCAAATAAAGATTTCTGTTTTATTTATTGAAATATAATTAATACTTTTTGGGTTATTCAAGTAATATTTCTTGCAAAAAGAATATTTTTTTTCATAAACAATGTTATCAACTTTATTATTGTCATTTGGAACATCAGATTGAGAATTCAACACACGAATTGAAATCCAATAATAAAAAAATATTTTTTAAAAATCTGATGTTGACACCACATGACTTTCTTGTACGCCTATTAAATTAACATATACACATTTTTTGCTGCACTTAATTTAAACTTATTTCATTTGAAAGTAATATATTTTTTTGTCCAGTCATTTGACTGGTTTGATGCAACTCTTCAAGATTCCCCATCTAGTGCTAGTCGTTTCATTTCGGTATACTTCCTACATCCTACATCTCTAAAAATTTGTTTTACACATTCCAAACGTTGCCTGCCTGCACAATTTTCCTTCTACTTGTCCCTCCAATATTAAAGCGATTATTTCAGGATGCTTTTTAATATGTGGCCTATAAGTCTTTCTCTTCTTTTAACTATATTTTTCCAAATGCTTCTTTCTTCATCGATTTGCTGCAACACCTCTTCATTTGTTACTTTATCCATCTATCTGATTTTTAACATTTTCCTATAACACCACATTTCACACATTTCAAAAGCTTCTAATCTTTCCTTCTCAGGTACTCCGATCATCCAAGTTTCACTTGCATATAAAGCTACGTTCCAAACATATACTTTCAAAAATCTTTCCTGACGTTTAAATTATTTTTTGATGTACACAAATTATATTTCTGACTGAAGACTCATTTCGTATGTGCTATTCGCCATTTTATATCGCTCCTGCTTCGTCCATCTTCAGTAATTATAGTTTCCAAATTCTTCAAAAATTCTTCTACCTCCATAATCTTTGATCTTCCTATTTTTATATTCACTGGTCCATCTTCCTTATTTCTACTACATTTCATCACTTTCGTTTTGTTCTTGTTCATTTTCATGTGGTAGTTCTTGCGTAGGACTTCATCCAGGCCGTTCATTGTTTTTTTTCTAAATCTTTTTTACTCTCGGCTAGAATTACTATATCATCAGCAAATCGTAGCATCCTTATCTTTTCAACTTGTACTGTTACTCCGGATCTAAATTGCTCTTTAACATCATTAACTGCTAGTTCTATGTAAAGATTATAAAGTAACGGCGATAGGGAACATCCTTGTCGGACTCCCTTTCTTATTACGGCTTCTTTCTTATGTTCTTCAATTATTACTGTTGCTGTTTGGTTTCTGTAAATGTTAGCAATCGTTCTTCTTTCTCTGTATTTTAACCCTAATTTTTTTTAAATTCTGAACATTTTAAACCATTCTACGTTATCCTAGGTTTTGTCCTTTTCTAGGTCTAAAATGCTAAGTATGTTGGCTTGTTTTTCTTTAATCTTCCTTTTGTTATTAATCTGAGTCCTAAAATTGCTTTCCTTGTCTTTATACTTTTCCTGAAGTAGTTAAGATTTTTGATGCATGGCTAGTATAATTGTAATTAAACAAACTGTATTAGCTCCCACCAACATATAAAAAAATATTTAATCATACTTTTTACTTCCTTGTACGAAGTAAAGAAAGCATTGTAATCGCAAAAAATTTCGATTTTCTGAATCAGCGGAAATATTCATTTTGACCAACCCTGAATCCATTTTGACTAGTTTCGGCATGACCTTTGCACGTACGTATTTATCTCGCGTAACTCAAAAACGATTAGCCGTAGGATGTTGAAATTTTGGATTTAGGATTGTTGTAATATAGTTGTGCAGATCCCTTTTTGATTGCAATCAACTAGGCCGAAAGTGTTTTTCTTAACTGCAGTAGTAAGCCCTCATTGAGAGCTTTTCAACGATATATCATAAGTGTACTTATTTTCACGGTTCCAGAGTTATAGCCAAATGAAATTTTAATTAATTAAATAATTGGATCTTAGAAGAGGAAGACACTTGGGTTTGAATCAAATTTCATTTCCTTTTTTTTAACTTTTTTTTTAATTTAAATATATTGTTTTATTAAAAATTATTAACCTACGATTGTAAAAAATTGTTACAATAAATAAAGACAAAAGACATTTTTGTGAGAAAGATACTGTAGTTGAACATGCCACAAATACTTCGTTCTGTACTGCTAGTGCACTTGCAAAGTGGTATTTGACAGATGTCCACCGGTAGATTATGATTTCACAATTTTTTAATGCTATAGAAGATATTGTGCTTTAAATTGATACATATTTTGTAGTTATTAAATTCGCCATGTTCGTATAGTAGTTAAACTCGTCTTCGCGAAATCAGTTGATTTTCAAAGTCGAGAGTTATAAGATTGAGTTATAAGATTGAGTCGACCACATTGGGAATGCAAACCACCCGTAAAACCTACCAGGAAAATTCCTTTATGGAGTCGCCTTGGGTTGAATATGACCGAATGGCAAAATTTAATTTTTTTGTAGTTATTAATAAGTGGCGGTTGTAATTTATTCTTCCTATAGTTCTGAAAAAATATTTTATTATATGCTTTACTTATATTCATATTAAAGTATTAATCATTTGTTGAATCTAGCGTAAAAAGGTAAGTTATAAATTATGTGTATTCGATGCTTTACTATCGATATGCATTTTCATTTAAAGTATGCAATTAGAGATTGTTCTAATCGCATACATTGAATAGCGGTTACACCGTTAGTATTTTAATTGTGTTCAGTAACCAAACGGTCATTTAATGAATTTCTACCCACAATCCAATGTAATAACCACAGCTGCATTAATGCAGTATTGTTCATTTTTTAACAATTTCATTTCCTGCTATTATTGTTACTTTTTTAATGAAATATTACTGGATACACTATAAAATACAGAACATGTATTTTAAGTGCCTCTTAAATATTTCAATTCATAATAATGACTTCCTTTTTTAATGACATATTTCTTTATAAATATATCATGATTGAATTAGATCGGTAATTTATATTTAAATAAAATTCATTTTTTTTACTTTCCTACCTGTTACAGTATGTAAAAGAAAAAACATTTTTAGCAGACTAATACTATTAAGACTGAATGATTACTGAAAGTTCTGGGTTTTTTCTGCCAGTAAGAACCTATTTTTTTACGGCGAACTAATTTGTTTGACACCTTTCACTTAATATAGGTGATACACTTAAAAAAAAAATTCTTAGCAAATTATCATTACTAGTGCAAAAAAATTTGTTGACCTCCGGGTTTTTGTGGCTTTTCATTTTTTAATGTTTTCTACATTCAAAAATTGCAACAATTTCTTGGTTAACAAGTTTTGTTATGTACATTTGTATTTGAATGTAAGGTTTTATTCTTGACTTTTTTTTATTTTTTGTTTATATATATTACGAACAGTCGAAACATATATAAAAATGAAAATATTTAGAAAAAGTCTTTATGTATAAAGGACTGATTCTAATAGTTAAACAAATTGGATGAGGTGTGACATTACAAAAATATAACTTATTAGTTTTATTTTTCAGATCTTCAGTATCAAAAATATCATTATAGAAAACGATTTGAAAGCTTTCATTAAAAATTTTATTTATATAAATTTTTATTTTTTGATTGTTTTAACGTAGTCTTAATTATTATTCTTTTAATAAGTTGATATTATTATGGGAATAATTTTTAACCTTTATTTACACAGTTAAAAAGCATCCGCTTTTTTAAAACTTGTAATTATTTTAACTTTTTAATTTGCTATGCTTTAAATTTTTTTCTAAATTATTGTATTTTTCTAATAAAAAATTTTTCAACGTGAAAAAGGGGTTTTCGTACTTTATAAATTGGTTAGGAATAATAAAGAGCTATCCTTAAAAGTATTAATAGTAAATATTTTTTTGTTTTTAACTTTTATGATTCACCCTATTAAGTTGATTTGTTTTATTATTTCAATATTTTTTCTAAAGGAGACATTATGCGAGTCTAAATATTTTTCAATCTACACCACAAACTATGGACAAGACATGAGTGTAGGTGGTTTGGATCTTGCCTGGCTGAATGTGTTCGTTGATGCGGTATCGTAGCTGTTTGTAGACAGAAAAATGCATATACTTTGCAAATAAAAATTTAGATCAAATTTCTTATGCACAACAAAATTATTAAGTAACTAGCATATATTTTATAGAGTGTACTAGCAGACCCGGCAATGCGCTTCGCTATTGCTAGATTTGAGTATATATATAGATTAAATGAACACAATTGAAAGTTTGATAAATATTAACAAAATGAACATTACGGAACTTCACAAAATTTAACCTTTCCCTTTCTCGCTATCATCCTTTTCCCCGTTTCCCCTTTTCCCTTTTACTTTTTCCCTTTATACTTTTCCACATTTTCCTTTTCCAATTTTATTTTTTCCATTTTACCTTTCCTCCAGTTTCCCCTTTCTTCTTCACCATTTTCCTCAATTTTCCCTTTCCTTCCCCCATTTATATTTTCCTTTTTTCAATATCCCTTTCCGTTTTCCCCTTTCTTTTTTCTCGTTTCCTCTTTCAATTTTCCTTTTCCCCGTTTCCCCTGTTTTCTTTTATCCATTTTCCCCTTCCTCCCTTTTATCTTTTTCGATTTTTCCCTTTCTCTCTTTTTCCCTGCATGTAAATCGGTCCAGTAGTTTTTTAGTCTATAGCGGACACTCATATAGGAACATTGAAATGGAATCGTAAAATTGTTAGTATAGCGTGTGTTGCTTTTAAGTCCAACAGATAGAGCTGTTTTTCAAAAAAAAGTTTGTTTTTACCTGTCACAGGTGTGACATCTTATGTATATAAATAGTAGGTATATAAAAAGATGCGCGTGCTCGATTGCAACTTTTTCTCAAAATTTCAATGCAATCTGTGAAGAACTCGGAGATTTAAGATTTTGAACAAACGAACATTTACATTTTTATTTATATAATTTATTAATTGTTATTGTTATTATAATGTGTTGGTAATTTAAATATTATTGCTTTACAAGTGTTTTTAAAATTAATTTGTTTATTTATATAAGCAAAAGTATTTAATTTAATAAATAATTTCTTCTACTCTATACCATTATTACTATCCTACTTATCAGATTCTAAACAAAAATCACCGGGGATTTCATCAACCTGGATGACTTCAAATGTATTTTTAATATTATTTTAAGTTATATTAAAACCTTTATTCCTTTATAAATCTGAAATTAAGATTTCTGTGATAAAATAGCCATTAAAAGTATTTTCTTTTTTAATTAATCCCAACTGACAAATTGTTTTACAATAAAAGTTCGTTAAAATGTAGCTGCACGTTACAACAAAAAAAAAATTAAAAATTAGATTTAGAACGAAGTTTATTTAGAGGGAATTATAGTTTCTGTAGTTTTACTTAAAACTTTGTATTAAGTTAAATTTGTCACATTGAATCTCAGCACGTTGAATCACTTCACGTAAAATAAAAAAAGTAATAAAATTGTACTGATAGTAGACACAAATGAGGTATCACGACGGACTAACGGATATTAGCGAATGCAGAATACAATTATTGTGTCTGCAGATCCAGGGATATTTTCGGTTACTTGTCGAATGATGAGTGTATTTTGTAAACTGTATTAATAAATATTTTATTCGAAAACTTCCGAAACTGCTGCATAAAACTGTGTTTTTAAAACGTTTTGTGATTATTTAGTTTTTCAATCATTAAAAAAAAAAAAAACCATACTGTAAAATAGGATTAAATTTGTAAAAATTTTACAAATTTTTTACTGTCTATTACTCATAAAATTTTATTCCTATCGCTTTATGTGTCTTATTCATTTCTGAACATAAGTAAATAATTTTTTTTTAAATCATAACGGTAATATAATTATTTTCAACTTTTTCATAACTATGTACATTTTGTTGGTTTCGTATATTTATCGGGAATGTTTTAGCTATAGTTATCATTTTTTACTCTAGTACGAAGAAAAAGAACTATTGTGATGGCAAAAAATTTCGGTTTTCAGATTTCGAAAGAAATATCCAATTTGATCATCCACGAATCCTTTTTGACTAGTTTCGGCGTGACGTCATTACGTACCTCGCATTATGTATCTCTCATAACTCAAAAATGATTACCCGTAGAATGTTAAAACTTTGGATTTAGGACTGTTGTAACATCTAGTTATGCACCTCCCCTTTTGATTGCAATCGACTGGACCAAACGCTTCCAAAAAAAAGAGCAAAATCCAAAAATATTTGATTGGTTCTAGAGTTACAGGCAAATAAAATTTTAATTAATGAAATATTTGGATCTTACAAGGGGTAGGCACATAGATTCGAATCAGACTTCAACTCTTTTTTTTTAACTTTTTTTTAATTTAAATATATTGATAACACTGATAAACATAATTTTTGTTTCCTAACATGCAATACGTGATTTTAATCTGTTTTTTGACGATAAAAACGAATATGAACTCAGAATCTTTCTATCACCCACCATTTTTGAAAAATTGTTAATTTTTAATTAAAGGATTTTTTTTCAATTTTTCAACGTTTAGTTAACATTTTAAGCTCCTATATTGTATTTTGTCACTCTTTTTTTATTGTTTAACTTTGTTAACATAAAATGTAAGCTATAAATAAACAATACTAGTAAAAAAATTAAATCATATGAAGTCACATATTATGACATCGTATCTAATACTGAAGATTGAGCCTTCATGTACAGGATTAATCATGTCAGTCCAGGTTAAAACATGTAGCTGAAAGCACAGCTGTGTTGTTTATATTAATCACTGGATTTTGGAATGAATTAATTTTGTTCAGTCTTATTACTGTCTTAACTTTGTTAACAGTGCAGAGTCATAATGCCTTGAAATTGTGTAAATGTACTGTAACCGATTGTTACCTTTGTTTAACAAATATGTCTGGAATGTCTAAATAATCTAAACATACTGTACAGTATCCTTCATTGTAATCTGCAATCAGGCCTATACCTTACATTGAGATTATTCAAGTTCCTGAGCCACCTGTGAATATATAATTCGAAAACAGCGATGAAGAATCAGGCAGTACTGAAGAAGACAACGATGATTTTGTCTTCCAATAAGCCACATCTTATATCACAAGGTGAATTAAATGACTTGGTTAGGGATTTAAATTTGTCAAAAAAATCAAGATGAACTGTTAGGATAACGACTGCAAGATTGGAATTTACTTTTAAAAAAATACAAAAATTTCGGGCTTTCGAAGCCGACAAAAAGAACTTTCTCAGTGCTTTATTGATGAAAATAATTTGGTTTGTTGCACAAATATTGATGAGATTATGTTGCACTTAGAACAAGTGCATAAACCTCAGGACTGGCGCCTTTTCATAGATTCGTTCAAGTATAGTTTAAAAGTGGTTCTACTACACAACGGTAACAACTATCCTTCGATACCAATCGCTTATGGGGTGAATTTGAAAGAGACATACGAGGTGAGGAAAGACATTCTTAAAACAATAAATTATAAAAAACGTAGCTGTACTAAGTACATGTGTTTTCTTCGCGAATGGGACAGCTGGGCTAAGGATAAATATTATTATACCAAAGAGTGGAAGAAACGAGAAAACTTAGCATCAAATAGGAAAAATATTATTCATGAGCCCTTAGTTGAACACAAAAAAATATTTTTATCCCTCACTATATCAAGCTAGGACTAATGAAAAATTTTGTAAAAGCAATGAAGAAGGATAGTCCCGGACAAGTCCCGGACAATGTTAAATAATGTAAAAAGTGCAGCTTGGACTTCATTTAAAGACGTTTGCAATTTTCTTGCCAAACAAAAATCCGACATTTACCATGATATTGTTAATCAAATTCTTACTTCATACAGAGCTATGGGATGTAATATGTCTTTGAAAATGCATTTCCTCCAGTCACATCTGGATTTTTTCCCGGACATCCTCGGAGACGTAAGTGACAAACACGGTGAATGTTTCCAGCAAGACATTTCGGGGATAAAAAGCCGCTGTTAAGGGAAATGGAATAATAACATACTAGATGATTACTGTTTAACATTAATTCGGGAAAGCATTAGCGAAATAATTCTAACTCAGGTATGGCCGAGCAAAATTGTAAATTTTACAGATTTTTACCTAATATTATATTATATTATATTATTAATATAATATAGTATTATTACTTAATATCCATCTGAGGTGGAGTTTGAATTCAATTAAAGGTTATTCTAACCTTGGTTTTAGCTTACCAAAAACCAATCAATAAAAATTTAATTGTAAATTATACTACTGAAAACCGTTAAAAAAAATACATTCATATAAAAAGGGGTCGAAAAAAGCACTCGCTGTTTTTAATTAAATAATAATATCCAAACAAAAAGACTTACACTCAATAATAATAATAATTTTTAGTGTAGTATAAGGTATTAAATTTGTCGTGGTAGGCGTGACATCTGTACTTATGTGCGTATGTATTTAGCATAACTGAAAAAGGATTAGCCGTAGGATGTTGAAATTTTGGCTTTAAGATTGCTGTAACGTATAGTTATGCACCTCATTTTTTGATGGGAATCGACTGGACCAAAAATGTCAAAAAAATCCAAAAAAAGAAGAATTGGATTTTGGACTTTCGGTTCATATCCCATATTCATTTCGGTTCGTATCCGACTTTATATACATATATTTTTTTAACTTTCTTTTTTTTAAATATATTGATTTATTGATAATTATTAATGTAGATAGTTAACATAACTTAGGTATTGCACCCAGGCTGTGATTATCCTATATTACAGTTTATACTGTTGATACCGATGTCTGATTTGATTCCTGGGAATGGCGTTGCATTATTTATCGCCTTATTTATTTAAACGCTGAAATTTTTAATGGGATTTAAAAAAAAAAGTGAGTTTATTATATAGCACAAAATTTCATTGTAACATTTATGACTTTCTAGTTAGTTTTAATTATTTAATTTTATGACTATTTTTTTTTTTTTTTTAATATTTTTGGTTTGAGTGGTTTTTGTTAATTAAAAAAAAATAAAATTAATATTATTGTGAGGGATACGTCCACTCCTTCCTGCTAATACACACCTTGGTACCTACATTAATTTGACAGGTGAGCCCCTACGTGTGAGTTCCTACTTGTATAAGTGTAACTGTATTATATGATGTAAGTGAAGTAAGTGAGCAAGTAAAGTAAGTGAATAAAAGAGTGAAAGTGTAAAAGTGTAAAAGAGTAAGTGAGTAAGTAAGTTACCAACTTATCAACTTACCAACTGACCAACAGGGTTAGCAAGTTAGCAAGTTGGTTGGTTGGTAAGTAAATAAGTCAGTAACGTTAGTGAAGTATGCAAACTACTAGTTTACGAGTGAAAGACTAAACGAGAGAAAAGGGTAAAAGGGTAAAAGAGCAACCGAGTAAGTAAGTTACCAACTTATCAACTTACCAACTGACCAACAGGGTTAGCAAGTTAGCAAGTTGGTTGGTTGGTAAGTAAATAAGTCAGTAACGTTAGTGAAGTATGCAAACTACTAGTTTACGAGTGAAAGACTAAACGAGAGAAAAGGGTAAAAGAGCAACCGAGTAAGTAAGTTACCAACTTCTCAACTTACCAACTGACCAACAGGGTTAGCAAGTTAGCAAGTTGGTTGGTTGGTAAGTAAATAAGTCAGTAACGTTAGTGAAGTATGCAAACTACTAGTTTACGAGTGAAAGACTAAACGAGAGAAAAGGGTAAAAGAGCAACCGAGTAAGTAAGTTACCAACTTATCAACTTACCAACTGACCAACAGGGTTAGCAAGTTAGCAAGTTGGTTGGTTGGTAAGTAAATAAGTCAGTAACGTTAGTGAAGTATGCAAACTACTAGTTTACGAGTGAAAGACTAAACGAGAGAAAAGGGTAAAAGGGTAAAAGAGCAACCGAGTAAGTAAGTTACCAACTTCTCAACTTACCAACTGACCAACAGGGTTAGCAAGTTAGCAAGTTGGTTGGTTGGTAAGTAAATAAGTCAGTAACGTTAGTGAAGTATGTAAACTACTAGTTTACGAGTGAAAGACTAAACGAGAGAAAAGGGTAAAAGGGTAAAAGAGCAACCGAGTAAGTAAGTTACCAACTGACCAACAGGGTTAGCAAGTTAGCAAGTTGGTTGGTTGGTAAGTAAATAAGTCAGTAACGTTAGTGAAGTATGCAAACTACTAGTTTACGAGTGAAAGACTAAACGAGAGAAAAGGGTAAAAGAGCAACCGAGTAAGTAAGTTACCAACTTATTAATTTACCAACTGACCAACAGGGTTAGCAAGTTAGCAAGTTGGTTGGTTGGTAAGTAAATAAGTCAGTAACGTTAGTGAAGTATGTAAGTTCAACATCTAAGCTATGAAAAATACTCACTCACCTGTCTGCGCGAGCCTGTGTATTATTTGTTAATGTGTAAAATGTGTTAATGTATGAGTGTAAGAAATGATCGTACCTATTTTCCAGTATCGGGAAAAAAATTGTACGTGGAAATCCCCTAACTTGTTTGTGTTTTCTGGCATATTAACAGGATAGAAGGGGAGGTACCCTCAGTAGAGTTATCTTAAAAATTCATTCCAAAAGAAAAAAACATTTGTACGTGTAATATCTGCAAACTCTGTTAGAGAAATGAACATTTATTAATAATGTTTCTGTAGCAACAAAATTCATTCAATTTTATTTTTCTTATTGTTGAAAACAAATTTTATTTTGATACACCATAGAAATAAAAATTAATAATTAATGTCATATGTTTCTTTCTGAAACCAAAAAAAAATTATTTAAAAAAATTAGTATTATAATACCTTTCTAATGGTTTTACATTTTACAAATTTAGTACAATTAAATAATTATAAAAAATGTCTCATTGTTAGGAGAGACGGCTCTCAGGATTACGCGCGTGAACTTGACATGTGTGAGTGTGTGTGTGTGGGCTCGCTTGAGAGACAGTAAGAGCGGGTGCACCCACAAGTTAACATTACGTGAAAAGAATTTCTTCACTGAAGTGGATTATAAAAAAGTTAACACTTGTTAGTTCCCCAAACATATTTTCACGAGATTACCTAACTGACAAAATTACTTAACTGACATATTTAACTATAAAATACTTTTTTTGTGAGCGTGATACTCACAAAATCCCTCCGGGATAGACGGCAATTAAGAGGATGCGGCAGTCAGGCATGGTGGAGGAGCTAAAGTCCATCGTTGAGCGGATATGGGCTGCTCAGACTAAACAACTACTGTTCTGACGGACCTCCCAAAGGACGAGGAGGATAAGAGCAAGTGTTTGTCAACAACAGTCATGGCATCCCAGATCGTGACTTGGACAGCGAAGCTACCAAGGAGGAAATTCTGCGTGCTATCATAAGGGTAGTTGGGAAGCAAACACAGGTACAGGTACAGGTACAGATACAGGTATCTTCCTACGCCCGGCATACGGGGCTTTCCGCAGTGGTCTTTCCGCAGAGGAAAGCGAAGAAATTGACCTCTGCGGGAATGCTGCTGGTCGGTTGACAAATCGGGATACTGGGTGATCTGTAACGCTGAATCGAAAGTCCTCAACTGAAACAAATCTGGACATTGGACCGGAGGTCGAGAATGTACCAATCGGAAAATAAGTGCCTCCTCCAGAATACCAACAGGAGTGTAACCGCCAATGAGCTTGAATTGGCGGCGGCACACATCCTCGGCCCTAATCCTCGGGTATTGGTTGCTAGCGGCTGGTACGAAGACGAGAGAGGGGATGCAGCGATCAAGGACGTTGCTAGACATCAAGCCGTCTTGAGGTCGGAGAAGCGTCTTGAGGTCTTGAGGCTTCGTCATCGTGGAGTTCGCGGGCTGTGTGATTGTGAAGGCCTACATATCCACGAATTGCACCCAGGACCACTTCCTGGAGGTTCTTCAGGGCTTTGGGTTGTGGCAGGGGATCTAAACTCTGAGTTTGTGGAGTTACAGGATACTCAGATCCACTGCTAGGGGATCTGTGCTAGCGAATATGTTTGCATCTTTGGGCTTGGTTTGCTTGGCATTTCTCCCGACACCACCCCATTCGGCCGCCCTAAAACATAAGACCAAATGTCTGTGCCACAAACGGTTACTGAGCCTCAAAACAGTTTAGCGACCAATATCCTAAATAGCTTCAGAGATTGCCTAACAGCGTGACGGAGTAAGCGCGGTGCCACACACCACCAGCTTACGTGTTCCAATTGCTGACTTGTCATATATTTCCTAAAATGGGTAGGCGCACACCGTCAACTACTAAAAATATATATGACATCCATAAAATAAAATTAATTTCGTCTAGACAGCAACTCGCTTCCACGCCAAGATCGTTGAATGCCAGCAAGTACCTGTCCACCCTATTAAAGCGCTTGGACCCTTAATTTGTTGGTGGTCAGCCAAATATATCTCTAGATTAGCTTCCCACAGCAGTGCGGTAGGAGTCTTTTCCTTTAGGTAAACTAATGATGTAGGTTGAACAAAGCAACCGCATCAAGAAACTCCCAAACGGTCGCACAATGCGGCTTTTGCCACATTGACCCGCCACTTTTGTGTGGCCAATTTTCATTTCGACCTCTAAGTTCCACGGTGGCCCTGTCACTGCGCCTTCTTTCCCAAGAGCAGGGCAGTCAAACATCAGGTGTTCATTTGACTGGGCCTCCCCTAGACGCACAGCTGATGAGCTCCCATGCGGAACAGAAACAGACATTGGTTTAAATTAAGGGTGGTTGGTGAGCACCTAGGCACCCCTTGCCCTTAAAAACGAGCTTGAGGAATACCATCCTTCCAGATCCTGCATAAATTTATGCAAGGACGTTCGCTTAGTCGTGGTGTGCTATTCCAGCTGCCATACATCCGTCGCGAGGCTCTGCAGCCTCTTCTGCAGGCGGAAGATGGGCAACTGAACGAGATTTAGATCCGGCGCATTGTGATTACCGTTCCGTTCTGGTACTGGCCCGGCTCGAAACCACGTCCCAAATACCTCGACCTCCTTCGCAATTTCCACATGGCTGCCTGAACTTTCAATTGTAAATCGATTGAGAGAGCCTTTCCAAGACGGTGGAAGTTGTTTTAAAATTATCAGTGCCTACAATTAAGGCTCTACACTGGGCCCTTTTTAAATTTTGAAGGAGTGCTCTATTCATATCCAACCTATGTGCCCAAAGGGTGGCGCGTAAGACGTCATGATTTCGAAGAAACCTTGGTACACCAGGTACATATGGACCCGACAACCCATACCTGTTGGTTTGTTTCCGAGCAATCCTCCCAAGTTTGTGCATCAATTAGACGGCGTCCGCTGCTACTACCTTTATGTAGTTGCTAAACAGCAACTTCTCATCAAACAAAACAACTAGGTACTTATGAACTCTCACTCGGCTGAAAGCCGAAATCATCATCGTCATCGGCGAAAGCCTGGGCCGTGATCCCTTCTGGGAATGTCAATCCCAGAAATCCCGTCAAATACCAGGTTCCATAGTAAAGGACCGAGTATGGAATCCTGTGGGCTTCCCCTGATGACGGATTTTTTCACAACTAGGTGCGCATTTTTAAACAGAGCCGCGAGGTTAGACAAGTAATCATGTACTACGGTCTGTTGGGCTACGGGATCATTGTGGCGTTCCAACTCATAGAGGAAGGAAATCCTGCCTCTATGTCAATAAAGATTGCCAATACATATTTACACTTGGGGCTTTCCACCTCGACAAGATCATTTTAGGTACAATCCTAGGTGTTAATCCCTTTTATGAAACCATACTGGCCAACCATAAACCATAGTTAAATTTGACAAAGGACAATATAACATCAATTTGAGATCATGGTGACTGTGTAGTGTGTATTTTTTATGCAGTGATTCATAGTTGTGAGGAGTTGAAACTTGATGTTTTTGTTTAAGGACTACTAATTAATCAATCGTATTTAGAGTGTTGTAGTCTGAAAATCCGTGCGTTTCTGACTGAGAAGAAGGAGTCAGAAATGAAAAGTCGGTCTTTTTGCGAAGAATTGCACAACAGTTTTTTAAATTTATATTTCAGCTAAATAAAAACATTTACATATACCGTTATCTACTCCGTTTGTATCCATTATAAATAATCTAATATTTCTAAACTAGGTACATTCTATTAAAATATTATTTTTCAACCCTTTTACTGTCTTAAAAGCGACGCGTATTATAGAAACATATTTTCCGAAAAATATATCGTTTGTTTGTGTGCAGAATCAGAAATAATATGAGAAGTTATGGTAATATCTGTGATAAAATATTAAGGTTACCGATAATAAACAATTAAGTACTGTAATTTTTATTAATTCAAGGAAGCTTGTTGGGTAAAGTTAACAAAAATAAAAGAACACACAGCTCGTATTTGCCAAAAGAAATTGGACTTTAAATGGAAAGGAAACAAATAAAGTTAATTTAAATCATAACCTTAAATTAAATAAAAATAAATTATGAAATTAATATAACTTAATGATACTTAATAAATATCAGCTGAATCAACATATGAACAATGATATTAAATGAGCAAATACATGAATATACTTTTTTTAAATACACAATGTAACAAAGCCTGAAAACAAGAGAACATAAAACACCTTATTTACAATTATATACTTAGAAACATATAACATCAATAAATATAGTATGACTGGAAAACTATTGCATTACTGACATATGCTGTAATATTGAAAAATTAGCAGTGAACAGATGTCATTACCTTAGAAAAGTAAACTACTATAATTCTTATTATTGGCACTGTCCTTTCCTGATTTATGAACAACAAACTTAGCATTAAATAATTCAAACATGTAATTCTAGTTTAGTATAAAAAAAAGGCCACATAAATATTCTAGTACAAAAAGAGTTAATTACAATAATCAAATTGAAATAAATAAACATACAAATAGAGTTCCTTTACTAGTAAGCTTTCTTGAAAGTATAAAATTACAAAGTCCTAAAACATAACTGCACATCAGGAGTAATTTGCTTTACGTTAATTCAAGAGAAGTATTATGAATACAGTTCATGAGTAGAAAAGAATTAATCTCGGCGATTAACAAGTTACAAGATTAAATTATAGAGTTAATTACAATAACAACAAATTGTAATAATTAAACACGTAAAATAGGTTGCAGCTGAACGATGACACAACGTTATATAAGTCACCTGTCGTGACTGCACTTAAGTGAATAAATGGTTTTAAACTAAAGTTGAAAGTGAAATTCATAAGGTACGATGAACTGAATGTTCCACAAATTTTAATGATAAAATAACTGTTTAACGTAATAAATAATGAAAATTGAACTTGTCTGTAGCACACAAATATTAGCAAGAGACGATATCGTGAATGAAGGTAAATGAATACATACAGTAATCCTGGGCGTAGTCTGCAGTGGTATATCAGGAATGCAGGGGTGAGACGTGGTTTAGAGGTTGAGCAGGACGTGGCGTCTAAAAAATGTAGCAACGAGTTTGGAGAGATTCTGCATCGATGAAAATTTGTAGTAAGCAGCTGGAGAAGATTCGGCGTCGATAGAATTGGCAGTATGTAGTGATTGAAACACTTTCCACAAAGACGTAATATAGTGAATTTGAAGAATAACTTAACAAAGAAACGAGGCTGGACGAATATAGAAAACTGTGAAATCACGAAAAACTGACGAGTAGAACTAAAGAATATTTCGACAGAGAAATACCGCAACGTTTATAAGAGTATGAAGAGGACGAAAGTACTAACATTATACGAGAGAGAGAGAACATCAAAGCCTGGTCCTCCAAGACTGGAGTACCAGGACCCGCACAACGTGAAAGTCAGGACTAGAATGACCAAAGCTGGCGTGGTGAGAGGTAGGGGAAGCGAACAAAGCAATGGACAGAAGATTGTGTGTGTGTGTGTGTGTGTGTGTGTGTGTGTGTGTGTGTGTGTGTGTTGACAACAAGAGTAGTGTCTAAGTATTAGTATGAGAACGATTAGAGAAAACGTGTGGAATTCGGGAACGAAGACTATTTTTAAATAATAGTATTAGGAAACAAAAATAATTTACAAGCAAGCTGGCCACTAAAGAATTACGTAAGACAGATAAAATAAATTCTGAATACAGAAGTTGAAGAAATGACATCAGGGCAGACAAAGAGAAATAGACTTCTAGGAACTATGACAATATTGAAATTGGTTGAGAATAAAAAACACTTAAGAAAAAATATATATATTAAGACTAAACAGCAATATATAATTCGAGATATGAAATACGTTGACACCAATTTGATGATGCAAACTGTAAGTCAAACTGGAGACTGAGAGAAATGATATCGAAAACAAACCCAAACAACCAATTTAAAAATACACGTAGATAAGCCTTACAAAAATGCAAAATAAAATTACCAAGCCTATAAAACTACAAGACTCGACCATAACCTTGAATTCATTGGAATAAAAAAACTTTACGCAACGGCGTAAACAAAGCTATTTGTTCTTTTTATTAACCGATTTAATGGATATATAATTTCTTTGTAACAAGTGTATTACTGTATTAATGATTTTGATTAATGGTTTTGTATTAATGGTTATGTATTATTTCTGGTTTAATATTGTTGTTCTATAATTAATTAATTATTATATATTAAATTTTGATTTTTTTTTCTGGTTAATTCTGTTCTATAATTACTCACCCCACCGGACTGGCTTGAAGTTAACTCATTGTCGCAAATCAGTCATTTAACACCTGATTGTCGAAGTCGAAGGTTCTAATGTTCGAATCCTAGTAAAAAGCTAGTTTCTTTTATACGGATTTGAATACTAGACATTGGATACCGGTGTTACTTTGATGGTTGAGGTTCAATTAACCCCACGTCTTAGGAATGGTAGGCCTTCTTCTTCTTTTTCCTGTTTAGCCTCCGGTAACTACCGTTTCGATAATACTTCAGAGGATGAATGAGGATGAAATGTATGAGTGTAAATGAAGTGTAGTCTTGTACATTCTCAGTTCGACCAATCCTGAGATGTGTGGTTAATTGAAACCCAACCACCAAAGAACACCGGTATCCACGATCTAGCATTCAAATCCATGTAAAAATAACTGGCTTTACTAGGACTTGAACGCTGGAACTCTCGGCTTCCAAATCAGCTGATTTGGGAAAACGCGTTCACCACTAGACCAACCCGGTGGGTAGGAATGGTAGGCCTGAGTCTGTTCAAGACTACGTTTCATTTGCATGTCATATATATCCTCCTCATCTCACTAAACCAGGAGGGAGGTTGCTTGTTGTTGTTTACTAGTTGAACAGATTGATTGCAATGTATGTATTAGGAAAATAAAATAAAAATATTTACTTACTTTTTTGATTTGTATGTAATTTTTCGGGACTAATTCCAGTTAAAGGATCGTTTCTGATGCTGTAAATAAATAAATTAATTTAATAATAACGGCTTCCAAATACAGGAGCCATCATGATGAAACTACTCAGTCTTGTTAGTAGTTCTATATCGGATGGTAAAATCCAGTGATTAAAATTACATCGATGACATAAACATTCATGTTTGTAGTCAGAGCTCGTTGTGGAAAAATCACAAGTTTTTATGAATGAAAGTTTCCTATTAAGAAAACTTCAATCACTACCTTTGATAAAATTATCGTTTACATCGAGTCGATTTTTTATTCATTCTTTGTTTTATTTTAATAGTAACCTGTACCGAGTGTATTGATTTATAATCTTAAATATTCATACTTGTTTGATTACATAGAGCTTACAAAGATGTAATTTTACTATAAAAGGTATTTAATAAATAAATATGTTATTTAGAAATTGATAAAATATTATATTTCATCATTTCCTGAATGATCGATATCTAGATGTAGATGCATTGTGGGTTGTATTATTAGGTTTTAGGGAACGAAGTGGTATCTATGAGAGTTTTAGAATACAGTAGAACACTGTTAGATGTGAATTGATAAACAAAGTTTGAAGAAAGGGAACAGAATATTTTATCGACACAGCTATGGAAACGTTGTTGATATAGTGTGGTTACTGTAAAGTAGAGAAAACGCTTGGTGTTCAAAACTAGGTATTCTTGACATCTGTCTTAAGAGAAGGCCGGATAATATAAATAAGTGGTTCTTAAAAATATTTAAACTGTGTGGGTGAAATTTACAAATGAAAAGAAGAGAAAAAGTGGACTGGTGTATCAACTTTTGAATACAGTACGATAATATTGTATTTACGTCTTTTAAGTATCTGACAGTTAAGTGTGAGAATTTGTTATGTCGAAGTTACTTCCACGTTTATTTGTCTACGTGTGATACTGCTTGCTCTCTTGTAATATTACAACATTGTGCTTATAGTCTTTCCTAAGAAAATAATAATTTTTCATCGTTTCAATACATTTATATTCAATGTTTCTGAAGGTTCAAAAATGTGTCGAAACATTTTACTTTATTTTTTAAACATCTCAAATAGTCGATATCAGAATTTGTTTGGTTTAGAGGCAGCTCACTAATCAATATACATAGTGTCAGACCACGGTATAACACAGATGTACACATTTATCTCTTTTTATTCTTTTTCCCTGGGCCTAACATCTAGTATTTGAATACTAGATCGTGGATACCGGTGTTCTTTGGTGTTCGTGTTTTAATTATAACCACACATCTCAGGAATGGTCGAAGTGAGACTGTACAAGACTTCACTTCATTTACATTCTCACTATCATCCTCATTCATCCCCCGAAGTAATACCTGAACGGTAATTCCTGGAGGCTAAACAGATGTACACTTAAACATTGTTGTGTGAACTTTTTCCTGAATAATTAGTAATTTTCAATCTTTACATTATTTTTAAATCAATTATACACACAAAATTGTTTTTTTAGATTTTATTGTCTTAGTTGTGACAACGAAATCATCAAAATTTAATATTGATTTTTAAAAAATAATAAATTAACAGATAGTTGAATTACCTAGCGTTGGTTAAAAAATCTTAAGATGACATTTCGTTACTTTCTAGAATTACAGACTTCTGATATCCTTTACTAAAATGTATCTCCAGCGAGTGAATAGTGAATAGTATAATTTATTACTTTTCAATAGCATTTTTGAAGACGGTATTATTTTTTAAGTTTGTTTTTGACATTTTGTGTGTGTGTGTGTGTGTGTGTGCACGCGCGCGCTCTCGCGCTTGTGCTTTTCTCCTTAAGGTTGCCTTGTTAAGGAGTTTCGGTTTATCTTAGTGATAGTAAAACTACTCCTAAAGAAAGTACGAAAATTTAGTAAAATTGAAAAAATTACTTTATAAATATTAGTATTTTCTTCAGAACCTTAATACGAATACATTCCTACATCTAGTAAAAATTTAAACATGACGTAATGTAAAATTTAAATAATTGATATACATTTCAGATGAGATATATAATTATAATTACATTTTATAAACATTTTTGCCAAAATACAGTTTTCATCAAAATTATCCATTCGTGAATTACGGGAAAAGTCAACTTTTTATTTATTTAATGAATATGCATTTACCATGTAAAATATAAATATCTTACTGTCCTTTCCTCACGATTAAACAGTGGAAGAGTGAAACAGTGGAACATCTTCCCTTAAAAGTTACAAACTTTTTTAAAACTAAATACCAACTTAATAGGATACTCTTCAAATTATTAATTTTATTATTATACTTCTTTCAAGTAGTTCTTTCGTTTGCCTTATCAACAAAGATTTCTGAATTTATATTTTCTTTCTTCCTTAAATTAACTTCAAACTTTAAAAAATTTTCTCTACTTTTAACAAATATTTTTATTTTATGTTTTCAAAGGAAGTATAAATATCTTATTTAAACAGAAAAATTTCAAATCTCATTTGTATATGTTAGGATAAACCTTAATGGTATGCTAAATATTTTACCTAACTTATAACCATAACGTAAAGAGGTACTTTTTCTATTAAAAAAAAACCACAATTTAATGTATCCCGCATTGGACATTATTTCTGTTGTAGCATTATTTTTCTGAACCGCATAAAGCTATCTAACTCAAACCAGATAACCGTAAGAAATGAATACGATATTGCATTACCTTCCTAGACCAAAATAAAAGTAAAACCTATTTCTGTTTTATTTGTGTATTTTCTTTTACTTGTGTTTTGGTTGTGAAAAGATAACTTCACTTTTTTCCATGAAACTTGGATAATCGAGTCGAGTAGTAGAAAAATGATAATATATATATATATATATATATATATATATATATATATATATATATATATTGAATACATCTCTTCCTTGTTTATTCTAAAATATAAATACTAGACGATTCGACGAAAGGATTATATCCTTTCTTCCTAGCAAACATTGTTTTAGTAATCTCTTTTAATATCGTAAGTGAAGAGGTAACAATTGTTTTTTTGGTTTTTTTTTTTTGTCAACATAATGCATGCAATAAATTAACTAAAAGAAAAATATCTTATAAAACGTTATTACAAGTACATTAGATAAGGCAAAAGAAAACAGTCTAGAACCGTTTATAAAAGTAAGTAAAAATCGTTAACTACATGCGTTATGTCGATTATTAAAATAGATAGATAAATAAAAGGATTTTTAAAATGCTCAATTATATATTGCATTAAAATTATTTTTTTTGTAAGATTCAAACTTAAAACTATATGCAAAGATGCTACCATTCCTCCACAGGGGTGTCAGAAAAATTGTTATAATGTAATTATGTAATCACGGAGTTCATTATAACAATGTCGGTAAGAGGCGATGAAGTTAACGTACTGCTTTTCTAAGCGTGACCTAACCTAACGGTGAAATGAAAATGGGAAAAAATAAATAAGCGTGAAAACATTATATTTCAGTTCAGTTTGATTAGTAGTAAGGAATACTTTTAAAAAATACCTCGAATTTTTTCAGACAATGTTTTTTTTTTCATTTAATGAACCGCAGGACTCGAATATATAATTTTATTCACGTTCTTACGGTGACTTTACGAATGGCGCCGCTGGATACCAGTACATCATAGTACTACGTAGCGTACAAAAACTTTATAATGTACTTAAAATAATAAAATTTAAAAGAAAATATACTACAGCTTGTTTTAATAATAAATGCTCTTATGTAAATGAAAGTACTGAAGATGAAACAATCTTTTTAATTCCCATCACCTCTTTAAAAAAAATAAATAAACATATTAGTTTACAGGAAATATTAGTTTTATTAAAAAGGAATAAATAAAACAGAAATAAATTCGTTTAGTAAAATCGAATTTAACGACAAAAATCGAAGGTTACACATATAAAGTAATAAGTGCAGTACTACATCACGGATTTTCGATTCGTATTCATTATACGATTCGATTCATTATACAAGATTTATTAAAAAAGGAAAAATATGGTATGAAGTGAATAATATGACTACGAAAAAAAAAATTGGCCGTGAAATAAAATTTGTTTGTTCTAAGGCAACAAATTTTAATAATAAATTCATAAGGGGATTATTGATTTATGAACAATCAATAATTCATAAAAAAATAGAAGAATAATCTTACAAAATTAAAAAAAATTACAGTGATATTCTAAACCGTACGATAAGTCTTGCAGATATTTCTTCCGCTAAGAAAACAAAAATTTCTGTAATATAAATAAAACTATTTTTAACAGAACGATACTGATATCAAAAATATCACTACATTTCTATTATCAAAATCTGTTATTAATTTAGAATTTTCTTTAAAAAAAAAACATGTTACATATATGTAATAGACAATAGATATGCAATAATAGATAATAAATAATGTTTAAGCGTTCCATTGTTTTCATATTGTTTTCAAAATAAGTGTGTTTGTGTGTGTGTGCCTTTGTTTGTAATTTCCATGAACAAACAACTAAAATTTGTTCTTTTCCGAATAGTAGAAAACAAAAAATGATGCCGCATTATAGTTAACTGCATAAGGGAATTCATTTTTCAGAAACAGAGAAAAAAATATAGCCAAGGATTATTCCAAATAACAAATGTAAACACACAATTTAAAAAAAATGGTTACTAAGGAAACCAATCAAAACTAGAAGAAATCAACTGTTTAAAAATTCAGTTGACAAAACAAGCTGTTTACAAACAAAAATGAAAAAAAAGCAAAATTGCATGTGTGTTTACATACGTATATATAGACGGAAATGAAAAGAACCCAATTTAAATCCAGAAAAAATAAAAATTGTTTAAATAAAAAATTACTGTTAGACAAATTAAATAAAAAACCCGTTGTTTATTTTGGCCGTATGGTCAGGAAGAAAATGATCAACAATATGTACTTTTTTTTATTTATCCATTAACTCTGCATAAAATCAAAATCTAGAAAAATGTGAGGAATCATTCATTACCTAAAGTTATCTGAGGGATATATTACAGCATCACCAGAATTCATATGTTATCGTAATATGTCCCATACGCTAACGTCAAAAAATTATTTCGAAATAATTTCGAAATGGCAGTACACCTATCTAGTTAATCATAACTTTGTCGTCACTACCCAACCTCATAATTTATCATACTGTTTCACCGGATTATTTCTTATGATTACGGAGAAGTTGCCACTTGCATGTCAAAAATTATTGGTAGTGTAATATATCAAATGATAGCATGTTTTATTATGATAAATTAGATACATAATATTTATCACAAAACATAAGTATGACATATCCGTCTTCAACGAATTTAAAGACAAAATATTTGGCTGTTAACACTAAAAGTGTAAATAAACTGATTTTGTAAGGCACCTCCTTATATCAAACGATCCTTATTGACTATTAAATACACAAATAAACCACCTGTATAAAACCAAAATGTAAATTAATACTATTATTTGAACTATCAAAAACGTTTTGAAATCTTTGCTAAAATATTATGTGACGATTTCTTTGGAAATTATTTTTAAAAGCAATGCTTGTACAATTATCAATACGAAGGTGGTATAATATTTTTTTCTCGTTAAATAACAATGACATTTAAAAATCGCATTATTTTTTACTTCCCCACCGCAATACGAAAATAAGTGACCTATTATATCATGTTTAAAAACATAATTTAAATCTCAAATCCATTAATAACTATGAAAAGACTATTTATTGTGTGATAAATAAAAAATAAATGGGGAAACATAGTAAGAAAAATATATATTCTTCTTTTCTTTTTTGTTTAATAATTTAAAAAATGAAAATTATGATTCTTAAATAATTAGAAAATCGATTGAAATTTAAAAAATTCCATCCTTAATATTTTACTGTTAATAAGTGAGTTACTACGTTTCATTCTCATCGCCTAAGATATATTACGATTAGTACAAGTGTTAACGTTGAAAGATGAGTCTTAAAATTAATTAGACCTCATATCACAAACAGTGACGACGTCTTACAGTGACAGATAACTTAGTAGGCATACGCTAAATGGGTGTAGCATATAAGTTATAAGCCCGTATATTTCAACCGGGAAAGTTATCTTCTCCCTTTTTTACCACCAGTTCTCTTTTAATCTTGCATATCTTAAAAAATTATTCTCATATTTCTTTTAACTCAAAATATTTTAAAAATTCGTAGTAATGTTATATAGATCACTTACATTTTATATTACTCTGTATACTAACAGGGATAATTCTTTTAAATACGTCAAAGTTACAGTTTTAAAATACATAATGAATATTTTTTAAATTATGAAGTTTTCAAGTACGAATATTCTAAGGTATCTGCTATTTCAATATTGCAGTATAATATTAAACAAAATCCGAAGAAATTATGCGGTATATTTTTCATCTCTAGGCTTATTATTAAAGTTTATATTTTAATATATTTACTTAAAATTTTTTTATTTTTATTTTTTTTTATTAGTTTCTTACTTGTGATAAAACAGGATGTAGTTGTTCAGGAGTTATCCATGGCTCTAATAAATTTTGTTCATACAACCACAATCGTAGAATTGTATCACCAAGATTTTCTTTACTTAGCAAATCACCAGTATGTCGACCGACACATTCTTCTACTGTTTCTGTAGCCTAAAAATTAAAATAAAAAGTATGTATTATAATTTTAATTTACTGAATTTTTAAAATAACATTTTTCATAATGTTTTTTGTTCATCGTGTAATAATGTAGCACAAACATTACGTATAAAATCAAATTAATATTGTAAACTTAGTAAATACTCCTGTCAAATTTATATTTTATGTAAATTTGAATGCGGCCAGAGCAAATTTGTAATGAAACAAAATTATATTAAATAAATTATATATTAAATTATATTAATTTTAATCTGGTTGACTGCTTCACAATTGTAACAGATTTGTTGTTCCCCTCCGAAACAGAAAACGGTTTTTCATAATATCTATGTAAATACCGGGCATAAAATAAGAAATAAATTCAGGATAATCACATTTTAATAAAATATTCATATAAATTTGTTCATAAAGTCAATAGTTTTTGTAAGGTTTTCAACGGTGTTTCCTTTTACAATTAAGATTAGCCTTAGTATATAAAATACGTTTGCTAGTATCAAAGAAAAAAATGGGTGAAGAAATATATTAAAAGTATAGGGAGGAGGAAAAATTAAGAAATAAGGTGTTACAGGGAAATGTTAAAAATCTGGTATTTTGATAAATTACAAAATGAAAAGTTATTAAGGTGAATAAGTACGTTAAGAAATTTGAGGCATATATTGTTAAGAGAAAACCTAGGATATGTTGGCCATTTATTAAGACATCAAATGCAAGAAAATTTATGAATGGAAGGGTGTGTGAAAGTGAAAAGGTGTAGTGTAAACCAAAGGTTGTATTATATAAAATCCTGAGGATATACATAGTAATTGCCACGCGTTAAAATGTTAGTAAAAAAGTAGAAAAATAATGAGAATAAATCAGGTCGTTCAAAAGACTAACAACTTCAGAAAAATATCTATTTTCACTTAAAATCCAGGGAAAATGTATGAGAAAACTATTTTGTAATGTCGTTATTGAAACTAGTTTAAAATAAATGATGTATAATAATAAATTCATATAAATTAAGCTTGAGAAATTAGGAATACGCATTTTAATTAGAACTAGCCAGTATTAGTCTAAACAAGGAACGCATTCTTATCCTCATTGCTAAGAGAATATTAAATATTTTACAGATATTCATTAAGGAAAAAAAATTGCATTATTTTACTTCATTATATTTCTGTTGCCATGGTGACAGAAATATGATAATGAAGTAAAAGGATACTTTTTTCGTTAATGAATATCTTTAATTCACAAATTCAATTCCGAGGGGGTTAGAACCTCGATCTGTGGCTTAAATCTTTCCTGAGATAACACAAATATATCCTAAAAAAGTGAAAGCAATTGGTTGGCTGGTTCTTGCGTGATGCTATTGCAAACAGACAAAATTTCGCATTTATATATATATAAGATTTTTAAGTTGTGGTTTTTTAACACAGCTCAAACCCAATTTTTTCCCTTTTTTATCTCCAAAATACAAATATAATTTTAGATAAATATTTATAAATAAGAATTAAATAATAAAAGCATGACAATATCAACAAAAAAATTAAAAATGAAGTAAAATGACAGAAAATTTATCTAACAACTGTATAATAAATTATATTGTGTACAGTAAGTTTGTTTATATTAACATTTATTCTATATTTATTTATTTTTATAAAATTTCAAAAAACTTATGTCTATAATAGCTATTTTTTTAACAAAATATAAAAAAATAAGTATAATAAATGTTAATATAAACAACTTACTGTTTATAGTACACAATAAAATTTATTGTACAGTTTTTAGTTCAACTATTTTTCGCTAGATTGAAGCCTTCCTTCAAAATAAAAATGTGAGCACAGTCAGCAAACCAATGCACCTTCCATTTTTATAAGAAAGAAAGAAAACTTCGGCTTTTGGTAGAATGTATAAGTTTTCAGTTTTCAATATTTTTACAATTATCTAATAAAAAGTTTAAATATTTGTATTTATTTTGTAATTTTAAAAGATTTCGCTGCTTGTTCATATTAATATATCGCTTACAGTGTTGTATATATAGGATTATCTATAGGATTTGATCCTATATATATATATATATATATATATATATATATATATATATATAGGATTTTGAAGAAAAACTAATAGAAAGAAAATCTTATACGTTAGTAAGAAGCAACCATCACAATCCAGCAAACTCTTTTTTTATATTAAACCTCAATGTGTTACCTCTGCCTTTCATCGGGAAGGTTACCGGATAGAATCCGGTGGACTAGGAATGTTCCACACGGTTAAAAATTAATTTTTCGTTATAAAAAAAAAAAAAAAAGTTACTATGGTTGGTGTAATCCTCCATATAAGTTAGTGAAATAAACACATAATAATGAGCGATTCACTGGAATGGGGTATTTATAATGTACTGTAAATAATCAACAATGGATTTCAGATAAGTAATTAGCCCCAAACAAAAGTGAACTAAGAGAAACATTTTGTTTTATTTATTGAAAATAAAATCATTAAAACAACCTCCATTTTGTTATAAACACTTAGTGAAACTTATGTTGAAAGTATTCATCACGATTTTAAACATATCCAAGGAATGCTTCTTCCCAAATTTGTTTCTAATTTTCTGTAGAGCATGATGATGGAGATCCTGAAGTAAAAACCGCTCCACGAAATGTCTACAATCTCATCTGTAAAAACTTTTTCATAATACTTCTCTCATTATCAATGTATATCAGAGTACATTGAACTTCCATTACCCTTCTTTTTAAACGTTGAACCAGCTTTTTTTCAAAGTTGATGATCAGGACTTGATCTATGGACAATGAAACTGGACTCTTATGATGAATGCCAAAATAAGTATGAAAATAATGTTAAGCAATCACGAATTTTAACTATTTTTATCTACTCTTTTATAGCGCAAACTTATCGCTACATGTCTGTATTATAACAGAATATTAGAACGGCAAGGTTGTACTGGTGGTTATAATTTCACTCATTCTTTTAAATAGTTTCCGAAATTTCGCATAATTTTCAAACAAGATATACGAGTTAAAGCCCCTTTGAGACTATTCTATTATTTTACCGATTTTTGTAGAACATTACAGAATTTCTTTCAGTTGCAAGGTGGAATTGAGGGTGGGGAGGGGTAAAACTGAATTTTCTTTACCTTTTAAAGTGAGCATTGCGAAAATATCCTTCTCTTAGAATGTAATTTCCTTATATATATAATAAATAGGACTATGCATAAAATTTGGGCTCAAAAATCACAAAAATATCATTAATTTATAAATTTTTATATCGCTATTAAAACTACAAGATCAATTTCATTGAAATTTTGATATTTTCGGAACGGAACGCAATAATGGAGGGAGTTTCAATATTTCTCCCTACAGATCGCAGAGCCTGGACAATGTCCCTTGCTGCTGCTGTATCTTTCTATTATCGGGCGGGTTTCATCGGTTATTTAGTGGTAGTTATAAATTTTAAGTTTTATTTAAGGACGGATTTGGTGATTTGCGTTCCTATCCGTATGGACCAGCGTGAAATTTATTTACTGATTCTGACCGTGAGAGACTAAACTTTTGAGCCTAGTAATCCCAGCCATCCGCTGAAGTCCTTTCGATACCAACACCTATGGGCTAACAGGAATGCGCCTACCGGAGCCCTAGTTATTTGGAGGGATAAATGCTTCCCGTTCTCCGGAGGGAGTATATGTTGAATAAATGAGATTGTGGTCTCTTCGTGGGACGTTGTCCCACGAAGAGACCACAATCTCATTTATTGGGGTGTTGTCTAGGTTTTTATAGTTTTAACAAAATGTAATTGTGAAAACTGTCACTTTCGCGACCGGAATTTTCGCACGGTTTCCATTTAGAGGCTCCTAAGCCTGGTGCCTCTACACGGTGGTTCGTCTAATATGGCATGAGACCGTTTTCTTATACCCTGTGGAATAGGATCCTCTCGGCGGATGTCCCGGAAATGCCCGTGTTCGGACAAGGCCAACAGTCTGCGTGCCTGCGCCACCCCCAACTCGGATACGATGTGTAGTCCCGCATCGTGGCGATGAATTGCTTTTCTGACGAACCACGGTACTCCAAATATCGTCCGCACCGCTATGTTTTAGACGGCTTCTAAATTCTTTTGATGCGTTATCTCCTTCAGACTCATAAGTTTCATGGAGGTAATTTTATTGTTTTAAGCATATTTTTTCAGCTTAATTTAGGGTTAAGATTGTTCCCATGAAATATTCGCAAAAGGGCTTCTAGTTTTCATCTATTCGTATTACGTTCAATTAATTATCGAAGAAGGTATTACATTTATAACTTATTTGTATGTATGATTTTCAAAATAATAACTATACATTTTTTTGTTAAAAAAGTTACGAAAACTTAATTTTTGTGGATTTTCTTTGTCATACTATTTCATCATTCGTTTATGAAAAAAATTAGGGCAGGCTTGTTTACATTTATAAAAAGCTAAAACAATTAGATTTATTAATTTATGAATATGATTATTTCAGCTACACTTGAACCGTAGTTATAATGAACAAATAAAATTTAAAATTACAATATAATAATCATATAAAAATAAATTAAGAAATTTTAAATAAATATCTAAGTTAATTTTATGTTTAAAGAATGATTTTACTTACCACTAATACACCATTTAAAAAGTAGTCAGGCTTTTGTCTAATTCTTAAACCACGATAGTAACCCACAAGAGCGTCTTCAAAATGATCCATATTATATAATGTATACGCATCATTTTCTAAAACACTTGGTTTTTCTGGAGCTCTCTTAAGAGCAAGCTCAGCATCAGCTCTGGCTTTATCATGTTTACTCAAATGGGAATAGGCCTTGCTTCGAGCTACAAGTGTATCGACTCCTGTCTCGGTTTCAGCTTCCATCGCCATATCATAATAATAGACTCCTAGAAATATATATATATTTTTTAATTATTTTTCAATTTAAATTTCAAAAAATAATTATTCTACAAATATAGATAAGTTATATTCTCTGGTAAAAACTTATCTATAAAATGAAATTGCGTTATTCAAAGGCCCAGAATTCGTTGAACGTTTTTTTATTATTATTACATTAGCTCTTAGTCTGTTACAGTTTCTTCCGCGTTTATTTTATTGCCACCGTTAGCTTGACGACACAATCTTTCACGGTCAATAAATAATCGTCACTTAGATGGTTGTACAGTCAATTAGTCGAATTCTGATTACCGTGCATATAGAAGAGTAATTTTTTTTATTTTATTCAAATCTTTTCAATTTTAAATAGAAACGGGAAAGAAAAGAACTGTTCACTTGAACCACGCACATGACTAAGAGTATTAAAATGTTCTAAAGACATGTTATAAAGTTCGATTCATTTTTAATACATTTTTATTCTGGTGGTATTATGCTGCTTATGGTGGTATATTTATTCTAGTGCTATGCTGCAAGAAGTAAAGTATGATAATCAGTAAAAAAGATGGGGTGTAGGTTTTTTCGACGGTTTTTTTTCCGATCCAAAAAAAAAACAGTGGAGGTAATGTTCGAACGTACGTCTTTTAATATATTTGAATCATAACTTTTGTCTGGATGAATCGATTTTGATGAAATCGGTCTTTATACCGATTTCATCAAAAAATCGCCTCATTTACATTGTGTAGATGGGGCAACTTACTGGTAAAAGTTTGGGGTCAATATGACCAATGGATGGGGTAGATTGTTTCTTCTGAGGTTCAAGTTTCTCAAACTTTTGCTAAAATATTGCCACTTTATATTAAGTAAAATATAAATACACATGCTATCTTACTATTTCAAAAATAATTGTGTCTCAAATTCTCCCCTTTTCCCAAAAATAAAAAACTATCTTTTATTTATTGTATATTTTTTAACCAAAATTTTTTTATCTCTTCTTAAGCGTAGTAGTACGACAAAATACGAAAATAAAATACTTTATGGGCAGTATTAAGAGTGGAGTTATGTGCTGATCAAAGTTTTAAAACATCATTTTTTTTTAAATTATTTAATATTTAAATATTTAATAATAATATTACAACAAAATTTCATAATTCATCTCTAAAAAATTAATCTTAGGTAACTTTTTATTGGTTGTACATTTTTTAGTGGAATTTTTTTTACTTGCTTCCAATTAACATAGTAAACCTGGAAAAATCAAAGAAATTTCTTGGGAGATGAGTTTGGGGTTGGGAGCAGAAAAAAGTTAAAAAATATTGATTTTTGATTTTTTTTTTTAAATTTCTTAAACTTTTTTCATGTATCATGTATTTTTCCCTATAGAATAAATAACCAATGCCAGGAAAGTATAACAACTTTGTTGTCAACTTTTTAACTTATTATAAAAACTGTAGTTTTATTTATAGCATTAAATGTCACATCTGTTAAATAAGTACACATACTATTATTCCAAACCAACCTTTCGATTGAATAAGAACTCGCAGCAGATATTACTTGTTCGCGCAAGGAGAATTTATATGAAATGAAGGAATATTTTTAATATTATTAATTATACCTGTTTAGAGGAATCGCTTCCTTTAAACTTCAAGATGGATTTTGGTTTTTCTATTGGGGAGATAAATTTTACATGCATTACGTTAGTATCCGTAGTTTTCCCTAGTATCACACATCTCGTTGTTATTAACTACAAAATTTCATATATTTCTTTTTCTTATTTTTTTATTATTCCTTTCGGATTTTAATTATTATCAAAAGGTAATTTTAACTTTAAAACAAACGACTTTCAAATATTATTTTATATTAAAGATTTTGAAATCCGATTTTGTTTAAATTTAAGACGGATTAAAATTTTTAAGTTATTTGCCTTAGATTAAATTTTTCTAGATACTTTTCAGCTAATAGTAAATTAAATATTAAATATAAATTATAAAAAATTTACTGTAAAATCGTTTGACAAAAAATACACTATCAGAAACTTAAAACATGTGTAGATATATTTAGTCCAGACAGTATCTGTTTTGGGCTGGACTTATTCTACTTGATTGCTAATTTTTGCTTTAATGTCTCCGGGATATCATCAGGTTTACTATGTTAAGCTCCACTTGAAAAAGGGATGCTTAAATTTTTATTAAACAAAATGTAAAAAAATGGCAAAAATATCCATTGTTTTCTATTTCCGTAGATAAGTGTTCATTTTAGAGAAAAGATCGTGAGGAAAAAGAATATTTTTATTAAATTTTACACACAATATCATCTGTTGCAAATCGAATAATACGTTATTATTGGTACAGAAATAGCAGTAACTGCTGTCAAAATATTTTTTGGAAAGTTTTTTTGAGAACTTATATTTTGTATAGCACCTTCAGATTTTGCTTCAAAGAACATTTTGGTATGATAAACCGACACACCAAATTTCAACAAAATCGGTCTGACAGTTTTTGCACAATACTTTTGCAATGAAAATTTTAAAAAATGCGATTTTTCCAAATTGTGTACAGGCCGAAATAAAATCTCTACATACTTGAAATTTTAATCACGTATAAAGAAGCACTCAAACTATCACATACATTTTGAAAAATTTAAATCGGTTTATTAGAGAGCCTTTTCTTTCTTTTTTCCTGTTTAGCCTCCGGTAACTACCGTTTAGATAATTCTTCAGAGGATGAATGAGGATGATATGTATGAGTGTAAATGAAGTGTAGTCTTGTACAATTTCAGTTCGACCATTCCTGAGATGTGTGGTTAATTGAAACCCAACCACCACCAAAGAACACCGGTATCCACGACCTAGTATTCAAATCTATGTAAAAATAACTGGCTTTACTAGGACTTGAACGGTGTAACTCTCGACTTCCAAATCAGCTGATATGGGAAGACGTGTTAACCACTAGACAAACCCGGTGGGTTTTATTAGAGAGCCTAGGGACAATATTTCAAACATACTCGCAATTTTAACAAAAAAAAACTTTTTTTTTTTAAAGCGACATCTTGAAAGCTAAAAATTCAAATATCATACTGGAAAACGTGAATTACTGCTAAATATCGTCTATTAATTTATCGATAATAATTTATTCCAAATCTTGCACAATGGCGGTCGACTTTGATCGGTTACATCTCCGGATATTTATTGAGTTGAAATTTTTTTTAAAGAAGCGTCTTTCCGAGTACTTTTAAGCTGCGCTTAATTAATCAATTTGTTTTAAAGAAAAAACATAGCAAGTATGTTTGAATAATTCTCTAGGCTCTTCTAATTAACCGATTTAAATTTTTCAAAATGCATATGAAAGTTTGAATGCTCTTTTATATGTTATTAAAATTTTAAGTATGTAGAGATTTTATTTCAGGCTGTACACAATTTGGAAAAATCACATTTTTTTTAATGTGGATTGGAAAATTATTATGCAAAAACTAACAGCCCAACTTTTTGAAATTTGGCGTGTTGTTTTATCATATAAAACAGTTCTTTGAGGCAAAATTTTAAGATCTTACGTTTAATATAAGTAGTCAAAAAAATTCCCAGAAAATTCTGGTTTTTTCGTTTTTTTTACAGTTATTGTTATTTTTGTGTCAATTATAACGTATTTTTTGATTTTCAACCGATTATATTGTAAGTAAAATTTAATAACAAAACTTTTTTCTATTTCGATCTTTTCTCTAAAACGAACAGTTATCGAGATCTATGGAAATTGGAGAAAAAAATGGATATGTTTGCGGTTTTTTTAATTTTGTTTAATAAAAATTTAAGTACACCTTTTTCAACTGGGGCATAAAAAAGTAATCATTTCTGATGATATTTTAAAGGCATTAAAACAAAAATGAGTGATCATATACAATAACTCTAAATAAGCCCATTTTAAAACTAAAACAGATACTGCTTGGACCGATAAGTGGATTGTAACATAAAACATTTATGGAAGTACGGGAGAGTTATGGAAAGGTTATTAAATATATAACTATTTATTCAGTAATAAATTTATTTATGATAACGATTTATTCTATAAGTTCATTAATATTCATGTTAGATAAATGATTTTCATTTTCTTGTAATGTAACTATTTATCAGATGAATTACAAGTAATGTTCTCAACTGTAGTAGAGTATTCTAAATATACGTATTGTACCTGTGGTTGAATCCTTGGCATTGTTAAAAGCCATGATATTTCAAAACGGTAAGTAAAACACATTTACATTTAGACGTTGAATTAATTTTACCTTAAAACTAACAATAAATTTGTTTGCATGTGAATCATTCAAAATCTTAGTACAATATTTAAATATTTCAGCGTTGTATTATATAAACTTAATTTTAAATATAAACGCTACGGTAGTTATCTTTTACTTTTTGTTAATGTACCTTAATCATAATCCAGCTTTAGAAACTTTAAACATTATAATTAAAGATTTTTTTTTACTATTTTTGAGTTGTGGTAAAGTATTTTTTTTGTTATATTTACAAAAATAGAAATAGATTTACTATTACTTTACCAGCGCATATAATTAGAGTAGCAAAACAGGAAAGTATGGTGATCATGTCTAAAACAGGTTGTCGGGTTTTCTGAAAATCTTTGCTTTTTAGGGTCCATAACTAGTTCAAAACTTCAAAACAAAAAAAGAAAACTATGTATGCATGTATATCTGTCCCATTGCTTTTGGCCTTCCACTTAGGATTGACCAAACCAATCTTTTTTTAATTTGACTCAAATATTTCTCTATATGGAGCATTGATCATATTGATTTTTTCAGAATTCATTAAGGCGTAGGGATTTCAGAAAAAACAAATTTCGATTTTTTTCAGAGGGATTTTAGAAACAACTTTATTAAAACAAATTTATTACTTACAATGCATAAATTAATAATACAATTTAAAAAAAAATTCAACCCCATCCACCATTAAATTTGAAATATATGTTTTTTTGCTTTATCCCCCTTCGGTTTCAAATTTTTTTATAAGTTTATTCTTCATATTGTATAAATCTATCTAGAAATTTCTATTTTTTTTAATTATAGACCTCAAACCTGAAATGCAGGAAAAAAGGTTTCTGAAAATTTTATTTTTCCTATTTTAAGGGGTTTTAGATTTAGCGAAAACTTTACTTAAACAAATTTAATAAGCTTAACTTTATATACAAATATTTTTAGAAAAAAGTTTCTTAAAATTTATTCCCCGCCACCAAAAATTTTTTTATATACTGTTTTTTTTTTTTTTGTTTTTCTTTCCCTAATTTTTTAACGTTGTCTTTTTTTTGCTTTAAAATTTAAGAAAATCGAATAGTTATTTACGTTCAATAATATTAACTTAAGTTTTAACAAAAATAAGAAAAAAAAATTTCGTATATTTTGTTTAGTTTAGATATAATTTGTTTGTTACTTTAATATGATAAAATTTCTGACGATTTTTTTTCTACCATTTTCAAAATGTTTAATTGGGTAAAAATTTGTAAAATTCTTGTTTTCTAATAAAATAGAAAAAATCTGACAACAATGCTGTTATACTTTTCTGCCATTGGTTATTAATTCATATATAGTGGAAAACTAATGATAGCCTACACGACAAAGTTACCTAAGATTCTTTTTTGAGGTGGGGTAATTTAAGATTAATTTTTGCTGTAAAATTAAAATAATGTTTAAATCAGAGGTTCCAAATTTATTTTTCTCATAGACCACTTTCAAAATTTTGCTGGTTCCGGTGGACCCCCTGCAGCTAATGTACTAGCTCCGGTGGACCCCCTGCAGGTAAGTACTTAGTACTTTTTCCGACACTGGCAAACGCTAACATCTATTCGCTTTACTTTTCTTTTCGAAATCCCGGAAACAAATGAGTAACGTTTATCTTTGGCAATCGTATTTATATTAGTGAAGAATCAAACATGTTCATGCAAGATTGCTAGCACACACACCACAAGTCGTATTTCGTCCCTTTGCACGTCTGAACAAGCGTTGCGGACGGAGGCGGCGGCAGCGGCGGCGCTTTGCAAGTCTCGACACGTTCGTTGTACTGAATATGGAATATGCAAGTTTTTACAAGTAACAGTCGCTGAGCTTCTCAAAACATTATCTGCCTAGATTGATACGCAAAGTCTCAAGCCAACATTTTAGTTCTTCACTATCGAAACCAGATGAATTTTCGTGGATCCCCGCTTACGAATTGTGAACCTCTCTTTTTTTGTCACGCCAACGTAGACCCCCGTCGAGTCTCCCGTGGACCCCTGGGGGTCCACCTGGACCACTTTGGGAATCAATATCTTAAAAGAACGTCGGTTTTGGTGTTTAACTTCCTTGTACGAAGCAAAGGAAGTATTCAGATCGCGAAAAATTTCAGTTTTCAGATTATAATGGAATTTCCATTTTGACTAGTTTCAGTGTGATGTCTGTACGTATGTACGTATATAACTTGCATAACTCAAAAACAATTAGCCGTAGGATGTAGGGGGTATACCGAAATGAAACGACTGACTAAATCTTGGTGAGCTGCATCAAACAAGCCAAGTGACAGAAAAAATAAAATATATATATATATATATATATATTTATCAAGCGGGGCTAGTACCTGGCCTCATTTTAGGTCAAGTATTGTAAGACCGTATTCCCGATAGGGGGACCCCTTTTTGGGGCCGATCAAAAAAAATGCTTCCATCCAACTTTACATTTTTGACATCTACTCAAAGCACAAGAAACCAATCAATTCTCACTTATTTTATTTAGAAAACATTCAGAGTAGTAAAAAGCAAAAGAAAAATAGTATATTTTTTTGTGTTGCATTTATTCAAATAAGTAATATTTGGAAACTAATGAGTAACGTTTATCCTTGGCAATAGTATTTATATTAGTGAAGAATCAAACATGTTCATGCAAGATTGCTAGCACACACACCACAAGTCGTATTTCGTCCCTTTGCACGTCTGAACAAGCGTTGCGGACGGCAGCGGCGGCGCTTTGCAAGTCTCGACACGTTCGTTGTATTGAATATATGCAAGTTTTTACAAGTAACAGTCGCCGAGCTTCTCAAAACATTATCTGCCTAGATTGATACGCAAAGTCAAGCCAACATTTTAGTTCTTCACTATCGAAACCAGATGAATTTTTGTGAACCCCGCTTATGGAATTGTGAACCCCCATTTTTTTTTTCACGCCAACGTAGACCCCCGTCGAGTCTCCCGTGTACCCCTGAGGGTCCACCTGGATCACTTTGGGAATCAATGGTTTAATAAAAACAGATATTAAAAGTTTATAAAAAAATATTTTTATTTTTTCTGCTCTCCCCCTCACCCTTCCCCTTTAGCGCTCACCATATACGTAATACTACGTCATTCGTTCGTCTGTAAAAAATTTAAATTAAAAGAAAAAAATGTTATTATATCTCGGATATCTCGAGAGCAGTTTAACGATTTTGATAAATAAAATTCCCAAAAATAATTGATAAATACGGAACGATAACTTGTCATTTTTCTATTGTCTATATTTTAGCTTTTATATCTGTTGTCAGATATATTTGCTATGTGTGACATTAGACGAATTTTTTTATTTTTTTTTTTATTTGGTACTTCAAATTCCATGATAATCAGCGATGATAATTTAAAATTAAACTTTTATAACGACAATTTAAATTACATAAAAAAATTTTGACAAATTTATTTTAAAACGTTTTCAGTCGTTTTCGTGACTTAGTGTTTTGGTCCTGTATTCTTCCCTCTGGTGTCAGCAACATATAGCTAAAACTGTTTAAGTACGTCTTATAATACAATTTACTTCGGTTTGTGGCTACAAAATTATAAATTTTTAATAATTTAAATAACTAATCTGCCCTATTATATGAAGTAGAAGAGGATTTTTTTTGTTCGGGATAAATAAAAAAACTACTCAATTAATCATAACCAAATTTTTACCCATGTTTCTTGGCTTAACTGAGAAGGTTGTTTGGTATAATTCATCTCAAAAAACATAACTACATTAATTTAGGAAGATAATGCTTCTTTAATGCGTGCATTCGTATAACCACGCAACAATTTTTCACAGTTCTTTCTACTTAATAATGAAAGCGTTCGCTGCTAATACCTGCTAATAAGTGTACGTATATATATATATGTAGTTTATCTGTTTGTTCCTGCATTTTGCGAAAACCGACTGACCGATTGCTTTCAGATCTGTAGGATACACATTCGTGTTATCCCAGGGAAGCTTTTAAGCCGTAGACCGAGGCTCTAGCTCCCTTGAAGGTTATAAAATTAAAATTACTCTTTATTTTTTCATTCCCAAAGAGGATGAAGTTGTGAAATAAAGATATTCATTAAGGAAAAAAAAGATTAATCCTTTTCCTTCATTATTATATTTCTGCCACCATGACAAAGAAATAAGTTAAGAATTTTTGGTCGTTAAAGGCGTTTGTATTTCAGTTACCATAGTTACTACGATTCTGTCTTTTGTAATTTAGTTTCTTTTTCAGGTTTCTATAAAAACTGAATACTTTAATTGTTATTTATCCGTATTATTCTCTCAACCATGAGGATAACGAATAGTGCAAGGTTCCATGGTGTGGATCTGTCTGAGTAGACAAGAATGGCAACCAAAGCGAGCTCTGCTGGTGTTCAGGACGTTTGTCCCCCTGGCAACGCGGGAATTGCGTGTGAAGCTATCTCTGCAGCTTCGTGGTGCCCCTGAGTGTGTTCCAGGGTTTGCCTAGACCTGAGGGTCCAGGTTCTGGCTTGACAGACCGGCTGGTTAATAATAATATAACTATTCTCAATTTTAAAAGAGTATTTTACGTTGTAGCCTCATATTAATGAAATAATTTATAGCGTTTTTATATAGTTAGAAGATTAACTTACCATCCTTAAACTTTCTAAGTTGAGACATACGATTGCCAGTACTTTGGCAAAGAAGAAGTTGATCAAGTAATAATTTTTTTTCTTCTATCATCTGCATTTTGAATTATTATAAATTATTATTTTTAACAAAAACTAAAATTTCTCGATGTTACAAGAAAACAGATTAATTTTTTTTTTTTTTTTTTTTTTGTTGCTATGGATTAACAAATGATATAAATAATATAATCAATATTCTATACAACTTTTATAAAATATTTGTTTTCGAGTAATTTAATTTTACAATCGGTCGTAAAAAGATTTGTGATCATAAGTAAAGTTTTTGGTTAAGAGTACGTATCATCTCAATGATGCGTATTAATAATATGCATCACGTCTCATGAAATAAAGGAAGCAATAACAAAACCAAAGATAGCTGATAACAAAGGCGACAAATAATTATAAGTCACAAAAAATGAAAGGCATCCAAGTAAAGTCACAAATATTTAATTCAGATAAAAACAATACAGTCACAAAACTATAAAGACCCCGAATTTTCAGCAGAGACTCAAACTGCTGACTCGTAATCAAACACCAGCTTCAACTTACGTCAAATACTATTATGGATTCATAAAGTTTAAACTATCTTTGACATAATAATCACTGTACCATTCCATGGGTCATGCACTAAAGGATTTCGAGGGCATTCATGTCATCAATGATCTGCGAGATGCAGTTAAAACCTTATAAATGAACTAAATATTTTGCGATATCTTTGGCAATTTAAAAAAAAAAAATAAAGCTTATGAGCGTTCTGTTATTAAATTATTCTAAATAAGTTAACAAAATATACCTATTTGGTTATTTTGAACGTTGCACCAAAATTTATTTGATATACATAATACTATCAATACATTTTTCAACTTGAGCCGTTATGTAGCCATAAAAATCTCGTGTGTACACCACATGACTTCCTTGTACGCCTATTAAATTACATATACACTTTTTTTTTTGTAAATGAAAGTACATAAAATTTTATTTCATTAATAACTTCTGATATTTTTTTCATTTTTTTTATTGCTAATATTGAATTATTATTTATAGTGAAAACATTTTTACAATCAGAGGTTAATAATAATAATTATTAATAAATCAACATATTTAAATAAAAAAAGTTAAAAAAAGAGACGAAGTCGGATTCGACCCGACGTGCCTTCCCTTTGTAAGATACAGATATTTCATTAATTAAAATTTCATTTGGCTATAACTCTAGAACTAAAGAAAATAAGTACCACGTATGTTATATCACTTAAAAGCTCTCAATGAGGCTTATTATTGCAGATAAGAAAAAGTCAAAAATCTATTTTTTTTTTTTTATTTTGGGCTTTTCTGGAAACTTTTGGTCCAGTTGATTGCAATCATAACGGAAGGTGCAGAACTAGATGTTACAACAGTTCTAAACTCAAAATTTCAACATCCTGAAGGGTAATCGTTTTTGAGTTATGCCAGATACATTCGTACATACAGAAGTCACGCCGAAACTAGTCAAAATAAATTCAGGGATGGTCAAAATGGGGATATTTCCGTTGAAATCTGAAATTTTTCGCGATTAAAGTATTTCCTTATACGAAGTACAAGGAAGTAAAAAGGAATTGAAGTATGTACCCCAGTCGAAATATTTCAGTCTTCTGATATTTTATTAAATTATATAACAAGAAAATCAGAAAATAATTAATACAACAAAAAATATCAATAATATAAAAACTCGAAAAAAAAAGTTAAAGAACCAAAAAGAGCATAAAAATTAAAAAGAAACGTTCTTAACCGTTCAATTTTTGCCTCATGCCGTTAACGATTTAATTGTTAAACTTTAGTTACTTTATTTCCAAATAATTCATCACCAGAGAGAATTAAAAAAAAAAAATATTATCATTGAATTAGCCAAACTAAGAGTATTTTAATTTGAAGTACAGTATTTTAATAATTATTTAATTGTTGTAATAAATCAATTAAGATTTTATAATTATTTTTAAATAAATTAATCTTATGGTTAAAATTAGTTTTTAATTACATCACGAAAAAAGTTAGCAAAATTTATTTCTCAATGATTTTTTTAAAATAAAATATTAACAATAAATCAAAGGTTATTTATTTTTATTTTTTTTCACAAAATTATCACGTATTAAATTGATTTTCATTGAATGTAACAAATATTAATAAAGTTTAAATTACGAGACTAAAATTTACAATAATTTTTATTAAAAAATAAATAAAAATAAAGCGTATCGGTATATAATGCAAGTGAATTACAAATTTCCTTAGTTTCAATGTTTTAATAACGAAACAAATTTCACGTTGGCAAAATAGATTTATGGGCTACTCTGTAGAACACAGGCCTAACAGTAATCGAGTTTTGGTTCGGTTTCAATACGATACAGCACGGATTTTTACTAAATGTATGTAATATTACGTAAATTTTGATGTAATATCAGAAATTTTCTCTTTTAAGCTTATGATAAAATTCGTGTTATTTGTTTTCGTCTACTAGTTAGGTAGGCATAATTTATATAAATTACGAGTATTTTTTATTGGTAACATTGATAAATTTATATCTCTTCTACGAGTATTTCTATCTCTGTTGTTTATGTTGTTAATTAAAAAAAGAAAATAGTTCTACCAGTTGTTTTTACATCACTTATACATCATACATTTTACTACAATACCCAGCTAATAAGAAAATTAATACAGTTTTTTATTATATATTTATTTATTATGAAAGTTACTAATTATACGAGTATAACCGATTAAACTATTACTTACACTTAAAAATGAAATATAGAGTGATCCCTTGATGATGTTTTTATTGTATTACTCAAAGTTTACTTAAATAAAAATTAATAGATTAAAAATCAACCCAGAAAAAATTGCAAAACTGGATTTAGATTTCTTATCTGCGACGGGCTATTATATATATAATTTTTTTTAAATATATATTTTAAAAGATATAAATGCGATAAAATTTATGATTTATCATTTTCTAATAAGAAAAATTGAGATTTGAATAGGCGCCACATCCGCCCACATCTTAGGGAAGATTATATTTTATAATTTATTTGTATTATTAAAAGCTTTTATTTAACTCGCTTTAGGAATAATCAAATCTTTCAACTGCTATATCTTTTGATCTATCGTATGAAAATCAATGAAATTTGATACACATATGTAACTTCGATGACAATACAGCATTACGGTGTCGGAATTTGATATCACCCACCCCCACTTAATTATAAATTAGAAAAACCCTCTAAAAAGTAAAAAATAAGAATTAAATCAAATTGAGAAGTTTAAACAAAAAAATGTAATATATTAAAAATTATAAAAATGCACTGAAAATTAAAAAATTAATTATATATATATCTAATAAATAAAAAATAAATAAATGTAATAATTATTAAAGTTTAAATTAAAAGTAATGAAAATATTTAGTTAAATAAAAGCGTGGCGCAGTTCTTATAATTTATTTAAATCAACACATTTATTTTTACAACATTTAATCTTCATTTTCATTTTCAATAACGATGCGAGGAGGCGGAAAGATCTGCTTGAACCTCTCCAGTTGAGACTGGAGTATACTCAAATACTATACTATATACTAAGGACAAATAAATAGTACACTCAAGTACAAATATATACTAGTATGACAGGGACAGTCATGATTGTTTTTAAATTTTAACATAATTTTTTGAACTTTTGACTTTAAATGTATTTACTTTAACTCCTGATGATGACTTCCGGTTATGCCGAATGATCTATCAACGTGCTGGTAAGGTGGATTATATTAATTGTTAATTTATCCATTTAACATATCAGCGGTACCATGTTTGAGAAATTAAAAATATATATATGTATTAGTTTAGATTTGCTGTTTGAACCACAAACTTTAATAAATTGTGAACTGTGAGTGTCTATCAGTGTTTGTGCTGGGTTTGAACTGATTGATTATGAACATCTAAAAACCAATTTGTAGATTTTTTGAGTTTCAACGGTTAAAATTTATTTTTAATTTTTTTTTTGAAACCCTGTTATTTTTTTTTAATTTCTCGGTAATAAATGAAGTCAACGTAATTTTTGGTGAGTGTAATCTTCATGTCAATAAACTAATTTCTAGAGTTTTGAAATTCAACCTTGATAAGTAAAGAAAGGTAAAAAAATGTTTTAACATTGATTGTAAATTTTCCCAATCCCGACTATAGTAAATGAGATATCAATAGATTTGGGCTTGCAAATACCCTTTAAATAAATATTTAAAACCATTTTCGGTTTTTTTTTAATTCCGATTTTTTTAAGGGGTGCGAAGGTATACGGCGCTGTGGCTCAACCAACACAGCCACTGCCATCGTTACGGTATGTATGACTGGCTGCACCTGCCTCCGGTTACTTGAGTAATAAACATAAAATTGACCGCTACGGGAAACGCAAGTGATCATAATCATATAGCGCTGGCGAAGCTGCGAGTGGGAGCTAGTATATATAAATATATATATATTTGTATTATATAATTTATTTATTACATATACTTTAATAAATAATATCAAGCGATAAAAATTAGAATATACTCTTTTCAAATTTGCTTAGAAAATCTTTTTAAACTCGAAAATGATATGTCACTTTCTGAAGAAACGAATTATTGTTTTTTACTCTTTCGTGCTATTTAAAGGGGACAAGAATTTAGGTAAATCTTAAAAAATGTTTTGTTGGAAAAATTTGATGAAAATTTTATAAACGTTTGTTTTTAAAAATTTTATAAATGGTTGCCAGAAATATTTATGAACTGTTATAGAGAGAAACATTAGGGAAATCGTTTAATAAAATGTAAACTTTCTGGAATTAAAATTAAGTCTTGATAAATATGATTTTCTGATCAGCATTTATGTGAGAATTTAGGAATATTTAGAAATGTAATTTAATTCAACAGAAGGAACTGTTAATTAAATATTATTATTTTATTAAGAGTAATTAATAATATTATTTATCAGAACATGTTGACTTTTAATTAATATAATTTAAAAAAAGAGTAGAATAAATAAGATATTTATTTCATAAAGTATCAAATGTGCAATAGTAGTATAAAAAGAAATGAAAACGACAAATGAAAAAACACTTTGTTTATTGTATCATAACCGTTTGTTAAAGTATATGCATTATATACAAACATATAAATAAATGATATATTTTATCATTTATTTAACCTTTTTATACGGCTTCATTCATAAAATATTTATGAAATTCATTTTTATTTTGTCATCTTCTGTAACAGATGATTTGTTTCTTTTTCTGTTTCACTATGTATGAGTATTGTAAATTAAAACAAACTGCAAATAACTTTTTGATCTTATTACGAGTAGTTTTAATTTTTTTTTCCGACTATCATTCTTTGATATTTTGAATGTGTAATGATCACATGTTATGTTTTAGTTGTTTAACTTTGTTCTCGATTATTTTAAACATCCATTTATTTAACACCTACTTTTTTTCATATTATAACTTTGCAATTAATTTGAGAAAGGAAGAATTGTCAGAAATATAAATAATATTCTTAATTTTTTTATTATATCTGTAGTTGCATTTAATTTCATATTTGAATATTAAAGAAACTTTTTTTTTTGTTTTTTAAATAACTTAATGATCAAATCTTAGTAAAGACAGTTACTTTTATACGGATTTGAATACTAGATCCTGAATACCGGTGTTCTTTAGTAGTTGGGTTTCAATTAACCACACATCTCAGGAATGGTCTGCCTGAGATTGTACAAGACTACGTTTCATTTACATTCAAACATATCATCCTCTGAAGTAATACCTTACCTTGGTTCCGGAGGTTAAACAGTAAAAGAGAGTGAGAAATAACTTAATGTGTCTAACAAAAGTTGACATATATAATAAGGACGGAATTGGATGGATTTTTTTAGAGTTTCTGAAAAAATTTCATTAGTGGTTTAGTAAAATTATTCTTAGGAAACTAAGTTATTATAGTTCGTAAATAATTTCTTTTATTAAATCAGATTACCTTAACTAATAACATCAGATAAAATATCTTCTTTCAATCTTTATACCAAATTGCCGAAATGGTGCGTGCCGGATTGTGTATTTCGTCCAGTATAAATCAAATTTATCCCCATTATTATCATAATTTATTTGTTTGAATAGAAATAATACTTATTTGAAACCCGCTTACTTAAATAATTTAACAATTATTTAAATAATTTAACATTCAATTTAAATTTAATTAGTTATAAATGAAAGAAAATTATGCAAACTTTTTCATGTATAAAAAAAAATCGTTATAAAAGTGTCAATAACGCGGGAAACTTAAAAAAAAAAAAGTTTAAATTAGTTAATTTTCTATTATATACATGTTTATAAATGTAAGATTTTTTTTTTATTCAGACAAAAACTGAGAAGGAAAATCAGGTAACTGTTTATTTTTTTATTTTTTATTTTTTTTGATTTCGTTGTAATTTTTTGCATATTAAGCCCATTCGATCCGGTTATTGCATATTTTCCTTAAAATCCACTGATGATGCACATTTTTGCTATATTTACAATATTTTTCGGCAGAATACCTAGTTAATAAATGAAATCTTACGTTTTAGCCGGCCAAACCTATTAGTCGCACAGCTCTTAGAGCGCACTTAGCCGCTGCGCGTCTGTTTTTTGATAAGATAATATTATAATGAGGCTAAGTAAAACAGACTCACGCGCGGCAAGGACGGACGATACCGTTCACACCTACTACAGGCACTCCTCCCACTAGGCAGTTAAATTACGCATATTGTTGACGCGCTCATTGCATCAATGTAGTTTTTCATTTATTTGTGCAAAGTTAATGAGTACCACGCCTCCTGAAAAAAAATGTATCTTCGTGGGTAGGTAACAATCCTGGAACATTTACTTACGATGGAAATGTTTTATATTGTCGAATTTGCGAGAAAAATATTTCGTACAGAAAAAAGTTTCAAAAAATCATGTCAAGACTAGTCATCAACAATTGAAATTTTCTTTTACAATCCGAAGACAAGTCTGCGAAGACAAGTCTTCGCAGGATTGCAAAAGAAAGACCCACGACAACTTATAACAGCGGCAAGTAGCAGTGATTTCATTACCAAAGGTAAATAAAAGATCCACTTTGAGCGTGGAATTATGTGAAGCATTGCTTACAAGTAATATTTCTCTTCACAAACTTACAAATTTTCACCTTCAAAGATTTTCTGCGAAAATATTGCTTGAATCAAAATATACCAGATGAATCAACATTGCGTAAAAATTACGTGCCGACAATTTACCTATATGTTCTGGAAGAAATAAGGAATGAACTCAAGGATAGCATTATTTTATTTGGATTTCAGCTGACTAAATTACCGACAGTTGTGACCATTAAATTGCGAATTTAATGGTCGGTGCATTAAAACTACAGCCTTCTTCTTCCTATTTGGTATCCTGCAAAGACCTCGAAAAGGTCTTACCAATAAGTGCTAACATAGCACCCAAATTCAAATACTGCCCAGTTACTTCAGTGGATTTGGAACGATCCTTTTCCACTTACAAAAAATATTTTGAGTGATCGAAGACACAATCTTACTACCGAACATTTGGAACAGTACCTGATGGTTTACGATTACGAAAATAACAAAATGTTAAATATTTATTAATTATCGAATTTATCGATTCGTTAATTCTTACTAACAATTTGCTGATTTTGAAATAAAAGAACTAAAAATTACTATTTTTTTAATTATTCAAAGTTGCATATTTTGGTAATTTTCATGCATATTTTAAGCGTTTTTAATGCATATTTGCATATACATTTCAAGATTTTTATGTTGCATATAATCTGGTGTCTAGCTATAACGTTTAAGGTGAATACAGCTTACAGTTATTGTTTACTCTGAACCAATTCTAAGATCAAAGATCTGAGTATACTGTTTTGGACGTAAGTATTTCACTACTAATGATAAATTTACGGAAGGAACAATTATGCAAATTATTTTAGAATAAAACAATTATTATTATTATTTTAGGAACAATTATTTTATAATATATTTTATTGATCCAGGAATATTATATATTCGTACCTTATTATATATTATATTATATATGATTATTTTATTGATCCACGAATTCTCCCGTCACATACCTTTGGTTATTGTTAGACAGAATTGCATAATTATCTTAAGCACTTCTTCGAGCTAATTTAGCTAAAATAGTCTTAGATAATCCTGAAAATTTTCCATAATCATACGCTTCACCAGGTTTTTCATTACTTTAATAAGAAATGGGAGTTTAGAACCAACAGGTTTACTAAATGCAGCTTACCAATATTCCTATCATAACTGTAACTTTTTAGGTAATGTAATAATATTCCTTATTAATACAAAACAGTTTTTAGGAGATCATAAAAAAAAATAATTTCCAGCACAATTAATTGTGTATGTAAATGAATGTATATTATATATACCAAAGGAATAGCTAATCGTTTTATATTTAAATTAGTTTATTTAATTGGATTAAAATGTGAATGTATTCATGTATATATATTTGGTTCCATAACGTAACGTATTTAAACAATTTGACACGAGACAAAAATCACTACTGATTATCGATAGCCATTCTCTAGAATAACATTAAATCCATGTCAGCGTTGCTGGGGTATGTGATATATGAAATGATTTACTTTTGAATACTGAACCAAATATACTGTTGAGTATCAGAATACTAAGCCCGATTAAATGCTGGTAATATTCAAAACTATTAGTGATAGATTCATTCTGCTTATCACAGGAATTGGTTGTACAATGAACATCATTAATCTCAGAAAAATCAACTCTGACTAGTGCCAATCAGATTCTTTAAATATGTTAATGTCAATGAGAAACTTTAATTAAAACAACAGTTTAATTAGCTCTTTCTGTTAAGCAATATCTTATACATTTCGAAAATCTATAGGATTAAATTAAATAATATTTAAACACAAATACGAGGGACGATCGAAAAGTAAATTACACCCTCTCTATGAAACAAACACATATTTATAAGGGAATTTATTTTTGTTGAACAAAAAACTACATAATTTTATCTATTTTTCGACATAATCACCAAGTTTTTCTAAACATTTTTCATACCTTGTGACAAGATTTTCAATTCCACTCTCATAAAAATTTCGTCCAATTTCTACTTAAGAATCGCTTCCTTCAGTTCATCATTAGCGAAACGCTCCCCTCCCAGGTCCCGATTGAGAGGACCAAGCAAATGGTAGTACTAAGTCAGGGCGGTAAGGCGTATGAAACCACACTTCCCACTTGAACTTTTGCAGCAACTCCTTTGTTACATGAGCTGAATGAGTAGCGTTGTCGTGAAGAAAAATAAACCCATCGCTTAATCTTCCAGGTTATTAATCTTAAATGGCTTTATGCAATTTTTTTTAAGTCTCACAGAATCAAAAAAGACTGTCAACAAAACCTTTCGAACATGTGGAAATATTTTCACTATTTTGGCTGCGGCGAATTTTTGTGTCTCCATTGATGAGATGCTCGTTTTGTCTCAAGAGGGTATTGAAGCACCCAGCTCTCATTCCCTGTGATGATTTTCTTTAAAAACTGTGGACCAGTTCTGGAATAACGTTGAAGAACAGAAAGAGGAGACGCAAAACATTGATGGCTGTGGTTGCTAGTCAATAGATGTGGCACACATCTTACGGTAACCGAGCTGATTGTGAATAATCGCAAACACACTACCATAACTGATGTTAAGTTTACTTGCAATCTCTCTAATTTTAATGCGCCAGTTACTAAAGATCATTTCATTCACGCGTTCCGCATTACCCGTCATGTTTGCAGTTGAAGGACGCCCAGCAGGGAGTTCGTCACTCACATTTTTTCTTCCGTTTCTGAAACTTTGGCACCATCTTGTGATCATGGGGCGTGACATTGCATTCTCACCGTACATCTCAACAAAAATCGGATTATTGAACGCACTTCTATGCTCGACGAAACCTCTAGAGGACACGCCATATTGACAACGACACTATACACGTACTGAATGTTGTGCAGAATTGCTGCTCGGTGAGCGTGAATACAACAAAAAAACCAGTTCTGCAACCACAAGACATTAAAATATCCCTTTCACTTCAAGAAAACGGCAAGGGTGTAACTTATTTTTTCATCCACCTCTCGTAATAGTGTGTAGAAATGAAGTAAAGAACTCCATAAAAGCTAAATTTAGAGAAGGTTCAACAACGATTAAAATATATATTATACATATTTTACATATATATATATAATTAAGATTAAATAAATCGTAATCAGTTTAAGATTAATATAACGAATCAACCTATAATTTTCAATACAATCATCCAATTGAATACTATTTAATTGAGTTCATTTATAAAAAAAGGAAGCATCATGAAATAAAACTCGTGCCTTTGAAAAATAATAAATTACGATGGGAAAAGTTCAGTTTCGTAGGGTATTATAGCTTAATATTTTTGTTGAGAGTTTGAATTTATTGAAGAAAACCTGTAGGAATAAAGAAGATTTACGAGTAAAGTGATCTATTCTTGTGATAGTGTAATTGTAAGATTTCATAATTTCGTTAATACATTAAATTAAAAAATTAAATATATTTAAAAACACGGGTTTACTTGCATTTTAACTTACTATTTTAAACTTTTTTTTTCGATGAAACAATTTTATGAGCTATTTAAACAAAATAGCTATTTCTGCTTTCAATAATGATGATTTTTTTCAGAAATTTGTATTTTAACAGCAATATTCAGTTGGTTTTTTTTTTTTATATTTGTTAATTCACAATATAAATTCGAAAATTGTGCGAAGGAATATGGAATAAAAATTTTCGCAGCGAATGAAAAATATTATGCCTGTCCGAGTCCCGAACTTTCAAGATAAAGGTAGAGAAGTTACCAACACTTACAGGTATTGAATGGAAATGTTAGTAAATAACTGGATCGAAAAGAAGTATAAAGGAAAGAAGAATTCTCAATAAAACGAGCGGAACTCTTCGCTCGTGAGTACATCCGTTTCACGTAAACATGGAATTCATTGCAGAAGAGAAATCCTTTTTGTACGTATGATTGCTGGTATTTACTTGTCTATACAGCTGTTTTACTGTGGATCACTTTAATGTGGTAGCATTCTTTTTAACAGAAAACTGAAATTACAAATACTTAATACGGGAATTAGGAATTTCTTTTACTACTGATTTTCCACCTCGTGGTTGATAAAAACTATTTATCATTCTAGTATTATAATGATGTTGTTAATTAAAATTTAAGTATATTTTAATTTTTTAAATAATATATTTATAAAATCATGAAACTTTGACATTGCATTACGGCGAAAATGTGGGGAAAAAAAAGAAATTTCCTAGTAATTGGATATACTTCAAAAAATATTTTCTTCAAATAAATAAATACTTGTAAAAACGATGCAGAAAAGAATGATTTGTAAATAATATTATACAATTTCAAATTTTTCGATCAGTTGTTTCATTGGTTATATAACTCTTCAAAGATTAGGTTCTTATTTTTTTATCATTCTATAATCAAATCAGTAGCCCGATATCAAGTCGTACAAGGTGAATTTAATGTAATTATGTCGTACAAGTTGAATTTAATGTTATTATGTTCTTGATTGGGTCTTTGACCATTTGTATTCATTCCTTATCAACAAAATATTCTATCCTGGTAAATTTAAGATTATAATATACTTAAAAAAAAGAAGCAATAATTTTAAGGTCTTAAAATAAAATCGTACCAGATATTCTAGATACTTCCTATTTTCCGGCCTCCGTGGCGCGAGTGGTAGCGTCTCGGCCTTTATTCGTAGGTCTCGGGTTCGAATCCCGGTCAGGCACAGCATTTTTACATACTACATGTCATTCATCTCATCCTCTGAAGCAATACCTAACGTGGTCCCGGAGGTTAAAAGAAAAGAAAAAAAATACTTCCTATTTATTGCTCAAGTCAGTGATTGCAGATCAATTTATCACTAAATGACTCAAGAACGTACTGGTCGATACAGGATTTCATAAGTGAAACCGATAGACCAAGTCACCTACCCTTATAACAAAAAAAAACAGTATAATTTTATTAAAAATTTTTATTTTTATTATTTTCATAATTTTATAATATAATATTCAATCTTGTACTAATTTCGAATATTTAGCTTTATTTATTAAAATATTTGCGGTATAAATTGTAATCTGCAAAATAAACTATAATTGCCGATACATAATTATCGTCAATACAAATTAAGATGATTTGACGATGAATTTAGAATGAAATAAATTCACGCAGTCTTCTTCATATACAGAATCATTCATCTTCGGCGATTAAGAAACTTTTCACGTGCAGTGGAATACAAATATCAACAATGTTCAAATTTAGAGGATCGAACCTTCCCGCAGTGTTATTGAATACGTATGATTTAGGGGATGAAGATTAACTTATTCATGTTTGTTGGCCTGTAAAACATAAGGTGTTTCAAAGATCAAGGTACTTGTGATATTTCTCTTTCAGAGAAACAAATAGATTTGATTAGCTCAGGATAAATTTTAAATAATTTCATTAATTAACAATAAATTGTCAACAATAGCACGATAATTTTGGTAGTTTTATTTCATATGATAAATATATAGTTTTAACATTTTTAGTTTAATTAGGTTTTATTAAAAAAAGAGTTTTGATGATTCATTCGTTATATAAATGTTTAAAATATTTTTTTAAATTTTCTTGAAGTTTTAAAATAAACATTTAATCCTTCTTAAGATAATTTTACCAACAAAGATATCAAAAACAAATTCTGTAAATGTGTCCTTACATGAATAAATTGTTAAATGCAAGGTAAAAATCGCTAAATAAAAAATAATTACAAGTTAGAAAACATTATTAAAATTAATTAATTTGACATATGAGTAAAATAGGATATTAATTGTATTTTATATTTTACTATGAAATTCATTTTTATGTTTATTGTTTATTGTAAAATTATGAATTTTAAAATTTATAAATAAATTTTGTAAAATATAAATGCACAGAAAATTATCTTTTGAGTTAAATAAAATTTATAACTTTTCAAAATTGAATTAGCGTACTTTCTACTTTATAAGTATATCGATAAGACTGAAGCGTGTAACGCGAATTAACATCAAACGGAAATCAACAAGTGTCTGTCAAGTAAGCTACAAGGTAGCCGCCTCCAGTTTTTTTTTGATTAAACAAAATTAAAGAGAAACAAATTTTTATGTGTAAAGGAAATTTAATTAATAAAATTTCTCCTTTATTATATTTGTCTTATAAAATTAAATACAACTGAAAACAAATGATATAAAATAAGGGATAAAAGAACTTTAGTAGAAAATTTTATTTCATAAATAGCCTTTACTTTATTATAAACAATGTATAAAAATTATCGTATAATAAATTTTTAAAAAGTTACGTTTTCGTGTCTCTAAAGACCGACTCTTCCTTATTTTACTTTTTATATTTGTTGTATAATTATTTTGTACAATCGTTTTGCCCAATAAATGTGCAGAAGTAAATTAAACGATAAAACTAAGCGAGTACAATTTGTTTTATTTAGTATAAACATATATTTTCTGTTACAAGAAAATTAAATTATTATATTCGTAATTTGATGAAATAATTAAAAATAACGAGTAGATTCTACACAAACATCTTATAATTAAAAGGAGGAAGTCCTCTTTATCAAGAAATATGTTGATCAGAAATGAATAAAAAATATTAATTAAAATAAATTTAATTTTAATAAATATTAAATAAATATAATATATAATGAATAATAATAAATTTAATATTATTTAATATTAAAAATATTAATAAATATAAATAAAAAATCTCAACTTCTAAAGAAGATGTATATTTACTACTGATAATAATTACTAATAATAATTACTACTGGAAAATAATTTTAATTAAGAAAAAATTGGAATTATAAATTAAATTCAAATAAAAAACAACATATCATTTTTTCTACAATTAGTATATTTACAATTGGCCCCTTAAGTGTTACCATAAATAAATCGTTTGATAAGAAGCGCATGATAAGGAGTTCTTAAGAAGCTTCCATCATCAGTTAATCCATAACAAAACAAATAATCCAGCGAAAAAAAGAATTAAACAAACTAGATTTGGCGATAATAACTCCAAACTGTCATTCAATAGTATAAATCAAGCATATGGAAACGTTTCAACCTTCGGGGGCCCCAACTGTTATCAAGCAGATTGATCGCTAAGTAGTTGACGTGATTTTCTAAAAGTCGGTGGTATTTAATACCGCGCTGTCTCACAATCTCACAAACCATCGGAAGTTCCAGATATTTATTAATCATTTTTATTCTTTATGAACCATGGAGCTTCTGCAATTGTTCTCGTTACCTTGTTTACGATGCGTTGTATTATATCTAAGTTACTATTATTTGCTGTCCCCCCACAACGTCTTATGCAATTATTCTCACAACATCAAACCATAAATCCAGATTGGTCGGAGGAAATCAAATCTTAACAAATTTAATTAATTAATTGTAGTTGGAGCACTGATGTTGTAAAATTTAACGAAATTTCTGTCATGAAAAGTATGAAACTATCTGAAAAAACCGTGTGTCTGTAATAAGACACTCGGTACAAAAATAAAAAGTATGACGTGCTTAATTTTACTTTTTAAGGTTTTAGAATCCTTTCTCACTTCTTGGATCCTTTACAGAGGGTAGGAATAGAGGAAAAGAGATAAAATAGTTTTTTTTGAGGGAAAATATTTCAAAAAATCATCAATTTTAGCAAATATTACTCTTCTTTTTTAAAACTTGCTTACGAAAAGCCATGCGGCTAGTATTTTTTCCTTTCCATCTATGTAATAAAAGTAAACACATTATGATATTTTTAAATATTTGTCTTTTGTCCCTTCCTCCCCGTGAAATAAAGTTTTGTATGTGTACATTCGTGTATTCATTTATAAGTTGTCGCCGAATGGCTTCGACGGCACGTGGCACTTTATAATCTTGTAGTAACCCTGTGAAGGGCTGCTGTTGTCGATTGGCTTCAACGGATCGTTGTAATTTATAACCTTGAGATAACCCTGAAAAAGGGCCGTTTTTGACGTTAGCTCTGAGAACAGCTGTTGGATTCGGAAGGTGGTCTTCGATGAAGTCGTCTTGGCTACAGTCGGGGAGTTGCGGCTCGTCCATTGAAATCAGGCCGGGCTTCCCCTCAGCGGCAGTTGGGTCCCCACTACAGCGTGGCAGTGGTGACCTCGCAGTTTAGGGTCGGCATCGAACGTCTTTCACCATCACGGTTCTCCTCGACCGATCCCACGCTGAGCCGACTCCTGCTCCTGAGTCCGCCGGCCAGGGCGATTGAGCTTGAGCGATTCAAGCTTACCGGTCCCAGTGAGCTTGAGCGGCTCCTTCAGGAGCCGCTCAGGCCTGCTGCTCCGGCGGGGTATCCGGCTGGAGACCCCACGTTGAGGCGTTCAGGGAACTTCTTTCTGTCTACTTCTTCGTCTTCTCTAGGTGATGGCAGACCATGAATTAAAAATTCACTGTCTTGCATTCTCTTTTATTAAAGCCTGAGAGTGGTGGGGCCACAGCGCCGCTATGGTGGGAGAACTGCGCGGTTATCTGCGCGATGGGAGTGACGACGTGAAATCGCGTACGTGTACTGTACTCCCGCTGACATCTGAGCTGCTACCGTTGCCGTCCGCTGATATTAAGTTGGCATACATGTGGTTACAACGTAAAAATCCACACTACAGTGTTGTAATTGCCTCAATTTCATGACTCAGACATAATTCTGTAAAAAAATACATCATATTTTATTATGTTTTAATGGTTTTTAATGAATATTATGGTCATTAATGAATATTCAATTTTATCTATTTTACAAGAACGGAACGTGAATTTTTCCTAAAAATTTATTTTTATCTTTTGTCAAGTATCATTTGAAAATTTACCTATTTATTCTTTATTTATAAATTTTAAAAAAGTTTTCATCTCTTAGAAAAGTTTTTATTAAAAAACATTGTTTTGTTGTATATTTATCTCAAAACTTGATCAATTGTTGAAATTATAGTAATGAAAAAACGCAAATTACAGGAAATAATCTGATCAGATTTTTTTTTTTCTTTTTTAGATATTTACTTCTTAAGTTACTCGCAAATTACTAGCATATAAAAACTTTTTCATAACGGAAAGGAAGTCAAAAAAAGAAAACTTAAAATAATTATAAGTACGTTTTAACGACACAGTATAAAAACAAAAAATAAAATTTTACGTATTGAAGAAGAAGTAATACCATTTCTTGATTAAATCCCTTTTACTGCAATTAATAGATTCTTTAAGTATTAGCATAAGAACATCGTTTTCCCTCCCCCCAATTTAATCGTATCAAACCTCTATCTATTAGGACGCTGCAAACCTTAAAAAGTAATAAAACTAAAAATTCCAAACTAAATTTTAGTATTATGTAACTTTTTGCTTATTCATTATCTATTTTATTTTATTAGTCGAGTGAATACCAATCTGAAAAAATTGAAAAACCTTTTAAAAAATACTATTTAGTATTAGTGAAGCCTTACTACCCTTTTTTAACAGAATTTTATTATCCAAACTCATATAATTTTTATAATTAGCATTTCTTTCTGCTGGATAGGTGTATCAGTATATTTTTAGTTAAGGGTGGTTGCCACGTAGGTTTAATTTGCAGTTATTATTTTTGATTTAATTTTAATATCCTAACGTAAATTTTCATTTAATACACTATTGATTAATTTTGCTCTTAAACCCTTGGAAATCTTGAAAAATATACGTTAGTAACTATGTACTATGTGTTACTTTCTTACAATTCTAAATAAAATTGATTTTCTATTAATGAATGAATATCTTCTTCATCATCCTCATTAGCTCCTCATCCATCTTCTTCTTATTCTTTTACATCCAATCACTTTTGGATCGGGGTCTGGACCAGTTGTTTACATTTTCATAAAAAATGTTTAACAGTATAGCCTCTTTTTATAATGTCTTACACTATCTTATTCTTCCATCTACTCCTTTCTTTTTCTATTTACCCTCCGGAACCACCGTAAGGTATTACTTTAAAGGATGAATGAGAATGATATGTAGGAATGTAAATGAAGTGTAGTCTTGTACAACCTGAAATCAACCATTCCTGAAATTTCATCTATTCCTAACCATTTATGCCTTTTGGTTGCATTTTCAAATCTTTAAGTTAAACATATAATTATTATGTAATTTTATTATTTTCGGTTTTGAAATATAATATGTAACTATTTTTTTTCTTCAAAATTTATTACTTATTTAAAAATAAAAAATCATAATATTCATTCTTTATATTTTCAGTAAAAAATTGTATTATATTACTAAAGATGGATGAAGCAGGAGCGATATAAAATTCCGAATAACACAGGCGAAACGAGCTTTCAGTCAGAAATATAATTTACTTACATCAAACATTAATTTAAACGCCAGTAAACATTTTTTAAAGTATACATTTGGAGTACAGCTTTATATGAAAATGAAACTTGGACGATTGGAGCACCTGAAAAGAAAAGATTAGAAGCTTTTGAAATGCGGTACTGTAGAAGAGTGTTAAAACTCAGATGCGTGGATAAAGTGACAAATGAAGAGGTGTTGCGGCAAATAGATAAAAAAAGAAGCATTTGGAAAAATATAGGTAAAAGAAGATTGATTTGCATGGTATTGCTCCCCCCACCATCCCATTCGGTGGCCCTAAAGCATAAGACCGAATGTCTGTGCCACAAACGCCTACTGAGCCTCGAAACAGTTTACCGCCCAGTGTCCTAACTAGCTCCTAGAGCTAACCTAATTGCGTGGGCGCACTAAACATTGTGACACACAGCACTTGCTTCGTGTCCAACCGCTCACTTGTCATATATTCTAAAATGGGTAGGCGCACCCCGTCAACAACTAAAATATATATGACATTCAATAAATTAAATGTATCTCATCAAGACAGTAATTCACTGCCACGCCTAGGTCACTGAATGCCAGAAAGTACCTGTCCACCAATATTAAAGCACGTGGATCTTTAATTGGCTGATGGCCAGCCATAACACTCGGGTAGCTTCCCACAGCAGCGAGGTAGGAGTCTTTCACCTCAATAAACTATTGATGCCGGTTGAACAAAGCAACAGCTTCAAGGAACACCCACACGGCCCGACTCGCCGCTACGAGCGGCCAATTTTCCCGTTGACGTCTAAGTTCCAGAGTGGCCTGAGTTTTGGCCCCCCAAGAGCTGGTCGGTCGAACATCATATGTTCGTTCGACTGGACCTCCCCGTATCAAACATTTTTGAAAGTATATATATGGAGCGTAGCTTTTTATAGAAGTGAAACTTGGACGATCGAAGCAACTGAAAAGAAAAGATTAAAAGCTTTTAAAATGCGGTGCTGTATAAGAATGTTAAAATCAGATGGGCGGATAAAGTAAAAAATTAAGAGGTGTTGCGGTAGATCGATCAAAAAAGAAGCATTTGGTTAAAATATAGATAAAAGAAGACACAGACTTATAGGCCACCTATTAAGATACTCTGGAATAGTCGCTTTAATATTGGAGGGACAGGTAGAAGGAAAACATTGTGCAGGTAGGCAACGTTTGGAATATGTAATAGGGATGTAGGATGAAGGGGGTAACAAAAATTAAACGACTGGCACTAGATATGGAATCTTGGAGAGCTGCATCAAACCACTCAAATGACTGAAGACAAAAAAAATTATATTACTAATAAAATCATTACTACAATATGGAGAGAATTACATATCAAAGGTATCTTTTTTAAAGTATTCCCTGTGGTTACGGCTTAGAAAAATATACATTTTTAGATGGTTCTGTACTTTTCAAGTTCATTTTCTACATTAGTTATTTATATACTCAAGTATAAAATTAGATAATTTTAGTGTAGCAACAATTATTTTACTTATTTATTTTATAAAAAAAAAGTTTGAATTTATTTTAAATGGTTCTCTGCAACATACTTTATAATAGAAGTAAATTTGTTTTGTTTCTCAAACATAACAAAGTACTTTAATTCAATAATAGTAGTACAGTTTTCTTTTTTACAGTAAAAAAGAAACTCGTACATAACTTTTGAATTTTATTTTTTAGATTTCTTTCTACAAATATTTCAACAAAATTATTTTTAATATTAATTTTCTTTAATTTAAATATTTTGGTTTACAAAATTTAGAAACGCCATAAAAAAATCACTTTACTACGTGTAATACGTCATAATCATAATGGTTGAAGGCAACCATAAACGAAGCCAAGCCATTTAAAAAAAAGTAGCACAGTTATCTAAAAAATAATAAATATCCCATGACAGACTTACTTAGGAAAGTGAGAAATGAAATAATTTCTCTTTTATTCTTCACCGAGATGAATGTATATGTTAGAATTCCAAGCTGACTGAAATTCAGGTGATATTTACCTCTTCATTAAGTTATATTTATCCTCTTAAGTATGAAGATGCTAACCCTCCGGTTTAGTCTAGTGGTGAACGCGTCTTTCCAAATCAGGTGATTTGGAAGTCGAGAGTTCCAGCGTTTAAGTCCTAGTAAAGCCAGTTATTTTCACACGGATTTGAATACTAGATCGTGGATACCGGTGTTCTTTGGTGGTCGGGTTTCAATTAACCACACATCTAAGGAATGGTCGAACTGAGACTGTACAAGACTACAGTTCATTACACTCCTACATATCGTCCTCATTCATCCTCTGAAGTATTACCTGAAAGATAGTTACCGGAGGCTAAACAAGAAAAAGCTGTAGTCCAGGTCACAGAGCTAAGTTCTGTAATGGCACAGATAGAAGTGGTCATTGTCTTACGTGCGGTAAGTCCGGCCATATATGTAAAAATTGTAAGGAGCCTCGATGTACATCCTGCAAATTGTACGGTCATGCGCCCGGAGTCGAGGATGCAAGATAGGTTCATTTGCGTCAGGATTTGTGTCTTCATAGTAACGTCATAGTGACTTTGACGGTCAGCTCCATCCGGGAGAGGTGGGAGGCTTCGGTTTTCCACCTTCAATGATCGGGTAGGGACTCCTTTGAGATGCTATTGGGGGGAATGTAAGACCATATTCTCGGTGGAGGTTCCCCATTAGAGGCAAGGCGTCAAGACCGGAGTCCCGGTGGGGTGTTCCCTTTTGGGAATTTGAGGCATGGCATGCAAAAAGATCGAGTCCCGGCTGCTTGGGCGAGGCCTTGCGTCTTTTCGAGGTAGCTTGAGACAAAGGCACCCCCTGGAGCTGAGTTATGTTTAATTGCGTCTTCGATTCCGGGGCGAGAAAACTATAGATGTATAAAAAAAAGGTATTAAGATTTTAAAATTACAACCTAAATTAATATTTATGTTAATTACTAATTTGTAAAAAACCTATTATCATTTCTTTTAAATCACAATTTAAGAGATGACAACTTAAAACAATAGATGTTATTAATCTGTCTATAATTTTTCCACTCCAGATAGAATATTTTTAGTACCAATAAATCTTTTTTTTTTAAATCTAAACCTAGGATTTACCTAGAATGCATGAATTATAGTATTTATAAGAAGGAAAGAAACTGTACATAACTCTATTATTGTAATATAAAGTAACACAATGGTAGCTTTAGCTTTTTATAACAACTTTTAACAGGATAGAATAGATCAAATCGGCCTTTGAATTGATGACCAATATATTACATGACAGCAAGTATAGTTAGTTGGTCATTATATTAGTTTCAGTATTGGAAACGAAGATTTTTTTTAAAATCCATTTTCACCATCTCAAAACTTTTAAATATTTTACTGTTTTATTATTATTATTATTTTTATTGTTGATGCATTAGTTTCCATTGAGTTTTCTATATAAACTCAGGAATACGGAATGATTTATATTGTATGTTGTATTTCTCTGTTATTCAAATGAACGTGTCTACTTTGTAAAGAAAATACCACTTAAAATTTCAAATTTTAATTTATTTTTTGAATACAAAGTATCTAATTACATGATGTACTCGTATGTAGTTTTCATTAAAGACCTTTAAAACGTTTTAATTTACAACTCTCCTTGTGATTTTTTTAATTTATATTTTCGTTCTTGCCGTAGATTCATATTTTATTCATAAGATACGATATTAGATGAAATGAATTATAATTGCGAAGACTTGAAAATACACCGCTAAATATTGAATTCGCTTTCTCAAAGCTTCACTTTTACTTTAGTTGAAATATTGATCGCTTTAAAAGCATATTAAATATTAAAAATGTCATCCATTGAAAAAGGCCACAAACTGAGTACAAAGAAGAATATGAAAATAAATCTGGTAAAAGTAGATGATTTAGTTTTATTATTGTTTTTATATAATAATCCATTCTGTTTTTTTTTCATATATAAAAAATTCTGATGTGGACATCACATGACTTTCTTGTACGCCTATTAAATTATGTATACATATTTTTTCTTGCACTTCATTTAAACTTATTTCATGTGAAAGCGTCAATTTAAACCGTTAATAAATATTATTTACAATAATTTCACTGTTGTTTTTCTGATGCTGCTCATTGCAAATTACCAGAAATGTGGAAATCGTGTGCAACTAGTAACTCCAACATTAGATAATTACAATTCAATTGTCATTATTCGTATCTAGTCTAAAATATTTTAAAGAAACATATATATATATATATATATATATATATATATATATATATATATATATAAATAAATATATAATATAATATATATTCCAATATTTATATCAAACATCTTTGATAGCTTAAAAGTAAGTAAGAAAAAGGCAAAAATCATTTAGAAGTGTACGAAGTTCCGTCCCTTTTGATATTTTATTAGATAAAAATTGCTTAAATTTTATTAATTTGGTTATTATCCAATTACATTTTTAATACAGTCCAAAATAAAACAGAAAATTAATATTTATTTACGAAGAAGCAGTGTTAGCCCCGGCACGTTTATTAATTCATTTTTTGGTTGATGAAATTAGGTATTAGTTATAGAATAGGGAAGTGGTATTTTGTAGCGTATGAAAAATGCCATAATTGGCCGGGATTCAAACATGGGATCTCTGGATGAAAGGCCGAGACGCTACGATTCTGCCACGAAGCATGATTGAAATTTTATTTTTTTCAAAATTAGGCCTGTTTGATTTATAGCTTACCGTTTCTTCTGATAATTAAGCATTTCCAATAACAAACGTTTGATTAATATATGATCAGTGGTGATTATTCTACTATAATGTAACAAACAGAAAAAACGTTCTAAAATTGATTCATTAGAGTTGTAAAGAAAACTTTTAATCTGCAAAAAACAAATGTACAAACAACTGCAATTAGTAATAATCATTAGTTTGCTTGGCATTCTCCCGCTACCACCCCATTCGGTCGCCCTAAAGCATAAGACCGAATGTCTGTGCCACAAACGGCTACTGAGCCTTGAAACAGTTTAACGACCAGTGTCCTAAATAGCTCCTAGAGCTTACCTAACAGCGTGATCGGACTAACCGTGGTGCCACACACCACCGACTTTTGTGTCCCAACCGCTCACTTGTCATAATTTTACTAAAATGGGTAGGCGCACCCCGTCAACTACTAAAAATATATTTGACATCCATAATTTAAAATTTACTTTGTCTAAACAGCAATTCACTGCCACGCGTAGGTCGCTGAATGAATGCCAGCAAGTACCTGTCTATATTAAAGCGCTTGGAGCCTTAATTGGCTGGTGGTCAGCCATACGTCTCTAGGTTAGCTTCCCACAGCAGTGCGATAGGAGTCTTTTCCTTAAGTAAACTACTGATGTCGGTTGAAGAAACAACCGCATTAAGGAACTCCCACACGGTCCGACAATGCGGCTCTCGCCACTTTGACTCGCCGCTTGTGAGTGGCCAATTTTCCCCTTGACCTCTAAGTTCCAAGGTGGCCCGGTCTTTGGTCCTCCCAACAGCAGGGCAGTTAAACATCAGATGTTCATTTGACTGGACCTCCCGCAGACGCACAGCTCATCAGCTGCCAGGCGGAACCGAAACAGATATTGATTTAAATTAACATGGTTGGTGAGCACCTGGGCACCCTTTACCCTTAAAAACGAACTCGAAGCATACCATCTCCCCAAATGCAGTATAAACTTATACACGGATCTTCCCATAGTCGTGGTGTCCCATTCCAGCTACCATGCTTCCATCGCGAGGCTCTGCAGCCTCTTCCGCAGGTGAAAGATGGGCAGATGTTTAGTAATAATCATACAAATTAATGTTTAAAATTAACCTGAGCAGTGTTAAGGTTTTTAATAGAACGTACCGGTTGGTTTATTGGCGAACTCTCATCGCAAATCAGCTGATTTCGAATTTGAGAGTTCTAAGGTTCAAATCCTAGTAAAGGTGGTTTTAATTTTATACGGATTTGAATACTAGATCGTGTATACCGGTCTTCTTTAGTGGTTAGGTTTCAATTAACCTCACATCTCAGGAATGGTCGACTTGAGACTGTACAAGAGTACACAACATTCATACGTACTATCCTCACTCATCCTGTGAAGTAATACCTTACGGTGGTTCCAGTGGTTGAACAGAAAAAAGCTACTTAATAAGTGTACAATATATTACTTATAAATGAAACCTTACCGACAGGTTTTCTTTAACTGTGGGAATGTCCACATTTGATACTGTAATATACACCCACTTACTGTTATGAAATGTGTAGTAGTTGTACATAACATTTTTTATTAATAATATTTTTAATATAAAAGATTTTTGTAAATAGATTTTTAAAATTGTAGACTTCAATGTCAAGGCTGTTATATAGAATCAAATGCTCTCATTTTCTAATTATATAATTTTAAGTAAAAAGATAAATAATATTATTGATTTGTTTATTCAGCTATATTTTTGTAAAAATTATAAAATTAACATTTTAAACTTTGTATTATTTTTTATTATTGTTTTTCTTATAAATTATTATTTAAAAAATCGAAATTCCACTTTTAATAAAATTCATGATCAACATTTTATCTATCTCCATTTTTTCTGAACCGTATTCCCAGAGAATTTCATTATTGATGGAACTTCACAAAACGTGTTCTTAAAAAATCGTATGAATTGTCTCTGTCTCAATGTAGGGTCTATTGGGAACTGTAGAGGAAGGTCTCTTTATAAGATTTCAGACACCACTGAGATTTACCGTTGGGTTACTTTTTTTGAAATATTTATGAAAAATTCATAACTCTGAAATTTTTCTCTCTTTTTATTAATACTGGTACATAGAAATAACTTGTATTTATAAAAAAATATATATATAATATGTAATTTAATAATAATAATTTATAATATATATTTATGAGAGTGTACGTGCGCGCACGCACATTAGTTCCTAATAATCACTTTTTCAAGTAAAATATATGTAAAAATCATTAAAAATCGCCTATTGAAATTAAGTGTTATGTAAATGAAATTTAATCTTGTACAGATTCAGCCCGACCATTCCTGAGATATGCGAGTAATTAAACCATCACCAAAGAACACCGGTGTCTAGTACTCAAAGTGGTATATTAAGATGATTATTTTTAATTAGTTTAGGTTAAATATTCATAGCATATATTTCTCTGCCAATATTTTTTGTGTTTATAATTTCATAAAAAATAAATAAATAAATAAATAATAATAATAAATAAATAATTTCATAATCTTTTTTTACAAAAAGATTATGAGGATAACATCTTATCCAGTCACCATTTACTTCCATAATCAAAGAAGCTATTCCAGTTCAGCGTATTTTATGGCCGGTTGTGATGTCATCCGTTATGCATATAAGCTAAGCCTAGCTATTATATACGTGATCTGAACGTGATTGTTCAAATATATTATTGAATTTGTGTGCGAGACAGTGTTCGTAGAAGACACTATATAAGGAATAATAGGAATAATAATATACTATATAGAAATAACCTTAGCAAATATGGTATGCGATAGCAAATATGTAGTCAGAGAATTTTTTAGAGCATCGATCAATTTTTACTGGTCAAAATACATTCCTGGAAACATATTTCATAGGATATACACATTTTAAATATATTACATAGCGCATTTTTTGAGAAGAAAATTAAACAGAAGGGGGATAATTAATTTCCTCTATCATCCCTGCGATCGACTGAAGCACACACTCAAATAAACACTTCTTACGTACAATCAAGAGGGTATCAGCAGCTGTTAATATTCTATTCAAATTGATCACTGGAAACTGAAGGAATAGGTTATGAAATTTTCTATTGAATAATATTAGTAACTTGTAAATAAACAAGTAAAATTATTTATTCCTCTGTAAGTAACCGTATTTATATATTTCTCCTCCACACTCTACCCGCCAATTATAAAAATTCACAATCGTGTATTATTCGTTACTCTTATAAATTATGTAATGATAAGTAAAATAATATTTATTCTATCTCATGATCGCCATTTCTTTGTATTGTACCGGTCAACAGTTTAAATATTTTAAATTTTGAGTAAATTTTTAATTTTATTTGTTCATCTTGCCCAGTCAACTTTGATTGGTACTACCCAATAACGAAAATCTCGCGGAATTCTTAGTACAGCTACTCACGACAGTTGGAACAGAAAATTTCAAACATAATAAAAACTTTAAAATTTTTGGAAATATCAAAACTGCGACTATTTATTACTTAAATTTCAACCACTATTATTTATTTACGTTCAAAGAATCAAGTTCTGTTAATAATAATAATAAATGTGTAATGTTGTCTTAATGTTTACGAGGAACATTGAAAAACAGAAATAATAAATTATTCGTAAAAATAAGAATGATTCACGAAGAATGTAATAAACTTTCAGAACATATTCTACAAGTGAAAATAGAGGAGATAGTTTACTTAAACAAAGGTTCGGAATCGTTTCATTAGTGAGTGTCGGCTGGCGAAAGATTTCGCCCTGATTTCTGTCCCTCCGGTTAAATTAAGCTTGTAATTCTTGAGATCCAAATTAAGGGTAAATTTGTTGGTTTTATATGAAATCTAGTCTGAAATATTGAAAAAAATTGATTCTTGAATTGTATTTTTATATTATAAATCTTAGGTAATAGATAAAAGATTAGGGTTGCTAAGCACAGTATTTTATATAAAATAATTTTGTTAAATGGGTAATAAACACTTACAAATTATAAATAAAACTTATACAAAATTGGATTCTAAGTAAAAAAATGGTATAAATAGAATATACAGAAACTAAACTCGAACCTAAGAATTTCGAAGGTTGTTAAAAACAAAACATATCAAAATGGCAAATTTTCAACATAAAAGAATTAGAGGAACGTCTGACAAATTTTTACATTTATAGTATGAAATCACGGTTAGCCTTTTTTTTTTGTAAACTGACTGAATTAAAACATCTAAACGCGTTTTTAAGCATAAATAAGTACGATAAAAAATAGGAAGAGAAAAGATTATGGAGGTAGAAGAATTTTGTTACTTGGGAAGTAGAATTACTAAAGATGGACGTAGCAGGAGCGATATAAAATGACGAATAGCACAGGCGAAACGAGCCTACAGTCAGAAATATAATTTGTTTACATCAAAAATTAATTTAAACAAGTAACTCTTCTGGTGATGGGAAATCGGTGACAAAGAAAGATGAATTTTGAGGAACCATTAGGAGCTCCTAGAAGTCGTTCCTCAGAACTCTTCTTGTGCTGTACGTACTGTATTAAACATCAGACAATTCTGTAACGGTGAGTTCATTTTTTCAGTTAATTTTTCCTGTTTTGTTGTAAACCATGATTATTAGGTTCGTAATATGTAAAGTAATAAAGTAATAAGATAGTTTGAGGTTTAATAGGCTTTTTCTTAACGTCTCCCTATTATCCGACATTTTCGAAGTTCTGTTCTACCGGCCCGTTTAAGTCGGATAAGCGAGACTCTACTATATATATATATATATATTTTTTTTTTTTTTGTTAATAAACACAGAAAGTAATTTTATCAGAAATTGATCTATTTATCAAAAAACTAATTTAAAATTGTTGATATAATTTTCAACAGATTTTAGTGTGGTGGTGAAATTTAATTTTCCAACAGATATTACAATTCTTATGAAAATTAATTTGTTTTCAGTGGTATGTAAGGAACACCTGTTGACTCTGTTCAAAGTTTATCGCGTAAATACAGCTTGTAAGTACTTAATGAAGTGAGAAAATCTGGGGTGGTAAAAGATTATGGAACGGGAAAGACTTGGTGGTGAAGTGGCCGTACTTTCTGACTCTACATTTAAATCTTTTATATTTTCATGATCATACGCACGTCAACAATTATTTATATTTTTACATGGTTTTTAATGAAAGATTTTATTAATTGTTAAACAATATGTACTGATTGGATCATTTTTAATTCTTTTAACTATTCGGTGCAATCGTAATGGGCTGATCAGTTGCATGAAAGGATGTTTCTAGTAGAATTTTTACGATACCAGTAGACCGTAATTTTTATCTTAATTTATTTACATATAAATTTTAACTCTTTATATTTTTTATCTTCTATTATAAACTTTTGCTTTTTCCCTTTTCTTATATATATAATTTAAAATAAGAAAACGAAAATCAAATAAAACAACACATCAAATTCGAAAAGCCACCAAAAATATTATTCATCGGGCAGAGTGCTGTTCTACTGTGATGAAGGACATTTTCAAATCTTAAGTTAAGTTTGTATTTGTTATTCTTCTAAAATATTTAATTCTTACTTTTTTTAATATTAAACATTTTTTTCGTTTAATACCTAGTTAAAATCTACTGCATTTCGATATATTTTGTTTTTAATTAATTCAGCATTTTTACGTTTGCATTTAGTTTCTATGGATTTTATTCATACCTTTTATTTAAAATTAAATTTTAGTTTTGTTCAAAATTTTTTTGTTTATTACGCATTTAACAAAGTTATATTATTCCATACATAAAACGGTGTATTTCTCGATCACAGTTTTTTTTTTTTTTTTTTACCTCAGATTTCTTAGAAAAACTACTAAAAATACAGTGTAAGACCAATTTTTTTCCCATTTTTCAGGTCACATTTCATATAAAACCATGAGATTTACTCCCTAATTTGGTTACCAAGAATTATTCTGCCTAATTTTACGTAACGTGAAGAATTCAGGGCGGAATCTTTCGCCAACCAACACGCGCTAACGAAGCGTTTCCCAACCTATGTTTATATGAACTTTCTTCTTTATTTTCACCAATAAAACATGTCTTGAACGTTTGTTACATTCTTCGTGATTTACTTTGTATATATGTGCAATATATATGTTCTATGTGCAATTTTCCTACCATAAATTAGGTTATTTTTATTGTTAAATTTTTAGTGCTAATGTAATTTGTGTGATAAGAATGAAAAGGGGCTGGAATAGTTATTGTAATTATATGAGGTAATAGTTGGAGTCGTCCGTTTCTTAGATGGTTAAATTATGTATATTTGAACATACTATACATACTTGAAAAACTGGGATGATTACCTATTTTCAGTCCGTCTAGCTGTTCTATTGGACGGATCGGGCAGATTTTTTTTAATCTGCTCGGATTAGAGCGGCAAAATATGCTAATTTGCTATCAGACTTCTTTCAATAATTACTGCGTTGTTTCCGACGATCTTGTCTGTTTTCTGAAGAGGGTGGTGTGGTTCGTGATAAGTGGAACAATGAATGGAATGCTACCATCGATAATTAACTTCATCTAGTTAAGATCACTGTGTCACTGTGAGGCCCTCCATCCAAGAGTTGCCATCGAGAGGAGATTATTATTTGCCGTTTGCAAACAACGCACACTAGATTCACTCATGGTTTGGATCGATGCATCTGATTGTATTCGCTAAAACTGCCATCTGAGGGTACACCACATACTTATGGACTGTATCTGTTATGCGGCATTGCGTCAGAAATTTAAATTTGGAGCTAACTTCCGTAATATTTTAGGGAATAATACGGCGATGTTATCCAGTGCCTTGTATCTTAAGGCCGTGCATCTATATTCACATATTTGATTATTTTTATTATTATTATGATTATTTGATTATTATTATGATTATTTATACGCAATTGCTTATTGTAGTTATTCTGTGTCCAGCTGAGATAAGCACACATCGTTGTGCCCCCAGAAAAACCAACATATTAAAAATACTTTACTGCCATGGGACTCTCTCCCATTAAATCCCAACAGAGCAAAGAACGGGGGTGTGGTGTGGCGGAACGTCACTAGGCGGGTGTCTTCCCCTACGGGGTTGGGATGCCATGCGACTCTTCTTGTAGAAGAATTCGCTAAAGGAAGTCGTCCTCTGTCGATTGCGGTTATTTTTTTACTTGGCATTTCTCCCACCACATTTCGCGCAGCTCATCAGCTGCCAGGCGGAACCGAAACAGATACTGGTTTAAATTAACATGGTTGGTGAGCACCTGAGCAACCGTTGCCCTTAAAAACGAAGGAGAGGCATACCATCCCCGCAGATCCTGTAAATCTATACAAGGACCTTCCCTTAGTCGTGGCATGCCATTCTTGCTGCCATGCTTCCATCGCAAGGTTGTAAAGCCTCCTCTGAAGGCGGGAAATGGGAAACTGTTCGAAATTTAGAACCGGTGCATTGAGTTCATCGTTCCGCTCCGGTACTGGCCCGGCACGAAACCGCATCCGAAATACTTCGGCCTACAAATCTCTACATGGCTGCCGAACTTTTACCACTAAATCGATTGGAAGAGCCTTTCCCAATACGGTGGTAGCCTCGTAGGAGTTTGTTTTAAAAACACCAGTGCATACAATTAAGGCTCTGCGCTGGGCACTCCTTAAATTTTGAAGAAGTACTCTCTATTCATATCCAATCTATGCGTAAGAGGTCATGTTTTCAGAGACACCTCGGTACACCATGTACATTTGGCGACCCGACAACCAATAGTTTTTCCGAGCAATTCTCCTAAGTTTGTGCATCACTGAGACGACATCCGCCGCCACTTGCTTAATGTGTTATCGATTGCGGTTAGGACATACCAGAGCTACTCACGGGTAACTGATATCATCAGAAAACGCACTCCTATGTACATGATGTAACTGCTGCTTGACTATGCGCCACACTTTTGTGAATTTCATATATTGTGCAGCCTTGCGTTTATTATAAATTACCGAGAAACATTCGCCGTATATTACGCAATGAAATAAAAATTGTAGGCAAGATATCGTTATTTCTACAAACTATAAAATGTGCTTCATAAAATTTAATATTATTTATCACATGAAACCGAGAGTCAATTTTTTATTTTATTTTGTTATTCGTGTTGTGTATTTTATTCTGGCGATTTTGTTTCTTTTTTTTATTATTATAGTTTTAATCTCAGTTCTGCAATATTTTTGTTATCAGAGGGAGAGCCCTTTATACTCCTCTCGGACTTCTTTAAATTTTGTTTATATTTATTTAAATTTTGTATTATTTTTGTTAACTATTCTTTTTAATTTTTTTTTTTATCCTCCGGGTCCACAGTTAAGTACTGCTTCAGAGGAATAAGATGATTGATTTGTAGTATAAGTATATCGTATTTTTTAAATTCGATCTGTGATATTAGTTGTAATTTTGTTATTAATATTTTAGTTTTAGTTTTTTTTTAATTTAAGATATATTAATAACGAGAAATTTTTTTCAACCTCCCCCTTCACAAAAAAGGAATGACACAGATATGTCATCAAGCGACTCCAAAATTGAGTCTCCTCTGAAACTTCCTCAAAAAATTCTCTTTTATTATTTAATTGAGGAAATTTCCGCGGATATTACTCAAAAGAAAATCATTTTCATGGTCTGTTGCTTAGTCAATGTCTTTTCTGTTAATGCTTAATGACAGATCTGCGGCCATTCCGAGAAGAATAAAAAAAATCAGTTCGATCCGTCCATAAGAACATCTGGACGGACTAGAGATAGGTTTTGAACACGCATTTTAGTTAGGAAAGGAAAGAAAAAAACAAAGGAGTTGGTAGTGAGACGTATTGTAAATGGAATAGGTTTTTAGCTGATTTTTTTTAAATATATAATATTAGTTTGTAATAATAATTCTGCAAAGCAGCAAGGGGCCAATAGTTTTTGTTTTTTTTTTTTTTAATTAAAGAAATTAAATGAAAATTATATTTGTTATCCGCACTCGGGTCTAAAGGTTGCAAAAGAGAGATTCTTTCTTTAAGTCTGCTTAATAAATCTTTTAATAAAAATAAGTCCGCTTAACAAAGATTTTAATAAAAATTAAACTAATTAAAATAAAAAAAAGAATTTAAATGAGAAGTAGGTTTTAACCCGATATACGGTCTAGTATAGTTTTCTTGATGGAAGTCCATATTTCACAAAATTTTCTCTTCTTTTAATTAATTTTTTTTTTCATTTTTTGATTTACTAATTAAAAGCATATGCTTTAGTAAAAAGCAATTATGTCAATTATAACTAAGATATGTTTGGAATCATGGTATGATTTTTTATCTTGTAAGCATTTTAAGTACGTTTTCATTTCTGAAGATATATCAAATTATAAAAAAATAATCTTGTTATCTTTTTATATAAAATACCATACCACTTTATAATTTATATTAATACAAACAGCATTTCCAACGTTTTGTAATAGTGAGTACATCGGACGCTTAGAATGTCTGTGAGATGGTAAAATGAACAAGCAAGCATTTGACTTTGTACGTCGGTTTAAAACACATAAATAATGTACTATATGATTTACGTGCATACTATTAACGTGTAGTGAAGCGGCTCGCAAGACGCAACTTTAATGAATACACTCTTATGTATTATTAGTATATCATCATAATTGTTTTAGTAATTTTTTTTGTACTTTTCTAAGGACTGGGATATTCCCCAATCCTTAGCTGAGATTGGGGTATTAAGTTATTGGGGGATTCAGTGCTTAGTCGTTTAGTACCTTCTTTACAATTAGATGGTATTATATGAGACTAAATATAATATGGTATTATATTGATTTAAAAAATAAACAGTGTATTATAAAATATAATAAATGTGTTCTATTTATCAAAATAAAAAATCTAATACAGGTTTGGAAACGGCTTGTTTCTTAGTTATGTCTGTCGAAAAATTTAGCAGGCATATTTAAGTAATAATAGTTTCCTTTAAATTTTGAAGCCAAAGTTTTATAGCAAAATTAATATTCCTAGTTACAAAATTCGGAATATAAATGATCAAAGTTGATAATTTGTTAAACGTATTTCTTACTAAAAAGGATTGAGAACTTTTAAATCTTTAAGACCTGTAATTATAACTTGTGCTTGAGTTTCTCTTTACGCTTGCAAGTATATCACTTTGAACAGCTATTAATTACTGATCTTCGAAATTAAAATCTTCTGTTAATTATTTTCGGATTAATTATATTCTATCTATAGTTTAACGCCTTTTTAGCTTGGATTTATTTTCGTAAATTATCTGTAAATGTAACTTTCTTCATAATTAAGTAGGATATTTCCCCCAATGAGAATCTGATTGAACTGGTTTTATGATTCAGTTTGATACTTTCTTATACCATACATGCTGGAAATAAGTGAAGTTGTTTTTAGGAACCATATATCTCTTTATTTGTAGCCTTAATTTCTGAGAAAACTTTTTGTTGGTGCAAAAAAACTATGAACCCAAATTACGTATTATTTATTAGTCTTATGAACCAAAATCATTGATCAAGTATATACTAATCCCATATTTGTAAATATACCTGATCTCTCTAGGGCTTGTGAACGCAGCCACTATCTAAAAGAAACCTAAGTTTTTGCCAGAATGCTTTCGCTTGCTTCATATTACTTTTCCTCCAAGGATAGGTTCTCCTTCTTACTCACCACTCGCTTCTTTTACTTAACCTATTCCATACTTTTTGAGTTTCCTATCAGTGAGTGTAGATTTGACTTCCTTAGATCCTGAAGGCCAGGATTCCTTAGACCTGTAGAACCAGTCCATTTGTGAGGAGACTGTCTATGGATCAAGTAAGAAACTTCATTCCATGTCCAGTGGGGTTACACAATAAGCCTGATTTCTGAAAAACCTATCGGGTAAACGTGGCCCGTTAATTTCTCTTTTATAGAAATACAAAATTATAAAAGTATTTTTTTTTTTTTTGTAGCTTTTCACAATCTCATCTGATTTTTCCAGTGAACTTGTGTTTGAGTAAATATTTTTTCCATGAATTTGATATATGTTTGTAAAATTTAAATTGCTAATTGGTAGTTTCACTATAAAAGTTTGGGTTAATTTTTTATTGGTTAATTGTAATTTGAAAACAAAGAGTTTCAGGTTTTTTTCATTAAGATCAAAATATTTCATTAACAATCACCGCAATAATTGTATATTTTTACTAGGATTTCAGTTTTCTTCAAGTAAAATAAATAAAGAAGATTATTTATAATAGCCATTAGTAGTTTAAAAATAAAAGAACTTTTTTCTTTGAGGTTTAGGGGCACCAACTGGTGTTGTCATTAGCCCTTTTCCACGTAAAAAAAAATAATATTTTTCTCCACCCGACAAAATACTAGTGACGTACTCATTAGACTAGTCTTGTCAGTACAGACCATCTAATAAATAGACTTATCGTCGGATATTAAAACCACAAAATAAACACAATATGACAAGAATTAGCCATTAACACTAACGCAATAATTAACACTTAAAAACACATTAAAATATTCAAACGATTTCTAATAAAAATTTGTCAAAAAAGTATGAAAACAAATTAAAACATTAACACACAAAATTAAGTTAAATCACATAAGAACTAATTTCTAAATTTATATCGCCTAGGTTTCCCTTGAGGTCATCATTTTTTCTCTCTTTTCTCCATTTTCATGAAGGCCTCCAAGTTGTCTGAGGCCGCGGAAATAGACTCTTCTGATCCTCCGCAATAAATCACGGAGAATCTCCAGCTGCAAGCATCAGATGATGCCAGCTCCGATTGTGCGGTCAGCAGTTTATCAGAGTCAAGACTTGATACACTCCCCGCTAAAGATTTTGGGACAGCTGAAGTATCCGTCTTCTCATATAAATGCCTCCGTACCTTCGGAGACTCCATCGTTGAACGCTTGAAGTCCTCTTTTTCTAATATATTAATTCCCGGCTTCGCTATTGCCTGAATGGCATTTTTTTCTATGGTGACTACTAACCTTCTTCTGACTTAGCTTCGGGCTTCTTCTCTGTTTGAACCTCATTTTTGCCATTCATACGACTGGTCGATGACTCATTCCTGGGTTATGCAGAAATCTTAGCATCTGCTTTCTTCTGTGATGATTTGAAGCCGCTTTCTCTTGATGGTCGACTCTTCAACTTTTTGTTGATGATAAATTCAACCATGTATGCCAGTTCAGGAAATACGTCCTCTGTTTAATGGAAGCTGCAAAAGCTGCAGCAACCTGTGCATATGACGCAGGTTTTGGAATTCTGCCAAGCACAATTTTCCTGGCTTCAATATTGTTGACTTTCTGTGTAATCTTGATCTCTTGTACAGCTACTTCTTGTTTATAAGTCGGGCAATTCCTAGATCTTGTAGAGTGATGACCATGATAAATGGCACATACAGGTGGAGGATCCCTGCACAGGTCCCAGGGTGTAATGGGTCACCACATATACAGATTTGCTTCCTCGTACAACCTGCCGCTGTGTTTCCGAATCGCTGACATCTAAATCAGGCCAAAGAAGTCCGAATAAACGAACGAACGAACGTCTAAACTGTAAAATCTAGCTTTAATCTTCTGGACACTATGGCTTAATGAAGGTTAACACGTGCGATGCAAAGGATAGAACTTTCCCGTTGCGTTGTGTATTTAGTAAACGACACGCATCAACTCCTTGCTCATGAAGTTCCTCTACGATTTCCTCTTCTATACAATTTAAGAAATATCTACCTACGATAACACTCTTTGAGGAATTAAGTGTATTATGAGGTGCAACCTCAATGTCCAAGACTCCAATCAGCTTGGCTTTGAATAGCCATGAACATTGTATATCGTTGACAGTTTCAACGAACAGGCCAGAAGCAGTACTTCTTGTTTCTCTTATAGGTGGTGACACCTTCCATGATGTCACGAGCTATCACGAAGGGCTGACCTTTGAATTTGTCCTCATGACAAAAACCTTTAACAAGTGCGATGCAGAGCGTAGAACTTCCCCCCGTTGCATCATATATTTAGTCGACGACACCCAAAAAAAACAACAATCCGTATTCGACAACCCTCTTCCGGTAAGAACCGGAAGTTGAACGCTATCCACTATTCGAAAGATTGATTTCGGTTTTAGGTCAGACATCATTGCTGTTATTAAAAAAATTAGTTTTTTCAAAGTTAAAAACCCTTCTTAATTACTTGGGATGAAGTAAACTCCAAAGGTCATTTAGAGGTCAAAAATCGCATTTTTATAAAAAATTTTACAAACAAAACTTACGTATTTGTCAACGTAGAATCCAAATCCGTAGTCAGACTATGCATATTTTGTTTTAAGAAATGAAGCTTCAGTCTGGATAAATCACTTCCGGTGGGAATCGTATGTTAATATTATTAGCATTCCATACAGCATATCCAATTTTCTTAATATCGAACCATGATTTTTTCGATGGCTCAATATATTTTTATCATTTTAATAGGGTGGGTGGGAGACGAGTGGTTTTGAGCACCCATGATTTTTTCGATGGCTCAATATATTTATCGTCTTTAAAGAGAGTAGACGAGGGAGAGAGCACCCTTCTTTCTTTTTCTGTTTAGCCTCCAGAACCACCGTAAGGTATTATTTCAGAGGATGAATGATGTGTAGTCTTGTACAGTCTCAGTTCGATCGTTCCTGAGGTATGTGATTAATTTAAACCCAACCTCCAAAGAACATTTTGGCAATGTGTATATGACAACGTGGTATGGCCGTTGGCAACGTTGTATTGCCAATGGCCATATCACCATCGGTTCTCGTCCGATCACCGAAGTTAAGCAATGTCGGCCTCAGTCAGTACTTGGATGGGTTTTTTGAACACTCGATGTAATTCAAAGTAATATCGAACAGGATTTTATCTAAGATTAAAATTAAAAAAAAAAAATAAAACTTTAGAAAACATTATTATAAAATGTTGATTAATTAGAAAAAATAAATAAATAAATGCTTACGATTTTGAGGATTATTATAGTTTTTAATTTTATTCACTGAAGAGACATATATTTTAAGCTCTTTTAATTAATGGTTTTATAAATAACGGTGTGGTTAGTTGTGTTTGTTTTAATTATTAATGATTTTCAACGAAGAGTTGCTAAAAAATATATTTATATAAAATTGCATGAAAGTATATAAAACAATATTTTTTAAATGTACATAACATTTTTATTGAAAACAGCTGTTGTTTGTATACCAAGAGTAATTGCAAAAAAATAATATTAAAAAAAATAACAAACAAAAAGTTGTAATACGATATAAAACGCGTTCAATTTTACATTTGTAATTTCAAATAATTTAATAGAAAGAGAGTATTCATATTTACTTTAGTTGCAGTAAATAATTGTTCATTTTTCCCGTAATATACTACGATATAATCCTTTTTTGTTTATTTTATTGCAGCAAATAATTCAATTTTTTTCCAATTTTGTTGAATACAAAAAAAGAATTATATTATTGATCTGAGTATGGTCTTGTAATTAAATTACAATTGTATAATTAAAACTATTCTGATTACTCGTCATGGATTTTGTTTATTAATTTTGTTTTTTTTTTTTCATATCAATTCCATCCATCATCGATGACCTAGATGTTTAATATAATAATTAACGATCTTTTCTCTCAAGAGATGTAGTTTATTTATTATTACAGAATGAATTTTTTTTTACTTAATTTATTAAATTATACATTCTTTTTTTAATTGCTCAAAGTTATTCTTCATATTACGTAGTTTTGTCAGATATTTTTGTATTTACAAAAGAATTATTTTTCTATAAACAATTATTTGAAATTTCACACGTAAGTTATTAAAATGTATATAAAAAGCATAACTGTGTTTGGGTTAGTGTGTGTGTGTGTGTGTGTGTTTCAAGTCGGTGAATGATTCATATCAACGCCCAGCAAAGACTACAGATAAAAATTGGTGAAATACACGTTCTTCTTACGGTGTAAGTAGACACTAAGAAAGATTTTTTTTTTTAATTCCGAGTAAGAAGGGGTAAAATGGATAAAAATAAAATTTCTAATTTCTCGGTAACAAATGAAGACATCAGCTTAATTTTAAATGTGTGTAATCTTCATGTAAATATCTAAAAAAAAAACAAATGCTAAGTTCTTTCGGGATTTGACCTTGAAAAGTGTGAAGAAAGATAATAATTTTAAACAATGTTGCAACCTTTCCTCATTCCTCATGTTAAACAAGATATTAATTATAGTTGAGCTTACAAATACTCTTCAGATAAATATCTAACCACAATTTAGGAGTGTTTTTTGAATTTTGAATTTCGATTTTTAAGAGTTGTGATGGAGTACAACGCGGCTACCCAAACAATACAGCCACTTTTACTGTTAGTGCGATGCGACTGGTTTCACCTGCCTTCGGTCACTTGAATAAAAGATCTGATGTGGACACCACATGACTTCATTTTACGCCTATTAAATTAGATATACAAATTTTTTAAAGTATATAAAATTTAATTTCACTAATAACTTCTGATTTTTTCATTTTGTTTTTTTTTTATTGTTTAATTATTATTTATTGTAATTTTTTTTTACAATCAGAAGTTAATAATTATAAAAAAATCAATATATTTAAATTAACATTTTTTTTTTTTTAAATATGTATATGAAGTCGGATTCGAACCGATATGCGTTCCCCTTGTAAGATTCAAGTATTTCATTAATTAAAATTTTATTTGGCTATAACTCTGGAACCAGTGAAAATAAATACACTTATCATGTTTTGTTGAAAAGCATTCAATGAGAGCTTATTACAGCAGTAAAGTAAAAGTAAAAAATCAGAATGTTTTGCATTTTGGGCTTTTTTGTCAAGTAGATTAAAATCAAAAGGGGAGGTGCACAACTAGATGTTACAACAACTCTTAATCCAAAAGTTCACCATCCTACGTCTAGTAGTAGTTTTTGAGTTATCCGAGGTACATAAGTATGTACAGACGTCGCGCCGAAACTAGTCAGAATGGATTCAAGGATGGTCAAAATGGATATTTCTGTTGAAATCTGAAAACCGAAATTTTTCTGGATTACAATACTACTTCCTTTACTTCGTACAAGAAGTAAGTAAAAACATAAAATTAAAATAATTGACTGATACTGGAAACGCAAGTAATCATATAGCGGCCAGCCTCCGTGGCGCGAGTGGTCGCTCCTCTGGCTTTCATCCGGAGGTCCCGGGTTCGAATCCCGGTCAGGCATGGCATTTTCACATGCTATAAATCATTCATCTCATCCTCTGAAGCTCTAATGGGACCACTGTTAGGAATTGCAACAAAAATTAACCATATAGCGTGGACGAAACCGCGACGGGTATGCCATATATATATATATATATACAGAGTGTCCCATATAAAACGCAACCCAACCTTATACTGGTAGGTATTGAAATAATGAAAAGGCATGTGTAAATATAAATGTAATTTTTATTATTACCATCCATTACCTTACATTTAGAGTAAATGTTGGAAGTAGCCGCCATCTTCTTGAATACAAGCTTCAATTCTTTTTACAGCGTTTCTTGCAACTTTTTTCAAAGTTTGTGGCTGGATATTTAATACAGGTTGTTCAATATTGACTTTCAATTGTTCAAGTGTTCGTGGTTTGTTGCTGTAGGCTTTTTCTTTGAGGTAAGCCCGTAGAAAAAAATCTGCCGCAGTCAAATCTGGAGATCTTGATGGTCACAAGCCTCGACTGATAACAAGATTACCAAAGAATTCCTCAATGAAATCAGAAGTTAAACCTGCGTAGTGCGATGTCGCCCCGTCATGTTGTAGCCAGCAGTGTCTGTCTTCCTCTTCCAAGAGTGCGATAAACTGAAATAAAATATTCTGATATTGTTCTGCATTAATGGTGTACTCGAAAAAAATAGGACCGATTATTTTCTTCCGCGATATCGCGCACCACACGCCCAACTTCTGGAGGTGTAATTGTTTTTCATGATAAACGTGGGGCTTTTCATCACTCCAAATTCTACTGTTTTGGCTGTTTACGTAGCCATCCAAATTAAACCGTGCTTCATCTGTGAAAAATAACGAATCCGTAACATTAATTCCCTCACGCAGAAATCGACGGAACCGTTGACAATATTGTAGCCGTTTTTCTTTGTCGGGCTCAAGAAGTCGATGAACCGTTTGAATGCGATAAGGCCGTAATTGTAATCGTTTGGTCGCCCGATGAACAGTAGATTTAGACAAATTAATTTCAGCAGACAAACGTCTGATCGATTTATTTGGCGAGGTGAGTAATCGGTCTTTGATTTCAGTGTCTGGATCTGTATTCAACACTGACGCAGATCTTTTGTGTTCCTTAATACTGATGTTTTGTTAGGAGCTGGTTTATCTGGGTACTTATGGCGAAACAAATCTTGCACTGCAACCACTGATTTCGTACTGAAGTACTACTCGACAATGAAAACACGTCCATCTAGCTAAAACACCATCTTATCTCTAGCATTAAACTGAACATTATGATTGTATTGTTGTTAGTATCGGTAGTGTTCTACTGCGTCGCCGCGTTCAGATGTTGGACGAGTCCATTTCAGTAACGTTTAGGGTCCATTTCAGTAACGTGTAGGGGAGTATGCTTGACTTTTGAAATTTCATGGATGAGTGATTGATGGGTTGCGTTTTATATGGGACACCCTGTATATATGTATATATACAGCATATATATATATATATATATATATATATATATGCCAGGTGTGTGTGTGTATATATATATATATATATATACACACACACACACACACACACACACACACAGACACCCTTATTTTAATAGTACATTTATTACTTTTTTTTTACAATACTCTTTTCTTTTTAATCTTTTTTTATTACCATTTTTAAAGGTACAGAATAAGTATTTCCTTTTTAAAAACACTAAATTGGCTCCACTTAATTTAATTAAAAGGTGCAAAAAAATGTTATGTGTTCCTTACTGTATTACTTTTTTATTTTACTTCTGAAGTCAGAATTAAACAATTGCCTTACACTAAATGGTTTTAAAAACCTTCCTTTTATTTCCTAGTATTAAATACAAACTTTTTATATCTGTATATTTTAATTACTGAAAAATACTCTTTTGTGCAATTTTTATTACTTTGTTTTAAAGTTCATTTAAAAAAGGAGCGCTATTAAATTCGACACGTTTTTTTTTATATATATTTAACCCTTATTCTTCATTACGGTTTTGATGATTATTTTTTTTTTTTTTTTTTTTTTTTTTACTGAGGAACTTTCCACTCATGGTCTCGTCGTACATTTCTTTCAGGTTACTTTGATTGATTTTTTAAATTAAAAGTTATACAACTTCAAATAGGCAATACAAAAGTAATACATATAATAATATTTTTGTTTTTTAACTCGGTCTAATTTAAATTTCATCTTTTATTCTATGAATAAATAATTAAATTGGGATCGTATATTTTTTTACCTATTTTTAAAGAATTTTAATCAAAATTTTTAGTATTTAGTTTTAGTTGTTTTCAATTTTTCTAATTTATTTCTTCGCCCGTTGAATTTGCATGGAGTAAAATCTAGGCTTACATTTACAACTGCCAGTTGTCCTTTATTACAATCAACGTGAAGGGTGACATTTAAAAAAAATAACACGAGTTAATAAAACATTTAATTTCAACGTCAGATTGAATTCGATCAAAACAGTTAAAGGAAGAATGATATTTTGGGATTATGCTTTAGTGATCTCAAAAATATTAAAAGCTTGATTATTAGAAATATAAATAATACACATGCTTAGTAAAATAAATATTTATCATTTATAATAGTATTTTTCTAAATAAAATAAAAAGTTTTAAAGAAATAAAAGCAATTATTTAAAAAATCGCATTAAAAAAATGTCCTTTCTTCTTTCAATTTTGAATCTTTGAAATTGGAAAATTACCTCACTCTTAATTGGAATGAATGAATAAACCTTTTTTTTCCTTTTAGAAGATATGACACAAAAACAATTACAATACATAGTTTGGAAACAACTCTGTAAATGATTACCTGTGCACAGGTACTATAATAGATTTAATATTAAATGAATTGTTTATAATAAACTTATAAACAAATTATATAATAATTAATTATTAATAGGTTAGTAACATTTCATTTAATATTAATTCTATTTCATAACAGTTGCAAACATGACGTTACTGTCATACTGACGTACGAATTAATTTTATTATTGACGACCGACTATTATGAACGTAACAGTTAATTTAAAAACGATTATTGATTTGAATTTAAATTAACATCTTTTAGAAAATCCCTGAAGGTGGAAAGAAAATCCCTGAAGCTCCGAAAGTACTAGGATTTACACTTTTTAAATTTTGGTAATTGAAAATTTAATTTATACAAATATAAATTAACTAATTAGTTGTACCATTAGTAGTTAACAAAAGTTTTAAATCAAATTAATAAATTTAATACTTTTCTTTAAGTTCAATCTTTTAATCTTTTAATTTAATGCCAAAATAAAAATTATTGAATTCAATAATATCATTATTGAATTTCCTTATTCTGCTTATAAATCAGTTTATATTTTATAGAGATTTAATATATAGCTAGGATATTTAATAAAGCGGATAATTTCCATGAAATAAATTAATATTGTATGTATCAGTAATATTTTAATTAATTTATCCATTATGATGGTGATATTGTTTTTTTTTTTTTTTAATTTATTTAATGCATTTTTCTTGTTAATGTGTGCATTCATAACAAATGAATAAAAATTTTATCGAATAAAATATTCATAAGACTTTTTAAATAGTTTTATGTAATCGTATAACTAATTTTATCAGATAAAATATATTGTTTAAAATATATATCTGTTAGCTACATCTTCTTAGTATTTAGTTTTATATATAAACTTTGAAGTTTAAGCTCAAAAGTTTAAAGATAACAAAATAATATAGCAGAGTTCTCTTCTGTTCAGTTTGATCTTTGTTTGATCTTAAGATTTTATTACACAATATCCCAAAGGGGATCAATCTGGTAAGTTAAGATATCAGAAACTTAATAGGTTTTTATATCGTAACTTACGAGAAAGTACTCGTTCATTTTTTAGATTCTATATTTTTGTGTGCAGGGGATATATTCATTTTTGTTTTTTTTTTATTCTATTACTTGTTTAATTTACTAATTAATTGTTTCCGCTTATTTATTTATTATGTAAGTTACAGTTATTATTATTATTATTCCACACTTTCACAGCTTTTACTTTTTCCCAGTGACATTCCTTAAACTTGGAGTAATTTATACCAACGAGATTAGGCTTCCTATTGTTGACTAAGTGCCTTCCGAGCAACATGGCAGGTGTCAGTTATCACGCTCCTTTGCATGAGCGCGTGGGACTTCCATTGGATCTTCAGTTTTGCAAGACTGTTGTGCAAAGTAGATGGTATTATTCCCTCTCCAGATATAATTAATGTGAATTATACAAACTTCTTTTTGATTCCACATTTGTTCAATTTCAAAAGCAAGATCGGTATATTTCTGCAGCTTCTCATTGTGTTTAGTGTTGATGTTGGTACTTCATGGGAAGGCTACGTCTATTAGGTTAGTTACTTTTTCCATTTTATCAACTACTCCTATATCTGGCCTATTACAGTTGATGGGTTTTGCTGTTGCAATTCCCTGGTTCCAGAAAATTTTGTGTTGTTGTTCAAAAAGGAGGCTGGCTCATAAGTATAGTAGGGCCCTTTATAAAACTGTAACTTTTATCTACTGCAGAGTTCTATGTGTACAATTTTTGCCACGTTGTTGTCTCCTGGTGTACTCCATCGGAGCTAGAATCGGACAGCCAGTGATTATATGGTCTATTCTTTCATTGTGTTGCATACGTAGCCTAAATTTGTTGTTGATATTTTCTTTAAGAATAAATTTCTTAAAATTTCTTGTTGCTACTACTTGATCCTGTATGCTACATATAAACCCCTCCGTCTCGGAATGTAAGTTTCCTTGCACAAGCCAATTATTTGAAGCTGTTTTGTCGACATCTTCCTGCTGTAGACGGTGCCTATACCTCCCATGCAACTCTTTTCTTCCCCAATCTTGAATTTTATCTGCATTGCTCTCTTTCTTGTGTTCTACGTTGTTAGTCCTTTTGGCTAGATTTAATGGCGTATATTTTTGGTCTGCCGCTACGATGACTTGATAGAAGGGGTGTTGCCTGCTATGGAAGTAATCCCTTAAGTTTTCGTTCTGGCCGTAGCATAGATTTTTAATATCGAGTACTACTCTTTTACGTTCCTTTTTCGGGAGCTTAAATCTTTCTTTTGACGAGTGGATGTGGTGGTACCTTTATTGGTAGAATATTTTTATAGTGAGTCTGTTCAACTCGTCTAACTCTGCTTCACTGTATTTTATTATACCTAACGCATATATGTACTGGCACTGAATATGTGCTCACTGCCTTCACTTTATTTCCCCCATTAAGTTCCGATTTTAAAATTAATTTTAATTTTCATACGTTTTCTTAAGTTTTTCCTTAATGGTTTGTGCTCCAATTTTATCGTTTGATGGCATCCTAGGTACTTGTACATGTCCTCTATGCTATCTACATGCTTGTACCTCTATGCTACATGTCCTTTATGCTTGTACATTGCTTCTATGCTACCCTGGGCCTGCAGGTCGTAATTCTGCGCCTGGTGGAACTTTCCCTTCATATTGGCGTTTATCTTGCATTTACTTATTCCTAGCTCCATTTTTTTCGCTGCACATTTCGACAAGTTTGAGCAGTTGCTGCAGCTGATGTTCAGTCCCTCCATAAATTTTATTATTATTATTTTAAACATATCTCCTTCGCTTCTTTTAAAAACTTTAGTTTTCTTTGACAAATTTATGTTTTCAATTATGGAAGGCAGATCAGCTGACATGTTTAATATTATTCAGTAGTTCGGTATCAAACGTTTCACAGCCAGAACATATAATTTATAATTTCATATTTCTTTATCCTCTTCCACAATAATTAAAAGTCTTAAAATGCGCCTTCTTATGGAATCTAGGTCAAATTCAACAGACAAATCGATAAAATAATTTTTCCTTGTAACTCATATCTGGACTATTAAAAAAATTCCTTTCGGCACGCCGAAAGGCGGAGGTTGATTTCCCCGGTGCTAAATATGGAATAAAAAATATTTTCACCTTAAAGTTAAGAAAAACATCAAATTTATTCAATATTACAATGGTTGCATGTGAAAAAAGTTTCGCATGTTTAGCATACGACAAGCCCCATCTTCTTACAAATCCAGCAACATTTTGGTTATCCCTTGCCGTAAGGGTTGGTCATATCAAAAATTTTCAGACAAAAGTTTTAGATAATGTTTAGAGGACTAACGACCACTTTAAACCGATTCGACTGTTAACTGTGACTATTAAGGGAGGTATGATTTTGATTGTCTTCGAAACCCCATTTTTTCTACTCCCTGGGCCAATGGTTGGTAATATAAAAAAACTTTACTTAGATAAGTTTTAGGGTCTTATCAAAAAAATAGTAGAAACTTTAAACGAATTCGATATTTTACTTAACAAGAAAGTTATAACGATTTTTATTTTCGAAAAAGTTCGCCTATTTCCACCCCGATGGTCCGATTTTTCCCATTAACGAATTCGACCGAGATTTTAGGTCGTTATATTTTATGTATCAATTTGAAAGTGACTGGCGCAAAATTACGGCAGTTATCGTATTCACAAGAAAGTAAAATATATAAACTTTTGAACTGACGCTGGTTTTGGGGTCTGGGAGGATGAGAAACGCGAAGATACGTCGAAATTTTCCGAGAGTCGAATCATGATACCGATTACAATAGGCAGCTTTCTTATGAAATCTACCTAAAAACAACAAGCGATCTTTTACTCTTTAACAATTAATTAATTTAATTTTGCAAGAGGTAATAAATTTTATAAATGAAGATGAAAATTAGTAGACCAGTATTATTGATACCAGGAGATATTTCTGTAACGGGTCAATAATTAGTTTCTTGACGTAATATCCAATCCCTCAAACTATTCTGAATTGTTCTCAATACAAGTAGTTGATTACGAAATCGAGTTAAAATTATTCCGTCAGTGGTCCAACCTTTTAAGAAAAATATAATTCATTCTTACTTACGTATATTAGTATCTGTAAACCAGAATATTTCGATTTCAATATCCATGCATTATTCTGTAGACAAGGTATAATAATAAAAATAAAAAAACAGTTTAAAACTGTAGGTGATGAAGTAAAGAAATAGTTGCTTCATGTGTTAAGGCAGTCGACAATCACCTAATCCCATGAAGTACTTTAATTCTTTGTGTACAACCAACCAATCGTCTTCTTTGAGACACCTTACACAAAAAAGAGGTTATGCAGTGTATTTTCATCAAAGATTTAGCCAAATTAAAAACCAGTTAGAGACTTATATTACCAATGAGAGTTGTAATATTTGTTCCAGGGTTTTAAGATCATTTTTGTTTCATAAGCTTACAAAAAATAATATCATAAAACAAACGACACCTTAATGTTCTAGATGCTAAGCAATCTGAGACAATTGTAGAGAAAAACATCGCAAGTTTTAAAGGATGCACAATTTACAGAAATTTAAATTACATGTTTACAAATACTTTGAAACTAACTTATCTCAAATATATATTTGTTATTAACCAAAATGAAAAACAACAGTAATACTACGCAAAAACAGTCTCTCGACTACAAATTGATGGTGACACTGTCAGTAGAAACCTCTTTTATTATTAAAAGAGAAATATAATAATATCTTTATATTCTGTGAACGCAATCACAAAATATGAACCGTGAAAATTTTGACATTCTTATTACTGCAGTAGAATGAATGCTTACTAGATTTGAACAGATGATGGATCACGTCGAATAATTGATCTTGTCATGTCAGACAAGTGAACAAAGACAAATGTTTTTTAAAACAAAACGATCTTGTTATAATTTTACAAATGAGGTTTACTGAAAGAAGGTATATAAAATTCAAAAGGTCTGACACATATACGAGACCTATTAACCATCTTTCCGTAATGCCCATGAAAGAACGGTTATTATGAAATAAAATGTTACAGGCCTATTAATTCCATTCAAGAATACGTTCAAGCAACATACATAACAGTTTAAGGACTTGCTATCTCGCACACTCTTGTTTACCGTTTTTCCTTGCTGTCCTACAAGTCGTGTAATTAAGGAAAGAAATTTTCAGTGTACATGACCCTAGGCTTATTCTGTTGGCGACTGGAACTCTAGAACACACACACAAACACGAACGATTATTATCTTTTAAGGGGACGAGAGCTTTTTCAAATTTAGAAAAATGATTAAGATAAAGGATTATTTAACATAATTTACAGATGAACTATTCAATTTGAACGAAGTGATTAAATTACAATACTTTTCATATAAGCAGGTTTAAGAGATATTGAACTTGCAAATGTTATCATTATTTATAAAACAAAATGTTGTAAAAACTTTTCTTTAAACACAATATGTATTCCATTTTTAATGCGAGTCAATATTTTGAGGTAAATTTTAATATATTACTACTAAAAAGGATATTCAAATGAAGGCGTTTGTAAAGATTTTTAAACAAAGTCAGTGTTTTTAAAAGTTTTACAGTTTGTGCCGCGTAAGAAAATTCCATCAGTTAGTCCATTTCTGTGCAAGAAAAAAGCTTAATTGACTTTTAAATTGTTTTTAAAATATTCTATTACACCTCTGATTATTTCTGAGCATCCTACTCTACTAAACTGCATTTATATTTGTCTGTGTGTGCGTCCCCCTTAGCTTAGCACCGGAATGTACCGAACACTAGCGGAAAATCCCGATTCATTAGTACATCTCAAGTGGTAGTCAGGTGCATACTTGTTTTATTATTATATGCCGATATAACGTATACATATATAATATATATATATATATATATATATATATATCAACGTTTTCGGAGAATTTATTTACCGGATCAAATTTTCGGACGAAAATCGCAAATATCTCAAAAACGATCGGTGCTAGGGCTCTGAAATTTTTTTTAGACCGGATGATAATATTTTCAAGTGCTTCGGGGTGGCGTGCGGAAATTGGTGAGGGGGTGTGCCACCGTAATATCTTGGCAACCGCTCGTCTGATTTTCACGATTCAAACGGCAAATGTATCAACAGGTCGAGCGCTAACTGTTTAATGCAATGGATAGACTCTTGATTGACCGAATCTTGGTTATCCGGAAATTAAATCGCTTAGCCCTGTGTTTTGATTGCACTCGTTCATCGTAAAACGTACCAAGCCAATCTTTCGCTAAATACGCTCAAACTTGTGTGCTAGTGTAGCTGTAAGGTATAAACTTATGAAGAATAAAAACTATAAAATGAAAAATATATAAAAAACCTTTTAAAACCTACTCTTAAATTAAACGCACGAAATGTAAAAAATAATTTTAAGATGGTATCTCAGAGTGGATTTGACAACAAACTTTGATGAATGGCCTAAAGAGTGGGGTGCAAACATGCATAAGAAAAAATTGGCATAAACATCCAATTTTTAATTTGAAGCTATGACTCACATAATCTTACATACCACCATCAAAACTTGTCGTCAAATCCATTCTGAGATACCGTCCTAAAATTATTCTTTACCTTTTAGTGCGTTTAATTTAAGAGTGGTGTTTTAACAAATATTTTTTACATATATTTTATTTATTTATGTGATTGTTTTCTTCATAAAATAATGAACTATAACCAATAAGTAGATATCGGAATGTTCCGATCACTAGCGGAAAATTTCGATTCGTTAGTATCAATTTCTACAGTTAAATTTCTAATTTAACTTTCGTTACATCAATTTTTATCATTCAAATAAAAATATTTTTACACAAGAAGTAATCAGTTTTGGACACCTAATAATTCCATTGCTGGACCCCGCCCGCCAGGGCAACCTTCTTGGAGGGTCTAGGTGCGGAGGCGTGCCATAGGCACGCCCTGCAGCTAGTGTTTATAATAAATTATAGCTTAACGCAATAATTTTATAAAATGAAATTAATTTAATCACTTCAAAGACACGTTCATCGTGTTATAATTTATATCGTTTTTATAAATATGTACTTGTATTTACACTTTCTATTGTTGACAGTTGAGATAATAGAAACTTTTTTACAAAGATTTCCCATTTTCGGTTTGAAACATCAAGGCAATTTGTCGTAACATTATTTTTTACTTTATAAAACTTTCGAATAATTTGTATCCAATTCTTACATTCGTTTTATATAATTTTTACTAGTTTTAAATTCAATTACTTATTTTCTATTTATATTATTAAATTCATTTTATTACTGTAGTTTGTGATTCGTTGGTTTTCTGTCTGTAAAAAATTTACTATCCGGTCTGTACTTAGTATTTATATGCTGTTACTATGCTGTATGCATTTAGTATATAATTTTACTTATTCTTATAAATAAGTAAATAATTACGTTCCTACCAGATTTTTTTACATATTCCTGATTTCAAAAATACTAAAGTGTATGTTTCAAAATCCATTATATGTTTGCATAAATATATGCTAATGCTTTGTAATTCAGATATGGTTTAATCTTTAATCATGAAATTTGGTGTCGTAATTTATATATTAAAAAAGAATGTGTTGGGGAAAAATTTTAGGGGGAATAATATTGCAAGATATCTGTAATTGAATTCACTATTGCCAAGTTGTAGAATTAATTTAATAATTATTTCGTACAAAAACAGGAGCTACTACAGTTCGTTATTGAAACTCCACTGGACAAATTCTTACAGCACGTTTTCCTTTCCATTTTTAGCTTTACGCGATTTTTTAAATTTAATTATTGCTATTTCAAAACAGAAACAGTTTTGGAGAAAAATGTGTTTTACCAAAATTGGATTTAAAATATTCGAGAAAGAAAACTTTCAATTAAATTGTTTTTTCATACAAGATTCATACTAGGATTGTTATCGCGAAAAATTTCGGTTTTCAGATTTCAATGTAAATATCCATTTTGACCATCCCTGAATTTATTTTGACTAGTTTCGGCGTGACATCATTACGCATCTGACATAACTCAAAAATGATTAGCCGTTGGATGTTGAAATCTTGAATTGAGGACTGTTGTAACATCTAGTTGTGCACCTATCCTTTTGATTGCAATCAGCTGAATCAAAGGTTTCCAAAAAAGTCCAAAATCTAAAAAAATCTAGATTTTGGACTTTTTCTTAACTGCAGTAATAAGTCATCATCGAGAGCTTTTCAACGATATGTCATCAGTCGTACCTATTTTCATTGGTTTTAGAGTTATAACCGAATAAACTTTTAATTAATGAACTATTTGGATCTTACAAGGGGAAGACACATCGGTTCAAATCCGACTTCATTTCCTTTTTTTTAATTTTTTTTTAAAAATTAAATATATTGATTTCTTAATAATTATTATTTCTGATTGTAAAAAAAAAAAATTACAGTAAATAATAATTCAATATTAACAATAAATATATATATATATATATATATATATATATATATATAGAAAAACAACAGAAATTATTAATGGAATAAAATTTTGTATACATAATTTAATAAGCGTATAAGGAAGTTACGTGGTGTCCATATCGGATTTTTTTCCTATAAAAATTTGTGTGTTTTCAGTTTCTTTCTGTTATGTTTCAATTTTTAAACTTTAAGCTAATTACTTCATCCTAGTTTCTCAATCATCTATTTTATGTATTCCAGGTTGTCTTCCAGACAACCCTTTCTATTAATAATTTAAATTAACCTTGATATACGTATATTATGGTCAAATAACCGAGTTCCTTCCTTTACAGGATTCTGTCGCATATTTCTCTCTTTTTCGATTCGTGTTAAGGTAAAGGAATTTTTATTTTGTGATTTATCAAATCATGTAATTTTCAGTATCTATTTACGATTCAACATTTCAAAGGTTTTTATTCTTTTCGTTTCTATTTTTCCTGTTGTCTAAAGTTTTACTTATAGAAAGTACTACATTCTAGACAAAAAATTCTACGATTGATCTGGCAGTTTATTATTTTTTTTGTCAAATAACATCTTCTTCCGTGTGCAGTTGGCTTATGATCTTTACGTTATTTTATCTTTCCTTTATAATTTTACTTAGCAAATAAAATTCTGTCGTTTCTATTATATTACGTTCCCTCTAAATATTTATTTTTCATTACATTTCATCTCATGACTTATGTTTTTACCTTATTTACTTTCAAACTGAATTTTTCCTGTAGCAAAAAGTCTAATCTATTCAGTATTTTTCATAACTTATTTTATTGTTTTTATTAAAATAACATCATCATTATGTTCTAACATCCTAATTTGTTTTTGTTGGATATTCATTCCACTTACAAAGTTTTATCTTAATTTCTGTATTATTTTTCCTATCCTGTAAGTTGAAAAATAATGGGGACAAAATATTGAACCTTGACTCATTTCTTTTTGAATCAGAGCTCGTCTTTCTACTCGTAGAATTAGAGCTTTCTACTCGTAGAACTACCAATCTGTTTCTTATACAGATTTTTAAATAGCTATTATTTCTCTAATAGTATAACATTATACACAAATTTTTTTAATCAATCATTTTATTAACACAATGTTAATGGTTGGATTAATACTTAATTAATTTGTTTTAACCATTTCTAAATAGTAGAAGTTGTTTATTTTTTTTGTTTAATTTTTATTGCGAATTCTTCTGAGATATTATACAAATAATTAGTATTTCAGTTAGGATTAGTTATTTCTCTTAATAAAAAATAATTTTGCTAATCATTGATTTAAATTTAAGTAATTAATACTCTAATAATATTTTTGAAATTAAATGGTTGTGTTATCAGTTTGCTTTGATGGTTGGATTAAATGAATGGTGTTACTCACTAATTTAGGAATAATTCTAGATAATTCCAAATGTCGAATTTCAATTAAGATAATTATACGTTTTGAGGCTAATTATATTTATTCGAAAAAAGTTAGAAGATAAATAATATTTCATCATTAAATTCATACTCACTTGCCTTTAATATTGACAAAACCAAATGAATAAACATGTTATCTATAAAGGGTAGAAATAATAACAGAGATGGATTCACGCTCAAGCACATTAATAAACCGATTCAAGGAAGATGGGAAATGTAATCCTAGTGCTATTCCCATCCATAATAATGGAGTTGAAAGCCACGACTGGTGATTGAACAGTAGCAAGGGTTAAAGTATTAACACATTAGGCTTATTGTTCGCGTCATGTATTTTAGTAATACAACAAAGACTGATATTCCTGTTTGGGATTCATATTTGCACGTTTCATTAAAATCTGGACTTTTCATTATTACTAATTATTCTATAAAATTTATACGAATTTAGTTTGTTCTTTTTTTTCACCGAATCTCGAAGTATTAGATTCTATTTCTTTTATTTGCGTGTGTTGTTTTTAAGGTTCAAAGGAACACAAGATCCAATAGAATAAGGGAAGAAATCAAATAAATTTATCAAGTTTATCGAGTTCCCTTGGGATCAGTGTATCCCAAGGGAACATAAGTTTAAACCAAATATATTGTGTGTGCAGCTTTATATAACTTAAATAATAATCTTTATTTTTGTTACTTTATGATTTACTGATCCAAAACGTATGAAATTATTATTTTATAATGATCTATCAATATATGCTACTTTAGTCTACTGAACTAGAAATTTATTACACTTGCTTCATCACAGTAAAATGTTATATGTTTAATTGGATCTAAATACCAATTTTATTACTGTGTGCTAGTCGTTGATGTCCGGTTAACGGCACTTTTTTGATAAATCTAAGATTTAAGAATATTAAATTGGTTTACTGCCCTAGAAATTTTCGTTCTTATAGCTGTATATATTATATATAGCTGTTTATATATATAAATTAATCTTATAGCTGTTTATATATATAAAAGTTAGATTTCATAACCAAACGATTACAGACGGCTTAGTATGAAACAGGAATCATTCTTGAGGGAGATTAAAGCATCCGAACTTGGCTTAATAGGAAAATAAGGAAAAAGCGGTTTTTTGTTGTTTTTCTTCACTGAGCCAAGTGTTGGCTAATATTAGGATTCATTATTTATCGGCAGAAATCGGTGTGTCAATACCTTTACAAATTATTTTTCCTAGTCTACCTTATACTTCAGATGTTTATAAAACACCTATAATTACTGATTACACTAGTCATAATTGCTTTCTTTGAATGTTTCCTATTTAACTAATCTCTTTGGTGAACAGATTGATGGTATGAAAAATTTAATATCCCTTACATTTCTGTAGGCTTTGTATAGTCACTTTATAATAATACATTCGGATCAGTGAAAAAGTAAAAGAAAAACCATTTTACTCTTCACTTTTCCTTGGAAGCCTGGTAGAGGATGCTTGTAATTTTTAGAAGGATTATACTACTGTCAGGAATTACTTTCCTCGTTTCAGGTTTCGTAAACCCTTTCTTTTAAAGCATAGACTTACTTACATGAGGATCAAAAAAACTGTTTATTAATCTAAAACAAAGTTTTGAAATACGGTACTGGATCGGGTGGTATAACTTAACAGTTGCAGGTCAGTCGACATAAAACCCAACTATCCATCAATAAAATGAAAAATAATACACCTAATGTGTTATTGCAGATCAGCATACCAATCATAACGAAATTCAATTGATATTCCACCGTAAAATTAATACTTTCACTCTGTTTATCATAGGACTGGCTATATTAACTACAGCTGGGACCTTTGCTTTACTTTCAGAGAAAGCAACTCTAACTCCAGCGTAGGACTAGTGCCTCTTGCATCTCAGATACATTATATGTATCTTATCGATAAAAAGAACTGGGACAGATAATGTAAAAAAATAATTTTCCACCCTCGTATACACACCCTCTCTATCACTCTATCTCTCTCTCTCTCTCTCTCTCTCTCTTTCTTTCTCTCTCTCTCTCTCTCTTTCTCTCTCTCTTTTTTTTTTTGAGAAAAAATGCATTAATTTATACGTGGTGAATAATTTTTTTCTGATTTATCAATTTATCCATTCCAATTAAATTTTTATTTAAGTTTTCTGTTATGGAAATAGGATGGATATCAATCATACGCGTGTAAGGATTACTGTATAAATTACTTTAAAACACAGAGTAAATATGCCTGCTAAAAAGCCTTCTTAAACAAGCCTTCGTCTTATTTAAAATAATTTTTCTTTCTTTTTAAAAATTTATCAATAAAGTTTTGTAAAAATTTACTTTCTGAGCAAAATTATAATAAGCAAATATTTATCTTTAGATAAGAACAATCTACTTTAGGTTATCACGTTTTTTTAATATATTTTTTTAAGAAATATATTTTCTTTTTTGCAAATATATTATTTTATAATGCAATGTTCATGCCGTAATGAATCTGCTTTTTTGATTTACTTATGATGTAAGGTGTACTATACTGTAATATTTTATAGTATAAATTCACTGTCACTAGTTTTTTTAAACTACCGTTTATAAAATACACTGGCACACTATCAAATACCTTTCATTAAACTGAGAAAAATTGTATTAGTTAATATCATAGACACGTAGTTTGGCATGTAGTGTCAATTATATGTACCGTTCTGTTATAATTACCTATATTACCACACATTCTCTATCCTAAAACTTTTTTTTAGAGAAAATTACGGGTATCGATTCTGTGGTCATTAGTCTTCCCTGCTCCATAACAAAAAAGAAAAAAAGTTCTTTCCCTTCCGAATAAAATCACTAAATAACTAGACCGAAGACTAATCAGACAAATCATCCAGAAATAGACTTATCATAGGTCATTAAAAACCACTAGAAAACACAACATCCTAGGGCCCTTGCCACTTATAAACATACTTACATTTTAAATAAATGTTGTCATCTATCAACTGATGTAATAATTTTTCAATTCTTATCATAACTCATACTTAATGAACATTCGTCAAAAAACTTATAAAAACCTTCAATTATACCATCCATCGTCTAGGTTTACCTGTAGGCCATCCTTTTTTCTTTCCTTCCCCTGACATCCTTCACCTCTACTCCCAGAATATCGGAAGTTTCGAAATTCTTCTGATCCTCCGCAGTAAACCACAAAGGATATATTGCAGTCGGTATCAGATGATGCCAACATAGATAGGTCGGTGTTAATCAGAGTCAGTTTAGAGATTATTTCCTTTGACTTAAAGGAAGCTGCAAGAGTTGCAGCAACCTAGCTTGAGACGCAATATTTAGCGATCTGCTAGTTACAATTTTTCTATCATCGAAATAGTCGTTCTTTTGTTTGGTCTTCACTTCGTGGATGCCATTTCTTCTGTATAAATCGAATATTTTTGCGACCTCGCAGAGTAGTGCCCATGACAATTAGCACAGCCAGAGAGATCCCTGCACAGATTAGTAAGCATTGGCTCACCACAAACACATATTGTTTCTTATGTAACATGCTGTTGTGTATCGAAACTTCTGATTCCCAAAACACCGCAATGGAGTAGGGATGAATGGACGAACAACTTAACTATGAGACCTAGCATTTATCTTCTTTGGACACTTGGGATTGTTGAGTTAGGACATGCCACGAGGATGATTCAACTTCTCCGTTACGTCGTGTGTTTAAGGTCGACGGAGAGCTAAACCTTATTCATGAAGTTATCTTCAATTTTCTCTTCCGTATCATTCTAAAAGTCTCTGCACACGACTATTCCTTTTGTGTTATTTAACGTACCGTGGGGTGTAACATCAATGGTCAAACCCCAGTTTTCTTGGCTTTAAGTAACCGTGACGATTATAGATCGTTGACAGTTTCAACGAATAGTGCCACAGCCGTCTCCTCTGCAGGTCGTCCTTCAGCTTTCGTGGAGCCTCAATTTATCACAAACGTATTAACTTTAGAGTAACCCCTTCTTTTTTCTCATGATCACAAATTTGTTTTGGAATCATTCCACTACTAAACCGTCAAAACGTAGTTCGATCCGTCTTCACTACTTCGGTACACTTAACGCTCTTCCTTTACTTCGCTTGCAAAGATAAAGGTTCTCCAAGACGAGGCTTTTTATGTGGACCCTTTTTACAACTGAATTTGAGAAGACTGATGTTTCCAAAAGTGTCGCCAGTTTCCAAAAATACAGGCAGAGAGGCGGTTTGGATCACTGATGCTGCTGGGCTTCTCCAGCCAGCCACCTCCCACCGAGCCGGTGAGTCAGTTAGTGCCTGACCCAATATACCGACACTTCGGTGCTCTCACTTTGCAGTATGGGCTCCGATACCCTTACCAATGGAACAATCCCTGCCAAAAGCTGAAGAGACTGACTCATATTGAGTGGCAGAAAACTTCAGCAGAGAAAGTTCGCATCGCTCAACACGATCTCCCGCATAGGAAGGAGTGATAAGTACTCCCCATCCAATCACCGCCCAGCGATGGCGAAAACAGCTCACAGTCATACCTCTCGACCCCACTGCAGGCAGCAAAATCGAGAGGCATAACGGCGACCAGCTCGGACGCTCGGGCCACAACCCCATATTCCATTCAGCTTCTAAGTTATTATTATTATTATTGTTACATAAATCAATTATCCAAGGAAGTGTGAGGTTCTTTTTGAGGAATAATGAGGAAATATTTTTGGTTAATGACTGCTGATACGTGAATTTTTCATAGATACCTTACTTTTTCTGCTTATACAGATTTGACATCTACTTTTATAAGTGATTAGTTATTATTTTTGTATTATTTATTTTCACACTTGACATTGTTTAATTTATTTTAGGGAACAGTTATCTTATGATAACGTTCGACTAGGTACTTTTTCTTTATTTTTTTGATTTTAGATTTAATTTAGACATCCTACCCTAGTAATGTAGGCATAGACCAAAGACAATTTTTTTTTCATGCATTGTTTGATTTTACCTCCTGTAATTTATGTAGCTTACTTTTTTAAATACTGATAATGTTAGTTAACTAGTTCTGTAAAACCTGAAAAAATTTTCTATTAAACTTCTTTTTTTTTATTAACCTCCGGGATCACAGTGTTATGTATTCGAACCCGGGTCAGGCGTGGGATTATCACACACGCTACAAATCATTCATCTCATCCTTTGAAGTAATACCAAAAAGTGGTCCCGGAGGTTAATAAAAAAAATCTGTCCGGTCAGTGACGCATTAATGCCGCATCTCAGTAATATAAGTTCTTTAAGTGATGTAAGCAGGAAATGGAGGAACATAGTAGTTTTCTGTTGCTTATTTTAGTGAATCAAAGATACGGTTACATATCAGGATGCCAAGCCCACAAATGTGCAGGTGATATTCAGCGTTTTGAATGTGACTTATCACTCAGTATATATCAATATAGTATGTCAGTATATTATCAATATAGTTTATATCATTATTGTCAGGGAAAGCAACCCTAACTGAGGAAACCCTATTCTGGAATCTTTTATACTACAAGCGTCTAATATCTGTCATATTCAGAAGAGAAAAATTGATAAATAGTGTAAATCAATAATCTAATACAACCCTTTTTTTGTGAATCTATATATATATATATATATATATAAAAAGCATAAAACCTAGGTTTACAATGTTTAAGTAGTGCTAGATTTACCTTTTTTTTTTTTCACTCTACTCTCCTGGGCCGGTCCGACTGGTTGGTATTGCGCCACCCAGGGGAGTGTCTGGTAAACTCTAACGAGCCTCCCCGCCTACCGCCTGAACGTCCGGCATGGCAGGTCGGCTCGCCGGTGTCAGCTCTTTTGAGTGATTTTCTGTTTGCCCATTTGGTAACCACGACATACCTCGATTAGCCGTAACGTGGCACCGGGTCTTTTCTTATTCTTCTTCTTCATCAGAACCTATCTAAACCCTTGGAGTCCTCAGTGGATAATTGAGAACGACACACCTCAGCATGCCGTCTCTCACCACTGAGGCTGTCCACCTTACCCTATTCTACACTAGTAACCTAGTCGCCTTTCATCTATATCCTTCTCTGTTAATACTGCAACTATAAATTCCGTAACCTTCTTCCAGTTTATTTCGCTCCTCAACATGTGCACTAGGACCTCTGCTGGGCTCATACCTATTATGCCACAGTTCCTCCTTTTAATTGCCCACCTCTCGCAGCAGAAAAATGTGTGTTCTGCATTGTCAATTCTCTCACAGTACATACATTCTGGACCTGGCATTCTTCCAACACGATGGAGGTACTCATTGAAATTGATATGACCTGTAAAAACTACGTGATATGATAATTTAACTCAACATGTTTCCTGTCTAACCATAGTGTAAGATCTGGAATCAGCTCCTTCGTGCGTCTGACTGGTCCATCCTCCTGCCATCTATGTCTAAGTCTATCTTTTGCTTCATTTGCTTCGAGGCCTTGCGCCCTCTCGACTCTATTTAGGGCCATTAAGTCTATTGGTGGCACCCCAGGCAACACGCACAACGCCTCATAGGAGACCGTCCTGTAAGCTGAAACAACCTCCAGCAACAGCCTCCTATGAGTACTAACCAGTCTGTTCAAATTTCTTTTAACCCTGACTGAGTGCCACCACACTGGTACCGCATATAACATCATGGATGTCACTGTGGACGCTATCGCCCTTTGCTTAGAGGGTCTTGGAGTTCTCTGCGAAGACATTATTATATTCAAATTCTTAGTCATCTGTTCACCTTTGGCACATATGTCTATTATATGCTGGGTGAACCGGAAATTCCTCTCATAAGTCACACCCAGGTATTTAATCTTTTCGACCTCTGTTATTTGTTGGTTTCCAATTTGGATGGCCGGCAGTCTAAAATCCTCTTCCCTGTGAACATAATATATTTACATTTTTCTATTGCCAGCTGGAGTCCCCTCTCTTTCAACCAATTATCTATCGTCCGTAACGTGTTGTTAGCACTCTCTTGTACATCGACAGTTGTATTACCCTTGATGAGTATCGCCAGGTCATCGGCATAGGCAATTACTTGTACCCCATCCTGATAGTCTAGTCCTAATATCCCATCGAAGGCCAGTATCCAGAGTAAGGGTCCCAGTAAAGAGCCCTGTGGCACACCACCATAAATATTGAAACGTAGGCACTCGCTCTGCGTATCCACCAAGCATTCTCTATTTGAGAGGTATTCCCCTATCTGCCTTCTTAAATAAGGATTGATACCTTTTTCCACTAATGCCCTATTTATTGATTCCCACTTGATAGAACCGAATGCATTTTTTACATCTAAAGCTATGAATAGGGGAATACCCCTCGTTCTCCATGTGCGGCTCCTAGTATCCTTAGCCCAGTCGATCACCTTTGTCGCCGCCTGAATCGTTGAACGACCCTTCATGAATCCAAACTGATTTCCACTAATGCCTATTCCTTCCTCAAGTTCCTCAAGATTCGGCCAGCGAACATCTTCTCCACTACCTTCGCCATCGTATTTAAAAGACTCAATGGTCTGTATAAAGGTTCTCCATTGTCATTTGTGCCTTTTGGGAGGAACACCACCCTAGATTCCTTCCAGATTCCTGGAAATTTCTTGTTTTCTACTAATCCATGGCTGGCAACATCAAGCATTTCATAAAGAATTCTCTTTATCAGCCCTTTAAGGAGTGCCGCTGGAATTCCGTCTGGACCCGGGCTCTTCCTATTACCCAGTTGTGCTACAGCCAAGTGCAGTTCAGAGAACGTGAAGCGTCTGGGTTCGCAATCTATAACATTTCCTGCAGTTTCTACTCTACCGGGGAATAGCTCATTAATTTGTTGTTATACTTTCCCATTATTTAATACAGGCAGACGCCTTCCAAATCGCTTGGTGATTATTCTGTATGCTTGTCCCCACGGGTCTCCGTCTAACTCCTCGCAGAGTCTGTGCCATTGTTTTTTCTTAGACATACGAATAGCTTTGTTTAAGGCCCGTCTGGTCTCTTTATACTCCTCGTACTCCTGTCCGCCTCGCATTCTGAGTCTCTGCTTCCTTCTTCTGCGCGATTGTAGGAGCCGTCTCAGTGTTTCAATCTCCATATTCCACCAATACACTGAGTGTCTATTGGCTCTTCTGTGAGCTACTCTGCCCATTTCTTGTCTTATAACGTTAGTCAGGGCAACTGGTGTCAGATTCTCTATGTTGATAATCCTTTTGGCCGTTCTATCGATTATGATCTCGATCTGTTCCGTTGTAAAACTACTATAGGGCATTTTCTCTCTAGTTACATAGTCTGAGCCTTTTATGGTAATCATAGTGGCATGATGGTCACTCGCCACATCATGTGGTAACACTCGCCAGTCCCAGTGTTCCCTGCTCCATCTATCGTCTATGATTGTTAAGTCCAAGACTGACGAGTGTCCTCTCGCCTCATATGTAGGGGTGCCATCATTTACACAATGACAGCTAATTGCCCCCATCATATCCGTAAGGATCTCACCTCTGCGATTGGTGTATGCTCTCCCTGCTGCAATCGCTTTACTATTGAAATCACCTAGAATAATGACTTTCTTCCTAGCGTTATTTACTACTCCTTGTATTATGTCTAGTCTTCTAGTAAATTCATGTATGTCACAGTTTGGAGACACATAGGCACCAATCGCTAGTGTTGAATCCGACTCCACCGCCAACATGCCTCCAGATCTGGACATCAATCTCCATGCTATCCTGTCACTTACATCCATAATTGCCACGTCACCATTTGTATCCACCATCCAGCCTGATCTAGCAACAAGGTACTTGTTCGGCTCCGTGATTATCAGTAAATCAGCCCTTTGCTCTATGACCAGTTCACTAACCAAATCATGAGACATGGTGCTTCTGTTTGTGTTAACCCTAATCACCCTAAGCATTTAAGTGTTTTGAGCACCCCCAACCTCCGGTGCGGTATTCTTGGCTCCCACAATCCAGGCAGCAACTATGCTCCCGGCATTCAGCAATCTTGTGGTCTCTGCCTCCACAATTGAAGCAGAGATCCATTCTGTCAGGGCCCTTGCACTCATGTTTACGATGTCCAGTATTCCAGCATCTGAAGCACTTTTCCTCTGATTCCCTAATATATGCCTGACAATTTCCCCTGCCAATCTTCAACCTTTGTCCCACCAGCTTACAGGCAGCTTTAAACGAGGTGATAACTGTAACATTTTGGGTCTCGGCGTACCCTTTCCTGATGGATGATATCTTTACCTCCTCATCACTGCCAACTCTGTTCACAACCGCTGTCATAATTTCTTGTTTCGTGGTCTCGAGGTCTACATCTTTAATATGTACAATCGTTTGCCTACTAGCTCGCGATCTCAAATCTACCTGTAGATCTGCCGCTTTATCTCTTAGTGTATTGGTAAATTCTATAGCTTTTTGCGAACCCTGAATTCGGACATGTAGTTCGTCATTTCTACCTTTTCGCAAAGATAACACGTCCTTTGCGTCCTCGTTATCTACAGTGGCTTTTATTTACCTTAGCAGATCCGCATAGGATTTGCCCGCTGCTTTAACTATCACCGTCCGGCTATCTTCCGCCGGCGGCGTGTCCTTCTTAATATGGACTTGTCCTGGTCTAGACTGATCACTTTTAGGGCCAGTATGCAACGTTAGGACTTTCACCGGTTCTGTGCTATGCTTATGTAAATACGATAGGATTTTCTTAGCATACTTGCCAATACTATTATTTGGCAATAATATTCTCACCGAATAATATTCTCACTGTTTTCTAATTATATATATACCCGTATATATATATATATATATATATATATATATATATATATAAAATAGAAAATAAATTTTAAATCAACTACATCAATTTCTATCCTAGTAACATAGGCATAGACTTAACACAATCTTTTTCTGATATTTTTCGGAAAAAAATTCTAATTCTAGGAAATACATTTAAAAGAAGCATAAAATTGCTGTTTTTGTTATGTTATAATGTGTGTGTGTGTGTGTGTGTGTGTGTGTGTGTGTGTGTGTATGTGTATTTGTGTGTGTTGGTTTGAATTAGAACAAATTAGAAGTTATAATTATAAGTAATGTGCCTCTTAGTAAAGCTTTTTATATTGCCAGATAGTAAAAAAGGTCTCAGACATTCCATAGATATAGCTACCATCCAGCTGCAATTTTTTCCCCTGTAATAGTAAAAAAAAAAAAAAAACACAGGTTTAATTAAGTTATGTTGGCTGCAATATAAAAACAAAAAAAAAGAATCACAGAGAAGTAAATTTGATAATTTAAAGAGTGGAAGTGAAAAGCTGAAACTGTCCATTACAAGAGGTGGCACCCATTACAATGTGGACATAATCCGGCGCCACTAACTTCTCTGTTTCTTTATTATGTTTGTGTCCACTTTACTCGTATACGTCCCTAATCCTCACCATCACGCCTCTACGTATGCCATCTGTGCCAACCAGATGATAATTACATTTTGTTTGTAGCTTGTTCACACTCACTTTTTTTAGTTTCATTTTTTTATTATTTCTAATCTGATCTTTTAAGTATAGAGTGGTATTGTTTTGATTTTTGTTGTTTATATTCTATTCCAATCGAATTATTAATTTTATCAATTTTATCAAAATCTATATTACCATCATTATTATATTTATACCTTTTACATAAAGGACAAGTACAGCCAACGTACCAATTCTTCAATAAAATAAGTGTACAAATAATAATATAGATAAAGTATTATAATAAAAATAGTTTTATTTGTACAATAAAATTCGTTAAAATAAACAGTGTTTAAAACACAATAATGAGCGGTAGTTTTTTATACGCGTACAAGCTGTATCCCAACCCTATAGGGAATGACACCCGCCTTATGACGCTTCCGGTCGCCACCCCTCCCCTCGTTACTAGCCCTGATGAGCTTTAACGGGAGACATACAAGCTGCAATCCTGTAAGTAAATATAATGTAAATAAAATAGTCCTAATATGAATATAAAATTAGGATGGTAATTAGCATACCCAAAAGATAAGTCAGATAAGAATTTACCAGCAAAAAATAAAATGGTAAACTGCAAAATCAGAAAATTTAAGAAACATTACTATAATATCCATAATCATAATATCTCTATAATCATAAATATCCATAACCATAATAGGATGGAAAATGAGAAAAGACCGATACCGGTGGGGGTGCTTTGGCACACCCATTAGAGTGAGCAAAATAAAGATAAATAAAGATCCGACCGGCGAGCCGACTGCCATGCCGGACGTACTGCTGGTAAGCAGAGAGGCTCGTTTGAGTAATGGACACTCCTCTGGGTGGAGTTATACCCACCAGTCGGACCCATCCGGAGGAACGGAAAAAATCCTAGGATGATAACTTTATCAATAAATACTACATATGCAACTAATAAATAAATAATAATTTTGCTCATAATTAAGTATCGCATATCAAACAAAAGAAATCTCATCTAATGCATACCAACTAAAAATTAATACTAAAACTAATACTCTTGTAAATAACAAAGTTAACCAACACAGAGCATCTAGTATCTATACATAAAGCTGGACTAAACTATCTACTGAAAAGTTACCGCATCAATCTACTTCTAAAACTACACAAATTACTAGAATTATTTATATATGCAGGCAATCTATTTTAAAAAGAAAGGAATATGATACATTTTGTAACATCGCAGTCTTAGAAAGATTAAAGTTGAGTTTATCCACTGATATTGAACGTGTTTACTCTAAGAGACAGATTCCCGCAAAAAGAAAGAATGAAGATATTAAAGATTAAAATTACATAATTGTATAGCTACAGAATGTTGGTTTTATAATTTAATTCCCTTGTCTAATGGACTGTAATTGGTTATCTTCATTTTTAGTAATCGATGGCGTAGCCGTGGCATAAGTAGCATCAATTTCAGCGCACCATTTGCTTGTGAAAAGTTTACTGCCATTCCTCCCTTTGACTACTCCTCGTAAAATTAGAATCTGTGTTTCAATGGATAAAATTTAATTAATATTGATATTAAAAGATTATGAGAGACTTTGTAGATGGATTTGAAGGACGACCGATGCCGACTCGACACTGCAGGGCTCTGGGGACCACCACTGCCATGCTGTAGTGGGGACCCAACTGCCGCTGCGGGAAAGCCCGGTCGGGCTTCAATGGACGAGCCGCAACTCCTCGACTTCGCTGAAGACCAGCTTCCGGACACAACAGCTCTTCTCAGAACTAACGCCAAAAAAAGGCCCTTTTCAGGGCCACCACAAGGTTATGAATTACGTTCCGTCGAAGCCATTCGGCGACAATATATAGAATTATTGTTAAAACATATATTACTATAGTATAGTCTGATTTAAATTTAAACAAGAGAAACCACTATTCAATAGACATATAATTAAAAAATTTTTAAATTACCTATTTTGTATTGTATTGTTGTTTTACAAAGTACAATAACTATTAATATTCTTTAACTGGTGGAATCCTGCTTTGCTCAGTACGTATTTATTATACAATATCTTTAATAAAATTTAAAAGATAAGAGTAAAACAACATCTTTACAAAATCAAGTATATGTTTGTTTTTTTTATTATATCTCAAGTTATTGAATGCTGTGAGAACTATGTGAATTTACTTTTAATTATGTACATTTCATGTAAAAATATTAACCAATATATTCTTGAAAGATCTGATGTGGATACCACATAACTTCCTTGCACACCTATTAAATTTCTATACACATTTTTTTTAAAATATTACTTAAAATATTACTTCATTAATAACGTCTGTTTTTTTTATTGCTATTATTGAATTATTATTTACCGTATTTTTTTTTTACAATTAGAGGTTAATAATTATTAATAAATCAATTATATTCGACAATATATTTGAATTTAGACATGTTATTTTTCATTCGCTAAAATATATCCATTCAATATTCCCCCGTACAAACTTCAGACTTTTAAGGCGAATGAATCAACACTATTCTGTTGCAAAAAAAAATCCATTGTACACATTTTTTCCACTTATAAACAGAAAATTTAATACATATATATGATAATTCAGTGGTTCCTAATTTTTTTCGATTTTTGGAGCCCTTGCTGAATCCAAATTTTCGAATGTCAAATTTTAACAAATACACGTTGCGAAATAATCAGTTTTGTAAAAACCAGGTAAAAATAAATAAATATCATTTGAGATCATTAAACATTTAATTGAACAAATTCAATTAATTATAACTTGTATAATATTACTTGGCGTTCCTATGAGGAAGTCGCGGCTCCTAAGGACACCTTGGCGCACACTTAGGAAACCACTGCGAAAACCAGTTTATTTTGATTTTTCATTTAATCTAATTATACGTAGGTTTTTCAAAAGTTTTCAACTTATCGGCTTGGAGGAGAATTATCTTGACTCAAATCAAAATGGCGTATATAGTTAGTGCGTATTCTTATTTGTAATTATTTTGCAATAGATTGAAAACTGGAAGTTCGGTTATATTTTAATGTTAACTTCTTCTTGGTACTGTCTTTTGCCAATATTCTCTTGTTACGTTTTAATTAATAGAAGATTTTAGCGTGGCAGTCTACGGATGTTACCATATACGTGAGTAATAATTAAAGCTGCCCAACTGGCTCCTGACCAAGAAAAACATCTGGAAATGGCTTCCGGTTTATCGTACGAATAAATCATTATTCAGTTCTCAGTAATTTTTGTAAAAATAAATAAAATAATTCAAATTAATAATTTTTATAAAAATAATTAATAAATAGATTTAAATTAATAAATAATAGATTTTTTATAAAAATAATTCAAATTATATCGTTTGAAGGGTTTTTTGTTTAATGATACCATTTTTCTTCTTCTGCCTCTTCTTCTCCCCCGGGCCGGATCCTGTAGTTAAGTATTACACAGCTCAGGGGAGTGTCCTTTACTCTAACGGGCCTCCACGTGTCGGCCCACCGGTCGAATTTTACTTTGCGCCCGCCTCAAACCCCCAGAGTAGGATCCACCAGGCCCGGCTATGCCATCTCTGGGTCCCGACTCCCGGACTACCCCGAGTAAGGCATCCCTGCCGGGACTCGGTCTTTTTCGATCGGGGGTTTAATGATACCTTGGGATGAAACATCTCAAGACAGGATTATTTATACTAATTTTTATAAAATTCTTTAACTATATTTTATATAAAAAATACCAAAATATATGAGTAATTTAATATTTTAAAAGTTTTTCATCTGGGAAGAAAGTTTTCTTTTAAATCTAAAATTATATTAATTTTAATCCCCGCCATATTTAAATACGAGTAGTTGTATATTTTGATTCTGCCGTTTTTATAATCGGACATTATATTCTTTTGCTAATTATTCTTTCTGAGATAACTTGCATTTTGCAAGTTATCTCAACAAAGCACCTTAAACTTATCTCAACTTTGCCCATTTGATACCCCGTATCTCGAACTCTAAACAGAAATGTTTGCGTGTAACACAATAATTTACTTTGGCTTACGAGAAAGAAGCTTATTATCCTTCCATTGTCATTTCTAATAAATAAATATCTTCTCAACATTTAGAAAAAAAAGAAAAAAAATTTTTTTTACAAAATGATTTTATCCTTTCAAAGTTTTAAAAAAAATAATATTAATTAAAAGAAGTTATGACTTTTCGTATTTTTTTTTTTAAATCAAAATGTATAAATAATATGTGTTAGGATAATTTTAATACTGTATAAATTGTGATTTGCTTTGTAATTATTTTGTAAATATAATTATTAATTTTAAAATGCAATTAACATATTCATTGAATATTGTTGTTGGTCATACTGGTGTATTAGGCAAAAATGAGAAGGTCAGTTATTACGTACGATACATACTTCCATAATTACTTGTTAGAATGAAGTGAACTTCAGGTCACTTTGAATGCTAAGTTCTTTTAACCCACATAGCCATAAATAATGAGATTCTCTTTGATAATAGTCAACTCTGCGTGATCTATAAAGCAGCCACATAAAAATTAATAGATTTCATTGAACTGTATTGAAGCCGTGATTTCATTATATACACTGTCATTTCTACCTAGTCTGACTATGGTAATTCAAATATCTTATTACATGAGTTTGAAAACGATTTTATTAAAAAAATTATTTGTAACTATATGATAGAAACAGAAGTAGATCTATATAGCAGTAAAATATTATTTTAATGTATTAATTCTGTTAGTTTTTCTATCTTCTGGCTGAATTTGTCTATCATTTTGAAATTTTTGTTTGTTTTCCAAACGTGATATCAGTGTGAAAATAATCTTTAACTTAAATTACAAAGGCAAAAAGAAAATTTGGAAATTCGTTTGTTCCAGTAGCCCCAAAAAATTATATGAGATTTTGTAAACGTGTAATCTACACTGTAATGATACTTATTACACATAGAAAATTACTACATAGAAATAGGTAGATAATTTATTAATTAAAACTGTTTATTTCCAGTCATTTTTTCAAATTCTCATAAAGCATTATAGATTACAAGATGTACTAAGTAGCTTTTCTACGAAAGGAATGCTGTTCATAATACAACTAATCTATGTGTGGTTAACTAAGCGAAGTGGCCCGTGTAGAAGAAAAGACATCTTAGATTATATTAAAGTTTTTCTCTTTTTTTTTTTTGAGTTTCAACGGTAATAAAAAATTAAAAAATATTTTTTTAATTTATTTTTTCTTTATTTTTTTTTCGTTTAGAGAATAAATCAAAATAATGGTCAGGCCTGGAATCCAAAAATCTAAAAACTATACAGTATAGTTTTACTTTTAACAGTAAATATGTTATAATAAAAATAACATTTTAGTGGTACTAAACTCAGTTTTATTTTAAATAATGTTTAAGTTACATTCGATTTTACTTATGATATTAGTGATTATGTTAATTTTTAATAGGCTCCGATAAGTAACACTTTATAAAAATTCAATCCCCTTACAGACACAATACATTCTCAACATTTGTCTGACTCCTCCTAATCTGACTGTTTTTTGTTGAAATTTCATAGAATAAATGACCGTCATAAATAACACACCAAATTTCATGATTGCTAATTTAGTTCACGAATAAAGTAAACCCAAACATATATATATATATATATCTTTATATATATATTTCTTGTGTGCGTGTGTATGTCACTGAACTCCTCCTAAACGGCTGGACCGATTTTGATGAAATTTTTTGTGTGTGTTCAAGGGGATTCGAGAATGGTTTAGATTCACAATTTGAACCGATAGGAAATATTTTTTTTATTTATTTATTTATTTATGTGTTGATGTTGATGTTGATCTTGGGATGGTTAAGGTTCACAATTAGATCCAGTAGGCTTCGCTGCGTTCGCGTTTTAGACATTTTTTTTTTTTTAATTTTTGGCATATCAGTCAGACCCTGTAGTTGGTGCTGCGATCGGATTCTAGGAAAGTTTTTTTATTTTCTTGCTTTTTCGCATATCAGTTACTTGCGTCGTAGCATAGTATTGTTATTAATTTAAAATTCGTATTTTTAACGGACTACTGTGTTTAGAGAGTAGTTTGAATTAAATCCGGTAGGTAGTGCTGTTCGGATAATTGGATTTATTTACATTCTGACTTTTATGAAGTGAAAGGTTAAATTTTATGAAGTTCCGTAATGTTTTGTAAGTTTCTAAATGTTCAGTATTAATTGTGATGGTTTTGCAGCCATATCTCTTATCGTTAAAAGTTATTATCCACTGAATACTGTGATTAGAGAGTGGTGTGAATTAAATCCGATAGGTAGTGCTGTTGATTTGCCATTTGGATTTATTTACATTCTGACTTTTATAAAGTGAAAGGTTAAATTTTGTTAAATTGCTAATGTTCAGTTTTTTAACGTTTTATGAAACTTTCAATTGTTGTCATTTAATTTGTATGTATACTCAGATCTAGCAATAGCGAAGCATTGCCGAGTCTGCTAGAATTGCGCGCTTATTGAGAATACTATATTATATTATTATTTATTGAAATAACGTTTTAAAGTGTAATTAAAATATATACATTGTGCAAATTTGTCAGATGCAGTATTGACGTGAGTATTTTACATGATTTTTCATGAATTTTAATGATATATACACGTGTATTAATTAACAATCTAATTAACCTACAAATTTAAATTATCAGTTCTCATTTGATTCTATGCAACTTATGAAGTATTGAAAGGCCCTTTGAAAATAAAAATGTAAGTTTGTAAAATAAATTATAACATTTATAAAGTTAAAATATAAGTTACTTATAGTAATTATAGTCGCAGAATAATTTATTACAGAACAATAATGTTACGTCAGGGCAACGTCTGCCGGGTCCGCTAGTATATATATATACACAAGGATTACATAATATAAATTTTAATATATTTTAGTTAAATATTTAAATGATCTCATTACTTTTAGGAATGTCTTGAAGAGAATTATGTACTTTTCCTTGGTAATGTGCTGTAAAAATTAGGAAAGTAAAAGCAAGCTTTAAAGAAAACGGGTTTAAAGAAAAGCTTTAAAGAATACACAGGTTAAAAGGAAAAGGATGTTTACTGTAAGTCAAATATACCTGAACATGAACTACTTTTTTTGAAAGCAGTAAATTTAAAAAAAAATAACTTTTACTTATCTCCTTAAGCAAACTGGGACGGTAAAATTAGAAAAAAAAGAAAAAAAAAGAAAAAATTAAATAAAAGATAACAGGGATATAGATATTGTGATCTGAATAAAAATTATTAGCCACATAAATCTTATATACATAAAGCCGAAAGTTTGTTTGTTTGTTCTTGTCTCATACGAGAATCAACCGATCGATGGCTTTCAAATTTTCAGGGTACATTCGTGTTATCCTGGGGGAGATTTTAAGTAAAACCGAGGCTTTTTATTTAAAAAAATAAAAAGATTAATCCTCGTACTCCATTATTATATTTCTGTCACCATGGCAACAGAAATAAGTTATGAATTTTTCGTCATCAAAATTGTACGTATTTAATTACTACTAGTTTGTCTTTCAAAATCCATAATTAAATTTAGTTTGTAGTTAAAAAACAAAAAAATGATTTTTGTTTACAAACAATTCTGTTCCTTTTTCAGGTTTCTTAAAAGTCTAAATATTTTAATTGTTATTTATCAATATTATTCTCACAACCATGGGGGTAATAAAAAACTGTGCGATATCCAGGGAGCGGTACATTGTTGCCACATGGAATTGACGACCGAAGCGAGCTCTGCGAGAAGAGCGAGGTAATGCCCTGGGGTAGGTATCGTGGCCCCAGGATCGGCACTGGGTTGACCAGACCCTTGATCCAGTAATATATATATATATATTACATTAGCTGCACATCATCGAACGAAAAATAACGAAAAATTTGATTTATTTGATGGTTTTTAATAAAAATAAAGTCAAATTATAAAGGTAAAAGAAGGCAAAGATTTTTCTGAGCTCTTCTGGCAATACAAAGCGTTCTTTCAAAGTACTAAACCTAAAAATTATTAATACTCTTAAGACCAAATTTATTTTCTTAACTTCGCTGATTTCTGGAAGGGAATAAAATGATGATTGAACTTTTATGAAGTGTTACTTAACGGACCCTATTAAAAATTAATCGCTAATATCGTAAGATTGAATGTAACTTAAACATTGTTTAAAATAAAAATGATTGTAATAGGATTTCTACCGCTGAAATGTTTTCTTAATGTATTTACGGTTAAAGCAAAAACTGTACTTTACAGTTAGAAACTAACCAAACTTCTTTGTCTATAACAAGAATGTTTGAATTTACAGCGATGCTGTCAATCTAGTTACAAAATGAGATAAAGGAACAAAACATTTACACAAAAACACTAATAAACACAACGGGAATTACCGTCAAGTTACAGCACAGCTGAAGGAAGAAAATCAATAAAATCATCTACAGAATAGATTGGGTTTACTTGAACCACTTTCTTAAAATACTCTTTTATTGCAAATTATTCTAAAATTTCAATGATAGATTTAAATACGAAATATTTTCATTTCATTTACCCTAAAATTAAAATAAAATAAAGCGTTAAATTTTTAGTTATTATCATCATTATAATTTTTTATTATGATTTAAATAATATTTGTAAACATAACTTTAATTTTTTATCTTATTTTTTGTAAACGGTTTTTAAAACATTTCTAATTTAAATTTAAAGCTTTTTTCTTGATTTAATTATTCAACGGTGGGAGTATTTTCAATATTTGGCATCACATATGATTAGATATAACAATTTTTTTCAAAATTCCAAATATTGTGATGTAAGCTGTTTTTATGTAAACTTTATAATTACCGGCCTCCGTGACGCGAGTGGTAGCGTCTCGGCCTTTCATCCGGAGGTCCCGGGTTCGATCCCCGGTCAGGTGTAGCATTTTCACACGCTACAAAAATTGTCATTCATCTCCTCCTTTGAAGCAATACCTAATGGTATTCCCGGAGGTTAAAAAACAACTCTAAAATTAATTATGACAATGTATCTAAACATAGTGTTTAATTTAATTTGTGTTGAAAAATGTTTAATTAATTTAAAATACATTTTAAAATGTGATCTATTATATTTCTGAAGATAAGAAATTCAACAACGTATGACAGTTAAAAAATAACTTTTAGCCTTTTTATTTAAGAGAAGTTATATTTTTTAAATCTTTATATAACTACCAAGGAATACGGCAACCATCAACGCCAGCTTTTTCAGCTTTACATTCAACCTTACGAGGTGTACCAGCTTAGTAAAAGAAAAAAAGAAAAGAAAAAATGTTTAATATAATTTGAGTTTACCACCCGGGCATAGCTGATATTTCACCTAAAAACTGCAATAAATAACAGGATTTTAGGTTTACACACCTCTGAACGGAGAACAGTAGAAGGATTAACCATTGTGCGTAGAAAAAGTTTGAAAAATGTAACTGTGGTAATAATAAAAACGTCACTGCAGTCATTGCTTGCCTCTTCTTAAGAAGAGTTAAAACCCACTATTAATCATCGAACCAATTTGTATAAAATAAGTATTGACATAAAATATAATTAAGCGTTATAAAATTATACTGAGACCTTTGTTTTACGTAGAAGATTATTGAATTTATATTTAAAATAATTTTACTGATGTTTTTGTTATAATTTATACTTTCTAACTTTTTAAAAGTTAGATAAGTTATTAAATCGAGATATGTTTAAAAACTTTTAATGGCATTACAAATTAATAACTTACAACGTAGAAAATTCTTTCAGCTGGTGTAATTGTTTTTTATTTTTGTCGGTAGTTTAAGATTTTTGGTAATTTAAATAAATATCTGTAAAAATAATAATAATAATAAATGAAGCAAAATAATTTTTTTTTTAATAAAGATATACAAAGGACAAAAATAATTAAAATTAGAGATCATAAAACAATATTCTTCTCCGACTGCGCTAATTTATCTAGCAGAAAATTAAAAAAATTAAAAACCATTCCATCCTTTTTTTGACGTGAAAAGTCTTTAAAATCACACCAAAACATACGAGTACCAGAACAGAAATTTGTAGCGTAACGTAGAGGTCTAATCATCCTGCCTTAATAACTCTCTAACTATTAGTCTTAGAGACGTAAATGCGGTGTCATTTTACAACTTACATGGTCAGCTCGCCTGTACGAATTTGAGTTTTCGTCACTGGTTAGCGGATTGGTGAGGAGGGAACACAACGCAGATCGGCCAAAACTGGCGCTCTCCTCATTTCCATTCAGTGTAGCTCACGACTTAGTCGTGATAGTGCTATAACTCGTGTGTTAGTGTTTATAATTTGTCGAGATATGTCGATGTAAGTAATAATAAGTGTGTTTTGAACAATATTCACGTGTAAAAAATTAAACGTGAAAAAAATATAAAAATTCAATATGTCAACCTCAGCCCGTGCAAAATCCAGCCGGAAATATAAATTACGCATATCATAGGAAAGGGAAAGTTATGGGCTACGCACAGATACCCCATTGTCCGGTGCCGAGCGAGCGAGACTGTTTCGAGAGCGTCACAAAACTGGCACGGTGCGCTCAGTGAAAGACGCCGAAGGCGCGAGCACTTGTACCACTGCTTATTATGCTTTATGTCTCTTACTTCTCATATCATAGACAGAATGTTAACAAAATTGTTGTCGAATATTAGTCGAAATAAATATCAAATACCATTTATTGTCTGTTTTAGTTTAAAATTAAATTTATTACGCAGTCAATATCTGGTTTTTATTTCAATTCGATACACTAATAATGACTCGCTGACATACAGACCGACCAATTTATCTGTAGAGTAGGAAAAATAAAGGAACTAAAATTTTCCATTGGAGACTTTCAGTCTTGTTCAAAAAAAATACGATGGTGGCTCTCCCATTTAACTCTACATATAAGTTGGTCGGTCTGTTGCTCAGTGAGACTTCATCCAAAGTCTGTAACGTTTCGCGTTAAACCAACAGTCGTGTGCCCCGATACAACACCACCCGATTTTTTTTTTCTGTTCAGCCTCAGGAACCACTTAAGGTATCACTTCAGAGGATGTATGAGGATGATATGTGTAAATGTAAATGAAGTGTAATTTTGTACAGTTTCAGGTCGACCATTCCTGAGGTGTATAGTTAATTGAATCCCAACCACCAAAGAACACCGTTATCCACGATCAAGAAAAATTAAAAAACTGCATTCTATTAGCTGCATGTTTCATATCTCGTTTTGTTCATACTTCTGGATTTCAATTTTTACTTTTTTTTTGTTAAAAAGAACTGGATTGATGAATCAGGTTATATGTTAGGAATCACCCTTATATTTTATACTTCATTATTACTTATTCAACAACTGGTTGTAATTAATTGTTTTACGAGAATGTTAAAAATTAGATGGGTGGATAAAGTGACAGATGAAGAGGTGTTGCGGCAAATAGATGAAGAAAGAAGCATTTGGAAAAATATAGTTAAAAGAAGAGACAGACTTATATTAGGCATCCTGGAATAGTCACTTTAATATTGGAGGGACAAGTAGAAAGATAAAATTGTGCAAGCAGGCCACGTTTGGAATATGTAAAACAAATTGTAAGGATGTAGGATGTAGGGGCTATGCTGAAATGAAATGACTAGCGCTAGATAGGGAATCTTGGAGAGCTGCATCAAACCAGTCAAATGACAAAAGACAAAAAAAAATTGTTTTACCGAAAGCTATAAAATCCAGTATAACATTAGTTTATATTCTAGTGTCTTTTCTCAACAATAAATTGTTTTTATTCTAATAAAATACGCTTTCTTCTATTTTAGTAGATATTTTAAAGAAAATTAATTGTGCGATTGAAACATAAGATATGGTCACATAACAATATAGCAGTAATATACAATTTAGTTGAATACTAATAAATAATTTATTAACTTATATACTAGTAACATAATTTTTAATATTCATTATTTCCTACTTAATTATTTCTGACTTCTTAAACACTTTCCTGATTATCACAGATTCATCAGATGAAAAACTTAAATGCTATTTAAGTTTTTTTTTTCTTTTAATGCTATTTATTAAATTATATATTTAATAGTTGTAGGCGAACTGGGTTGATTAATAAGTTACACCTAATAATTTTGACATAGACATTTTCAAGATTAAATTCAGTTCGTGTTTTCTAATCTTATTAATTTCAATTATCATCTAATGAAGTAATGATCCACACGAAAATAGTTCATCATGCAAAGAGCTTTTAATAATAGCCATTAAGGCACGAGTGCTAAGTAAGTTACGACACGAGCATTGGCGAGTGTCATAAAATTCGCAAGAATACAATAATGGTCATTATACATAGTTGCATACTGTATTTTTTTTTACGGCTAAGAAAATATTAGGATTATTGATTCAAATTACAAATAGAATACATTGTTTAGGAATATTTGTTTTATTAATTTTTCAAAAAATCATTAATAAATACATTTCTGTGAAAGTAGGTTATTATTCTTAGTTATAAGTTTTGCCATTACTTTAATATATCAGTAATAAATATTACTGATTCCAAGAATCCGATATAATTATCAGAAAGATAAATAATGTAATATAGAAACTTGGTTGTATATTGGTTTTCTTTCAAATTAATCCTTTCTCTCTCTTTCTCTTTTATGTTTTTCTGTTTAGCCTCCGAAACCACCGTAAGATATTACTTCAGAAGTTGAATGAGAATTATATGTACGAATGTAAATGAAACCTTATACAGTTTCGGATCAACCATTCTTGAGATGTATAGTTAATTGAAACCCAACCGCCTAAGAATACCGATAGTCAGGATGTAGTATTCAAATTCTTGTAAAAGTAACTGGATTTGAACCTTAGAACTCTTGACTTCGAAATCAGCTGATTTGCGATGACGAGTTCACTACTAGACCAACCTGGTGGGTCAAACCGCTGCATGGGTGAAATTAACCTGTCTACTAAATCTGATTAAAATCAAAGTAAAAAAACAGCTTGAAATTAAACATTACCCGCTTCTGACTGGTCAGTGATTGTAAAGAGAAAAAGAGAAGGGTTTTGATTGGTTGAACAACTGTATCGTAATGAAAATTATTTCATAATGATTCTCATTATGATACACGTTCCAGCCTTGTAATTTAATCGTTATAATTCAGCTGTAGATAAAAATAATTAAGCAATTAACAGAGAAAATTAAAATTGATCTATTAATATTCTGTGTAAGTTTAATATTAGTTATTTTAAATAACTTATACTAATTTTAAATATAACTTTTATATTATTTATAATTAAATAAAAATCTTGAACGTGATTTAATTAAAGATACCAATTCAGTTTTAGAAGAAGTCCTAAAGTTGCTTTAATATGTCAACTAAATGAATAACAAAACTTCATACACAACATTTTTTTTTCTTTTAAAAGCTTTTGATGTAAAGAGAGAAAATAATGTTAAAATTGTTTTAAAAAACTAGAACTGAAAGATACAGAAAGTTAGATATCAAAAGAATAGATAACTAGAAAATAAATTGTAATATAAAAAGGAGTTAAAAAATTTAAAAAATAGGAAAAAATTAATTAATTAATTGGAAAAGATTTGAAAAATAAGAATTTAAAATTCCCAAGTTAGAAAAGAAAAATACTAATAAAATAAATAAATCGTTTATTCTCATCAGTACGTAATAATGCATATGAAAATCACATCAGGAATGATCTCTAAAGTTAAAAAAAAAAGAAAAAAGGAATAGTTACAATTAATTTAAAAATAAATATCAGATAGAATTAAAGTCCATATTAATTATTTAAAACATAAACATCTGAAATAATTGTTAGGTATATATATTAAATAGATGAGAAGGTATGCAATATAAAAGGGAATTACAAAATAATTCACAATTCAGATGACTTTATTGAAAATTATTTTACTCTTATTTATATACACATCAAACGGAATGCAGAAAATTATTTTTTTAATTATTATTATTATTAATAATTTATAGTATTATTTAACAATTCTTCGACGAAGTAATATTGCTTTGTAAAATAAAATCTCTTACAAAAAAAACAAGTTTTTTTTAAGTAAATTTGTGAAAGATTTTTTTTTTTAAAGTAGTTCGGTAATCTATTAAAGTTAGCAAGGAAAGCATAATAAAGTTCTTTCTCTTAGGCAAGAGAGAATGGGAGAGGGTAGACATCACTTCACCAGACTTTGAGAAATGAAAAAGAAACTAGGTCGGACATGTGTTCCGGAAGGACTCTGTTAAAAGTTATCTTACAGGGTAGAGTGAATGGTAAGAGAGAGACAGAATAAGAAGTAGGCGGAAACTTCTCGATGATATTAAGGTAGAAAGAAATTATGTTCATATATAAAGGTTAGCTGAAAATAGAAAAGAATGGATAGCCAATTCTGTATAAGGACCTGCTAAATAGCAAACATTGATATTACTACTACTCGTAAGTCAATATTGTGTTGGGTTTTACGAAAACAGTTTGTTTTCGGGTTTGATAGAATTGGATATTATGGCAATTCTTTTTAACAAAAAATTGCATATTCATAAATAAAAATACCAGGATTTAATTTCTAATTATCGATATTTTCCTGCTAAAATTAATGATTTTTTATCCTTTTTTTTCAGATGGAGTATCAGTGAAACTGGAGCGAAATGGCGCTTCTTTACAGGTTCGTGAAATTACACGACCGGGCCAGCTCGCACGTGTTTACATTTGTCGTTACCAAATCGGTGACGCGTGATTTAGAACGCGATGTTACAAGTAAAGAATTTTCATGCGGTCATCAAAGATGGGCGATAACATTTTCTCGTACAGATAAAGTGCTAGGAGTGTACCTCGTGTGGCGTAGTACATCTGATGCTATGAGAGTATATGTGGATTTCACTTTTACTCTACTTAATCGTGAACATTTTAGCGCCAATGAAGCCTTCTCAGGAAAACAGGTACTTTAATCATCTTTTCATGTTTTTTTGTACATTTTACTTAATAAAGTATCTAATTTATACTATTTAATAAACATAACATCAGAGGTATCTTACAACAATTACTGCGTACAAGGAAGGAATACGTCTAACGCCAGCTGGTGATATATAACGGGTTGAATAGGATTTACGCTTAAATTCGATGTAAAGGGGAACGGGACTAACGAACATAGCATACCACCTCACCAGTTCTCATTATTTTCCCCGTTTATAATAATATCCAGCCATCAACTGCAGGATAACTATAGGCAACTAGGCTTTTGCTCATTCGTGCATTGTTTTGGATTAACTTTGTACTAAAACGGTAATTATATTTTGCTCATAATTCATTAAACCAAATAAAAATTAAATAATTCTTAGTTGCAAAAATTTTGTTTATATTTACGTCCAATATTCCCTTTCGGTAAATAAATAAGAATTGGTACTCGACAGAATGTCGGATAACTCAGCTAATATTCTATTAAAATTACAACCGTATTGACAAAATATAATAACGATTCGCGTTATCCGGGTGTGTACTGCAATCAGAAAAGAATCTGATTATTCAGTTGTGAATATTGCTATTTATTAAAGTAGCTACATTTACAGTTAAGTTTTACAGTTTTTTTTTTTGTTACTTGAAAATTTCCAAAACTACTACATCAATTTCATTGAAATTTAGATATTTTGTAGTACTGTATCCGAAATTTTCATGTAAAAATTTGATGAAGATCGGATGAGTCGTTTTTGAATTACGCTCAAATTAAGGTCAAAAAGATTTTAACGGGGCAAGTTAGAAGAGTGGTTCGTTATGATACTGCGAGTTGGAAGGTTGCAGAGAGGTTAGAAAACATTGGCGAAATCGGACGTGCCAATGGTGTGTTCTGACTTTATTGTTATTTTAGTGTGGTTTTTTTTAGTTCGTATTTTGTGTGAGTGAATATGTATTTTAGGGAGGGCAGTGTTTTTATGATACAAGTATTACTGCTGGGACTTAATATTTTCGAAGTTTTTTTATAAGTGTTTAAACTTAACGAAGTTGGTTATTACCTAAGTGTACTGTATATTTCTCTTTGGTATTAAGGGCAAGTACATTTTTATTAACTGGATAAGACCATACTTTGTGTTTTGTTTAATATTAGTATTAAGCTTATATTTTTATAAACTTAATTGTTTTACTTAGTATTCGGATTTAGTCTTTTTTGTCAGTAAATAACCTCAAAATACCTGAGATTTGTTTAGGCGGTAACTCTTTCCCAACTAACTTTTGAAACACACTCATCCCAACGCATTTTTGCCAATTACCACTTTACTGTGGAGTTTATCGGTTTTTTCTGTTTTCGGGTTTGTAAGGTGCTCTACAGGTTCCTGGAAACTTGTGCTGTACTTTTAGTAATGCAATAGAAGAATTCTGAGACATTTTCCTTTTTGCGCATTTGGAATATGTGTAAAAAATGTTGTCCTTGTTTGTTGTTAAGCAGGGTTCCGGTCGACTTGGGGGATAATTCCATATCCTAAAGTCATGAATGATTCTTTCAAGTCAAGCCCGAGAAATCGATGTTTGCCACTGTCGGCCGCAATGTATAATCTTGTTGATTTATTTGCAATGATGAAGCGGCCAGTTAGGGCATTTGTTGTGGAGGAGACCGAAGACGGTCGCGACTAACGGTTCCGTTGGATCAATCCGATAGTGTTGAGAAATAGCAGATGCTTAAGCGAAGAGAATCAAGCAGCCAGACGGGTGATCTAAATTCAACGGACTTGTCAAAAAGATTACGGACGTAGTCAAAACAATCCACAGTCACGTAGACAAGACCGCTAAGAGAAAATTGAAGCAGGCTGAGGTGGAATTATGTAGGCTTGTTTTGGAGTTAAGCTGTTTGAGGTAAGTTCGGGACATTAATCGAATCAAGCCGCCGTCCATATGCGTCTGCCGCGGGTCAGATAGTAAGGTCAATGTGATGGACGTCAAGACTCTCCTAGAGAAGGACGTTTCTGATGCGGAGGCTACCCGGCTGGTTGCGAGGAGATTGCCCTCAGAACTCTATAAGAATTCGGTACCGTTGTAAGAGCGGTGTTCTTTATGAACAATAGAGACACGTTTCTGATATTGGGAGCCTAGCCATGTCGCAACTAAATGTCAGGATGCTGATCGCTTTTCTTTGTTTTAATTGTGGAAAAGCGGGCCACAAAAGGTAGCAATGTCCTGGTCAACTGGTGTGTGCTCTGTGCAATTTGGAGGAAGTAAAGTCTGTAAAGGTAGGAAATGAGGGTCCTACAAGTCAAGTGCAACCGGAATCGTATAGCTATATACGCTTGTTGGAAGATGGCCTCTAGGAAAGATGTGGACTTGGTGTTCGTGTCCGAACCCGTCTCCGTAGTGGAGGCCAGGTCTTGGTTGAGCTAGGTGTGGAAGTATCCCGCCACCCATATAACCAAGACAACATAGCGTTGTTGCGTAGCGGAGAAGGTGATGGTTTTGTTTGGGTCGACGTGAGGCAGTTGTAATATTTAACTACTGCTGCTCACCCAATCGCTCCGATTCCGATCGTTCTTTGCCGAGATCAGAAGGTGTTGGGGCCGTCTGGTCATGGTCACGGGAGATTTCAATGCAAAATCTAGAAATTGCAGTGGGTATGCAATTACCTTAGAATAACCCTAAATTAGATAACCCTAAAAGTTCGTATTAAGTGTTCTGATGAGTATGGCGGGGTTGGTTGTTTAAACTACGGCCATCTTGCTACGTTTAAGACAACAAATCGTTGATCATGGATTGACGTGACTCTTATCAGTGCTGACCATGCGGGCATAATCGGCTTTTGCTAAGTTTCAAATAAGATCTCACTTAGCAATCACCGTATCATTCTGCTCGAGGTTTACTCCATGATCTCGAGGAGGGATGGTGACAATTGGGTGGTGGGATATACTGAAGGTTGCGTTGGATTTAAGGATTTAATCGCGTCTAGAGTGTAAAGAGGCCGGATGTCCTGATGGAGGCGGTCGCAAAGATCTTTGAGGTCGCGGCGGTCTTTGTTAAAAGATCAACCGGAATCAAGCGGGTCTACTGATTTTCAACTGAACTGACCAAATTGAATAAGACTTGTTAGTCAAAACAGCGGCGGTTACAGAGGTTTAACCGCGTAATTGACCCTGAAAGAAAGGAATACGCGAGAGCTTTTTTCATCGAGGCCAAGAGAGTTTATAAGCTGGCTATCATTAAATCCAAAAGGGGTTATTTGAAGCAGCTGTGCAAAGATATCTATGGAGACGACCGAGACCAGGGATACCATATTGGAGTTAAGAGATTCAGGCGCAGCGATGCTGGTTCTTACGGATGGTCTGCTGCGTTGTTTTGCGGCAGTGCTCTAATCAGCAGGTGGTGACAGAAGGGAGGAGATCGTCACCGATGATATTCCACGGTTGAGATTGGAGAAGGAAGTCCGGGAAGAGTCCTGGACCTGATTTTCTTCTGATTGAAGTGATCAAGAATGTGGCTGACGGCACCATATAGGGTGGGATGCGTTCCGTACATGGTGATCAATAAACAGATACCGGAAGTCCTGATAAATCTTGGTTGGTGCTAGATCAGGAAGGAGATACGTCCAGTTGATGACCATCCCTCTATAGACCTGATCAACTTGATAAAGCTGTTTGAGAAGATGCTAGTGGTGAGACTTTATTGTAGAATATTGTCTACAACGGAGTTCTGAGGCTATCGTTTCCGTAGAGTGTTGTCCCTGTTGCCTTTGCGAATGACTTCGTTCTTGTGGTAGTTGGCAGGACAGAGCAGAGCTTGATAGAAAGGGGCATCGAAGACGTGAGTTAATCAGTGGCTGGTTAATCGATAAAGGGCTGGAACTGGCCCCGTAGAATACCAATTTACTGATCATGGCTGAAAAGCGGAGATTGGCCCCTGTCGCCTTCCAGGTTCAGCGTGTGTCTTTACTTCCCGAAATTTCGGTGAAGTACATAGGAATGTAGTTGGATGGAAGGCGTTCTTTTCGGAGTTATATTTTCAAACCCGCAATACCCGCTATAAGGACAGAGAAATTGCTGACCTCGCTAAGCAGGCTTCTCGGCAATGTTCGTGGTCCTAGGTCGTCTAAATGACGTGTTTAATCGAACGTTATAAATTCAATAATGTCTACGGGACTCCTGCTTGGTTAAGGGCACTAACTACTCATCGTGCCAGACTGACGATAGAACGGGTTTACAGAAAGATATCTCTGAGTGTCTGCTCAGGGTACAGAACTATTTCGTTGGAGGTGGTGTTCGTTATTGTTAATGCGCCACCGATGGATCTGTTGACCTTATTCAGAGACGACTGCTATGGTGGGAAGGATAGAACCGTGTTCTATGATATTCTTAATCGGTGGCAGATTAGGTGAGAGAAAGTGCATTGAAGTAAGAGGAAACATTTTCGAAAATTTATTGTAAATTTTATTAATTTTGTACGTTTTTTTTACTGGAAAATCATTTTCCAGTTAAATTTAGCTTTGTATTGCTCTAAATAAAAGTCCATTTTATTTAACTGTTATTCGCTTTCTCTTTACTTTATTTATACTATTATTTTTAGAATTAAATTTCGTACAAGTTTTATTTTCGATTTTTATTTAAGTTATTACAAGTCAAACGTAAAAAAGTGCGTTTTACAACTAAGTTTTTTGCGCTTTTCACCGGTTTTCTAAAAAATTACAAAATTTAAAGTTCTCGGACTCATTTTTTTCTATTTTTCAGATTAGATTTCATAAAAAAACATAAATTAGCTTAAATTTTTGCGTCCTAAGAATTTATGTATAGCTTCATTACACTGGAGAAGATGAAATCTGGGCGAAATTTTTCGCCAGCCGTAACTCGTTAACGAAGAGTTTCCGGACCTATGTTTATGTGCACATTTTCCTTTATTTTACATGTAGAATGAGCTGCCAAATTCTCTGCATAAACTGGGAAATTTTGAGATATAAATTTGTGAGATATAACAGTGCATTTTATATCTCACAGATCGTACTTCTACATATCTGACCCTACGTGGTGTGATGGAAACACATTTACCAGAATCAAGTAAAATTTAGATGATAGCATAATTTTCTTTTAGTTTTTCGTTGATGAAATTTACTTTTCTTCTGTTCCCAAGATGAAAATTTTACATGAGATCTATTTTTATTTATTTTTTTGCAACAGATATGTAAGTACGTAATTCTTTGCGATGATAGTGTTTTGTTATTTTTCTTGATAATATTTGAAATTAAAATTTTATATATAAATTTTCAAGAATTTTTTCATGGTATTGATATGTTTACGTCTGACGCACAGAATATAAGCGATGAAATTGATATTTATATCCTATTCTTTTTCTGAATTATCAGAAACAAGTTCATCTATTTTAATTTATGTATAGCGTAATTGTTATCTTTACCAATGATATTCACTTAAGAGCATAAGTATTGAAATGCGGTTGAAATTATTTCTAAAAATTCTTAAAGAAATTTCTTAGTTATAGTTTAATTAAGAAAATTTTACTATATAATTTACCCGCTTCCATCTTGATTTAAATTTCTCAGTCCATTTTAATAAAAAATTTGAACGAGAAGTAAAATTTGAAACATCTTGTTAAAATATTATTAAAATAATAAAATTAAATAAAACTTAGGAATACAATATTACTTTTCTGAATTACTCGTATTGAGGATTTACTTGAGGTAAATAGATAAGAACTTACAAAGGAGCATTACAGAATAATTCAGCTTGTTATTATTAGTTCACAGATTCAAATAAGATAATTACTCTCCCCGCAGGCTACATTTATACAAATGTTTATGCAAGTTCTCAAAATACAATATTATCTACGGTTAAAACAGAACAGTGGCAAGGAACTAGATTTTCCAGCAGTTCACAGTTATATTACAATTTTAATTACTAGTTAGTATTTACGGTAATTTAATTTTTGAAAATCGAATTCTATATTTTCATATATCCTCTGATAAATACTGCATTAAATGTTAAACCTGTAATAAGCACTTAAATTCCCTTTTTCTGTATAATTGCTAGTTTAGCTTAGATTTTTAGATTTGATTTTCTTCTTTAGTTATTTCACGTTACTGATTCGTTTCGTAAATCCTAAAATTGTAATTAATAATATATCATCTCTATTGTTATTATTATTACTTTACTATTCATTTGGAAAACATTTATTCTCTAACTCAGTTGAATATTCTGAAAACTGTTTTATTTATTTATTTTAAGTAATCACATAAGTTATTTTACCAGTTCATTTTATACCTATTAGATACGTTAGTTTTCCCATCAATAGCTGAAATCTAAATTAAATAATGTCATAAAATCAAACATGCGTCAAAATCGTTCAAAACTTATATATTCATTTAATGAAATGATACTCAATTTACTTTTACTTATTTAGTTTTTATAATGACAATTTTTTATTAATTGAAAAACGACAATCGTGAATGGGATTTGAATTGAAAACTTTTCGGTTTAAAAAAAGTGAAGACGATATCATGTTTATCGACGAAGATATCAAAACTAACCAAATTTTAGCTCAAAAATATATGAAAGAAGTGTCGTTTAAATAAATACACAGTTTTATTTTTAGCATTTTTATATGTACGTAAGATGTTCGTAATCTTTTTTACGAGTATTTTTTCTTTATTTTAATATTCTTTTTTTTTATTACAGTAGTTCATCTTTTTTTTTTTGTTATGTACACGTACACTAGAGGTTTCCTGGTCTTTTATATCCAGTTTTTGGGTCACTTTATATTCATGGAATTCATTCAGGACATTTTTAGGATTACTTTGCGTTTTCTGTTGACTTAATCATAATTTTAGAACTTACATTATTCATTCTATACTTTTCCGCAGTATTATTTCAAACTGTATCATTTTCCATCAAATTTACTTAGCCTTTATTCTTTCTTAACTAATTCTAAACATATTTAATGTAATCTAAACATATTTAATTATTAAAGTAATTTCCAATCCGTGGTTATAAATAGCACTAAACGAATTTTTTAATATTTAAAAAAATACTTTAGATGCATCATTATTTTCTTTTCAAATAAGAAATACAGAAATAATTTTTCTTGAATCAATCTGGTTAAAGTAATAACTAATCATAATATCTTGTAAATGTTATGCTGATCTACTTCCCAAATTAACATGTTTTAATTTATCTTATTACATTTGATACGTGTATTTCAACTATAAAATACTTTTATAAGTTTTTGTTATTTAATATTTTAGTTTTTGTCTCATTTTTATTCCTTTCTTACACTTGAAAAAATGCTAACTTTTTTATTAAGTAGAAAATCGCATATTTTTCAAAGCGGCTAATATTTACCTGATAAATGTATTACCTACCTTTATTTTATTAGATCAAAGGAATTCTTTTATACACTTTATTTAGCTTTAACTTTACTTTACTTTACTTTACTTTACTTTACTTTACTTTACTTACTTTACTCTACTTTACTTTAAAAGGAGCGTAATTTTAAACCACTAGAGGTTTTTTGGTATCTTATAAAGACTAGATTGTTAAGTAACTCATATTTACATTTTTATTTATTTTCTATTTTATTGGGAAAAAAACTGTATCAATTTACTAAAATATTAATTACACGCTAATTTTTATTTTTTTTGTTTTTGGATGATTTTATTTATTTTATTCTAGATCATAATAAATTTGAATGTAGATTATTGAATAATGGAAATGTATATATAGTTCGCATGTAAATTAGATTTATTATTATTATCATCATCATTATTACATATTGATTTCTAATAAATTATTAATATACCCCGGTCCGCCGAGGAAGCCGCTGGACGCGGACACTACCTTCCCGCTCCAACTCGCCGGGGTTTAATCGCCCTGGCTGGCGGACTCAGCAGCAGGGGCCAGCGCAGCGTGGGATCGCTCGGCGAGAACCGTGCACGTGAAAGACGTCCGACGCTGACACGACATTGCGGGGCCACCACTGCCACGCTGTACTGGGGACTCAACTGCCGCTGAGGGGAAGCCCGATCTGATTTCAATGGATGAGCCGGATCCAACAGCTCCTCTCAGAGCTAATGTCAAAAACGGCCGTTTTCAGGGCTACCACAAGGTTATAAATTACAACGAGCCGTGGAAGCCAATCGACGACAATAACAACAACCCTTCTCAGGGCTCCTTCTCAGGGCCCTTATAACCTTCTCAGGGCCCTTCTCAAGGTTATAAAGCCCCACGTGCCGTCGAAGCCATTTGGCGACAAATTACATTAAAAAAAGAATTTAAAAAGTCCATTTTGTTAATTATTTAAATGGCCTGTATTTTTTGTGCATTTTCAACACAACCTAGTATAACTTTGTCAAAAAAGATTTCCATTTCTTTGTCGAATTCCTTTCTACATAAACTAGAAGCCGAGATAAAACATATTACAAATTCTGCTCAAGGTATATGAAATTTAACTGTATGAAGTTGGTCACAGAATTAATACTAAAATACACATTAATTAAGCATAATATTCACTTTACAATTAGATATTATAAAGTATACATGCATTGTATAGCTAGTAACCATAATACCAAAGGGAAAGTGATTGGACAATGCCCTTGTTTTAGTTTCAGTATACCCAAGTCTTTGTTGTTGAACGGGTTGAACTGAAAATTAAATTGGTTGTCAATAAATGCGTAGCAGTTGAATGCGCAAGCACTTGAATGTATATCAGTTGGACATAATAAATTGGTGTTTGAAAACGGAAGGGAAGAAATTTTTCTTGGCTGCCTTCTTTTCAAAAAATGAACCCTGTATGAAAAAATTGTTGTCACAAAAAATTATATAAAAAAATATTTTTTTTAAGAATAATAATTAATATTATAAAAGATAAGAAGTGTAAAAATGTAAAGAAATAAATAAGAAAGTAAGTAGACTGCAAAAATGTAGAACCCGGTGTAGTCGCTTAAGAAAAATTTCTAAAGAAAATTCTAAGAAAAAAAATGGTAAGGACTGCTTGATAATATAGCTGTTTATGATATTATAAATACGTCATATTAAATCTGAATACCGTGCGGAAAATTACTTATTAGATAGAAAATTTATGTAAAGGAAGAAGATCAGTGGTAAATTATATGTTCTAAAGCTTTCAGCGACATCAACTTTAATGTAAAATACCAGAAATTATCACATCTTAAAAAAACATTCTTTGCGCCTGAAAAATTCTTTAATTTAGTTGGGAAGATTTTAAAACTGTAAATAAATATGTAAAACTTTAAATTTACTTAGTAAATAATTGTTATTTTGAAAATATTTAAATTTAAATTTTCCTGAAATTTACTAAAAAATAAACACTTTTCTTTCTTTGATAGTAAAAATAAAAACATACATTTTTTTTTTTTACTTTTATTTATATTTGCATCAACAATTATAGTTATTAGCGACTTAAATGATCACATATTGATCATAACTATAGTGATCATACGCTATCACATAGTGTATGATCACATAGTTTTGTGATCGTAAAAAAATGAACACCATGAACATAAACAAGTGCTTAAACAAAACACCATGAACGTAACAACAGGATCATAAATAAAAAATACCAAAAACAAGAAACAATAAACACAAACTAAGCAAATTCGTTCTTCATCCCACTATCAGAGAGAAACCGCATTCCTTCCGCCTTAGTAAACACTTCACATCTGAACCCAGGTCTAATTTTTGTCGGATAGATCCGAAGATTGGGCAATCTATGAGCAAGTGGTGTACGAATCATTTTACGCCTCACAGTTCTGCTGAGGAGAGCCAAATAAATGTGTGTCCAATCCTCAGCCGAGTTAGGATGACTTGGTCTCTTCTGTTTGTTTCTTTCCGTTCGAGGAAATTCTCCCGATATAAGGCCGTGGGAGGACTTAGCAGCCAGAACTTACTCCGCTGTAAACGTCGTTCTCACATGTTAATTCTACACGGAGGCCATTTATTGTCGCTCTCTTGCAGCCTCATCAGCACGTTCGTTCCCGAGGATGCCGCATTGGACAGAGACTCATACCAATACCACAATCTTATTTACTCTTGAGAGCGTATCATAAATTATTTGAACGATGGATTCAGATCGTCTGCAGCTCAAGCTCTCAAGTACACTCATATAGTCGGTAATTACAATACACTATCTATTTTTATTTTTTTAATTATATACAATTTTATTTTTTACGGTAATGAAATATGATTGCTGATTGCGTTTTTTTTTTTGGCATTACTACTATTTTATAACTCTTTTTCAATCGCTGATACTACTTACTAAAGTTTTCTTTCGTAGAGAATAACACTTAATCCATTTATAATTTTTCAGATATACATACACAAATTTTTTAAATTAATTATTTCGAATCGTGATAAAAAATGTTATTAAAATAACAAATTCAGTGCATTCATATATTAACTAATCCATTGGTTTCCTATACTTTTATAGGATCTCTGTTACTTTGTTTAAATTGCGATATGTCATTCAAGATTTTATTTGTTCATTAACTTATTTTTCATTTTTATCTTTGATTTTGCGTGTAAAATCAGTTATTATTGTCGGTTTAATTGTTTAGATTTGAACAATCAATTTACACTCAAGTTTTAAACTTGAAGAGAAAGTTTTTTTCCAGTTAAATATACTTTAATAGCCATTCACAAAACTACAAGTTTGCGTGTCAAACAAATATTATTAGGTATATTATTAAAACTTAGCCTTGAAATTATTCATTTCTTTGTTTAATAAAAAATTAAACAATAATATTCTATATTATAAAAGTTGCGTACCATAAAATAAGTTCTCTTTTTATTTTTTTTTTTTTTTTTGTCTTCAGTCATTTGACTGGTTTGATGCAGCTCTCCAAGATTCCCTATCTAGTGCTAGTCGTTTCATTTCAGTATACCCCCTACATTCTACATCCCTAACAATTTGTTTTATATATTCCAAATGTTGCCTGCCTACACAATTTTTTCCTTCTCCCTGTCCCTCCAATATTAAAGCGACTAATCCAGGATGCCTAAATATGTGGCCTATAAGTATGTCTCTTCTTTTAACTATATTTAATCTAGAAATAACAATCTTTGTATAATATTATAGAAAACAGAAGTAAAAAATTAATTAAAATCAGCAAAAGAATAATTATAACTTAGTAATACAATAATGATGTGAAACTTACTTGACAGAACGGTTAATAGAAATATATAATCCGAGAATGTGATTAAACCTGAACTTCCAAGTTTGTAGAATATACTATCTTTTTATTACCTCTCTTATATTAACTCGCTCTTGGACTACGTATGTAAGATTCATGGTACGGAACCTTTGAGTCGAATTTTGAAGCACTTCCCCTTATCCGCTCTGAAATTTTGCATACAGGTTTGCTCCTGATGACAACTCATTTTAGCAACCTTTTTAAGTGGCTAAGATGCCCCTTAAGTTGCTAAGTGAAAAAATGCCCCTTGAACTTATGCAACCTCGTTTACATGCATATTTTCTTAGTGAAAGATAATCTAGTCTGTTTCGGTAAGTTTGGATCTAAAATTCGCACATGTTTGAAATACATCATTTTACCACTACCTACTATAACAAACGACTGGAGCTAAATGATAACACGCTATTATTTTTATAAATAAGTGAGATATATATTAGGGTATACAGTTGCTATTAGAAATTCTGTACAGTAGCGACTGAAGCATTGGGAAAATTTAGTACTTTTTCACCGGATCCGAATTTTTGGGTGAAAATCACAAATATTTCGAAAACGGTCGGTCCTAGCGCTCTGAAAAATTTTTTCGACCCCACATAAAGAAACTCCATGTGCTCCCATTAGTACTCGTCGGATAGATAATATTTTCAAGTGTCCCCGGGGTGGCGTTCGGAAATTTGGAAGGGGGTGTGATGAGGTGGCACCCCATCACACCCCCTTCTCACAATCTCGGCAATCGCTCGTTCGATTTTCACGATTCAAAAAGCGTATGTATCACCAGGTCAAGCGTAAACTGTTTAACGCAATTCGTACACGTTTGATATACCCGACCTTGTTTATTACTTTGAACTTATTATTACTTTTACTCCGGAAATTAAATCGTTTAGTCCTATGTTCTGATTGCTCTCACTTACCGTAAAAGGTATCGATCCAATCTTTCGCTAAATACGGTCAAATCTGTGCGCTAGCGCAGCTGTTAAGCATAAACGTATGAAGACTAAAAAGTAGAAAATAAAAAATATTTTTTTTTTAAAAACCACTCATACAAAATGCACCAAAAAATAAAAAATATGTAAAAAAAAATAATAAAACACTTCTCTTAAATTAAACTTTTATTAATTTGTAGCTATGACTCTCACATAATCTTACATATCATCATCAAAGCTTGTTATCAAATCCATTCTGATATACCATCCTAAAATTATTTTTTATTTTTTGGCGCGTTTAATTTAAAAGTGGTGTTTTAAAAATGTTTTTTACATATTTTTTTATTTTCTACTTTTTAGTGCATTTAATATGAGTGGTTTTTAAAAAATTTTTTTATAAATTTTTTATTTAATTTACTATTCTCCAAACTACAATTTATTTTGTAATTTTGAGTACTTGCATTACTAACTTGAAGTTTTTATAATGTTATGCGACTCACAACTTTTCAATTTATAATTCATTCATAATTTCGTTTATAATTCATTAAAGTACCAAATTTAAACTTCATATTAACGTCTTTTAAACTTAACTTTTTTTAAACAACTGTTCAAAAACCATGGTTTTTCTGTTTTGTACTGTAATAAATTTATAAATTAGCAAAAAATCGTAATAAATACAAATAAGTAAAAGATAGTGAGAATGAAGATGTCCGTTGGAGGGCTACTTGAAGGTGAAATCTAGTTTGTAATTATTTACCGATGTAAATGTCTGCCGAGGCATTTACATCAGTGGCATCCCGACTGAGGCCTGGTTGATGACTGTGAGATGTAATCATTAGAAGATCAAGACACGACCTCTGGTAAAGCCCCTCAGGGCACGGAACGGAGGGGGTGGTGTCGTCACCGGTAACGTCACAATGTAGTGATACCGGTGACTACACCGGTGTGTGTGGGGGGGGGGTGTCTTCCCCTACAGGATTGTAATGTAGGAATGAAAGATACATATGAAAGTATGTCAAAACTTTTAAAAGCTATTAATATGATGAATACTTATGGCAAATCATTGTTGACCAGAAAGCAGTAGGGTTTCTTCTCGGTCCCCAGAGTGGCTTTACAAAATATATGTGTTTTTGCGTTTGTGAGATAGTCGGGCTACAGATAAACACTACGGAATTGAGAAAGACTGGCCAAAAAAAAATCAGTTTACCCCAGGAAAAGAAAATGTTGTCAACATTCCCCTTATCGAAGCAGATCGTATTATTTTACCACCGCTATACATAAAACCAGGCCTGATGAAGAATTTTGTAAAAGCATTAATTAAAGATGGAGACGGCTTTAAATATTTAGCTGAGGTATTTTTACAATTAAGTGTTGCCAAATTAAAAGAGGGAATATTCATCGGTCCACAAATAAGAAAATTTGTGAAAATATATTTGACATCAAACTGAACGCTAAAGAACTAGCAACATTGAATTCATTCAAATATGTCGTTAATTTTTTTCTTGGAAACAAAAAAGCAGAAAACCATGATTAGTTTATCAATGAACTCTTGGTGAATTGCAAAACTTTAGGCTGCAGAAAGTCATTGAAAATTCAGTTTTAACATTCTCATTTGGACTTTTTCCCTTTAAACTTTGGTTACATCAGTGACGAACAAGGTGAAAGGTTCCATCAAGATATATTGCAGTTGGAACAACGTTATCAAGGCAGATGGGATGAATCTATGATGAGTGACTAGTGCTGGATGACAAAAAGAGAAAACTTCACCGAACGTAAAAGAAAAATAAGAAAATAGAAATTAAGATAAATGTAAATGCAAAATAAAGGTAGGAATTTCAATTGTAATTATTATTATTATTTTTGTATTTTATTATCTAAGAAGTTTGTCAATATTTTAAAGGGTCATAACTAAAAATATAAGGATAATAAAGAAAAACTGAATTCATTTTAAGATTCAGTATACAAAATACGTTCTAATTCACTACTTTTGTCTCAGTTCCAAATTACATATATATTTTTTTTTGTTGACCTGTTATTTTTCTGGAAGTGACATAATACCACATAACAAAAAGAACTATCTCGGTGGACAGTTCATTTAATTCATTTGGAAAGCGCGGTCTGGTAACATTAATGAGGATAATTATTTGAATAAAATACTAAAATATACAGCCAGCGAGATCAATAACAATGCCTGATTAGACCTACGTCATTACTTCAGCGTCAGTTTTATTTGTGCTTTAACAAATATATCATATTTAATTCAACCTGCTAATATCGTGAAAATTGTAAAGCCGTAGGTATACAGATTATTACTTTAAGCTATCATTTTTTATTAAATTATTATATAAAATAATAGTGGTATACCTTTTTTTTTGTAAACGGTAAACTAAAAAAAAAATTTGTAGGGGTGATTTTTAAGGATATAAAATAATCGTTACAAAATTTTATAAAATAAATCTTTTTTAAATTTTATAAAACAGATATATATATATATATATATAAATAAGAGCACTGTCTTATTCTTAAAAATTCACTAACAGTGAATTTTTAAATATTAGTCTCGATAAATTTACAATTGAAATTAAACAAACAATGCTATTGGTGGTAATCTGTTGTGATACAATATTAGGGTGATTACAAATAAAATATACACTTTCGATAGCTTATAAAAAAATTAAACTAGTGTTTGTGAATACAGTAAATGATATGGTTTTACAGGGAATTTTTTAAAGAATGTTGGTATATCTCTTTTGCTGCTAGATCACTGATTGATGTATCATGTTACTAGTCTGATAAGATGGCTACTACTAGTAGAAAAGGCTTTTTTTGAGTTCGAATTAGCCAAAACAACGGCTTATGTCGTGTAGCGACGTTTCAGAACAAAATATGGTAAATAACCACCAACAAGAAAATCCCTCTATTACTGGAATAAACAGTTTCAAAATACAGAGTGTCTGTGTAAAAATAAAAATGCTGGAAGTCCTTCTGTTTCAAAAGAACAAATCGATCATGTTCGTGATGTGTATCGACGTAGCCCAGGCAAATAGACTAGATTAACGAGTTTAGAATTGCAAATTCTTCAACCGACTATGTAGAAACGTTTGAAAATGAAGCCTTATAAATTAAAGTTATTACAAAGTTTAAATTTCGACGATAAATTCTTACGTAAATTTTTGCGTGGAGTTGCAGAAATGTGGTGAAAATAACGATGGCTTTTTTCATCCTCTAATTTTCGGTGATAAATGTCCGTTTCACTTTAGGGAAGAAATTAATAAACATAATGTAAGAATACGGGTTATAGAAAACCCAAGAGAAATTTTACAACATATACGAGATTCCGCTAAAGTGTACGTGTTTTGCACTGTATCTCGTGAAAATGTGTACGGGCCGTTCTTTTTTCATGAAGCGACAATAACTGAAGTAATCTATCTGGACATGTTAAGCGAATGGCTAATGCCTCAACTCGAGAAAGACAGTGACTACTTCGTTTTTGTACAAGATGGAGCTCGCCTCCCTGCCTCTTACAGGTCGGAAATTATCTGGATGAACACCTTCAGAGATGATGCATCAGCCGTGCAAGTGAGAAAAACATGTGTATAAGCGCTGGCCAACAAGTACTCCAGACTTAACTCCTTGCGACTACTTTTTATGGGATTATGTAAAATACAATAAAAGACAAAGTTTTTGTACCCCCTTCTTGTTCACATCGACGACTTAAAACAACACATCACAAATGCTGTTGCTACCTTTGACCGACATATGCTTGCATGTGTTTGGAATGAACTGGACTATCGTGTTGATATCTGTGTGTTACAAACGTCGCATACATTGAACATTTATAAATAAAAACTTAAAGGATTCTTCTATATAATTATGTAAGTAATCGTCTAAACGCTTGAAAAATAAGCTATCAATGTGTATAATTCATTTTTAACCACTCTGATATTTTATTAACGAAATAGTCATATAAAAATTTTCAAGTGAGATTTAAGAGTACTCATAAAATAATCTAAGATTTGCAGTACAGTTGATAGGTCTTTTTATTAAAATTGAACTGAATCTGTAAAGTTTAAATTAACAGCTTTTTTCTGCAGATTATTTTTGGATTCTTTAATCGATTGCCGTTTTTTTTTTTTTATAATAACGAATAATTATAAAAAATATTTTATTTAACTATAGAATTAAATATTAAACTATCAAACAGCTACCTATAACTCAGATTTATAAAACATTTGTGTTGTTTCAAAGTGAAAAATTCTTGAATATAGTGTAAGTATTAATTTTTACTCAAAAAAAGTGTACAGATATCCTCCCTACTAAAGGGCATTTGTATTTGTGTCTGACTGTGTGTGTATCCGTCCCTCTTAGCTTAGCTTAGAAAAACCCGATTAGTTAGTACATCTCTCGTGGTAGTCAGCTGTATACTTGTTATTATATATCGATATATCACATATACTTCGATATATATGTGAAATGTATATTAATAATATATTTTATTATTTATGTGTTTGTTTTTCTTCATTAAAAAATCCGATGTGGGCACTACATGACTTCCTTGTATGCCTATTAAATTACATATACGCAATTTTTTTTTTAATGAAAAGTACATAAAATTTTATTTCATTAATAACTTCTGGTATTATTTCATTTTTTTTTTTAATTATTATTGTGAATTCGTAAAACTATCGTATTATCAACATAGAATTTTTTTTACAATCAGAGGTTAATAATTATTAATAAATCAATATATTTAAATTAATTTTTTTGGATTTTGGGCTTTTTTGGACACTTTTTGGATTGTAATCAAAAAGGGAGGTGTACAACTAGATGTTACAACAGTCCTAAATCCAAAATTTCAACATCCTACGGCTAATCGTTTTTGAGTTATGCGAGATATATTCGTACGTACAGACGTCACGCCAAAACTAGTCAAAATGGATTCAGGGATGGTTAAAATGGATATTTCCATTAAAATCTGAAAACTGAAATTTTTCGCGATCATAATACTTCCTTTACTTCGTACAAGGAAGTAATAATGAACTCTAACCGAAAAGTAGGCACCGGAATGTACCGATCACTAGCGGAAAATCCCGATTCATTAATATCAATTTCTAGAGTTAAATTTCTAATTTAAAAAAATATTTTTACACAAAAGATAATCAATTTTGGTCACCTAACAATCCAATTTCGAGACGTCGCCCACCAGGCAACCTGCCTAGGCACGCCCTCCGCAGCTATAATGCACATCTTATGATGTATCATTTAGAGATTCATGGTGTTTCAAGTTATAATACGCAGAAATATATGGGACACTAAAAAAATTGTCAAAAACTATGTTACTTTTTCTGAAAAAATACCTTTTGAAACATTTGCTTTATTGAAAATTTCACTGGAATTAATTTTAATGTAAATTTTGTTAGAATGCGTCCAATTAGAAATAAGGGAAGATGAATAATTATTTTCATAGAAAAATCCATGGGTGAAACCCTTGCTTAAAATTAAAAGAAAGAATATTAAATGAAAGATATTTACAAAATTTATACGCAGCAAGCTATAAAGTGCATGACCTCCAAAAAAATTCTTCTCCATCCCAACAAATCCTACACTTTATCTAATCATCTTCAAGGTTTCCTATGATTTAAATCGTTCATCAGACTCTGGAATATCTTCTTCTTCTTTTTCCGTTACAGGTCGATCTGAGACTGTACAAGACTACACTTCATTTATATTCATATATATCATCCTCATTCATCCTCTGAAGTAATATCTTTTGTGGTTACGGAGGTTAAACAGAAAAAGAAGTAGTAGTAGGTTTGTGTTATATATTAATAAATAAATATATATATATATATATATATATATATTTATTTATTTATTTATATTTATTTTCTCTAAGTTAAATGGTATTTCATTAAAGTAAAACATATGCCGGGCTCCGTGGCGCGAGTGGTAGCGTCTCGGCCTTTAATCGGGAGGTCCCGTGTTCGAATCCTGGTTGGGTATGGCATTTTCACACACGGTACATGTGAATCATTCATTTAATCCTTTGAAGCAATGCGTAACGGTGGACCCGGAGATTTTTAAAACATATTTATTATTTTTTTTTTACTTCAGTTTAGTTTATTAATTTTTTATTACATTATGTAATCGATTATGTCAAATAAAATATTTCAATTTGTATTAAAATATTTTATTATAATATTTATAGTATTACATTTTTTGTAATAAATTAATACAGCATTACATTATTACATTTAAAGAATGTAATAATTGAACGTTTTTCGGTCTGAACTATCTTATGTGCATTATTATTATTATTATTTTTTTTTTTTTAATTTTTATAATTTATAAGTTGTAATATTTCAGTTCAATATGAAAATATTATTTCAATTATAATATTTTTGTACTATTTGTATCTTTTACTCCGTATTTCTTTTTGATCACTTTTCTCTTGATTTAATTGGAAAGATATCTTGCTAACTACATTATAGGTATTTTATCGAGTAGCTCTGCTAGTGCATTACCATCCTTCCTCCTTCTAGGAGGAATGGTTATACAGGAGAAAAAAAACATACAGTTTTGTTTTTTATTTTTTTTTTATTTTATTCAATCTTTAATTTTATATTAAAATGTAGTTTAAAATATATTGTATTTTCTAGAAATGTAATGTTATATTTTGTATAGCTGTATACTGTTACTTTGTATTAGTGTTGGGAGGTAAATAAATAAATTATATATACATATGTTTTTTTTATTACAGGTGAAATTCACGACAGAATGTCCAGCGCAAGGAAACCGTAACTACATCCCTGTTAATGATTTATATGGACGCAACTTCACAGATCCAAATGGTGAATTTCAGCTTGAACTTAGTATGGGCCATGTAAGGACTGTTTTTGATACAGAATTCCGAGTACCACAATCATTGTTTGGTCATGCTCTGCCTACCCGTCATCCCCATGCGTCCAAACCGCAGCAAGGTACAAAGCTTGAAACAACCTATTTTACTTTCGGGGGATTTGACTGGAATCTCGCCCTATATCCACATGGAACTAAAGATATTCATAGTAAGTGTTAATCATTTATCATTTTTATCATTATTAGCATGTACTAAAAATGTTCTTTCACAAAAATTATTTTGTTTGAATAATTATTGACTGTAATTACTATTTAAAATATTCTATAATCTAGTCTGTATTTAATTACACTTGAATTTCTTGGTTATTATTAAAGATTTTATCAGCGTGAATAAACAGGAATGAAGACAAAAAAATATTACTGTTTAAATAATCCAGTACAGTAACAGATATTCAAAAATAACAATCTACGAATGTAAAATAGTTGGTAAACTCCGGTATTTTATTACAAAAAAATTTAGTTACCTTGCATTGTCCTACTACAGAACAGATGTTCAGATAAGTTCAATTTCAGCCAAGACTGTATTTTAAACTTACATGAAGCTACTGTACTGTTTCTAAACAAAAAAAACCAGCAGAAAGTTTCACTCATTTATAATGAAAACTTTTATTTCCTCTGCAACCGTTTTTCCATCCTGTTCTTAACTGAACTTACCTAAATACCAAAAGAGTGTTGTTAAATTCATAATCCGGTACAAAAAATTTTCTTCTTTATTGAGACTCCAAATAACGATCCTTTCTTTTTAAGATGGCCGCCGTACTGAAACCGCCCATCGGAAAATTATAAAAAACAAAATTGTATTAACTACCTTATTACTCTAACTTACTGCGAAATAATGCATTAACATTATATATTATAATTAACATCTTGTCACTCAAAATAAAGAAACTTACATATTTAAACTAACTCTATAATTATTTACCCTTACTCTATAATACGTCCCATAATTACTTACCCTCTCAATGTACGCATATTGCCTTTGTAATAAACAATCCTAATTTCATTAAACACAATCATCTAATCCGTAAATCTTATATATGATTTTTAACTAACTTAACTTCGATTCCATTATATAAAAATTTTTGTTACTCTAAATCTAGCGGTAATTTATTTTAAATATTTAAAGTATACTATAGATTTGTGACAATACAATAACATAATTATTATTATTATTCATAATTATTATTATTATTAATTATTATTATTATTATTTGAGACATAATTATTCATTAATTTAATCTTTTTTACAATTTCTTTAAATTATCATAGAACCATTATAATTATCGTAACGATATATCAGCTGTTTCAGTATGTATTCATCTTTCACAGAATTTTAGATTGTTTAAACATACTTTATAAACTACTACTGAAAGACGTAATAAAATGGATTCTTCGTAATTTTTTTGTTTCATCACCTTTAAAATTTAAATTCCTTAACACGCGTAATTAACTTTTGTTTATCTTTTCTTTTAAAGGTTTAACATTCGTTTCTTACTCATATCCATGTATTTAAGATTTATAATAATACTTATTTCAAATAGTTTTAAAAATAATTTGATATTCAAATTCTATTATAAAATTTATAGAGTTATATTTATAGAATTGATTAATTTCTAAACATTTTCACAGTATAATTTAATTGTTTGAAATAATAAAATACTTTTATTTAATTGGTTCAGATTTGCCTAAAAAATTTAACCTGTTAAATATGATAAAAGAAATCCTTTAACATTACAATTTTCGGTATTAAAATTCCAGTTCTTTCCAATCGTTTGTATAGTATTTACGAGCAAATATCGATATTTTAAAGTAAGACCATGGTAATAAAAATAATAATTATTATCATTATTGTTCACGATTAATTAAAATAATTTACTTAATAATTTTTTACACAGAAAACAAATGATATTCAGAAAATAATTTTTATATGTCATATTATGTTTACCAGAAACTATTTCAGATAAAGCTTTATAGAATACTTGTATAGGTTTATTTGAGTTATATAGATATAATCGATTGTTAAGTTATATTATTGAAAAACAATAGTTATAATAGACGAGTTCCTGTCTGGCCACGTCGTTTTCCGGGTATATTTGAATGCACGACAGCGGGCTGATGACCCCATTTGTTTATCCTGCGGGAAGCTCGACACTCTGGAGAATGTTGTGTTTGCCTGTCGGACCTGGGACAAGGAGCGCTTGCAATGTGAGTTGATTACTGCGTCACTTACGGTGGAGAGTATCGTGGGCCGTATCTTGGCGAATGAGGTACAATTCCGTGCTATATCTGATTTTATTACACGGGTCCTTCAACAGGATAGGGTTGCTAGGGCAACGAGGGGATGAGGGACACCTCCCTGCTGAGCTGCTATTCGTTTGTGCATGCACAGATGGATAGCAGTGATGAGGCTCGGGGACTCTCTCGTCCTCTTGTAGAAAAGACCCGGCGAGAATGCTCCTTTGGGTGTTCTCGATTGAGGCAAACAAGGCATAAAGATCGAGTCCCGGCTCCTAGGATGGGGGAACAGGACGACATAGTCGGGCCTAGTAACCCTAATCTGTGAGTTAGAGGCAGGCATTAATATTTAAGATCCAGCCGGCTTATTAGAGTAAAAGGACACTCCCCCAGATTGTGTTATGCTTCACTGTAGAATCCGATTCGGTGGAGAGGGGAAAAATAGTTATAATATTCGTCATATTTATTGATCATTTATAGAGTTTATGGATTTTTATAGACCAAACACGTTGAATATGAGTTTTTACATAGTTCTACTTCTATTTAATCAAACTGAAAGGAAAGTTTAATTTTGGAAGTAACGTTTTTTTACTCTTTATTCTCAAAGATATTATCATTACTTTATTGAACTACTCTTACAGTAAAATAACATTATTCTTGTTTCTTAAAGTTACTGAACTGATTTTACTGAATTTTTTCAGAGGGTTGTCTTGAAAGTAATGATATCTTGAATTAAATTTTCTTGTAGAACTTATTTTATCTGCAGGATCCAAGTTTTGTTGATAATGATTACTGTAGTCTACAACTTATCTACTTACTACAATAATTTCCGGACGACTTTAATATTTTGAAACGAATAAAACAGTCGACTTGATGTTGACTGTGAAGTATGTAGGGATACGTTTTTTAGGCTTTAGGGTACAAAGAATTACGTTGTGCTTCACAGTAGGGACTATTATACAAGCGTACTATGAAACATCTCAAAACTTGCCTAGTGCCTAGTCTAGTTGCATAAGGTAGTATATAATGTATCATATAACTTGTGTAATTACATAATGTTTCCGTGGTAATTAAAATCGGTGACGAAGTCTGTTGACAAAGGAACTTCCTTATAATTGCATAATAACATGCCTTCACATTTAGCAGCTTTGATCAGAAAATTCAAATGGGACCAGTCACTTACAGTAACGTCTAGATTTAACAACGACCGACCTACTTCTAAAAAAGTGCGATTTGCGACTAATGATAGTTTAATAGATGCTTTCAAGCAGTGGTTAAATGGATTAGCGATATTGGATATGACGAAGGAATTTTGAAGGTCGTGGATCGCTTCATAATTGCCGTCTTAATATTACATAGAAAAGGAAAACTAAAGTCGTATAATTTTAGTTAAAACACTCTTCACAAATTGTAATTCAAGGAATATTTAAAAAGGAACCTTAGAGTGAGATATACAGTATTTATTTATTACTAAACAAAATTAAATGGAGGAAATTAAATCTACATCGCTTTTTACATTTTTATATAATGCGTTCAGAAAGTTGCTGTGAACCGGAATTCTGGAAGTGAAATGAAACTTTCTTAATGAAAACTTTGTATTTTTATTTCATTATTTTGTAGAAACGAATATTACAATAACTGGAATAGTTTATAAAGGTTTTGAAAATGATCTCTTCCAACAATTCAACACCGCACAAGTTTCGATTTGTTTTCAAATACTTTAACCAGCTGATTTACTTGAATGTCTCGTACGTATGCTGTTATTGCGGTTTTTAATTCAATTATCGTGCGTGGTCTGTTGCGATACACTGGTTGTTTCGTTGTTTCCCATAGGAAGTAATCTGGGGGAGTCAGATTGGGTGATCGTACAGGCCAAAATTCCTCGAAATGATTCGTTCAACAAAGACATTTCGTAAAAAAGTCCTTGACCTGCTAGCTGTGTGCGCTGTGGTACCAAATTGTTGGCACTAACCGTAATTGATTTCCATTTCTGTAAACTAACTAATGAAGTTTAATAAAACAGCAAACAACAATCACTATTAACTGTAAAATAGATTGGACTGACAATGTGCATTCTACTCAAATCGACCCAGACTCCAACTTTTGCTTCGTGTAAAGATTTTTCGTGTAATTCATGGAGGCTAGTTGTCGACTACAATCGTGTATTTTATGAATTAATATACTCTCCCAGACATCTACGGAATTTTGGTAAATAAAACGTTATACCATTGACAATAATTTAGTCTTTTGGCATGATCTATAGATTTTAATTCTTGAATACATATAATTTGTAGGAGAAAAGTTTCAGTTCTTTTCTTATAGCTCTATATGCGATGGCAAGTCCGATATGTTGCTCTTATAACGAACCCATAGAGCAAACAAACTTAAGCCGAAAGAACAGAATGCATCACACAATTCTAAAGCATACTGAACAGCGACTTTCCGAACGTACTATATAATTAAGGGAATTGGATAAACATTTACTTTTTCAAACATTAATTAAACTATTTCTCTAAAGAAGCTTCAACAGCTTAATTATTTTCTTCATCTACAAAATCTTTACCTTCCTAAATAAATAAAATTAAGGCAAAATTAAGACTGTACGACGGATTCATATTTTCATAATTTATAGGTAGTGGTTTTTTGATAAGCAGGTGTGCAATGTCATGTTAGAGATTGAAATTTTGTTAAATTTTAATTTAGTTTCCTATCTGATAAACGTTGCCTATAAAAATTTCCAATTGTTCAGTGGCATCACGAATGCCACTAAACGATTGGAAATGAGATATTTGTAATAAATGAAATCATTGACACGGTGAACGTGGTTTCTCGTTTTTGATGAGATCACTCTTTCAACAAGTGGCTTATCAAATACGGATGACCATTGAATATTTCATTGTTACGATATCCTGATAACTATAAAATTCTGCTCTAAATTTTTGCAGTAATTTTTCATGAATTTTAGAGGTTTTATTTTCTGCTCATAAAAACACGATTACTACATACAGCTTGTTCCGGTCGTAAAATAACGTACTAGCTTCAGTATTTTGTAAAGCTATTTTGAAAACTCTCGTACTAAAACTGGTACAGTGTTATTTTATTCAAAAGGAAAATATATATTGCCTACCCCTTGGCTGAGAAGGTTTAACTAATATTCTTGGGGGCTGATTTGAAGTTTTTTAAAATCTTTTATATTTCATAAACAGTTTTTACTTCAAAAATAGCCCTATAAAAATGGAATTATAATCACTTATTATTGTTTCAGATTTATAAGAAACTGTTGCATGCACTACATAAATCAGTGTAACAATACAGTTTTCAATGGTTTTTCTTTTTTTTATTAATCAGAATTCCGTAGTGAACAAATACTACAGTTATTTATTCACGAAAGATAAACTTCTGTGTGAAATATGTCATTGTACAGAAATACTCCACAGCAATTGCTGAACTTAAGATGTAAGAAATTGTTTTGAGAAAATAAATAACAAGAAATAACAACAATTAAGTAAAACAATTTCAGTTTGCGGTAATAATTTTGCGGTAATAATTATCAAGTTTATTCTAGTAATTTTCTGTTGAATTGTCTCAGGAAATCAACTTGGACTTTTGAGTTGTTGCAGTAGCTAAATAAGAACAACTTGATGTCTCTTTACTATCGTACGTAGCATGAACCCCCTTCTCATTTCACAAAATATAAGATATAACAAATTAACATTTTATATGCTTAAACGAAATATTAAAACTTGAAGGAAAAAGTCTTTAAAAGAATGGAAATATAAAAATTACAACTTAAAGTTATTTTTACTTTCAATCTAGCGCTATAGCATAACTATAGCTGAAGAAGGAAAAGTATTGTAATCGTTCCAATTTGTGCATATGCGGGTTTCACCGGATCTTGACGTTTTGACATCTAAGGCACCCAAAAAACCGGATAGAAATTTTCTGGATGTTAATGTTGGTATTTACAAGTATGTATTCGGTGTCGCACTCTAAATCACCTAATATCTCCAGAATTATGGAACGATTTTGACGAAACTTGGTCAGATTACTTTTATATCTGGAAAATTGATGCCATTAAATTTTCAACTTTTTTGGTCAAGGGAGTAAGGCTGTAGAGCAAAGTCACCCTCAGTGATTTGCTCAGAGATTTCGACTAATTGTCTTATTTTTCTTATGCGCATTTATTAATTAAAAAATAATATTTTTAAAAAAACTTTTTGCAAAATCGCACTCCCACCGCACGTTACTATTTTTCAAACTGGACATGACACATTTTAGCTACTTCTTTTTTAATTGATTTAAACAGAGGAAGTTCTCACTTCGTTTGGTATTTATGTATTAGCTATTTATTAGTAACCCACCGGGTTGGTCTGGTGGTTAACGCGTCTTCCCAAATCAGCTGATTTGGAAGTCAAGAGTTACAGCGTTCAAGTCCTAGTAAAGCCAGCTATTTTTACATGGACTTGAATACTAGATCGTGGATACCGGTGTTCTTTGGTGGTTGGGTTTCAATTAACCATACATCTCATGAATGGTCGAACTGAGAATGTACAAGACTACACTTAATTTACACTCATACATATCATCCTCATTCATCCTCTGAAGAATTATCTAAACGGTAGTTACCAGAGGCTAAACAGGAAAAAGAAAAGCTATTTATTAGTATTTATTTATGTATTTTCTACTCATAATCATCACCAAATGGACTGTTTTCGATTATTTTTCCTTTAGTTTTTAGAAAATGTTCTTTTGATTACTTACTTTTTAACCAGTTTTTTTCAAAAGTGGTTACATAAAGAATCATTGAAATGTAAAATTACGACTATATTTGAAATTTTTTCAAATCGGTCGTTGCTCGGTGTTGGATTGTAACTACGTAATAATATACAACCTGATATCGTTATATAACATTCTAAGTAATTTCGCGTGAACATTCTCGAATACCGGTTGATAATCTTAAGGTAAAATTTTTATAATTATTTCTGCATTTCAAAATGTATTACCTCATTTCAGTGGCGAAATCTTACATCATTTATCCTCACTTTATTGTTATCAAGATTTAGTTTTCTTGGCTTAGAGCTTTTGTGACTGGTTTAGTGTGATTTGTTGTTGTGATTGGTGAGTGTTACTTTTATTATGGTTTTGTCAGCTTTTTGAGAGTGTGTTTTTTTCATACATAGCAACATTTTTGAAAACATTCCAATATTTTAAATAAAAATAATTCTTAAAAGTTTAAATAAATTATATTTTTAAAAAACTGTACCAAAAAATATAAAATAATACTTTTTCATTTCCTCTTTAAATTTCAACTTTTTAAAGAAGAAAAAGTATTAATTCATTTACAGAACGTTTTATTAGATTAAGAAGAAATAACATTAAACAGGTTTCGTATATCTTTAGGGTAATTTGGTGTATCTGTTGAACAAACAGTAAACGTTAACATATCGATTACTCATGTCATGCGGTGGTGCTCAAATGTACTCGGTTTCGCCTCTAGCGTAACGGTTCATTGCATCCTAATTAATTGAATGGGTACGTCATATTACCTTTACGGCGAAGCTGACTACAGGTTGGCAGTATCTTCAGTGATTTATTTGACGTAATAGATATTTTATTTTTAGAAAAAGACTAAATTTTAAAAATTTTTTTATTTTGTGCAAGATTGGTTTTAATTTTCTGCTTGATAGGGAGCTATATTTATCCTTCGGCATTTATAATTTCCTTATTAGTGTATTTATTTATTTTATATTTAAAAATATTTATTTTTAATATTTTATTGACCTCGTATTTTATATCACTTATGAATTTGTTTTTTTTAAAAATAACAATAGTTTTTATTAACTTTTTTATTTTATTTGGTTACAACTAATTCAACCCCCGCCTCCGTAGCGCGAGTGGTAGCGTCTCAGCCTTTCATCCGGAGGTCCCGAGTTCGAATCCCGGTTAAACATGGCAGTTACACATGCTACAAAAAGTGTCATTGATCTCATCCTCTGAAATAATACCTAAAGGTGGTCCCCGAGGTTAAAAAAAAAAAAAATCAACCCGGATTGTAAGCGATGACTTTTCGTGGTTTTATTTAATAAATTTTATATTTACAGCCATATTTATTTATAATATAAAAATAAAATAAAAAACAACCTTTCCAAAAATCGATATTATATCTCTAGCGCTTTCGATCATTCTACCATCCTCAGAAGAAAAATCGTTTTGTAATTTAAAACATAAATTATGAATATTATAAGATATTAAAATCATAACAACTGGTCGTCATTGTATAAAAATAATTACGTCAGTTCAATAAGAGTGTCACAGCTGTTATGAAAAACATATTTTGATTTGAAAAATTTAACCATATTTATATTTTTTCTAGTCTTTTACGCAATTCTGTTTAAAAAAAAATACATACAAGGGTTTTTTATTATGTTGTTTCTATTTATAAATTATATTTTAGACTGAAAAGAAGTTTAATAATGAGTTAACCTTTACTTCTTTTCTACATATTTTTCTACGTTAGCTTAAATCCGAGCATGTTAGTTAAATTTCCATTTCAATAATGTTTTGTTAGATGAAAGAGACAAGTACGTACGTATAAGTTTAATTTAATTAAAAAATTTTAATTAGAGAAATGTATTGTTAAATACACATATCGCTTACATCAGTACTGAGAAGCATCAGTAGTAAGCTTAATCCATTACTACAAAACAAGCATGTTCCTGAGAGCGTACACAGTAATAGTTGTTAAAGCTGCGGTCTATACTAGACGTATGAGATTGTTTGTGTAAGTTGATTACTCAAATATAATTATCAAGGTTAGTAAGGTCAATTGTCACCGTTTTGTCGATTTGTGTTCGTTCCTCTTGAAGGAACCTGCCTTTAGCGTACGACTGAAAATCGATACTGTTATCTATTGTTTGTTTCATTTATTAAGCTGTGCATCTAATCCTTTTTAATGATTAGTAGTGAAACGTATGAAAGATTATCTTTCATTTATGTATACGTATTATTGTTTGTACTGTACAAAAATATAGACTATAGTAAAGCGAGATTAAGTTCGGTATTATTAGAAAACTTTTTCGTGATTGGGAAAAAATTTAAGCGTTATTTCAAATATGCGATATGAAATACGGTAGACCAATCTCATCGGAATTGGTTTACTTCATATACTGCGTAATAACATATTACTGAACAAAATACTCTTTTAGCAATATATCAATATCATTTAGATGTTATTAAAAAAAATGTATCGTAAAATATTATTAACTTTTTAATTAATTAATTGTAATTAATTATTTAGTATATTTTAATAAACTAAACAAAAAAAAATTAAAGGTCTTAATTTAAGCTCCGTCATTATAAGTATTCTGTCAATTTAATTGTAATTTTGACTACAAAATCTCGATTTTATTCTTACAAGTAATGATTATTTTTGCTTTTTGTGTTAAAAATAAATAGTGATAATAAAATATATAGTGATAAAATACATTCACATAGTGTGGCAATTTGTAGGATGTACTTAAGAGCAGAGACAAAAGGAGATAACTTACTATCGTTCGGTAGGTTTTTTCTGTAGCTATCAGTCACTTGACTAGTTTAATGGTAGTCCTTTCTGTTCTGCTCTGATCTCTTAACCTCAACGCATTTACTTCATCCTGCATCCTTAATTATCTACTATATATAGTCCAGCCTTTTTCTTCCTCAATAACTTTTATTTTCGACATATTCCCGCATTACCAAATTAACTATACCTAAAACTATAAAAATAAATTAATAATCGGGGTAGAAAAACTGTGAAAATTTTAATTTTAATGCTGAGTTTTAGATAAAACAATCGAAATTTATATAATTATTTTCTTAAAATTTAGCTTTGCAAAAACGTGTAAAAATTACTTTTTATTAATTAAAATTTGTAATTTAATTATTTGCACAATCGGCCATATGTATACGAACGTGAGTGAACAACGTTCAAAAACATTTTACACTTATCACATAAAATAAAAAAATATAATATGAGAAATTTCAGAACGTAGAAAATTCCCATTTATTCTAGCATACCGGTATATTTTCGCATAGACGAATATAATCAAGGTTCAATTCAACCTTCTAATCCAACTATTTTGAAATTAATAGTAACCGAAAGAAATTCCCACTTCGAGATTCTTACCAAACCATTTCTAATGCTGCCATCTATGTATTGATAAAAAAAGCACTAAAAATTTTAAAGGAAATTTAATGTAAATGAGTTTCTTTTTTCATTAACGCACGCAGAGTACAGATGAAAATGTTAGATTCAAATGCATATTCTAATCTTCAGGAATTTTTGCAGTAAGATTTCAACTGAGCAACATAAATGTAATGATTTTTCACAAAATTTTCCATCTTAAAATCGTTGCTGATATTTTTTTAGATAGGAATAAGGAGAGGTTGGAGAGGTGTAATAGAGTGGGAGTTTTCTTCGCCAAAATTCAGTTAGATACGATCTCTTCTCTTCTCTAAAGCGACTCAATCCTGGCACCCAACATTTTTAGTCTACGTTTCAGCTTTAGATGATTCTTCACTATTTACGTTGTACTTCATCTGTAAGTGTAACATTTGTCTCAGAGCGTTCTCTTACTACATATAGCCTTTTATAGTACATTATTAAACGCTAGTTTTAATAGATTTATTTTTTATTGTTTTCTCCTCAGACTGCTTAGATAAAAAAAAATTGAAAAAATGTATAAAAAAACATAAAATAGTTGTGTACAGTGAAAATATCAGTCAGTATACATTGAAAAAAGGATTACGAAATTACAAATGCAATAAATTTATTTTTAGCGCCAGCTAAATTTCCACAATCAAATACGATTGAATTGATCATTACATTATATGAAAGAATCAACGGGAAACTATCGCACTCCTTATTTCATCTCCATGAAATATATGACAAGGAAATTGTTTTATTTTTAAACTTAGCTATAGAATTTCTAATGCGAATTTTTACTCCTTTTAGGCGCCTACAAACGCTGCGGTTTAGCATGAGGGGCAGATACTTTTAGTTTTTCTTTTTTTATTATTGCTTTTAGGAATTTTGTATAATAAAGAATTTTTCTGCAGATTTATTTAAATTTAATTTATTACTAATTTTAGGTTTTCTGTGTTTTGTTTTATTTTTTATTTATACAAGACATCTCGTTTGTATTGATGTGTCTAGAGAGATATATGAATAGTACTTTAACCGATATATTTTTTAATAATTTAACTCGTTAAGTTTATCCCTACTTACACTACTATTGAATTGGTGTCTACATCAGATTTTTTTACATTTCCTTGTACCTCTGTTAAATTACATTTACACATTTTTTGCTGCAATTCATTTAAACTTATTTTATTTGAAAATCAGATGCGATCCTCCAATTCTTTAATAAGGTGGACAGTTACACAATTGCTGAAATATTAGTTTTTATTAACATCAAATATTTATACAATTATTAATTCAACAATTTTACATGAAATATTAAGATAAAGTAAAAGTTCCTTATTATTCGTATTACTAGATCACTATTATTCTTATCTTCGTGAATTGCTGATTAACAAAATTTTCAGATTTTTTAACGAAAGTTTCAGGTGTCGTATAAATAAAAATGAATAATAATTAAATTATTCCGTTTAGTGAACTCGCTGTATACTGGTTACAGATGGTAATTTCTACCTTACGGTGTAAAATATTCAGTTTTTATTATTGAATATTTGATGAATAATCAAAAATGCGAAAGAAACAATCATACAGAAAAAAGAAAGATAATATGAAGAAATATATCTCAAACAAAAACGACGAGAAGATGAATATTAAGAGGAAGAAAATGTTAAGAACAAGGGAAGAATAAAAAAATTTCGAGAAGATGATAAATATAAAGAGGAAAAAACTTTAATACCAAGGAAAGAATAAAAAGATTAAGAGAGGATGATGAATATAAACACAAAGAAATTTTGAAAGCATGTACATAAATTAAGATCAGAAGAATTACATCAAACCAAAGAGATTGGCAACAAAAAACAAACAAAGAAATGATTATCGACTCCGACTGAAAATATCAGAAGAGTAATGAAGTAAAAGATAAGAATTTTTTGCAATTTACAAAAGATCGGACATGTATGCCTAAGTGTCTATGTTGTTCTTGTGAGGGTCTATTTTTCAGTCACTCTGTGATTAATTTTAATGTACATAAAATTAAACAGAAATTAAAATAGAAAGTCCAAAAAAATACGATCCTGAATTATAATTTTCAATTTGTATTAAATAATAAAATGTTTCACCAAATCTATTACATATACACATATGTAATAATAATGCCTATTAAATTACATACATTTTTAAACGTACATAAAATTTTCTTTCACTAATATCTTCTTACTTTTTTCATATTTTTATTATAATTATTATTATTATTTATTGTATTTTTGTACAATCACTGGTTAATAATTATTAATAAATCAATATATTTAATTTAAAAAAAGGTAAAAAAAAAAGAGATGAAGTTTGATTCGAACCGATGTGCCTTCCCATGTAAGATCCAAATATTTCATTAATTAAAATTTCTTTTGCTTATAACTCTGGAACCAATGAAAATAAGTACCACTTAGAATATATCGTTGAATAGCTCTCAATTATAGGTTACTACTGCAGTTAAGAAAAGGTACAAAATCCAAACTTTTTTTTATTTTGGACACTTTTGATCCAGTCGATTGCAATCAATAGGGGAGGTACACAAATAGATGTTACAACAGTCCTAAATCCAAAATTTCAACATCCTACGGCTAATCGTTTTTGATTACGTAATTTTAATGTACATAAAATTAAGCAGAAATTAAACTAGACGTTTGTGCATGTGACGTGACGTTTCTGGTACGTACAAACGTCACGCCGAATATAGTCAAAATGGATTCAGAGATGGTCAAAATGTATATTTCCGTTGAAATCTGAAAACTGAAATTTTTCGCGATCACAATACTTCCTTTACTTCGTACAAGGAAGTAAAAATCGCTTTAAGCCAGTACTTGAAACTTTTACAGAAAGTTTTTATTTTTTTTTATTGCATTACTGTCCTATCTATTTCAAAAGGTTTATAACAGTTTTTTATAGTCAGAGACTTTGAACTTTTATATCACTACAGTATAAAAAATTACATTTGATAAAGAGTAAAAAAAATACATAGAACGAAAACATTATTGTTATATCGTAAAATTTATTGCACTGCATTTCACAACTTATGTTATAAACAAAAGAGCTTCACTGCAACTTTCTTTAGTAAAGTACTACTACTTGTAGCAATGAATCGTATAAAGTTGTGTTCGGGTTTTGAAAATTTGCTACCGTTTTCTTGTAAATTACGTAATTTTAGAAAACTTATTGTCATTTAACAACTTTAGCATAATATTTTCTGGAAACTACTGTAATTAGATTTTCTTATGTTACTTGATTTATTAATCATGTGAGACTTAATTTATTATTTTGCGTCCATGTAAATTTTTAAAACCGTAACAATAAAATTTGATTCAACATGAATTGGCTTAGCGTTAAATTTGTTATGCTTTATATTTCTAGTAGTATAATATATAAAAATAAAGAAATATAATAATGATAATAAAAAAGATATTCACGATTTTTTTTTCAGTATAGTTAAAAATAAGTAAAACAAATTTTTAGAAACAACTATCTTTTATAACTTAATAGTTAGAGTTAAACATTATGCTTATCTGATATGGAACAGAAACTGCTTCCGGTAATGGTACATAACTTTTTAGAATAACAAAAATCCTATTCCTGGATTAATTAAGAAAATTGAGGTTTTAGTGGTCTCCCATTGTTGCTTTTTATCGAACCGTATATATTTTCCCTACGTTAGCACCCAAAACCCATCGAAATTCTGATGTTTAGCTGTACGTGTGATACCTTCACACTACCACAAAGTCTACCTTTATAATTAACACTACTACTCTCAAAGAAAGTAAGTCTTACTGACGCCTCAAGTAGTCATAATACAGGTGGATTTTTTTTTTTTTTTTACTTTGAGAAGTGATTTCTAATGACTGAAGATGAAGGTTATGAACTGAATTATTTTTCTTGCGCCGTTCCTCTTTGATAAAATTTTATTTTTTCTTTACATTAAATTATTATATTATAATTATTTATAAACCTCTATTGAGCAGATAAATAAGTAGTCAAATAAACATCTGGGGTAAATAATAAAATATTTCAATTTCAAAAATAAATAATTTTTTTTAATAAATTTTAGAAGAGATCAGAACTATCTCTTTATGAGTCAATCTTAAATATAAGGTAAAAAGACACTTGTCTTATATATATATCTTCTATTTACTGAATTAATTACTGTAAAATAAATTCCGCAAAATATTTCTTAACTAGATTAACCTAAACCTTTTTATATCGTAAACCGAAGACGTCGTTTATTCATATATGCTTTCAAAACGATATTGTTTAAATGCCATGCGATGGAATACAGGTGATTCAATAAGATATTTAAATACAAAATCTTTTAAATGCAACGAAGATTTAACTATTCTCCTATAACTAATTTCAAACTTCTGTAAGGAAAACACTCCTACCGTACTGCTGTGTGAAGCTAACTTATAGATATATATGGCTGACCACTAGCAAATTAAGGCTCCAAGCGATTTAATATGGTGGACAGGTACTTGCTGGCATTCAGCGATCTAGGGGTAGTAGTAAATTTCTTTTTAGACAAAATAAATTTTTATTAATGGATGTCATATATATTTTTAGTAGTTGACGGGGTGCGCCTACCCATTTTAGTAAACATATGACAAGTGAGCGTTTGGGACACGTAAGCCGGTGGTGTATGGCACCGCGCTTAGTCTGCTCATGCTGTTAGGTAAGCTCTAGGAGCTATTTAGGATACTGGTTGCTAAATTGTTCGAGGCTTTGTTGCCGTTTGTGGCACAGACATTCGGTCTTATGCTTTAGGGCGACCGAATGGGGTGGTGGCGGGAGAAGTGCCAAGCAAACCAATTACTCTCTTCTATACTAATAATATTATTCTAATGTATAATATCAGGTTAAGTGTGACTAATATTACTGAAATTAAATACGTTTTAATTCTATTCATATGAAGCTTTTTACAAATAAATGTAAAATATAAAAAAATAATTTTTGACAATGAAAGTATCAGATGCCCGGTTGAAATTTCAAATATAAGTAATTATAGTTTCAGGAACGCTATAATGATTAAATATTATTTCAATTTTCTAGATGGTTTAGCTAGTAGGCGTCTCCTTGCTCATTACACCAAAGGTGTTAGACTTTGGTTAGTCTGGAAAACGTATTACATCAGCTCTGTCGTAATTGTTAATTGTTGATGCTATCTCAAAATAAGAAAAAAAATTACTAAATGGAAACATAAATGATTACTAACAATTTGCCCGCATTTACATTAGCGCCAAGTTCTAAAAGCCGAAATTTAAAAAGATGTAAAAGTATTATTTTTAATTTTTGAAATAGTTTTATTTTTCTACAAAATTTATGTTATGAACTCTTTACTTTTATTTAAAATATCATACAACGACCGCATTCAATATAAAAAACGGTTTGTAAAAAATACAAAAGAAAAAAGAGCTTATGTTTCATGCTAAAAATAAGAAAATGAACGAATAAACCGTTAAATAACTATCTTAAGCACGACCTGCCTGAAACGTAGAAATGTGAATTACTTTTATCTCAAATTTTCCAACTAATTTTCTTGAAATTTTTACTAAAAATAGAGTGATTTTCAGAATAATTTCTGGTTAATTTATATTACACTTGTCATTAGTTACAACAATCTAAAAATGGGTAATGAAAAAAATAAAAAGGTTTTTCAAATGGTTTACACGACCAAATGCTGTTAAAAAATCTTCCGTTTATGTGACGTGGCAGAAACTTACTATTATAAGATACCTAGAAGAATTTTCTCTACAAAACAAAGAAAGAGCCGCTGGAATTGGTGCATTTGATCGTAATTAAGACTTGAACTTATGTCAAAGGAAAAAATATATATAGTTCGAATTACAACATCCTTTAGTTTTTTAAAGCCTATTAAAAATTATACAAAATTTTGTGTAAATATAAATACATCTTTTAATTTTCAATAACTTTTCAGTTACTGAAATAAAGATTTCTCTTTATTTCCATCAAAAGATCCAAAAAATATGGGATATTAAAAAAAACTTTGAATAATATTTGCTCGAATATTGTAGGCTTTAATTTTTATTACAAGATCTGTTCTTAAAAAATATATAGCCGAGAAAGGGATAGAAAACTAACTGTTAACTTACAGATTCGGTTGAGGTCTGATTTCACATCAAATACATCAAGTTTTGACTCCATTAGGTCATTAGTAATTAATTCGGCTACCAGCGCTGTCATCGTGTTGATAAAAAAGAATATATTTAGTGATAAGGTACGTGTTTTCTCTGTGTTTTGGTTTCACAATTTACAGTCATCAACTGCAATTCAACGAAATTTTCGTAGAGAGTATGGTAGAACTGTTTGGCGCATGTTTCGTAAACGATTGCACTTTTCTTTCTTTTTTTTAAACCTCCAGGAACACCGTTAGATATTGCTTCAGAGGATGAGATGAATCACAATTTTTGTAGCGTGTGAAATGCCATGCCTGACCGAAATTCGAATCAGGGACCTCAGGATAAAAGGCCAAGACGCTAGTGATAACTCACGACAATTTTTAACGCATGGTTTTTAGGAAAATAAAACTGGCCTTTACCTCGCAATTCATTACTGATATCCTAAACTATTATACTGTAATCAGCGCTTGTATTTGAGATTCCTACAATCAGGATAGAGCTAACAGTTAGTTATGTTTTACAAGGATGCACACGTAACCCACCGGGTTGGTCTAGTGGTGAATGCGTCTTCCCAAATCAGCTGATTTGTAAGTCGAAAGTTCCAGCATCAAGTCCTAGTAAAGTTACTTTTATACGGATTTGAATACAAGATCGTGGATACCGGTGTTTTTTGCTGGTTGGGTTTCTATTAATGACACATCTCAGGTATGGTCAACCTGAGACAGTACGAGACTACACTTCATTTACATTTATGTATATCATCCTCTGAAGTAATACCTTACGGTGGTCCCGGAAGTTAAACAGAAAAAGAAAAAACGATTGCACTAGAAGCCATACAAACTATTCATAATTAAATACATTTCAGATGACGACAAAGTTGCTCGGCTGCAGTTTTGTGTGGAAATGAGGATAGAATTGCAAACAACAATACATATTGAGACAATGTGATTTTAAGTAATAAGTCAACGTTTCACATCACTGGCAAGGTGAATATCCATAACGGCCAAATATAGGGTAGAAAAAACCCTCATGAAACTTTGCAGCACGTTCGTGATAGCCCTAAGATCAATGTTTAGCCCTAAGCAAACAAAGACTATACGGCCCGTACTTCTTCCAGGAGGCAACCGTAAACGTATCGTTTACCTGGACACGCTTCAAAATTGTCTAATTCCTCAGCTGGACGATGATAACCAAGAAAGACGCCATTACTATTATAAAGAAGTGGTGTCACCTCACTACGGCCTAGAAGTCTTAATATATTTTAAAAGTGTTAGGCAATCTTTCCTGAGTAGTCCTAAAAACCTGCGGTGAAGGCTGGCCGCGAACTAGCGAAGGCGGTGATGACATTGTGAAGTGTTTTAAGGAAACACTTATATGCGTCCATATGTTACAGATTGCTTAGTCTTTGAGTGCTGACTTTACAGCAAAAAGTTGCAACATGAAGATGACAACTTTCTTGATCGTATTGTGTTAAGTGACGTGTCAACATTTCATCTTAGAAAAGGTAACACGCATAATTTCTCTATCTGCGAGTCAGTAAATACCCATAAACTCTTACAATGTAAAAGGACCTTCTCAGAGTTAAATGATTTCTGTTTGATATACAGATGGCGAGTTTATTGCTCGTCCTTTTTCACTGAAGGTAGCGTAACAAGGTTGCTTATTTGGATATGTTGCTCTTTCCTCGAATGCAAGATGGACTAGGGAATTTTATGTGGCAACAAGATTAACGAGATTTGCCTTTACACTGGCCTAACTCTGAAAGGAATTGGTTGAATGTCGTTTTCTCCGACTGCTGGATCGTTTGGCATGAATCCGTTGATTCATACCAAACGTTTGATTGTGGTGATTTTCAAAGTCTTCTGTTCTGACCCCATGTGATTTTTCCTTTGGGGTTTTATAAAGGAACTTCTGTATGTACCTCCGCTACCTACTGATCAATCCGATTTGAGGTACAAAATTGAAGCACTGCCGTTTCCATTACTCTCCAGACATACTGGTTAAAATACGAGATGAACGCTCCTATCCGTTTGATGAATGCCACATAAAGAAAAATGCTCATATTGAATACTTGTAGGGAAAACTACTCTTTTTTTCAAGTAAAAGTTACTCTTTCATTTTATTTTTGATTCGTTACTATAATTAAATTTAAAATATATTCAATAGCTTTAAAACCACGAAACTCTTTTTTGTTACCTTTAATAATATTGTAAAATTAAAACGAATTCAAAATTTTAAAATCAAATACTTAAATTTTATTAATGCTCTGCTTTTTGGATCAAATTTTTGTTTTATTTCTTAGTTCATGAAAATATTATAATAATTTATGCATTCAAAATAAAAAAATAAATAAATAAAAGAAAAGACTTTAACGTAATATGGGTAATAAGGACTTCCTACGTAGTAAATTTACATCAGACTAAGAGATAAATCAGGTATAAAACTCTTAATATTATGATGATACTCGTATAACTCTTTTTATTACCATGTCACGCTACTTACCTTCAAAAAAGAACCCAGAAGTTTTTTCCCTGCCTTATTTCTTCTTATCTGGAATTGCTACCGTAACGACTAGGCAATATTTTGAACAAAAGTGTATTATATTACAGTTGTTTTATATGAATTAGTCTACAAATAATATTATATGCTCCTAAATCTGTATTCATGTTTGTCAGTCTGCAGACCAAATTTATTTTAAATTTTTAAAATATTAAAAATGAATATTTAATTCTTGTTTTACTACAGCTAATGAGTAGAAGAGGATATTTTTTTTTATATTGAAACGGAAATTTTGCTGAGGAATAAATGTTTGTTTTTCTACGTGTTGTTCTGAATTGAATGAATCAATATGTATTTAATATTCATTTAACTAGTTATAAATGTCGCATTTAAGTTTGAATTTTTATTTTCGTTTATACGTCTACAAAGTTTGTTATCAATAAAATTTCTCACATTTATATATATATATATTTTCAATATATATTCAAAATATGCGAGTATATTTATTCAGTACTTCAACTGGTATATTATATATAATACCAACTAAAGTAACCGTTCATCTTTAAATTCAGGAATTTATTTTTAACACAGGGATTTTTAATAAAAACTTGCATTATGAATCTGTGACCTTTCCGTTTAAATATATAGATAAGGTTCAAACCCTTTTTTACTTCTTTGTACGAAGTAAAGGAAGTACTGTGATCGCGAAATATTTCTATTTTCAGATATCAACGGAATATCCATTTTGACCAGTTTTGGCGTGACGTCTGTACGTACTTATGTATCTCGCTAACTCAAAAATGATTAGCCGTAGAATGTTGAAATTTTGGATTTAGAATTTTTGTAACATCTACTTGTGCACCTCCTTTTTTGATTGTAATTGACTGGTCCAAAAGTATTCATAAAAGCCAAAATCCAAAAAGTTTGGATTTTCGACTTTTTCTTAATTGCAGTAATAAGCCCTCATTGAGAGCTTTTTAACGATATATCATGGGTGGTGATACATATTTTCATTTTTTCCAGAGTTATAGCTCAATAAAAGTCTAATTAATGAAATATTCGGATCTTACAATGGGAAAGCACATCGGTTCGAATCAGACTTCATCTCCTTTTGTTTTAATTAACAATAAATAATAATTCAATAATAATAATTTTTGGATTTTGTACTTGTATAAAGTACAAAAACATATGAAAAAATCAGAAGTTATTAGTGAAATAAAATTATATGTACTTTTCATTTTAATTCAAAAATGTTTCCAGAGGTTAATAATTAATTATCAATTAATCAATATATTTAAATTAAAAAAAAAAAATTTTAAATGTATGTATATGAAGTCGGATTCGAACCGATGTGTGCATTGTTACACACCTCACCCTGCATAATTACTTGAGCGACGTGAAATAAAATTAATACATAAACTAATATAAAATCTGATACGGACACCACAAAAAATGTGAAGCAATGTGGTGACCACCACAATTCAATTGTGTAACTATCCACTTTATTAACGAAATGGAGAATCGTATCTCACTATCAAATGAAAGAAGTTTAAATGAAGTGCAGCAAAAATGTGTATGTGTAAGAAAATATTTCACTTGTACGTTCGGTAGACTGGTTTAGCCAGCCACGAGGTTTAACGCACCAGGTACTGAGACAACCGGGTGATCGAGTTCGAGATCCAGCCAGACCGTGTTACTTTTTTACAATTTATTCATTATTAATTTATTTAAGTTTACTGCTTACTTGTGACGTCACAACATACCATTCGACTACAACAGCATTTTTTTGGGGTGGCGGTGCGATTTTGCGAAACGTTTTGCAAATATTCTTATATTTTAATTATTAAAAAATGTGCCTAAGAAAAATATGTCCTTAATTAGAAGAAATCTCGAGATGCTGATGGTGACCTTGCTCAACAGCCTCATCCCCTTGACCTTTTAAGTTGAAAATATGATGGCATTAATGCCCATATGTAGAAGTAATCTGACTGAAGTTTGGTCAAAATCGATTTAGTAATTCTAGAAAGTAAGGTGATTTAGAGTGCGACACCGAATACACACACGTACATACGAACATTAACATCCGGAAAATTTCCATCTAGTTATTTGGGTTCCTTAGATGTCAAAATACAACAAACTGGTATGTAATATACAAACTGGTGTGTAATATTTATGAAAAAGGGGAATTTCCGTCAGACTTCAAAAAAAGTGTTATAGTAATGATACCAAAGAAAGCAGGGGCAGATAAATGTGAAGAATATAGAACAATTAGTTTAACTAGTCATGCATCAAAAATCTTAACTAGAATTTTATACAGAAGAATTGAGAGGAGAGTGGAAGAAGTGTTAGGAGAAGACCGATTTGGTTTCAGGAAAAGTATAGGGACAAGGGAAGCAATTTTAGGCCTCAGATTAATAGTAGAAGGAAGATTAAAGAAAAACAAACCAACATACTTGGCGTTTATAGACATAGAAAAGGCTTTCGATAACGTAGACTGGAATAAAATGTTCAGCATTTTAAAAAAATTAGGGTTCAAATACAGAGATAGAAGAACAATTGCTAACATGTACAGGAACCAAACAGCAACAATAACAATTGAAGAACATAAGAAAGAAGCCCTAATAAGAAAGGGAGTCCTACAAAGATGTTCCCTATCTCCGTTACTTTTTAATCTTTACATGGAACTAGCAGTTAATGATGTTAAAGAACAATTTAGATTCGGAGTAACAGTACAAGGTGAAAAGATAAAGATGCTACGATTTGCTGATGATATAGTAATTCTAGCCGAGAGTAAAAAGGATTTAGAAGAAACAATGAACGGCATAGATGAAGTCCTACGCAAGAACTATCGCGTGAAAATAAACAAGAACAAAACAAAAGTAATGAAATGTAGTAGAAATAACAAAGATGGACCACTGAATGTGAAAATAGGAGGAGAAAAGATTATGGAGGTAGAAGAATTTTGTTATTTGGGAAGTAAAATTACTAAAGATGGACGAAGCAGGAGCGATATAAAATGCCGAATAGCACAAGCTAAACGAGCCTTCAGTAAGAAATATAATTTGTTTACATCAAAAATTAATTTAAATCTCAGGAAAAGATTTTTGAAAGTGAATGTTTGGAGTGTCGCTTTATATGGAAGTGAAACTTGGACAATCGGAGTATCTGAGAAGAAAAGATTAGAAGCTTTTGAAATGTGGTGCTATAGGAGAATGTTAAAAATCAGATGGGTGGATAAAGTGACAAATGAAGAGGTATTGCGGCAAATAGATGAAGAAAGAAGCATTTGGAAAAATATAGTTAAAAGAAGAGACAGACTTATAGGCCACATACTAAGGCATCCTGGAATAGTCGCTTTAATATTGGAAGGACAGGTAGAAGGGAAAAATTGTGTAGGCAGGCCACGTTTGGAGTATGTAAAACAAATTGTTGGGGATGTAGGATGTAGAGGGTATACTGAAATGAAACGACTAGCACTAGATAGGGAATCTTGGAGAGCTGCATCAAACCAGTCAAATGACTGAAGACAAAAAAAAAATAAAAGATGTCAAAAGCGCTATAGCGCTATCTAGACGGGAAAGTAAAAAAAGATGTGAACAGGTACTAATAAAACTACGATATATGTATAATTTGACGATATGAATCAATCAAAATTCATTTATAAAGTTCTTTACTCTTTTAAAAACTACCATCAAAATGCATATACAGAAACATACAAAAAAGAGTAATATATCAATTAATCCGATGTGTTCTGCCATCTGGTTGATTCACACACTACATATGTGAAGGCCTAGCACTCAATCCCTCGTTCCTAGATAATTGAATCGTTCTGTTTGCTCCCCGCCTTTCGATCAGTTATTTACTAATATTCAAAATGTTTACTAAAATTCAATCTAATATTAATTTTTTTAAAAATATCAATAAATTGTTTAGTGGCAGATTCACAAATAAAATAAACTGACAGCTTGTTACTCAATCTCTGCTTCCTAGATATTTGAATCGCTCTACTTACTTCTTAGCGTTTTATATAATATTTACTCTTTCACCGGATTTCTTCAATTTACCACTTTCCTGGTCTTAGACTTATTTATTCTTATTCCATATTGTTCACGCTTTTTATCAAAATTTTCAAGCACCTCAGGCACTTTCTCCTTATATCTGCTAGCGCAACCATATCACCAGCATAACTAAGACATTCCACTCTCCTTCACATATACAGACACTCCTCTCTCCCTTCTTTCTTTCGTGTTTAGCCTCCGGTAACTACCGTTTAGATAATTCTTCAGAGGATGAATGAGGATGATATGTATGAGTGTAAATGAAGTGTAGTCTTGTACATTCTCAGTTCGACCATTCCTGAGATGTGTGGTTAATTGAAACCCAGCCACCAAAGGACACCGGTATGCACGATCTAGTATTCTAATCCTTGTAAAAATAGCTGGCTTTACTAGGATTTGAACGCTGGAACTCTCGACTTCCAAATCAGCTGATTTGGGAAGACGCGTTCACCACTAGACCAACCCGGTGGGTCACTCCTCTCTTCCTATCAGAGCCTTTTCCAACTATTTCCTCTAGTTTTAGATAAAACAGAGTTGGTGACAAGCAACACCCTTTATGACTCCTCTCTCCAGAAAAGAGTTGCTCTTTTCTCTCCTTCTGTTCTTGTTCTTACTCATTGTCTTAGGTACATAAATCTTTTATCAGTTTTCTCACTCACCAATCAATTTATTCCAAAATTTCTCAATATATGCCGGACTGTTCTCCTCCTATTATTTTATCTAATTTTCAATTAAGACTCCTGTTTATTTTTGTTGACAATACTTTGGCAGCATGGAATATCATACTTAATGTACGTTATTCTTCACATTTTTTGAGTACTTAGATATCGGTACCATTATTTTTTCTGAAAGTTTTTTTTTTAAATTTTATAGCAAATATTGAAAAAATATAGCAAAGCTGAGAGTAAAAAAGATTTACAAGAAACAATGAACGGCATGGATGAAATCCTACGCAAGAACTACCGCATGAAAATAAACAAGAACAAAACGAAAGTAATGAAATGTAGTAGAAATAACTAAGATGGACCACTGAATGTAAAATAGGAAGAGATATGATTATGGAAGTAGAAGAATTTTCTTATTTGGGAAGTAGAATTACTAAAGGTAGACGAAGCAGGAACAATATAAAATGCCGAATAGCACAGGCGAAACGAGCCTTCAGACAGAAATATATTTTTTTTACATCAAAAATTAATTTAAACGTCAGGAAATCATTTTTAAAAGTATATGTTTGGAGCGTAGCTTAATATGGGAGTGAAACCTGAACGGTCGAAGTACCTGAGAAGAAATAAATTAGAAGCTTTTGAAATGCGGTGCTACAGGAGAATGTTAAAAATCAGATGGGTGGATAAAGTTGACAAATGAAGAGGTGTTGCGGAAAATTGATGAAGAGGGAAGCATTTGGAAAAATATAGTTAAAGAAGCGACAGACTTATAGGCCACATATTAAGGCATCCTGAATAGTCGGTTGAATAATGGAGGGACAGGTAGAAGGAAAAACATGTGCTGGCAGGCAAAATTTGGAATATGTAAAAGAAATTTTTAGGGATGTAGGATATATGGAGTATACCGTAATTAAACGACTAGCACTAGATAGGGAATCTTGAAACTAGACAGGGAAAAATTGTAAACTCGCAAGTTTATCCCTATATTTTTTAATAAAAATAATATTTAAAAATAATAATAATAATAAATATAATATTATTTAATATTAATAATAATAATATTTGAAATAGCTTTCTGCTTTATTGATTTAGTACGTGCGTACGTTATGTTGGAAGTTGTAAAAATTTTAGAAACACCGGACTAAGAAGAATTAGGGTGGTTTGTTTTTTTTTTTTTTTTGTAAACCTGAGGCTGTTCTTAGATGGTGGTCTTTAACTGCTGGAAGAAAGTTTTGTTACTGCTTATATTTCAACTGGATTTTGCCAAATCGCTGCTTATTAGTGTTTCACAACCGTCTTAGTAAAATGCTCAGATATTCTCAAGGATTGTGAGTAGAATTGTGTCCTGCAAAATGGGACTTTAAGCTATTTTCTAGATGAAATTGTTTGGCATCCATACCTTTATAATCTTTCGCATAATCCGTCCCTTTTTGTTATTCAAAATTATTCTTTCCCATATTGGTTTCTGTAGGTGTAGGTATAGACTTAGTAGTGTACGCACTGCTAGGTCTATATTAAAGATTTTTGCTTCTGTAGAGCCGGTACATATGGTAAATGATGACTGCCTATACATTAATCTGGGGACTTCTTTTCCGAGGCTAAGAAATAAGTCCAATTTCTGAAGTTACTGTTTGGATTAAGCTGATCTTTTTAAGCCTATTAATATTCAAATAAGGCATATACTTAATTAAAAACTCAGAAAAGTTAGCCCATAATTTAAAAAAAAATCGTTATGAAGTAAAAAATGAAAAATTAAATATGGTATTTTTATAATGATTGTACGGAAAAATTTGTAATCATGAGCAGGTATGTTTTATTTTTTCATAATTTTTTCTTATATTGATATTAAGGAAATATTAGACGGCATTTTAGTACTTTCTGTATGGACATAAATATTTTCAATGTTTATATTAAAATGTTACTGTGCATTTATATTTCTCTCTAAGGAATTTTTTAATCTCTTCTAACTGTGTATAAGATCAATATTACTTTCATTGTGAACGGATTTTTAGTTGTTATAGATCAAACAGATTTATCTTCAATTTCTATTCTCTTTGTTACACTTGTTGCTTTTTTAGAACTTTCTCTAACGTTTGAAGCTGTTATTTCTTTCATGTTTCTTTATCACTTCAGATCTGTCTTAATATGTTACTTTTTTTTATAAATATATTTTTATTTTTTTAAGTGCAGGAAAATATATTTATCAAAAATATCGTAAATTTATAAATAGTTAAAACATTTTTTGTTATGATTTTTTGTTACAAACACCATAATAATCTTAAAAACAGTTTTTCCTGTACAGTATAATTTTTTTAATTAATAAAAGAACAGAGTTCTTACATCTAAAAATTGATTTAACCTAAAATGACAAAAATTTTGAAAGGTAGCTTGCTCTTAAAAGGGTTAATTTATCTATCATTTTTAAATCAGATCACTGGAGAAAGTTGGGATTGTGAAAAAATTATATTTTTTTATTATGAAATAACGGAAATACGAATAAAAAGTATCTGAAAAATTTCTTAAATTACCACCTAAAAATTGTTCTCCAGCAGAAAAGTTTCCGATTTCTCTTAACCTTCATGCAGAGTAATAAAAAAATAACTTTTCACTTGGCTACTTTTACTCTTTTCCGGACATAATATGCATATTAACCATTTAAATACGAGAATAACTATTCTCGTATTTATATTTTGAATTTATAATAAACCTTACTTCAGTTTGCTAAAAAGGTCTTCAATTTCTGTTAAAAAATTATACATTTAACCTAACATCTTCCGTGTTGTAAGGCTGTCTTTCAATATCTCATTTTTAAATTTTCAATTCCGAAAAATCTGTCTTACCATTTTCATATGAATCCAGTCAAAATTTTACAGCTGTGGAAAGACTAGTCATAACACAATGCAAAAATTAATTGAAAATAAATCAGTGCAATGAATAAAAATGCGTAGTAATCTCCGGGGGAAATGATTGCTGCTGAAAACTTGAACTGAACCGTTAATAGATAAAATGATGGAAATATTTATTGTATATTTAGACTGTGATTATAACTGTGAAACAAAGGAAGCAAAGATAGTAAACTTTTAGAAGAATTGGTTGCGTGAAGCAAAGTTAAGTAGATTTTTTTTATTTGTTAACAATTGAAAAAACGTTGAAGTTATTTAATGTAAAAAAAAAACATAGTATAAAATAATTAAAATATCTTTTATTTTCTTAATTTTTAAATTTATTGTTTCTGATAATTAAGAAAAGCTTACAGTAAGGCATGTATAACATTAATGGGTATCGGTTTATTATTACACGAAAATAGAAGCTTCAACTGGCTGAGGCATATGAGAGGAGAAGGATATGTTAAACATTACTAGAAAAGTCAATAATAGAATGAAAAATAGAGATCGGAAAAGAGTAAAAATGATAAACGCCCGAAGGGTAGGGTAAAGGTTTAGTTGGAAATAGAGGAGAATGGAGACAAACATGCTGAAAGAAGTTTGCCTCAACGCTTATAACTATATAATGATATAAAAAAACACACGCAGGAATATATAAAAGGAATAATGGAGCAAATATCTAGATAAATGCTAGACGACCTTTATAAAAAAATCGGATTAAAAAAATTACCTCACCTTTTTTACTGAAAGACATCCTAACTAACGAAAGAATTCGCCTGAGTTAGGTTTTATGGTACAAATTGATATTACGTAACCAACTAAAGCTTTTTACTGTCTAAATTCATTTTTAAGCATCCATTTTAACAACGAAAGTATGGAAAAAAGAGGATTTGTTTCATCTTTTTATGGCTTATGACAGTTCCATAATTTAAATATAATATAAAAATCTTAACATATGTTAAAATATTGCCTTTTATCATTATACTTATGAAGATTCCCCGTCTTGATTTGAATATTATATAACCGATGGTAAACAAATTTAGAGATCGTTATTATTTTCACGAGTAGTCTGTCGGAATAGTTGTTCCAAAAGCTATCAAAGTTTATCTTTTGTGTATTCAAAATAATTTATATAAAAAAGGAATTCGAATCATGAATACGAATTCAAATCACGTATGTAGTGTCTGAGATTTTTTTATGTACTGGAAATGAATTAAATACTCTCAGTTAAAGCATAAACATGGTGATCTTTATACTCTGTTATGAGAGGGTACAGTGAATGTTTTAAATTTTTAACATTTTTACCATTAGTGAACGATTTAACGTTAACGGCTTTGAAGGAAGTTGAATGAACGTATTATGATGAATTTATTTTTCATTAATTTCTCTTTCTTTTTAGCCGTTATTCGAATTTATGTACTAAATGACAGTTAAATTTAATGGAGTGAAGACCAAAGTGTATATTTTAATTTTTTTTTGATTGGTTTGATTTATTTAAGTTACGTAGTTTGAAAGCAGTATAAAGTAAAAAGGGCACAAATACACTAAACGTAAATGAAAGTGTGTGTGTGTGTGTGTGTATGTGTGTGTCTATGTGTGTGTGTGTGTGTGTGTGTGTGTGTATATTTTTATATTTTTGTTTTTATATATATATATATGTGTGTGTGTGTGTGTGTGTTTCATTGTATAGTAAAAATTGCCACAATGTTTCCATATCATTCTCTAGTTTCGTGCGGTACTGGCCTCTATCGGCCTTTACTTAGTTATTTATTCACTAATCTCAGAATGATAATTTATGAAAGAGTTATTTCTTTACGATTCCATTTTCTTGTTCAGATTGATTCGAAGGAGTTGGTCCACAACATTTTAGCTTAAAAAAAATGTATTTTACAGTTAAATATGTCAGTAAAGTAATTTTATCAGTTAGGTAATCATGTGAAAATATGTTTGGGGAAATAACAAGTGTTAACTTTTTTAAAATCCATTAAGAGAAGAAATTCTTTTAACGTAATGTTAACTTCTGTGAACACCCGCTCTTTCTTTTACTCTTTTACTCACTTTCTCACTTTCTCACTTACTTTACTTGCTCACTTACTTCACTTACATCATATAATACAGTTACACTTACACAAGTAGGAACTCACACGTAGGGGCTCACCTGTCAAATTAATGTAGGTACCAAGGTGTGTATTAGCAGGAAGGAGTGGACGTATCCCTCACAATAATATTCATTTTATTTCTTTAGAATTAACAAAAACCACTCAATCCAAAAATATTTTTAAGAAATAGTCATAAAATTAAACAATTAAAACTAACTATAAAGTCATAAATTTTACAATGAAATGTTGTGCTATGTAATAAACTCACAATTTTTTTAAAATCCCATGAAAAATTTCAGCGTTTAAATAAATAAGGCGATAAATAATGCAAGGCCATTCCCAGGAATCAAATCAGACATCGGTATCAACATTATAAACTTTAATATACGATAATCACATACTGGGTGCAATACCTTTTTTTTTTTTCCCCCTACTCTCCCCGACCGGATATCCAATTAAGTATACTCAGTCGGGGAGAGTGTCCTTTTACTCTCAAAGGAGGCGTCCCCCACCCTCCGGCTATACGTCCGGCACAGCAGGTTGGCCTCCCCGGTCTCGGATCTTTTGTTTTACATTGCCTGCCTCTAATCCCCCGCTTTAGAGCCAAGGTCCGGCTATGCCGTCCCCCAGCGCCTCAGCAGGGAACCGGGACTCGGTCTTTACGTCTTTGGCCTCTAATCGACAGCGGCGACCCCACAAAGAGCCTAGGCTCCCGCAGGGACGACCCCGCCGACCGGGACTTGGTCTTTTATTTTAACCCAAACTCAAACTCCCCTGGAGTTCACCCCCTTCTCAGGTACCCGCACACCAAGGCGTACAGGCCCTCCATGGAGTGACTGTCCGCCCTACCCTACTTTTTATACTCCCATTCTTCTGTCTTCATCCTCTTTGGCCCGCAGGACCTCCCCGGCGAACCTGCGGAACCATTCCCAGTTCTCATTGTTGTACCCCAACCGGTTTATGAGATTTTCTGGTGTAAGACCATTAATTACTATTTGACCTCTGTTAACGGTACATCTTGGACATATGAACAACGTATGTTCGGCATCGTCGTTCTCTGGACAATAGATGCACTGCGGGGTGGCTCTCTTCCCGATCCTATACAGATACTGACCGAAAGAGCCGTGCCCCGTCAGTAATTGTGTCATGTAAAAATTGACATCTCCGAGTCTATTGTTATTCCAGGTTTTAATATTAGGGATTAGGCGTCTGGTCCATTCTCCCACTCTGGACCCTGTCCACTCTTCTTGCCATTCTTGTTCTATAATCCCTTCCATCTCTTCTTTCGACATACCGCTGTGTCTGAGGGTTCTGGCTTTTATCTGAAGGTCTACGGGTAGGACCCCGGTCAGTACGCACAGCGCGTAATACGATACCGTACAGTAACTAGCAGCTACACGCAGCAATGCCAGTCTATGGACACTTCTCAACTTCTTTTTATTTCGCTGTATGTTCATTGCCGCCCCCCATATGGGAGCCGCATACAGTACCGTCGAAGTGATAGCCGCGGTTATCAATCTTCGAATAACCATTTTAGGTGTGCCGTGGTTTTGAAATAATCCTCTTAATCCCTTTACGGCAGGAGTAACTCTCCCACAAATCATATCAATATGCTTGCTGAACCTTAAACTTTTGTCCAGAAGTACCCCCAAGTATTTTGTTTCTTTTACTTCATTAATTCTCTGTCCTCTGATATTTAGATTCACACTTCTTAATGGTCTTCTACCCGAGAGGACCAGGCAACAGGATTTATTAGGAGCTATTTCTAATTTGTTATCCTCCATCTATTCATCTATTGTTCTAAGCGCTTGGTTTGCCTTGTTCTCCAGCTCATTAATATCTCTCTCTTCTACTAATATTGCAATATCATCCGCGTATCCTACTATCGATACCCCTTCGGGGTAGTTCAGCCTGAAGATTTTATCATAGAAAACATTCCATAAGGTTGGGCCAAGGACAGATCCCTGCGGCACCCCTCCGAATACCTGAAATATGGCTTTCCTTTTTAGGGTTTTGACCTCTATGAACCTATTTTGCAGATATTGATCTATCTGATTTACTAAGTATTTACTTATTTGCATGGCTTGAAGCGCCTCAATGATGGCTGTCCAGGGGACCGTACCAAATGCGTTTCTAACATCAAGCATTATAATCATGGAGATTTTTCTAGTCCTCCATGTACCGCTTCTGCAATTTAATGCCCAGTTTTTTACCTTCTCGACTGCGGTCACCGTGGACCGTCCCTTTCTAAATCCGTATTGTTCCGGATGTAGACATTGTTTTTCCTCTATTTCCTCTCTAAGTCTATTTTCTAACAACCTTTCAACTACTTTTCCCATATTATTTATGAGCGTAATCGGTCTATATGCTGTGTTCTCTTGAGTTTGTCCTGCCTTTGGGAGGAAGACTGTTCTTGCTTCCTTCCAGCATTCAGGGAAGCTTCTATTTTGTAGGCCGTAGCTGGCTACATTGACTATTTCCCAAGGTACGATCCTAGCTATTATCTTAATGATGGCCGCTGGGATGCCATCTGGGCTGTGGCTTTTCTTATTTTTTAATTTATTTATAGCTTCCATGACCTCTTTTTGTGTAAATCTTCCTCCCTGGCATTCTATCACCTCTCTATTATATTGCTCCTCCGTTCTGGAGAATAACTTTCTGATCTGCAACGCAGCCGTTTCTTCATTCAGTGTCGGAGCTTGTCTCCCAAGCCGCTTGGTTACTATTTTGAAAGCCCTTTCCCACGGATCAGCATTCAACTCCTCGCATAGTTCTAACCATTTCCTTCTTTTGGCCTGCTTTATGAGGAAGTTAAGCGTCTTTCTCGCTTGCCTATATTGCTCTGTCGCAATGTTACATCCTATTTCCGAACCAACTCTAGCTCGCAACCTCTGGGCCGTCCTCTTGTGTCTTTGCATAATTCTACGCTGTTCCTCTATCTCCCTGGACCACCAGTAGACCATATTATGTTTAATATTATTTCTCCTCGATATGTTTGCCATCTCTTCTTTAACTATATTTTGGAATATTTCAGGTGTTATCTGAGTACTATTTCTAATTCTATTTGCCGCATTATTAGCCACTCTATACATCTGTTGATCAGACAGTCTGATATTGTTATTTATCTGTCTTATTTCTGGCCGTTGCTCTCTGAAGTTAACAAAGATGGCTCTGTGATCGCTGGCTGTTTCGTCATTAAGAACCATGAAATCAGCTGCATCAGTGCGCATCCTTCCATCAATTATAACTAAATCCAGGACCGATTGATGCCCTCTTGCTTGGTAGGTGGCTGTTCCGTCATTAATACATGTCATTCCTGTCGCTGCCAGCAATTCCTCCAGGAGTTTTCCTCTAGCGTTCGAGGAGACCGCTCCAGCTAGAACAGTCCTGCAGTTAAAGTCTCCAAGGACTACAATTCTCTTCCGAGCTCGTATAATGACTTGTTGGAGGTCAAGGAGTCTGTTCTTAAGAGATTCCCTGCTGCAGTTAGGACTGATATATACACCTATTATAATCTTATCGCTTACCTCAACAGCAATGAGTCCGTCACCTCTACCATACAGATCATAATCCACATTTCCAACGATCTTTCTAATTGCCACATCACCATTCCCATCGGTCAGCCACTGTTCTCTGGCCGCCAAATACACATTAGGTTCGGTGGCCACCAGCATTTTAACAAAATTAGGGTTTAAGTACAGAGATAGAAGAACAATTGCTAATATTTACAGGAACCAAACAGTAACAGTAGTAATTGAGGAACATAAAAAAGAAGCCCTAATAAAAAAGGGAGTCCGGAAAAGATATTTACTATCTTCGTTACTTTATAATCTTTACATTGAACTAACTGTTAATGATGTTAAAGAACAATTTAGATCCGGAGTAACAGTCCAAGGTAAAAAGATAAAAATGCTACGATTTCCTGATGATATAGTAATTCTAGCTGAGAGTAAAAAAGATTTAGAAGAAACAATGAAAGGCATGGATGAAATCCTCCGCAAGAACTGCCCCATGAAAATAAACAAGACAAAACAAAAGTAATGAAATGTACTAGAAATGACGTAGATGGATCAGTGAATATAAAAATAGGAATAGAAAAGATTACCGAGGTAGAAGAATTTTGTTATTTAGGAAGTAGAATTACTAAAGATGGACGAAGCAGGAACCATATAAAACGCCGAATAGCACAGGCGAAGCGAGCCTTCAGTCAGAAATATGAGTTGTTTATATGAAAACTTAATTTAAACGTCAGGAAAACATTTTTGAAAGTATATGTTTGGAGCATAGCTTTATATGTAAGTGAAACTTGGACGATCGGAGTCCTGAAAGGAAAAGATTAGAAGCTTTGAAAATGTGGTGCTATAGGAGAATGTTAAAAATCAGATGGATGAATAAAGTAGCAAATGAAGAGGTGTTGCGGCAAATTGATGAAGAAAGAAGCTTTTGGAAAAATATAGTTAAAAGAAGAGACAGACTTATAAGCTACATACTATGCATGCGGTAATAGTCACTTTAATATTGGAGGGACATGTAGATGGAAAAAATATACAGGCAGGCAACGTTTGGAATATTATATAAAACAATTGTTAGGGATGTAGGATGTAGAGGGTATACCGAAATCAAACGATTGGCTGTAGCTGGTAATCTTGGAGAGCTGCATCAAACCAGCTGAAGAAAAATGAAATTATATTTATCAATTGGGGCTAGTGCCTGTCCCCATTTGAGGCCAAGGACTGTAAGACCATAATCCCGGTAGGGGGACCCCTTTTTGGGGTTTCCTTATTAGAACCTTAGCACAAAAGACCGAGTCCTGGTTATCAGGGTGGTGGCCTTGGGAACATCATATTCGAGTACCAGGGCTGCTGCCCAGGCAGTTTGAGGCGATGGCACCTCTCGGAGATGTGTTTATACTTAAATGTGGGTCCGGCTGTGAGCGGCGGGGCAAAAGAAAGACGAGGAAAATGAAAATAATAAAAAAGTAATATTAAATCTTCAACAAGACAAAAATTCTCGTGTAACATTACTTATGTTGATTTCACTCGTTATTCAACGCAGATTTTACAGAAAATGATACTGTACTACAAAATTCAGCCAACCAATATAATTTTATTCCATTACTATTCTTAAATGTTATTCTTAATTAGTGGTGAGGTATCTCTCTCTCTCACTGTTGGTCCAATCATCGTTCTGAATCTATTGCAGTATTTGTCTTTGAATTTTTGTCCGTAAATAATAATACAATACTATATTGTAACGGAAAGTCTCGAACCTATCAAATTATGTAAAGTTTTGTAAGTTTTTTTTATACATTAAGGGAAAAGCTTAATTTAATCTAAAGATTTGTCGACTGCTACCTAGCCATACCATTAGCACAATTGACAAACAAAATGTTTACTTGAGAAATATTTTTAGTGAATTAAACGATATAATACAATTCATCTACTACAAAAATGTAAGACCTTTTTTCAAAAATCAATTGTCTAAACTGATTTTTGGAATGGGGAGGGTATACCGAATTAATTTCTCTTTTAAACTTATTTCAATATTAAATCGACAAGAAGATTTAATTTTTCATTTTTCCTAATAAAAAATAACAGATTAAATGATTAAAAATATTTTTTATTTAAGCAAAAAATGTTAATGAGATTCTCTATAATTCAATTAATTTTATTGCCGTAATTCGACTATCTATATAGATCGTTGTATCAAAAATCTATACAAACTTACATGTATTCCTCAGAGTGTACAAAAAGATTGTAGATTTTACTCCATCAACCTTTCCGATCTTTCCTTGGTTACCAGAAATGACAGCCAGCGAAAGCTTTACAAGGCAATTTTTATTTGGTTTTTATATGACTGTCAGAAGTGATTTTGAGATCTAAAAATATGAGGTACTTCTAGATTGTTGAAATGTCTTTTTTGCAAAGGTTTAAAGTTATGTGTCGGAAAAGTATTTGTAAATAAATTCGTTGATAAATTCTGTAGTGTAAATAGCATTGTTAATATCTGAAAATTATTTTCCTTTTTTTTATTAATATGCCTTTTTTTAGAAATAAACTTTGTTATAATTTAGGAAAAGAAATTACCTTATTTTTCCAGTATTATATTTAACTATCTGACCCGGCAATGCTTCGCTATTACTAGATTTGAGTATATATATATATATATATATATTATATAAATGAAAACAACGGAAAGTTTGGTAAAACTGAACAAATTTTTTCAATTTATGAAATTGTCATTCTTAAAGTGTGACTACTAAAATGTTTCTATGCAAAGGAAAAATCTGTATGAAATCATTTATTTATGACCGAAAATTTTCAAATACAAAAAATTAAGTAAAGTTTTGCAAATTGTTTTAAGTAAACTATAGGAAAATAATTTTTTTTATAAAAAAATTTCTATTTCCCTATTATCTACACGTAGTATTCAATCAACAAAATTAAATTTTTATTTAAAAATTTTTTAGGAAATAATCGGTTATAATCTAATTAATCTGAACTATAAAATTTATAGAAATTTCTTTTCATATGTAGAGTATGTATCCAGATAAATATTCTTGATTTTGAACGCTCATTGAACGGTTACCGTTCTCTCCCTCACCACACTTATACAGGTATGTCGAATTACGTTTCTTTTCTTCAAAATTTGTTCCAAAAATAAACGCGCTTAAAAATATAATTTTTTATATGAACGTGATAAAGTATAGCAAATAATAAAATTTGTTTCAAAACTAAATCGGTATATAAAGAATATTATCATATAAAATGACATCGTTCAACAAATTATAAAATGTTTGAAAATATTTTTTTGTAAATTAGATGTAAAATTTTAATTTAAGGTAATGTATATTTTGTTCCCGTTTCTGTCTATATAAACTGTATATATATATATATGGAATAGATTCCAAAAATATTACAGAAACTAGATTTTTTTATTCTTGGTTTCAAGTATTAGGCCTTATCCCCTTTTGGTCCTAAATCTTTAAATCACATCCACCCTCTCTTTGATGGAAAACCATAACGCCTTGAAGTGTATACTCTAAAGACTTAGAGTCTTGTTTGGAAATTGGAAATTGTTTCAGATGGCGTTCTTTCCACATGATTCTTCATTCGTTTTTTACACTATTTGCCTTTACATTTTTAACGCTGTTCAATATAAGAACATCGTTACAATTATTTTAAGGATTTTTTTCCAATTTTGTCGGATATCTTTATTTGAAATCTTATCAAAAGTGTACCAAAATTTTGTGGATCTTAAGAAATTCATTCTGTAGTTTGAATGTTATTCTCCTACTTCTTCCTGTGCACCCGAATCTTTCACTCACCATGCTTCCATGCATCCCAAAGTTCTTCCCGCCAGCGTTTCCTCACACATTCTCTTTCTTTACTTTAAAGGTAAACAGGTGAGTATTCTTAAATATTCTGTCATCATTTATTCTTAACAGATTTTTAATCATTTTTCTCTAGTTGCGGCAATTTTGTTATGAATAGAGCTGATGTTCAAATTTCTTCGGACTTCATTTCTAACTCTGTTCCGAGACGTTAGCTGTTTTAAATGCTTATTTTCCAATTTTCAAGCAAGCAGCTTGTTTTGCTGTTGGGTAGAATCTAAAGAATAAAGCCAGAAATGGCATCCATCTAAAGCTTTACAAGGCAATTCTTATTTGGTTTTTATAGGGTTGTCAGAAGTAGATTTCAGATCTAAAAATGTGAGATGCTTCTAGACAGTTGATTTTTTTTTGCACAGGTTTAAAGTTACAATGTGTCGAAAAAAATTTGTAAATTCTTTCATAAATTCTTTACTGTAATAGCGTAATATACTGCGTAATAGCGTAAATTCTTTACTGTAAAATCTGAAAATTATTTTCCTTTTTGTTTTTATTAATATAACTTTTTTTTAGAAATAAATTTTGTTATAATTTATGAAAAGATATTATATTATGTTTCCAGAATTATATTTAACTAGTTGCCCGGCAATGCTTCGCTAATACTAGATTTGTATGTATATATATGTGTTGCGTCGCTTGCATAAGATCGAACTACACAAGTAGCGCCACTCAGTAGCGCTACTGTCTTGTACCATATGATACAAAATATTAGTTTTACTTCTTTTTTTTTACATAATGTTTTTCTCCTAATTTTATTCATTAATTGTTAGTGCACGAAGAGAGCAATTACACAACTTGGCCAAGTCGCCAACTATTATGTATCAATATTCTTTTGTTAAAAGTGTTAGTATCATTTCTTGTTAATAAAGTTGTTATGTTCAATTCAGTGTTTATTCTACAGTCCATTAATCAAATTAAATTTCAATTATCAATACAATACAATATGTATAGATTAAATGATCACAATTAATAGTTTGATAAAATATTAAAAGACTGAACATTACGGAACTTCATAAAATTTAACCTTTCACTCCATACAAGTCAGAATGTAAATAAATCTTATTTTTCAAAACAACAGCACTATCTATACGATTTAACTATTCTCTAAGCACAGTAGTTTGTTAAAAATACCCTTAACTTTTTTTCTACTGGTCAGATAGAGAATTTAAATAGCTTTAAACCTTCTCCGGACAACGCGGACCATTTTGCCAAACACCATGCGTAAATCGGTCCAATAGTTATTTAGTCTATACGGGACACACATACGAACATTGTGCCTTATATATATATATATATATATATATATATATATATATAATTTACTCCTATATTTTACGTTATATATATATATATATATATATATATATATATATATATTTACTTCCTAGTGCGAAGTAAAGGAAGTATTATGATCGCGAAAAATATTGGTCTTCAAATTTCAACGGAAATATTTTGACTATCCCTGAATCCATTTTGATTAGTTTTGGCGTGACGTCTCTATGTACATACGTATGTATCTCCCATAACTCAAAAACGATTAGTCGTAGGATGTTGAAATTTTGGATTTAGGACTGTTGTAATATTTATTTGTAGATCTTCTCTTTTGATTACAATCGACTGAATAAAAAGTGTCAAAAAAGCCCAAAATTGTCAAAATCCAAAAAGAAAATTGGATTTTTAATTTTTTCTAACTCCAGTAATAAGCCCTCATTGAGAGCCTTTCAACGATATATCATAAGTGGTACTTATTTTCATTGGTTCTAGAGTTATAGCCGAATAAAATTTTAATTAATGAAATATTTGGATCTTACAAGGGAGGCATCTCGGTACGAATCAGACTTCATCTGCTTTTTTATTTTAACTTTTTTTTTCTTAATTTAAATATATTTATTTTGTTAATAATTATTAACCTCTGATTGTATAAAAATTTTACAATAAATTATAAATTCAACAATAATAAAATAAAAATATGAAAAAATATCATAAGTTATTAATGAAACAAAATTTTATGTACTTTTCATTTTAAAAAAATGTGTATATGTAATTTAACAGACGTGCAAGGAACTCATGTGTTTCCACATCAGATTTTTTTAAAAAAGATATGGATGAAAATGAATGTCATCTTACAAACATCATTGTATCTGTAAATGTTTTCTCCTCTAATAATATTTTAACTTCATTTAATATAATTATATTTTATCTTACTGTTTTTTACTTCATGTTATTTACAGCTCGGTTGATAATAGTTAAATATAAGTTTCTCTTTTACCTTTTTTTTAACTTTAAAGGATGAATAAATAAATAACATAATATATTATGTTCCTTCTTTATTCTGACGTTCATTTAACTTTTATAGTTTTAAAAAAAAATATTTTTATATCATAAAACTTTGATGGTACTTTTTTTAATAAAACATATTTTAATTAGTATTTATTCTAAGGAACATCAATCGTTCATCCCAAGAGAAAGAAACTTCTTTTGTTCTTCTTTATTCTTTCTCTTCTTTATTTTTTCTTTTTTCTTTCTCTTCTCTACTTCTTACGTTACTTTACTTCCTATGTGAATTGGACATAATAAAAAACCTTTCTTTATTAACTATTTTCTAATTAGTAAATAGAGAAACAGAATTTTAGTTCACTCGTAGTAAGATACCCGCCTCAAAATTGTTTCATACTAACAGATGTATAATTTACACTTTTAATAACACATTTCAGCCAGGTTTCTATGTTGCATGCACGTACTTTCTTGTAATTTCATATAAAAAATGTTACAATGCATCGAATATTATATTCAGCATTCCTGATGCAGATTATATATACTTAGTGATTCATACTGAGTATATATTTTTGTGATACTTAATTTTTTTGTCAGCTATGATAAGGGAGATCAAATAAGTCATTCCGCTAATTCTCAGCGATTAAAAATTATAGTTATTCATTTCATACAAAGAATATATGTCGGTCGAAATCCATAATCAGGGAAGCTGTTATAACTGTTGTATACGAATATCTTATTTTCATTATTAAAAATTATACCTCTTTCTCCGCCCTCCAAGCCATTTAAACATTATTATATATATTTAATCACCTTTTTTACCTTATAATCAATGTATTTAAAAATTATTAATGACAAGTACATGTAAATTGAATAGACTTAAAATTCTGAAACCTTTTACATCCATATTTTTTTTCACCATTATAAGCAGTAGGACCTCCGTCTTCATCATTTTTGAGATGAAATTCATTTTTTATTCCAGTTTATAAAAACAAATTTTTGTAATAAAACAGTATACTGATTTATACTTAATATTTCTTAATATTTAATATCTCGTATAGTATTTTAAAGTTATTAAGTAAACTTTCAATATAGATTCTAAAATTTAAAATTAATATCTGAGACACTGGAGGCTTCTCTTATACTTTGGAATTTTTTATAAAATTATAAACAATAAAATTGTCAAATAATAATTAATAATAGTAATTATAATAATAATACAATTTCGTAACTTATTTTCAATAACTATATTTTTCATTTCATTTTCATAGGAGGTGTAACGAAGTTAATTAGTTTTAAAATACTGAATCTATATTCCGGTATGAATGAAATGAATATATACCTTTAACGTGTTTTGAAATAAATAAAAATTTAAGAAATATTCACTCTGGTTTTAATGCAGAATTATTTGAAATGCATTTATAAAATAAATAATAGTAACAGTTTTAGTTCTTACAGATGCCAGTTATACAAATGTTATTTTGTAATTCACCGTTTTTGATGTCCCTCGATATGACATTCCGTATCAGCTTTCCTGGCCTTAATCACAGTTTAAGAAGTTTTAATATATATATATATATATATATATATATATATATATATACCATACTAACACTAACAGTTTGTCTGTTGAGTAAACCAAGATTATACTCAAAGTATGTTAATATAGACTTAATGATACAGATTATTCCAGTAGCTATGTGATTTATAGGTTATAATTACGAAGAAATATTTTCCGACATACCACATTTCCTTTGATGTTTGCCTAACTAAAAGACTAGTATCGCTTTGATATTAAGCTACAAAGAGAATATTATTGGGAAACTGCATACTTGATGTTAATGTAAATTAGTTATCAAGTTCACCTGGTAAATATTTATTGCAAACTATTATAATTTAAATCAAAACTAACAAATAAAATTTCATTTTATTCACATATGCACTCAAAGTATATTATGTTAATTAACTACCAGATACGACCAAAATAATAATTCTTAGAAAAATTTTTAAAATAACGGTTTCGTGAACTTATCACATCTTCAGCTCTATTCAGTCCTTTATAAATTACATATATGTCATAAAACTTCATTTACCGATCCCGACGACGATAGATTTTCTTTGATATTTATAAACTATTATTAAAAAATAGTACTGCCAAATTAGTAAAACAGTTATCCTGATATTGCTTTTGAAGGTTCATTAGTTTGTATTTATTTCAACATTTTTACTTGTATTTATCATCAATTTTTTTTTTTTTTTTTATACGATCAATAATCCTAAAATTCCAAGTTATCGAATTGTAGGTTATACATGCGTTCGCACGATTTTTTATACATAACATAGTCATAATAAATAACATATATAATTAAGATTTTAATATTTGTATTCGAGAATATCAAAACTTGAAAAAATACAAATGTTTGAGGAAGGTCATCGATAGCAGTAGTTTTTCCTCTGTTATAGTATATAACAGTAAAAAATGAAAATGACTTTCGGGTGTTATGGTACTTCCCTTGAGTACTTTAAGGATAGTCTACTTGTGTGAGAATATGTTTCACCGCTGATTTAGCAGTTCTTTTAGATCGACTTTACATCAAATCGTGACATTACATCAATATGAAATATATTGCTCAACGCGTACTCCTAAATTTACAATAAATAAGTTTGAAGTTTTAAATAGAAAACATATTTTTATATATAAAAATTTTGTACTTGTGTATTAGCCAGTCGACCAATAAATTGCAAATATTTGGGTTATTATTAATGTCCCCCAATATAACCATTTTATTACCATTTATATTTATTTATTTTATAAATATAAATTAACCAAAGGTTACCCTACGCTCGCTTTGCTCGTTGACATTGACTAATTAACACAATGACAAACATTACTGTTATTTAGTCGAGGTTAACGAGCAAAGAGAGCGTAGGTTAAGTTTGGTTAATTTATATCTATAATTATAAGCAATAATGCTTATATTTTTAATATGTAAGGCAGGCAAAGTTTGGTATGTGTACAACAAATTGTTACCGATGTAGGATGTGGGGGGTATATCGAAATGAAACGACTGGCTCTAGATAGGGTATCTTGGAGAACTACATGAAACGATCAAGACAAAAAAAATCTGAGGTGGACACCACATGACTTCCTTGTCTGTTAAACCATTTATACACATTTGAAAATGAAAAGTTCATAAAATTGTATTTAATTTATAACTTCTGGTATTTTTTTCATTTTATTTACTTATTTTTTTTTTTTTTACAGATGTTAATAATTATTTATAAATCAATAAATTTAAATTAAAAAATTAAGGAGATGTTCGAACCGATGTGCCTTCCCCTTGTAACATCCAAATGTCAGATAAGTTAAAATTTTATTTGGCTATAACTCTGAAACCAATGAAAATAAGTACCACTTATGATATATCGTTGAAAAGCTCTCAATGAGAGCTTATTACTGCAGTTATGAAAAAGTTCAAAATCCAAAATTGTTTGGATTTTGGAGTTTTTTGAACACTTTTGTTTCAGTCGATTGCAATCAAATGGGAAGGTGCAAAACTAGATGTTATAACAGTCCTAAATTCAAAATTTCAAAATCCTGCGGCTAATCTTTTTTGAGTTATGCGATTTACATACGTACGTACGTACATATGTCACGCTGATACTAGTCAAAATGAATTCAGGGATGGGGAAAATGGATGGCCAATCTTAAATTAATTCATTTGGATGGTCGAAATTTTTCACGATCGCAATACTTCCTTTACTTCGTACAAGGAAGTAAAAATGTAAAATATGTTAATGATTCCGTAACTTTGAAGTATTTTCAAAACTACGGGATGATTATGGTTATGGTCGACGGACTAATAACTAAGTACCAAAAATGTTTATTAATTTCATCAAAATTAATGATTTTGAAAGATTTACTAATTAAATTAATAATTTTATCAAAATTGCCTGCAGGTGCGAAAAATATGAACAAAAGTATTTGTGTTCCACATTGTAATAAACTTACAATCATTTTTCTCAATAATTGGCCTGGTTTTGAAAATGTTAATTTTTTAAATTGATTTTTTTTAAAATGATAAACTTTATTTTTAATTTTCCAGGAAAATTATTTATTTTCATACAAAATATGTACAAAAGATAAAGGTATTTTACCTAATAACAAAATAAAATCGTAAATATAATCTAAATAAGAGCGCATTTAATTGTTAAACAGCCATAACTAAGAGCTTAATTTGATACTGGGTATAGAAATTAAAGATTTGTAGAAGAATTGAAAAAGTTTTATATCTTAAATAAAAAAATAATATAGTATCTAAGAATTGTCTGTTTCCTCTTCTACTTCTGTTTCAAAAACGATATATCTAAATCGATTTGAAAATTGATCTTACGATGTTTTACTTGACTTAAAGACTGCTTTAGTCATTTAAACTACACTTAAACTGGCCGCCACGCCTCATTTCAAGGATCTTTATTTAAGTTTTTTTATCTTTTTTTTAATTTTTCCTTTATATAAACAGTTACTCTTTTCTTTTTGTTTCTGTGTTTAACCTCAGGATCCAATGTTATGTATTGCTTCAGAGGATGAGATGAATGACTTGTAGCGTGTGTGAAAATGCCATGCCTGACCGAGATTCGTACCCGGGACCTTCGAATGAAAGGCCGAGATGCTACCATTCGCACCACGAAGGCCTTTATTTTTTATATTCTGTTCGTATATATTTTTACTTTTGCTAATTTCTCCTGCAATTCACCGATAATGATAGCTTAACTATCGAAACTCGTATCTAATTTAAATTTTTCTAACAGTAGTTTTAGTATTGCTATTTACATATAAGTGTGTGATTATAAGATTTTATCAAAGTTGTATAATTATACGTTTTGAGAAATGCAGTCGCGATATTTTTCTATTGGGAAATTAAAATTTTCATCAAAAAAAAATATTTTCTTGTTGTTTGAAACCTCCCTTGGGATACCTACATAAAAATTTATACGGATCGTTGTTTGTGGTTGTATTAACTCAAGAAGAATATTTTTTACTATTCACTATTTTATTTTTTAATATCTATATTATTTTAATATAGATCGAATCGCAAATATGAAACCCCTTTGACCAGTATTTCTAAAATGGTAGTCAATGACAAATGGTATAAATAGTGTTTTGAACTAGAAAATTATTTTTTTATAAGAATTTACAAAAATTGCTTTCGGGTGCTAAAAATATGTTCAAAAATAATTTGTATTTTTCATTATGATAAAAATGTAAAAATTTAAAAAACCGATTTTAAGAAAATCAGTTTTGAAATTTTTGTAAACTGGTAATATTGACATGAAAAATACATTATTTGGAATATGCAAAGGCTGGATGTTTTGCAGCTTCTATCATTAGACTGAGCACAAAATAGGATTCGATTTCAGAACTGATAAAAGGATATTAGCTATTAATACACCACGTGTAGATCGATAGTTTGAGTTAGACGGAATATTATTTGATTTGAATATTTGATATTAAATAAAATATAAAAATAAATTAACATTTTTTTTTTTTTATTTTACAGTGGAAAATTCCTAGCGGGAATCAACAATTTGAGATTTAGAAATAAATAAGAGTTTTCACTCAAAAATAATAGAATATCGATTTTTTTATGAAATAAATTGAATTTTATATATTTATAAAACCCTAACATTTTCTTTTCCTTCTGTAAAATTTCTTTAAATATTTTCTATCGTTACACTAATTTTCGTTTTTGATAATCTGCCATTTTTTTTTTTTTAAATTTCGCATTCTGGAACATGAAGTCTAATAGTACGTAATCGTAATGTAAAATACGTAAATCGTAATGACAAAGCGTATTGGTGCAGTAAGAGGTTACGAATTTTCCAGGTTGAGAATTACTCTGTCTATAAATTTACATTGTAAATTCATTATAGCTTTTTTAAAAATCATTTAAAACTGATTTTACTACGTTCATATGAATTATTTATGAAAAGATTTTATAGATAGCGCTGTAGTAAATATTATTGCACGGATTGATCGGAGATCATAAATACTTTATGGATAGAAACACGTTGCAATATTGTTGTTTTGCATTAATCAACCTGAAACGTAATAAACTATGGAATATGTTGTTCTGGTTCAAACAGTTTTTACTTTGTTTCCTTTTTTACAATATAACTGAGTTATTTCCTGAACAATTTCACCAAAAAAGTTTTAATATTTATCACTCGTTTTTTTCACAAATAACAAAACTCAACGGAATTTTTATAAAGCAAAATAATGAATAATAAATAAGTGCTTATTTGTCAGTTCATAATTATTAATGAACGATTCATCTTGTGTTTACGAATGTATACATCAAGAAGGTTATTTATTATAATTAGATTTCAGTGTCTCAGCAATAAAATTAGTTACAATATAATAATAAAATTGTCCTATAGACAACTTTCATTGTCCTGTAAGTTAACTATTCTTCCACTACATTTAAAATTTTTGAACTATGTTTTTAATCCGAAATGTCGGTATTCATACCTTCTGACGAAGCAGAGATCTCAGTGAGAGTGCTCCTTGTAGAAGAAAAAAGTTAAATTAAAAAAAGATAATAAGCAGAAATACGCGTATATATATTCATACATTTTAAAATGAAATAAAAATAAAAATACATCTGGTTTTCTGCAGAATCAAATAAGAAGTTATTATTCCTTTCATCATAAATTGTTTAATTATTCATACGAGATAATAGAATTTAATTTTAGGAAAAAATAAACAGCCTATCCGGAATTTGAACCCTTATAGTATACCAGGAATTGCTTTTTCATACTTCTAAATGATTTTCTTTTTTCTTTTTTTTCTTTGTTATTACTGTGTATATTATAATAAACAAGAAAAGAATTATCCGCTCAGGAACCTTATATTATGACGTATATTGTGATAGCTTTTTAATTAATAAGGGTTGATTTACTAAACGTTTATTTAAAAACTGGATGATCTGATGGATAAATATCGGAAGAGAATAATATACAGTAACAGGTCAGTATAACGGACCAGAGTATCAGATTTCTTCTAATTAAGAAGAAACAATGAGAAATTAATAGTGAAAAGAAGAATCCAGAAGGAACTAAACGGGATCCTTTTCTCAGACCACCAGGTCCGTTTAACATTCTGTTCTTTGTAGTACAGACAATGGCACCTCCAAAAGCTGTTGTTCGACCCGAAGGGTTACCGGACCGGATAAAAATTTATAGGAAAACGTAAGGGCGCGGATGATGAAAATTATTACGCTTCAACATTTAAAGGGATGAGGCGGTTACTGGTTCTACAAACCAAGGGATACAAATACTTTTTTCTTTTTTTTTGTGAGGAGGTCGAATACCAGTTACGTGCGTCCCATAAGGGGCAGTGTCGGATTCGTCACAAGTTCCGCAAGGTGTTGATTAAAGTGCGTATGTGTTCCTGGACTCTACCGACTAAATCTAAACCCCCCACTAACTCCCCACGACCCGGCCTAGACCAGCACTGAAGCGTTACTACAGCCCCGGCGTGCCTTTAGACTCAGGGGATTCAGTGCCCTCGTGCGTCATCACCGTCGCGCCGATCCACACAAGCGCGGACCAGCGACAGCTCAGCAGGAAGCTTTCCCTTTACCCCTTCGTCCTCCAGTCGTGCTCTTCTGCCTCTCTCAGAGAATTTTTCCCAGAAACTATCATTCCGCTGGCGGCACAGTAGAAATCCTATCGAGTACCTAGCTCAGTCAGTCAGCATTCCAGTTCTCTCATCTATTTCCTTTGTACTGAGAATATTTGCTACCATACTTGATACCAGTTCCCATTGTCTAGATTCTTTCAACATAAATTCTATCACGTTTTTCGGAGTCAAGCTGGCTAGTGCAGTCAAGACCCTATAAGCATTCCATTTGTCACAAATAAAGAAGACATGTTTCAGAGTATCTTCCTCTCCACAATATATATAGTGAGGATTTTCTTTTGAACATGTTTAGGTATGCCCCAAATCCCCCGTAGCCCGAAAGGAACTGCGTGAGGAAGTATGACACCCCCACATCTTCTTTGAACCAAGGGTTCAAGTCTGGGAATCGGACGCCTTGTCCACGCTCCTTTAGTTGAGGCTTCCCAGGACGCCTGACATTCTTCCAGTAGTATTTGGTTTGCCTGTTTCTTGGGAATCCCACCGTGAATTTTATAAATAGGGGATATAAATACTGCACCAGCAGTATTCCTGGATATACAGGAACCAGCGCAGAGAGTCAGTATTTCAGACATAATTCTGTGAGGCCGTGTTCGATGCTGTTGGGATGACAGCGATATCAGTAAGCGTGTTGTAACAATTAATAGAGAGTACATCACGAGCATTCCATTGTGGACAGTGGGTGAACGAAGAAGTTGTTCGGTGAGTTAGTAGTAAGCAGCAGTGAATTCATTCATAAGTTGTAGGGTAGTTCTACTGTAGACAGTAAAAGTAATAATAATATTTGTATGAAAAATAATTGTATAAACTTTCGATTTTAATAATATCTTGTTATGTTAGGTATCTTGTTGCAATATCAGGTATATCAGGTTTTTATTAAATTGGACTGTATTCTGGTTTTTATAATTTAACTGTCTAGGCTTTTAAAATCTGTTCTCCCGACGTAATTCCCCTTTACCATTTTGTATATCATATATACGTATTATTATTTATTTTGTTTTCTAGGTTTTTAAATTGTATTTACGAGTATAAGAACTTTTTAGCTCGTTAGTCTCTCAATATCCTGGTCAAACAGCGAACACGCGACAGTATGTTAAAGAAATGCAGTAAAAAAAAAAAAAATAACATCAGAAATAATAAAATTAAAATACAATTCGGAAAAGTAACTCTTAATATTTACTTTACTAACTCCTAAAAAAATTACTTTTATAATTTTTTTATAACTTTTGACTATTAACTATTAACCTTTCAACTTAAAATTAATTTCGTAGATTTTTCTTCTAAATTTAATGTTATTAAAATAAGTTTTTTTTCCATCTATTGATATCGGATTAAAAGGAGTAGTAACAACTAGTTATCTTTCTAAAATTGATTTTTTTTTTTTTACTTTTTATTGTTTTGACGATCTGTTTGAATTTTTGTTTTTGTATTTTATTTCGAAATGAGGGATTATCAGGACTAAAAAATTTTAAATCTGTATTAGATAAGTTGAGGGTAAATTTATGAAAATGTCAACCGGTAAACTCAAAATACCGTAATCTGAAGTGTTTTTAATTGTATCATTAAAACAGAATATCTTAGCAACAATTTATTCTATTTTTTCAAATTTAATAAAAAATTTTAAAGAGGTATATTTTTATTCCTTAAGGTATGTTTTTATTCTAAGTTGAATATACCTAATTAAATAAAGTATAAAAATTACTTTTTTTTAAACTTTATAATTGGGAAAAGTATAAAATTTTGAATTTTATAAAAATAATAGGAAAGTTTAACCATTTCTGGTCCGTTATTTATTTATTAACAACTGGTGTTGTACCTTTTTTTTTTTGACAGGTGGTTGTTTACCTTTTCTTGTAAAATACCTTACAGTAGTCAAATCTGTGTTGTTTTTTTTTTTATAATAAAAAATAAAACTTTAGAAAGGAAAAAGATATAATGACGCTGTTAAACAATAATTAAATTAATTCATAATCATCAAACCATATTGTGTAATATTAATTTGAGTTCTCTATAATTTGAATAAAAGATAAGAAGCTTGTTAACTTTGAAGTGTAATATTTTAAGAACAGTCTTTAAATTAAGTAAAGATGAAGAGACAGATGTTTAGCAGTTGAAGAAAAGTAAGGAGGGAGATGTTATATTTCTAACTCTGAGGTATCTGGTAAGGTTTAAAATAGATGGATGAGTGGAGTAGGACAGATAAAGAAGTGGAAATAAGGATTCTCTTCTGTATTAAGAAGATTAGTAATACTAAACAACAAATTTAACAAAGCTGGACTATTAAGAGTTCTCAGAACGTGAAGGAATGATATTTTGAAGAATGACTTTGAATGATGAATGAAGCAAGAAATTCTGAGAGTTTAATACGTAGCAGAAGGGGAAACTGACATTGAATCAGGAGACTTAGAAAAACATTTCGTTACTTGTCAGTGAGAACATACGCGTTTAAGTAATCTTCATCGTAGTAATAAATTACTAATATTAGGTACAATCTGAAAAAAATTTTGTTACCTTGAGATGTGCAGAACAGGTACGCAAAAAAAATGTCAAGATGTTTCTTGGAGACGCATTTGTTCAGTTATCCCCCATTTTCTCTTTTTCTTATTCAGCATTTAGAGTACAAGTTTATTTTTTCGTTTTTATTTTTATTTCTTTTCTTTTATATATATATATATATATATATATATACAAAGTGTTTCTAAAATGGTGGGCTGGCTATACTTTTTCGGATTCTACTTGTAAAAGTAAATAAAAAATATCCTTAGGAAAAATGGTAATTTCTCCTTCATTCTTCTCCTGTCCACCATTTTGTTACTTTTATATAAAAATGTATATCTCAAGTTAAGATAGACGAATCACATTAATATTCGGTAAGCGTCTTGGTAATAATTTTTAAAATTAGCAAGAAATCGGGACATAAATACCTTCGAAAATTACAAAATGGTGGTCATGTTTTTTTTTAATCCGTTATATCTCCATAAATATTAGTTTTATTCAAATTTATGTTTGCTAAAATATTAAGCTTTTATTTTGAATAAAATGACATTTTATTTTTGAAAATCGGTTAACAAATACCCGAGTTATGGCAGAAAATTGATGTTGTAATTATGGATCTGTTTTTATGTCCTCCACTTTACGTTCAATTCCATGAAATATTAATTGTTTTTTTAATTGTTAATTATACAGGCTGTCCCATATAAAACGCAACCCATCAATTACTCAGCCATGAAATTTCAAAAGTCAAGCTTACTCCCCTACTCGTTACTGAAATGGACTCGTCCAACATCTGAGCATCGCGGCGGCGCAGTAGAACACTACCGATAGTAACAACAATGCAATCATAACGTTCAGTGTATTGCTAGAGACAAGATGGTGTTTTCGCTAGATGAATGTGTTTTCATTGTTGAGTCGTACTTACGAAATCAATGGTTGCAGTGCAAGATTTGTTTCCCCATTAGTACCCGGATAAACCAGCTCCTAACAAAACATCAGTGTTCAGGTTAGTTACAACATTTAGAAAGACTGGTTCTTATAACAAGGAACACAAAAGAACTGCGTCAGTGTTGAATACAGATACAGTCACTGAAATCAAAGACCGATTACTCGCCTCGCCAAATAAATCGATCAGACGTTTGTCTGTTGAAATTAATTTGTCTAAATCGACTGTTCATCGGGCGACCAAACAATTACAATTACGAGCTTATCGCATTCAAACGGTCCATCAAGTTCTTGAATCCGACAAAGAAAAACGGCTACAATATTGTCAACGGTTCCGTCGATTTCTGCGTGAGGGAATTAATGTTATGGATTCGTTATTTTTCACAGATGAAGCACGGTTTCATTTGGATGGCTACGTAAACAGCCAAAACAGTAGAATTTCGAGCGCTGAAAATCCCCACGTTTATCACGAAAAACAATTATACCCGCAGAAGTTGGGCGTGTGGTGCGCGATGTCGCGGAAGAAAATAATCGGTCCTATTTTTTTCGAGTACACCATAAATGCAGAACGATATCAGGATATTTCATTTCAGTTCATCGCACTCTTGGAAGAGAAAGACAGACACTGCTGACTACAACATGACGGTGCGATATCGCACTAACCAGGTTCAACTTTTGATTTCGTTGAGGAATTCTTTGGCAATCGTGTTATCGGTCGAGGCTTGTGGCCACCAAGATTTTCAGATTTGACTGCGGCGGATTTTTTTCTACGGGGTTACCTCAAAGAAGAAGCCTACAGCAACAAACCACGAACACTTGAACAATTGAAAGTCAATATTTAACAAGCTGTATTAAATATTCAGCCACAAACTTTGAAAAAAGTTGCAAGAAACGCTGTAAAAAGAATTGAAGCTTGTACTCAAGAAGATGGCGGCCACTTCCAATATTTACTCTAAATGTAAGGTAATGGATGGTAATAATAAAAATTACATTTACATTTACACATGCCTTTTTATTATTTCAATACCTACCAATATAAGATTGGGTTGCGTTTTATATGGGACACTCTGTATTATTGTAAACTAATATCAAATTAAGTAATATTGTTTTCACAATAATAGACCTAATAATTATGACACAAAATTACAACATTAATTTTCTCCCATAAATCAACTATTTGTTAACCGATTTAAAAAAATAAAATGTAATATTTTTCAAAATAAAAGGCTTAATATTTTACCAAATAACATAGATTTTGATAAACCTAATATTTATAAAGATATTAGAACATCCGGCAACGCTTCGCTATTGCTAGATTTATGTGTATATATATATATATATATACGTGTGTATAGATTAAAGAACACAATTGAAAGTTTGATAAAACATTAAAATCTGAACATTACGGAACTTCGCAAAATTTAACCTTTCACTTTCCCGTTTTTCCTCGTTTTGTTTTGTTCTTTATTCCATTTTCCCTTTTTTCCCTTTATCCTTTTCCCTTTTTTCCCTTTATCCTTTTCCCTTTATCCCTTACCCTTTTCCCTTTATCCCTTACCCTTTTCCCTTTCCTTTGTTCTTTTCCCCCTTTTCCTTTGTTCTTTTTTCCCCTTTTTCCCGGGCGTAAATATTGTCCAGTAGTTTTTTAGTCTATAGCGGGCACACATACACACACTGATTTTTATGTACATAGAAGAAGAAAGTCTGTTTGTATATTTGTTTGTTTCGTAAATATCTCAATCCCAGCACTAACTTGCGGGTCCACTTTTTGCAAAAATATTTTTTTTTTTTATGTAACTAATATATATTCTGAATGAGCCAAATTGGACCATAAATGCAATTTTTCCGAATGTCTCAACCCCAGCGCGTATCTAGAGGATCCATTTTTTTCAGAGTATTTTTTCCCATGGAACACATTCTAAATATGAGCCAAAACGGACCATAAATAGAATTTTTCGAAATATCCCGACCCCAGCGCCACCTAGCGGGTCCAAACTAATTCAGAAACCTCCGCGAGTATGCGCACAACTCACCACAGTTTCATTGCAATCGGATGAACTTTTTAGGAAGGCATAAGAGACATACAGACAAACAAGCATTCATTTATATATATATATATATATATATATATATATATATATATATATATATATATATAGATAGATAGATAGATAGATAGATAGATAGATAACAGGTTGAAAAATAAACATATCCACCATTTTGTGGATATGTTTATTTTTCCACAAAAAACATATTAACGTTGGCAAACGTTAATTTGCCAAGGTATTTAAGTCCTGATTTTTTGCTCATTTTAAATTTTTATTACTAAGGCGCTTACCAAATATTAATGTGATTCGTCTATCTTAACTTGAGATATAAATTTTTATATAAAAATAACAAAATGATGGACAGGAGGAGAACGAAGGAGAAATTATCATTTTTCTTAAGAATATTTTTTTATTTAGTTTTACAAGTAGAATCCGAAAAAGTATAGCCAGCCCTCCATTTTAGAAACACTCTGTATGTATATATATATATATATATATATATAAATATATATATATATATTGTATTTTACATAACTTATAACCAAAAGATTAAAATTAATAATAAATATTTACTAAAAACGTAGTTTTGACTTTCATTTTTGTAAACAGTAATATTAACAAAAATAAATTTAGATGGATTTATTTTACAAAATATTATTTTAAAGTTAACTTTATCTTTTATAATGTTTCGCTTAGACCTCATAAGTACCAAATTATACGACAATCTATCATAGATAACTTTTCGCTCACAATTTTACAGTTTATCAAGCTTAAAACTTTGAGCTTATTTATACAACATTCTTATAATCACCCATCTGCCTGGGTTGGTGGAACTACTTTATTATACAGAGTGTTCGCAAAAGGTCATGTCAAACTTCTGATTAAATGATTGCTAATAAGAATAGTCGCTTACTTAAAAAAATAAAAGGAATATATCAATCTTTGTCAAACTAGACACAAAACTGTTTTTGTATAAGTCACACAATACTTGGCTTATAACAAAAGGGCCATATTATGCTTTCGTTGCCACTCTTAATAAATAACAGACAATTTTTTTTGTCTTGATGATATTGCAATATAAACTTAAAATGGAAATGGGATTACCAAACAGTAAAAAATATATTATCGATGAGTATAAATCTAAAAATGATTTATCTTTATTTATCTGGCGGTATGTTTTTTTTTTTTATTTAAAAAGAAATAATGGATAACTTATTATTTAGATAAGGAATTGAATTCAAATTTTCTATATACAATTTTATCGTGTGACTATAACATTATTCGAAATTTTTTTTTTCAAAATGGTGGAAATTTAAACACTTTGTAGTCATTCTTTCTTAAAAAATACGAATTTTACTACTTTGAAAAGAGGAAAAGATTAAATGTTTAATTCTTAAGAAAATGATACCTCATTTATTGATATATATCAAATAACAACTTAGATAATATTTTGCCATTAATAGTAATATATTAATATTTCGTTATAAATTAAGTAACGTAAGGTATATATATTTTTTTAAATCTGATGTGAACACCACATGGACGTCCTTATATGTCTATTAAATCACATATACACATTTTTTTTATAATCATAGTTCAATAATTACTAATAAATCAATACATTTAATTTAAAAAAAAAAAAGCTAAAAAAAGGAAATGAAGTTGAATTCGAAACTTGTACGATCCAAATATTTCATTAATCAAAATTTTATTTGGCTATAACTCTGGAACCAATGAAAATAAGTACCACTTATGATTTATCGTTGAAAATCTCTCAATGAGAGCTTATCATTGGAGCAAAGAATATTTTTGGACTTTTGGTTCAGTCGATTGAAATCAATGGGGTAGGTGCACAAGTAGATATTACAACAGTCCTAAATCCAAAATTTCAACATCCTACGGCTAATCGTTTTAAGTTATGTGTCATACATACGCACATACATACATACATACGTACATACAGACGTCACGCCGAAAATAGCCAAAAAGGATTCAGGGATGATCAAAATGGATATTTCTCGTTGAAATCTAAAAACCGAAATTTTTCACGATCACAATACTTCCTTTACTTCGTAAAGGAACTAAAAAATAATTATTTCAGTTATTAAAGGTTAACTAACATAATAATTTAAGGTTAAATTATCTACCTATCGCAATAAATAAGAGGTATCATTTTCTTTAAGCGTTAAAAACAGAATTTTTTATTATTTTGAGAAATTTTCAATTTTTTTGTGTAATAATAATTGAAGTTGTGTGTGTATACGTTACCGTGAAAGATCGATATCAGGCAAATATCGATATTTCTCTGGTGAATCGACACATACTAAATACGTCGATGAAAGACCAAAATATTTGCTTATTCGGACCTTCGCCGGTATATGTCGACAAGCATAGATAAGCTCTCTGGTGGGGGTCGAAACGATAACTAAAAATTAAAAAAAAAAACGCCTATTACCAATCTCTAAGGTAACTAGATTACGAGAAACCCTGATGAAAAAAGATAATTTATATTTAAACAAAACGTAACCTACGCTCCCTAACCTCGTCTAATTAACGTTAAATATACAAATTACATATGTTATACTCTAACATTAAAGGCGATTAATCAAATTCCCCACGTTTATGAAAAAAATTAATCAAATTTTCAGCATTTTAAATTGAAAGGGACAATCAAGATGTACAGAATATGTTAACTGCATATCTACGAGTTGGAACGCCGGAATATTCCCGTAGCCGTACAGGCCGTAGCACGTGACAACTTGTCTAAGCCCTCGGCTCTGTTTAAAGATGGCGCACCTATTTGTGGAAAAATCCATAACCAGGGGAAGCCAGCAGGGTTTTCCGTTCTAGGTCCCTTTCTGTGGAACCTGGTCTTTGACGGATTTCTGGAATTGACATTCCCAGAAGGGGTCACGGCCCAGGCTTTCACCGACGACTGTCTCCTATTAGTTCGTGGTAATTTACGACAGCAGCAAGAAGATCGAGCGCAGGCGGCTTTGTCAACCACAGAGGGCTGGATACACATGCAAAATTTAATGATTTCTGTGCCCAAGACAAAGTACACACTTCTCAGTGGTGCAGACAAACTATCGTACAATCGGAACCCTCACATTAAGTATAAAGGCTGAGTAATCAGCCGAGTGAGAGTTCATAAGTTTCTAGGTGTTTTGTTTGATGAGAAGTTGCTGTTTAGCAACCACATTAAGCAAGTAGCGGCGAACGCCGTCTCTGTAATGCACATGCTTAAGAGCATGTGCATTACATGCTCATTACATGCCCATTAGTCGGAAAGACTATGGGTTGAGTGTCCAGGTGCTCACCAACCATGTTATTTTGAATCAGTATCTCATTCGGTTCCGCCTGGCAGCTCATCAGCTGTGGGTCTGAGGGGAGGTCCAGTCAAATGAACACCTGATGTTTGACTGCCCTGCTCTTGGCTCTTGGGAGGGTGGCAGTGACAGGGCCACCGTGGAACTTAGAGGTCGAAATGAAAATTGGCCACTCAAAAGTGGCGAGTCAATGTGGCGAAAGCCGCATTGTCTGACCGTGTGGGAGTTTCTTGATACGGTTGCTGTGTTCAACCTATATCAGTAGTTTACCTAAGGGAAAAGACTCTACCGCACTGCTGTGGGAAGCTAACCTAGAGATATATTTGGCTGACCACCAACAAATTAAGTGTCCAAGCGCTTTAATAGAGTGGACAGGTACTTGCTGGTATTCAGGGATCTTGGCGTGGCAGCGAGTTGCTGTCTAGACGAAATGAATTTTAATTTATGGATGTCATATATATTTTTAGTAGTTGACGGGATGTGCCTACCCAATTTAGGAAATATATGACAAGTCAGCGATTGGGACACGTAAGCTAGTGGTGTGTGGCACCGCGCTTACTCCGTGACGCTGTTAGGTAAGCTCTGAAACTATTTAGGATATTGTTCGCTAAACTGTTTTGAGGCTCAGTAACCGTTTGTGGCACAGACATTTGGTCTTATATTTTAGGGCGACCGAATGGGGTGGTGGCGGGAGAATTGCCAAGCAAACCAAGCCCAAAGATGCAAACATATTCGCTAGCACAGATCCCCTAGCAGTGGATCTGAGTCCCTTGTAACTCCACAAACTCAGAGTTTAGATCCCCTGCCACGACAACCCAAAGCCCTGAAGAACCTCCAGGAAGTGGTCCTTGGTGCAATTCGTGGATATGTAGGCCTTCACAATCACACAGCCCGCGAACTCCACGATGACGAATCCGTTCCCCCCAAGGAGGAGAAGGAATCTTCTCATTGGTAGCTTCGGTGTCCAGGTCACGACCTGGGATGCAATGACTGTTGTTGACAAACACCTTGCTCTTATCCTCCTCGTCCTTTGGGAGGTCCGTCAGAACAGTAGTTGTTTCATAAATGTGAGCAGCCCACCTCCACTCAACGATGGACTTCAGCTACATGCCTGATTGCCGCATCCTCTTAATTGCCGCCTATCCCGGAGGGATTTTGTGAGTACCACGCTCAACCGACGGTCCTTTTTCTCTCATTTCCTTCAGTAGAGGGGCCATTCCCTCCATCCAGATGCGTACTCTTGTGTATCAAGTCCTGGCGTTCCGCTTTAAATGGAATTATAAAGTCGTCCAGCTCCTCGATGTATTCTAGAATCGTCATGATGTCTACCTCTTCACTACCGTTCGAACTACTACTGGAAGGTCTCCTCCGCTTCCAAAGTTTATCCAGCGTAGTCCCGGCAACGTCGTCGCTCCGCATGGTCTCGCCATGTTCTTCTATCGGAGGGGTTCAGCCTCCGTCTCGGAGCTAGTCCCAGCCTTCGATTTACGTCCTTTTCTCATATTTTTCGGGAAATAAGTTTTTCGAACCCGTACTAAGCACTACTAGGGACTTGGAAAATATTTTCTAAGTTCACACTGTACGAAAGATACGAGTCACTGAGACTCACTGAGAAGAGAGGCAAAGAAGATGTGTATAATCCTTTGAACGAGAGGTTGGCAAACCTACAACAATGGCGGGTTCCGCTCTCCGACCACGTTGCAGACAAAATTTAACAAAACTTAAAATTACACTTAAAATACTAAAAAATACATAGTTTTTAGTCTTGAAATCAATATAAAACCACCGTGTATAGTTAATAAAATATAAATATAGTTTAAAACACCGTTAGATATAAATATACTAGCCTAAATGTACTCAACCCACCGGGTTAGTCTAGTGGTCTTCCCAAATCAGCTGATTTGGAAGTCGAGAGTTACAGCGCTCAAGTGGTAGTAAAGCCAGTTATTTTTATACGGATTTGAATACTAGATCATGGATACCGGTGTTCTTTGGTGGTTGGGTTTCAATTAACCACACATCTCAGGAATGGTCGAACTGAGAATGTACAAGACTACACTTCATTTACACTCATACATATCATCCTCATTCATCCTCTGAAGAATTATCTAAACGGTAGTTACCGGAGGCTAAACAGGAAAAAAAAAGAAAGCCTAAATGTACTCACAGTTTCACTGCCACCACATGGTCTTATGCTAATAACACAAAAACACTATACGTACGATTGTCAAACACACTGAAAAAAACAAATCCACACCCTTCTAACATTCAAAATCACAAAAAATACCACTAAAATAACTAAACACACAGGAGCACCTTACAACCCAACTGGGTAGTGAGGAGCTAGCGACTCTTCGTAAATAAATATCTAAAAAACATTTTCGGGTGGTTTTGGATTTGGAATTGAGCTCGACAGCTCAATCAACACAGCTATTGCTACTGTTACTATAAGTGCGACGAAACTGGCTACACCTGCCTGCAGTTCTTGACTAAAAAACATTAAAAAAAACTTAAAAATTCGAAACGAAGTACGGTCACCTCCTAGTGGTGTTTGACGGGTTACTCTAAGAACCAAGCAAAATACGTTTTTACTCGTCGGCATAATCGTCGTAATCTGTCGGGAAAGTTTTTTCAGAGACTTCAAAGTGTATCTTCTGTGTATTATAAATAATTTATGTAGAAAAAAGGACAATACGAATTCGAATTATGTTTATAGTGTCTGAGATTTCTTTATGTACTGGGAATGAAGTAAGTACTGTCAGTTACAGTATAATCATAGTGATCTTAATACTCTGTTATGAGAGGGTACATTGAATTTTTTTAATTTCTACCATTTTTACCATTGGTAAAAATTTTAATATTTTTATTAAATATTTTTATTTATTTATTTTTTTTTTTATTTTAACATATTTTTAATATTTTTACCATTGGTAAAAATATTGAAGGAATTTGAATGAACCTTTTCTAATGAATATATTTTTCATTACTTTCTCTTTATTTTCAGCCGCTATTCGAATTTATGTACTAAATGACAATTAAATTTAATGGGTTGGAAACCAGAGTCTATATTTTAACTTTTCTTTAATTAATTTATTAAAGTTACGTAATTTGGAAATAGTATAAAGCAAAAATGGCACAAATATACAAAGTAAATGAGTGTATACGTATATGTAATGAGCAATTTTTGCTATAATACATATATATATATATATATATATATATATATATATATATATATTGTGTAGCAAAAACTGCTACGTTGTTTCCATATCATTCTCTAGTTCGGTGCGATGCTGGCTTCTATCGGCCTTTCAGATTGATTTATTCCCTACTTATTATTTATTTACGAATCGCAGAGTGGTAATTTATGAAACAGTTGTTTGTTTAGGTTTTCATTTTCTTGTACAGATTGATTCAATGGAATTGGTCTACAACATTTTAGCTTAAAAAAACGTATTTTATAGTTAAATATGTCAGTTAAGTAATTTTATCAGTTAGGTAATCTCGTGAAAATATGTTTGGGGAACTAACAACTGTTAACTTTTTTATAATCCACATCAGTGAAGAAATTCTTTTCACGTAATGTTAACTTGTGGGTGCACCCGCTCTTACTGTCTCTCAAGCGAGCCCACACACACACACACACACACACGCACACTCACACACTCACACATGTCAAGTTCACGCGCGTAATCCTGAGAGCCGTCTCTCCTAACAATGAGCAATTTTTTATAATTATTTAATTGTACTAAATTTGTAAAATGTAAAACCATTAGAAAGGTATTATAATACTAATTTTTTTTAATATTTTTTTTTTTTTTTGTTTCAGAAAGAAACATATATGACATTAATTACTATTTTTTATTTCTTTGATGTATCAAAATAAAATTTGTTTTCAACAATAAGAAAAATAAAATTGAATGAATTTTGTTGCTACAGAAACATTATTAATAAATGTTCATTTCTCTACCAGAGTTTGCAGATATTACACGTACAAATGTTTTTTTCTTTTGGAATGAATTTTTAAGATAACTCTACTGAGGGTACCTCCCCTTCTATCCTGTTAATATGCCAGAAAACACAAACAAGTTAGGGGATTTCCACGTACAATTTTTTTCCCGATACTGGAAAATAGGTACGATCATTTCTTACACTCATACATTAACACATTTTACACAAACAAATAATACACAGGCTCGCGCAGACAGGTGAGTGAGTATTTTTCATAGCTTAGATGTTGAACTTACATACTTCACTAACGTTACTGACTTATTTACTTACCAACCAACCAACTTGCTAACTTGCTAACCCTGTTGGTCAGTTGGTAAGTTGATAAGTTGGTAACTTACTTACTCGGTTGCTCTTTTACCCTTTTACCCTTTTCTCTCGTTTAGTCTTTCACTCGTAAACTAGTAGTTTGCATACTTCACTAACGTTACTGACTTATTTACTTACCAACCAACCAACTTGCTAACTTGCTAACCCTGTTGGTCAGTTGGTAAGTTGATAAGTTGGTAACTTACTTACTCACTTACTCTTTTACACTTTTACACTTTTACTCTTTTATTCACTTACTTTACTTGCTCACTTACTTCACTTACATCATATAATACAGTTACACTTATACAAGTAGGAACTCACACGTAGGGGCTCACCTGTCAAATTAATGTAGGTACCAAGGTGTGTATTAGCAGGAAGGAGTGGACGTATCCCTCACAATAATATTAATTTTATTTTTTTTAAATTAACAAAAACCTCTCAAGCCAAAAATATTTAAAAAACATAAAAAATAGTCATAAAATTAAATAATTAAAACTAACTAAAAAGTCATAAATTTTACAATGAAATGTTGTGCTATTTAATAAACTCACAATTTTTTTAAACTCCCATGAAAAATTTCAGCGTTTAAATAAATAAGGCGATAAATAATGCAAGGCCATTCCCCGGAATCAAATCGGACTAAGGTATCAAAATTATAAACTTTAATATACGATAATCACACCCTGGGTGCAATACCTAAGTTATGTTAACTATATACACTAATAATTATTAATAAATCAATATATTTAAAGAAAAAGGTAAAAAAATGTATGTATATAAAGTCGGATACGAACCGAAATGAATATGGGATGTGAACCGAAAGTCCAAAATCCAATTATTTTGTATTTTAAATTTTTTTGGACATTTTTGGTCTAGTCGATTGCTATCAAAAAATGAGGTGCATAACTATACGTTACAGCAGTCTTAAAACCAAAATTTCAATATCCTACGGCTAATTCTTTTTCAGTTATGCGAAATACATACGCACATACGTACAGACGTCACGCCGAAACTAGTCAAATTGGATTCAGGATGGTCAAAATGGATATTTCTGTGGAAATCTGAATACCGAAATTTTTTGCGATCACAATACTTCCTTTACTTCGTACAAGGAAGTAAAAATATAAAAAAAAAGTCTCTACGTTACTAATAAGATTTATGAACAGTAGAAAATTTAGAAAATTAACATCAAAATTATTCCTTTTTCTAATGGTTACGTTTCTTTAATATAACATAAAAGAATTAAAATACTTTAAATGAAAATAAATAGTTTTGGCCGCTATACTACACTATATCATTACGTAGAAAATGGCAACCTCTGTGATAAATATTGAAAACTATATTTATTCTGAATATTACTCATCTGAAAAAAATCAGTAGATTTTGATACTTTTAAAGGTAAAAAAAAATTTATAGAAATCCTTTCTTTCAGCTAGTAGATTGTTAATTAAACTTCGTATAAGTTTTGGAAACACTTTCCTTAATTTACCGAATCTTTTGGGAGAAAAATAATAAATTATATTTGGAAATAGTAAAAACTTAACGAAACTCCTATTTTTATGTATATGGGATCTATACAATTTCTGTTATGTAAGGACTGATATGTTTTACTACCTTGTAAGAAGTCAGATTTATAAAAATACTGTGGTGATATTTTTTTTTAAACTTATATAAAAAAATTTTAAAAAACTGCACTCACTGTTTGCTAGTCCATATCTCGTGACAAATTTGACGACGTGACAATTTTTGTCACCGAGAGAGTGTTATGGTATGTGTTCGAAATGGCCACAAGTAGCTTCTATACTACGCCCAAGACGCCGAACTGCACACCGAACTATTGCTGTTAGTGTATTTGGCGTAATGCAGCACATGACTCTACAATTTTCTCATGTAGCACGTCGATTGTTAGTGGTTTTTGTCGATACACGTCATTCTTTTTGGTCCCCCACAGGAAGAAGTCCAGTGGTGTCAAATCAGGAGACCCACCGTCCAGGTAGAGTTTTATCGATATACAAACTGACATCTCGATGGTAGTGAGGCGGGGCTCCGTCCTGTTGCACTAAAAAGTAATGATTGATGTTTGACTGCCCTGCTTTTGGGGGGGCCAGATACCAGGCCACCCTGGAACGTAGAGGTCAAGGGGAAAATTGACCACTCACAAGCGGCGAGTCAATGTGGCAAGAACCACATTGTCAGACCGTGTAAGAGTTCTTTGATGCGGTTGCTATGTTCAACCGACATCAGTAGTTTACTTAAGGGAAAGACTCCTACTGCAAGGCTGTGTGAAGCTAACCTAGAGATATAAGGCTGACCACTAGCAAATTAAGGCTCCAAGCGATTTAATATGGTGGACAGGTACTTGCTGGCATTCAGCGATCTAGGGGTAGTAGTAAATTTCTTTCTAGACAAAATAAATTTTTATTAATGGATGTCATATATATTTTTAGTAGTTGACGGTGCGCCTACCCATATTAGCAAATATATGACAAGTGAGCGGTTGGGACACGTAAGACGGTTGTGTGTGGCACCGTACTTAGTCCGCTCACGGTGTTAGGTAAGCCCTAGGAGCTATTTAGGACACTAGTCGCTAAACTGTTTCGTGGCTCAGTAGCCGTTTGTGGCACAGACATTTGGTCGTATGCTTTAAGGCGACCGAATGGGGTGGTGGCGGGAGAAATGCCAGGCAACCCAACATATGTTAACTGCATGGATGAACGATAAGGATACTATAAATGATCACATGGTTTGTGCCCTTCGTTCAATCTTATATATATATATATATATAAAAAAGGAATGTTTGTTTGTTTGTCCCGTATGGGTTCCTATACCATTATATCAGAAGGTTTCTGAATATTTTAGACCCGCTAGATGGCGCTCGATTCGACATATTTGGAAAAAATTATATTTATGGTCCGATTTTGCTCATATTCAGAACATATCTTAGTTACGTAAAAATATACATTTTGGCAAAAAATGGACCCGCTAGGTGGCGCTAGGATCGAGATATTTCGAAAAATTGTATGTATGGTCTGATTTGGCTCATATTCAGAAGATATATTAGTTACGTGAAAATAAATATTTTTTGAAGAAAATTCCGGTGGTGGCGCTGGGATCGAGATATTTCGAAAAATTACGTGAAAATAAATATTTTTGCAAAAAAGGGAAGAAGTGAAAAATGAAAAAGCGAAAGGCAGGAAATTGGAAAGTGGGGAAAAAGGAAAGGTTAAATTTTGTGATGTTACGTAATGTTCAGTTGTTTAATATTTTATCAAATATTTCATTGGTATTCGTCTAATCTATATATATATATATATATATATATATATACACTCAAATCTAGCAATAGAGAAAATACAGTGAATTTGATAATCGCCTCCTATGTTGGAGAATAATATTTATAATTTGTATATTAAACATTAATTAGCCGAGATTAGCGAGTGTAAGTTATATTTGGCTTTAATTTAAATCTCCTTTTCTTTACGAGGGTTTCTCGTAATCTATTTACCTTAAAGATTGGTATTGCATAATTTTTTTTTTTAATTTCTAGTTATGGTTACTACCCTCACCAGAAATCGCAACCTGTTTGTCTATATATACCGGCGAAGATCCGAATGTATAATAATGTAAGCAAATGTTTCTGTCTTTCACCGTCGTATTTAATATTTGTCGACAGATTCACCGGAGAATATTGACATTCTCCAATCTCGGTCTTTCACAGTAACATTTATACTATGTATCTTAACAGTTACAAAAATCTTTCGTCGCCGTTTTATTATACTACAAATATATATATATATATATATATATACTTATTCTATAGTAACATTTTATATTTTAATAATTTAAAAAACTAATTGTTACGTACTTAGTGCTTAATGTTATATTTTATTTCTCTTTTTCTCACGTTAAGTGCTTTGGCTTAGATTTCTGCTTCGGTAGAACGTTTGATGATTAAAAACATATTTTGAAAAGAAATTTTCGGGAGTAACTTGCAACTTCTACACCAGATCACACACAATCTGTATTGTTACGACACCTAGCGTTGCAGTAATTAGTCACGTTATGATATTAATAATGTACATATGTAATGTATGGATCACTTTCTTATTTTTCTTCTTTTTTTTTAAATAAATTACTTTAAAAACATTTAAATAAGATTCTATAAATGACTTAAGTTCTTTTATCAATTAGCACAAATTGTTTTTTTTTTTTAAATTGTAAGAATATTTTTAGTATTTATTGTTTTCTTAGTATCTGTGTCGCAGTTTGTTTGTTAAAGTTTAATAATGATTTCCCATTAATTTAGATTAGAAAAGTAACGTAGATTAATTAGGCGGCATAAAGCGACTAGTAAAGTTCAAAGTAGACCCTCTTAAACTTTGTCGTCTTCCTACTAACCAACCCTCATCCTTTGAAAACCTTTCAAAGACTTATCTAAGCTTTTAGATTCCTTACTTACAGTTATCTACAACCTGTTAAAATTTATATTACAATAATCCTCATTATCTTTACATTTTCTTTAAGTTTACTCATATTTTCAATTACTATTATTGTAATAGGCTTTCAAACTTTACCACTTTTGTTACTTAACTTGACTTGAATTACTAACCAATTGTTTTACATGCAGTGGATATATAAAAAAATCGTCTTGCATTCTGGTAACCCGTTCTTCAAATCACCATACGAAAATAAGTGGGGTAAACATAGGCAAAAAGCCGTATTTTGATTCTCATTTTTCTTATTTATTTATTTTGGTTTTTTATATATAAAATAATACTTTTTTGGGGTTTTGCTTGTTCTTTATGATGACGATGAATTCGGGAATTCGGAACATTAATAGAGATAGGGATGAATGTAAGAGTGAGGACCTGAAGAAGAGCAGTCCTGTTCAGATAGCAGAAGTGCTTGTGGGTCGACCTCGAGCCTATCTCTCCATGACTGGATAAGACTAATTGCTGTTGTAGTGTATGTCTGGTAAAGTCAAGCCTCCAAATCTCCCCCCTCCACCACCATGCTTACAAAAACCAAATTTTATTTAACCGTACGGGTTAAAGGGAAGTTTGGGTTAAATTGAAATTTTCTCATCTCTTTATTGTTCGATTTTAATAAAAAATGAATATTATAGCATCCCTGTTCCATTTACACTAGTAATCACATCCAATATCATGATTGTACCTTCAATTAATCCAGAGATGATCTTAAAAAAAAATAAAGCCAATTAAATATGAGAATTGCTGCCAGGGTTTTTTCCATTTTTCTACTCAAGAGAACACAAAACGTCAAAAAAGGATAAAGTTGAGTGTCTATAATTTTTATCCTTAAACCCTAAAATATTTTTCCTTTTAATATTTAGGCTATTTAATTAACAAAAACATAAAATTAATTATTACTTTCCCGTCTAGCGCTATAGCAGAGCTGTAGCTTTAGAAGGGAAAGTATTGCAATCGGTCCAATTTGGGCATATGTGGTTTCATCGGACCTTGACGTTTTGACACCTAAGGAACCCAAAAAACCCAAAAACAGGATGGAAACTTTCCAGATGTTCGTATGTACGTGTTATGTTTGATGTCGCACTCTAAATTATCTTATATCTTCAGAACTAATCGACCGACTTTGACGAAACTTGATCAGATTACTTCTATATATGGGGCATTACTGTCATTAAATTTTCAACTTAAAAGGTCAAAAGGGTGAGCCTGTAGAGCTAGATTACCCTCAGTATCTGGAGATTTCGCATAATTAATTAAGGTCTTATTTTCCATAGACACATTTGTTAACAATTAAAAATAATTTTTCCGAACAATTTTTTTTTGCAAAATCACACTTGCATCCCAAAAAATGCTCTAAATAAATAAGTAGCTAAATGGGTTTACAGCGTTATTAATACCCCTTCTCATCACAAGGAGCACTAGTGTAGCACTGACTTACAGCTGCTGCAGCCTTCGGATATATTGTGACGACAACGGTGAGCGGTAGAATTAAATAAATGAATAATATATTTAAAGTGTAATAAAGTATTTAAAGTGGGTGGCTAGTTCCTCCAAACCTGAGCGAATAAAATACGGTATGTGCATGCGATTTAATTAGAATCATTAAATTAAATAAACCCAAACTATTATATTTAAATAAAATTATAAATATTTTAAATTAAGTTGTGTGAATATGTGTGTGTGCATATATATATGTGTGTGTGTGTGTGTGCATGTGTGTGTGCATATATATATATATATATATATTTGTGTGTGTGTGTGTGTGTGTGTGTGTGTGTGTAAGCCACGCATCTGAAAAAAGACGCGTGACGGGAAAGTCCTTCAACATTGTTTTCAGATTTTTTTAAACATTACCTAAGACTATTGTCTTAGTTATGGCGGATATGATCAAAATAAAATAACATACAAATTACAAAACGAAAAAAGGTATTCAGTCGCTAGAAATAATATTTTAATAGAATAAAATTTAATTATCTAATTATTATTTTCCTAATAAAATTTACTGGTTTTTCACTCATAACATCAAAGACATTTCGTTTGTCTGTTAATTGACGACCAGTATTTCAATTGACATTAATTAGTCCCTCCTGAGTATTTCATTTAAAGATTTTTTCTTAAACTTTCAAGTTTTACGTATTTTATTAAAAACTAATATTTAAATTTTTCTTTAAAAAACGGTAGTATATTCTACTTTCTTTTAAAGAAATTATTTGTGAATTAATAATATAAATTATCAATGTATGTGTATACAGTATTATAATATTGTATAATTAATGTACGTAAATTATTATTTTTGTTTATAATTAAATTACTTTACATAATAAATTTTTACAGGTTATACAATGCAACGAATTTCAGTAACTTATTATCTTTAATAATAAAAATTGATTATCTTCCAGTTCTTCTATGAACCTCTTAATATTTTAAATACACAAGCAATTAATGATAGCTTTTCTTATTTGGTACTGCTACATGAAAATTTAATTTAAATAAATGTATTGAAAAAATATTATTCTTCATATTTTTTAAGTCTTTGAGTCCTGTTTTATTTTTATTTAATAACTAGAGTTAGATTTACAAAACAAAACATTCGGTTACCGTATGAAAAAAACACCCATTCGCCCAAAACGGAAAAGAAAACAAGTATTTTGATAAAAATAAGAATAGTAATGCAGAAAAAATATTATAAATAACTACTATCAAGGTGGCTAAAACTCTCTTTGGATCCTGGGAGTAAGAATTTAAGTAATATTTTAAGTTTTCAAGCAAATTTTACTTGTAATTTCGCGTGAAACTATTTAAAGCACCAGAATGATTTTAGACTATAAAATATATTGTATATATTACTACCTAAATAGTATAGATTACCTAAAGCAACAATAAGTATATTTGAGGCTCGGCTGATAAATTTTGCACATATATGCGTAGGTGGAAATAAAGAGATATTCGAATGAAATAAAAATGAATAAAAGTACAATACCTTAACTAAAAAAATGCAGTATTTATAAATATAATCCCCGTTTACACTGATATACTTTTCCCAACGTGTAACAAGTTTTTGCATTCCAAAACTGAAAAATTCTGGCGGACTTTCTCGAATCCAAGTGGCCACAGCTTCCTTCATCTCATCATCGGTGGTGTAATATTACCTTTGAGATCCCTCTGGCGATGAAGGAAGAAGTGGAAATCGCACGAAGTCAAATCCAGTGAGTGTAGCGGATGCGAAATAGGCTCAAACTTAAGCTTACAGAGCGCCATCAGAGAGTTTTCGCGGTACTCATCGCGCACAGCTTTTACGGTATTGCTCGATAATATGGCCTACTCGTTCTTTAGATATGCCTAACTGAATAGCGATGCGTTGCTGGGTTATTCGCCCATCACTTTCAAGCAAATCGTCCACCTCCTTTCGATGTTTCTCGTCAGTTATAACTGGTCGTTCGCTGCGAGGTGCGTCCTAAATTGCCGTTTTACCAGCTTCACATTCGCAAAATTTCAACGTCCACCTATTTACAGTACACCTTTCAACAATTTCACCACCGTAAACTGCTTTTAAATGATGAAAAATATTTGTAGGATTCACATTTTCTGCTGTTAAAAATTCGATCACTGCGTGATGTTTTAACCGTGTTGACATATCGGCCGCACTCGACTCCATTTTATCTGCTACTGAAAATATACAAGTAAACGGATTTAAATGCATTATCGCAGGTTTAGATAGAGTGATTTTAGCTATCATGTGCTGCTACGCTCAACTCGATAGTACCTTTTGTCTCCGTGTAGCACGCTAGTGTGCAAGATATATCAGCCGAGCCTCGTATACGACTTGATAAACTAATATTTTGTAATGATCAAGACGGACAACTAAAATGTTTCTTCTGATTGTTTATATGACGATATAATTTTTCTTTTTTCCTTGAAAATCTTCTGTTGGTGTTAATCGGACAAGATTTACAATAAGATTACTGGAAAAGCTTCTTCCAACAAAATAAAAATATCTTTGAAATTATTGCATTCGGTTATTACAAAAGCTACACTAAAATAGTATTTATAGATCGAAAAGAGAACTTCTTTGTTTTTATAAGTCTGTTATAGATCACTTAATCTTCCTTACAGTGTAGCTGGATGATACTCAGTTCATCACCATTGAATCACATTGATGTATTCATATTTATTATAGTTCACTTACTTCTGTTCTGCTATGAGACTTGCATCTTTTTTTTTATTACATTAATTAGTATAGAGATTAATCCCTGATCTATGGATAGATCTTTCCCACTGATTATATTGTTTTATCGCTTATTAAAAAATAATTCTTGCAAATGACAGCTTTAAATGTAATAATATCCAAATTTTTATCTTTATATTCAATTATAAAAAAATTTATAATTTTCTTAAACAATAATAATATATATTATAATATAATTAAATATTATATTATAATTTTCTTTTTTGAATTTTCTTTATAAATAGTTAAAATATTATATACCGTGAATTTTAGATAAAATTTTCACTAGGTTACGACATAAACATTGTTATTAAAACTTGTATTATTATTTTTTTAACAGGTAGCGGAGATGGTCGAGTTTCTGTATACCTGAATCGTTGTACTGGTTTTGATCATCAGTGTCGTGTACGTTACAGTGTTGTTCTCGGTGATGGTGACAGAAGAATAGATTCTGGTATTGTTGACGACGTATCAGATTCTGATGGAAAAAGTTATGGCTGGCATCCGAGAGCTCGAATTAATGATCTTATTTATAAGGTAAAATAGAATTGTTTTATACCTACGTTAATTTTTATTTAATTATTCTATGACATATTTTATTATTATTATTAGTCTTGGAGATGTTTCACATCCGGAACTCCAGTACGATGGGCCATTGAGCAAACCTCATTCATTGCTGTGGTACATTTAACGTAGTCCGTACAATCTTACACGTCTCCAGAATTACCGAACTTTGGGCTTTTGGAATTATGACTTTAGGATCCAGGCCAAACTTTGCTATGCACTTCAAACTTTTATTAATTAATCCAGTATGGATTAATCCTCTGTTTATAATTATTATTATTATTTTTTTTTTTTTTCTTTCCGTAGCGGAGGAAAAAGCTCTGCCAGCCGCCGTCAGGCCCGTACTGACGGCAGTGCGGGGCTCTCACCCGCTAAAAAACCTCCCCTTCTACCATGCAGAGGCCGGATCTAAGCCATATGGTGTGTACAGCCCTTGCATGATTGATCACCCAGGCACGCCACTATCCGAATCCGTGTGACCGGAAGGCGTTCCCAGGAGGCGATCGACGAGCGACGACTCCGAGGAGCCCCCGCCGCCCACCCCCAGAAGCTGGCCTCCCTTGATCACCCGTCATCGAACTCCAAGCCTCCATAAATTCGCATCAACTCATCCTGCCGTCGCCTCTCTTCATTGGCCTTCTCTCGTATCATTGATCCGATCGTAGTCGAGACACACTTCCACTTGTTGCCATTGCTGAGCATTACCTCGATTATACTGTTGGCCCCCTCCACACCCTGACCCGCAAGCACTATGCGGAAGTTGCGCCATCTAGGGCAAAAAAATACTACGTGCTCTGCTGTATCCAGTATTTATTCGAGTACCCCCGCACTTTTTTTCGTGAAATTGGAAAAAAAAAATAACGGTGCGGGGCTTACTTGAAACATAGCCTTTAGGCAGGATAATTCATGTAAAAAAAAACGTTTTCTTAGAAGTACCTAAATTCAATCACATAAATATAGTTACATTAGGCTTTCGTTTATCAATACCGGATGCCGCTTATTCAGAATAAATCCTTAATTATTAACATCCTGTTCATATTATCGGATAGAAACGAAGTTACGGTATTTTTATAAAACATTCATTCTGTATAGGCTGCATCCGGTTCTAATAACACTACAGTTACAGTAACAGTTACCCATCGTCGTCTTGTCTACTTGGCATAGTCATTGCACTGTTTGTATATGTGGACGGTTATGTGTATTTTATCTGTTTAGTTAATCTTGTAAAGTTTAATACGGTGATTTATTTTAATTACGGCATTAAAATGAGTACAAAAGGACAGCGTCTACAATCTTTTACATTATATGAAAAACTGCGCGTTATACAAGAGGCTGAAAAAATTGGAAATTGGGCGGCAGGAAGAAAATTTGATATAGATGAAAGCTGCATTTGAGACTGGCACAGAAAAACTTCTGGAAGAAGAAACAACTTCTGGTGAAAGCCACTGGTAATAAAAGGGCTTTTCGTGGCTTAAAACCAAAATACACAGACGTTGAAAAAAAATTGTATGACTTTGTTATGGAAAAAAGGAAATGCGGTGATACTGTCACGACAGAAATGTGTCAATCATATGCTCGTCAAATCGCTAAATCATTGAATAAAGTTGATTTTAAAGCAGCCGTGGATGGATAACACGATTTTTTGCACGAAATTATTTGTTAATAAGACGAAAGATGACCATTTCTCAATTACTTCCAGACGCTTATGAACAAAAAATATTTTCACAAATACATAATAAATCTTAGAAAAGATAAAGGCTATTTGCCTTCTCAAGTAGGAAACGCTGATCAAACCCCCGTATATTTTGAAATGCCATTTGACAAATCCGTAAACAAAAAAGGTGGAAAAAGTATTACGATTCGCACTGGTAGTAATGAAAAACAAAGGTGTAGTGTTATGCTTTGCATTACTTCTGATGGATCAAAATTACCTCCGTACATTGTTTTTAAAAGAAAAACTCTTCCTATCTTACAGGCAAATGGAGTTATTATCAGAGCACAGGAATCAGGTTGGATGGACGAAACCTTAATTTTAGATCGGATCAGGTGTGTATGGCAAAAGCGATCAGGAGATTTACTTAATAAAAAAAATACCGGTGTGCTAGTAATGGATATTTATCGGGGGTATACGACTGATAAAGTGAAAGATATTTTTAAAAAAGAGTATGACAGACCAAGTAATAATTCCAAACGGATTGACATCTCTATTGCAACCACTAGATATCTAGGTCTTGAATAGAGAATTTTAATGCATTATTCAAATCTGCATTAAAACAACTGTGCAGTAAATGGATGGCTGATAGGATACTTACGAGTAAAGCTATGCTATTAGCATGTATTTATATTTATTCCAAACCGAAAATACCTTTTCGTTTAGAGAAAAAAAAATTCTAATATATAGATTATAACAGTAAATAATTAACTTAGAATTAATTAGTAAACAGTATATCTTAGAATTTTTAGAGCTTGAAGTAACTTCCAATCTTACCCTTTGATGCAGGATGATAATAATAGTCTCCTGATAAGACCTTATTATGAAAAAGTGGAAAAAAATTTCTGGTGGGAATGTTTTCAACATTTTCACCTTTTATTATATTATTGTAATAGTTTAATTTATTGAAAAATTAATAATCACGAGAGAAATTTAAAATAATTCCAACCTCTACTCTTTCAATAGAGGTACCTACCTCTAACGTCCAAAAGACGTATACTCTAAAAGACAGTATATGTACAACACATAAGTGATCATATTACGGTTCTTGAAATTCGTTTAAACCGTTGTTAAGATATAAAATTTAGTACGGCAAGATGTACGATAAAATCTTTGCAGCTTAAAAAAATATTTTTCGAAAAGAGCTTTTAAAAGTACAAAAATTGTTAAAACAAATATATGACTTGTTATTTTAAGATATTCTGAAAATAAAAATTCATCCTCTGATTCAAAGGATTTACATCATGAAAGTTGCAAGGATAAAAGACGAGGTAATTTAGGAAGGCCTATGTTTTTAGCAGACTACATACGACGGATTAATTTGGTTAGTACCACACCCATCCGAAACTGACTTTAACCACTAATTATGGTAATTACCCTTTGCACCTGGGTCAACGAGTTCTATCCGTTTGGTTACAAACTTCTGAACTGACTAAACAAGAATTAAATCATCTTTTGATAAGGAAGTTTTCATTTAATTAATGAGTCTTCTAGCTCTGCATCTTATATAAAATAATAATTTCAATTAGTAGAAAAAGAATTTCATTCTTTATTAAAATGATTTATTGCCTCTGTGGAAACTGGTGTATATTCTTGTAAAAGTTGCTTAATTTTTTTTTTATTTTAACAAAAATACATGTAAAAATAAAGAATTTTTTAATTCTTTATAAAAATTACAATCAATTTTTTTTTTAAATAATAATAAAAAAGATGTAATTTAGAGTAGAAAAAGTAAAAAAAAAAAAAAAGAAGGGAAGGGTTAGTAATAATTATACAGTAATTTATAAGTTTAAAAAAAAAGAATGACAAGTTCCAATACAGAAAGAAATAAGACGAGAATGTAACAATTTGCCCTCGTTTCATTTTTACTTGTACCTTAAAAAAATGACTAAAGAATTAAAGGAACAAATTTGAGAACGGAGTAAATAAACAGATGAAGAAAATAGAAGTTTTAAAATTAATTCATGATATTGTTCAATGAAACTTAAAAATAAGTTAAGAAATAATAGATTGATAAGAAGAAAATATTAAGCAAAAACCTGTTTTAAAATAAAGAAGACTTAAAATTAAGATTATTTATTATGACAGAAAGTAAAATAATGAGGAATGAAATTTTAATGTTGGGTAACCTAATATTATAAAAAAATTAAATAATTTTATTATTAACTTAGGAAAATTACAAGATGAGCAAAAAATAAAACAAATTAAAGGGAGACTAGCATAAGCAAGGAACCAATGATGCAAGTAGCAATATACAATTACGCGATTACAATACTTTCTTTACTTCGGACAAGGAGATATAAAAGTAAATAATTTTATAGAGTATACATTTTTATAACACCTTTTTTTGGGTTATTAACCATTTGTATGTGTAAGACAGTTATCGTTTCTTTTTATTTTAAACCAGCCTCTAATCTTTAGACTATCTCGTATATCATATGTACTTAATTATCAGTTCACACAAGTATTTCCTTTATTTCCCTTCTTTTACTTATTTTATCTTCTGTTTTACCTCCTTTAAACAGATTTATTAACACTTGCTGATTTAATGTACAGTTATGAACGTTGAAGAGTTTCTGCTAGAAAATATCAATGAAATTCTCCATTTCTTACCCTTACCAACCGATTCTAATTTTTGTTATTTTTCATGTAACAACATATTTCAAGACCCTTATTTTTACCCATTCTCCACTGTCTAAAATTGTTTGTTCTCAGTCTCTACCTTTTTGGTATTTTTAATCGTTCTTTCTCCGTCCATTGGGGTTTTTTTTTTATAGAAGTAGTTGAAGATAAAACTTTCCTCTAAGCATTTTTAAGTGTCCGATGTAGTTGAGTCTTTTGTTTTTCTCATTGTATCTTCTACTCTGTCCATCGGTCCATTCTATTTTATGCAATTTCTCTGTGGAAGAACTGCATAAAACAGAAGTGGTCTCAAACTGTATTGCCGGTTTTATTTGCTTTGGGTCCCAGAATTTTTCTTAGTATTTTTTCTTCACATTTCTAATCCTTTGAATATGTCCATTGCCGTTCAGAGAATGGCCTTTTTATTGCGTTTACTAGTTAATCTCATTACTGTGCAATAATGACTTTTTTTTTGCCTTGATCAAAATGTATTTTTTGGTATTTTTTATGTTACGGCATTAGTTTTTGACATTTTATATGTTACTTCCATTCTCTATTTTTTTGTTTTGTAGTAACTTTATCGTGATTATTTTGTCGGATCCATTCTCCCAAGTTCTTGAATTGTTCTCTATTATTTATTTTTCCATATTTTCTTCTTATCTTCCTGTTCTCCACTCTTTCTCTTGCGATGAACTCTGTTTTTTTTAAAGGAAGACGTCTTTCTCAACAACTTTTTTTATTATCTATATTTGCCTTGTTTGTTTATTATTATTACTAGCTCTACCCGCCAAACTCCGCTGTGGCACATTGTGGTTGCATGGATGAGAAATGAGAACAAAAACAAAGCATACATTTCATAGAAGTTTAATTTTGCAATACTTGTGGATACACAATATTTTTTTTTGTTTTTCCACTGTCTGCGTAGATATAAAGGCTATCTGGTTTGCCGACTCGGGAACACGCAACATACAGTTGCCCATGTGAGAAGCAATCCGCATCTAAATATAAACCACACAATTCTAAAGATTGAACTTGAGCTTTATTGATTGTGATTGCAAATGCCAATCGAATTGGGAATTGCAATCTTTTAAATTAAAATGGTGTGTCGGTCGGGATTATGGTATTCGAGGAATGAGGACATCTTCACCTTTGAAAGGCCCCGTTCAAATCGATGCTTCCACTACGTTATTCATCAATTTCTTAACTGCAAGTCGCGTGCCGTTGCAGAGTTTTGGCTGATTAATATTCCGCAACAGAATAATTGTCATTTTTTTATCGAACCGTTGCTAGAATCAATCTAATGAGGAATGTTTTCCCAGTTCCTCCAGGCGCATCCATGAAGAAGGTCCCCCCAACTCCGTCATTTATCATTTGTGTTATGCGATCATAAATGCCTTTCTGTTCACGAGTTAATTTGGGAATGTTTGATTGGACATATGACTGAAGATCACCAATGTTGTAACTCTGTTCACGGCGTAAATCCACATCAAATGAAGAAATCGCAGCTCGGGTAGGTGCTGGCATTCCCAACTGACTAAGAACTTTATTTGCAATAGCTAAGAACTTGATAAATATCTTCAATATTTATCAATGCTTCGTTGTAAATGCCTTCTGTAAATTCCACGGTCATATTGGTATTTTCTAGGCGTACTCTATGCAAAATATCCTCAGCCATATGCGATCGATATCTTTCCCATAACTCTGTGGGAGATGAAGGGAAGCAAGCGGTCAATATAATTGCGAATAATGCGCGAATTTGGTTTGGATGTGCAGTGTTCCACGCGTAATTAATACATATATCCCACTGTTGGTCGTTTTCTAATAAATTCAGAGCTTGGTGAAAAGCGCAGCTCAATCACGACACGATCACACAAAAGTATCTCGATTATAGTGAATATTTAATTCAGATTGTATAATAATCTGAATCAGATGCAATTGGATACGTTTTTTTTTTTTTTTTTTTGTTAATAAACCATGTAATTGGGAACAAGTATTGTTTCACATGTGACTGCGGTTGTCGTTAGCTAGTATGGCGAGTGTTCCCCTCGTTTCCGGCAGATGGCTCGGTCACTGGTACACATCTGACCGTTAAAAAGACTGTTTTCTCGCGGTCGCGGGTATGTAACTAATGCAAAAATAGATAAAAACAATGTTTGATGCGGGTTATATATCGTGCTAAAATTTGAGCTCAATCGATGCAGAACATTTTGAGTTTTTGAAGCGTACACAAACGAACTTAACATCTTTATATATAAAGATTTGTGGGCTGCGAAAAAAGCCCTTAAGTCGTACGAAAAAACACATCATTTTAAATGCTTACAAAAGCAGAGTAATGCTTACAAATTACAGAATAATCAAACGTCGTTGATTTCAGATGTTAATAAACTGCTAACGTAAGTAGAAGTTGTGCTGCTTCAGTGTACAACGTGATTCTCGAGTATGAATCTACTAATGAATTACGGTCTCCAAAGAAAACAAAACCCCGCAGGTCAATTGAGAAAAAGGTGAGATTTTGATAAAAACGCAATTCGTAAAACAATTACACGAATTTGAATTATTTAGAAATAGTTTAGCAGTGTATTATATCCTTTGGAAGAGAAATTGGTTATTGTCTTCGACAACGCTTCTTATCATTAAACGAAAAGAATTCCACCGTGTTATAGAAAAACAGTGATATCAAAATGTGGCTTTAGTTCAAAAGGAATAATTTTTGAAGAGGTTTAAGTTAACGTTCAATCATTGCAAAGGGTTTCGCGTATTAAAAGTAATTATAGTCCATATATAAAATTGGTTTGACACACAACGCCATATTGGTAAGTCGTGTTTTTATTTGTCTCCTAACGAATATGTTTGCCGACCTCCGTGGCGCGAGTGGTAACGTCTCGGACTTTAATCCGGTGGTTCCGAGTTGGAATCCCGGTCAGGCATGGCATTTTCATACGCTATAAATCATTCATATCATCGTCTGAAGCAATGCATAATGGTGGTTTCGGAGGTTAGAAAAAACAAAAAAACAACGAATACTCAGTTGTGTGGTTTCAGTGTTACTATTTGTGAATTTTGTTCTTTGCTTTTACATAGCAAAGAACGCTAAATGACCTAAAAACGAATGTTTGGTCATATATATGTAAAAAAATAATCGAACAAAGGATTTTTTGGTCATTATGTAGGGATATTAGTTTCTGTGTATTTGGTTATTTCGACTTTTTTTGTTTTCATAGTCTTTCTGGACTATAAGAAAGTTGGGTGTTCTAATTTATTTACTGTATGTCATCCTTCTTGGTGGCTTTTCATTTTGTTTTGGTGTTTATGTTTTTTTTTAATAAACTACAGTGGTTTTAGCTGTTAAATATATCTCAAAGAATTTGTTGCTTAATCAGTTGTGATTTTGTTTACATTGGCAACGGCCATACGGGCTCTTTGTGATTGGTCGTTGTGTTTGACAGCGGCCATCTTGCATTGATCTGATTGGTTTTCCTTTGTTTACATTTCCAAATTAAAAATAGATAGATAGATTTATAAAAAATAGATGAAAACAATCTTTGATGCGGGTTATACATCGTGCTAAAATTTGAGCTCAATCGGTGCAGAACATTTTGAGTTTTTGAAGCCGTACACAAACGAACTTAACATTTTTATATATAGATAGATTATCGCGTTTCCTTTTTATTTTACGATACCAAAAGTTAATTAATGAAAAAAACTTTATTCAGATCAGTACAGATATTTTTATTCTTTTTCGTATGTTTTCATGTATTTTATTTCATTAGAGTAAGATTGATGAACTGATAAGTATAAAGAAACAAACCTCCTTGCTTGGAATCGAACCTGAGGCTATTAGCAGATCTAAATTCCAGCGTGATAACTATTACATCAGTTATTCAACCAGTTACGTAATACATTATTTAATTGTTATGTAAATTACGACAGGAATGGGCAGTGTGCTCTTTCGTGATTAGTAAAAAGAAAATGCTGTAACATTTTCGTGGAAGGATTATTTAACTATTGTACTTGTTAAACACACAATAAATAAAGATGCAGACCATTAAGGTTTATTCAACTAAACTTTTTTTTTAAAAACTCATCAAAAAAGAAATATTATTGCTGTAAAAAGGAAGTTTTTAATTTAATATTAAATTAGTTGGTGTAAAGATATTTTGTAGTGGTAGAAAATTTATTAAAAACTGTCACGAAAGTGTAATAATGTCCTTTCTTCTAGAACGAAATATTAGGTTTTCATAACGCAAGATTTTTTTGTTGTCTGATATGATAGAAGTAGATATTTTTCTTTCAGATTAAGAATTCTTTTTTTAATGCAATTGTAAATATAATAGCATGAAATGCTACAATTTTTAATTTATGAAAGAAAGGGTTATTAATTTACTAATGATAGTGAATAAGCAAACCAGAATGAAATCTTTTAAAATATGATTTTTTTAAATCATATTGAAAATTTTATTACCTTCTAACTGATGTATTCTAAGATGAATTTAAAAAAAAAGGAGCTATGTCAGAATCTTAATTAAGTTGATAGATAATCTATGACGACATTTAAGGGTCATTAATATGGTGTTAGAATAAGGTGTTCATGCTAAAATTTTCATAAGGAAAACAAGTTGAAGCAGATGTTAAGAATGTAAGATTTTCTCATTTTTAAGATTAGTATTAGAACAAAAAGAAGTGTACAGTTGTTTTAAACAGGATAAGTAAAAAAATCTGATGTGACACCACATTATCTTGTACGCCTATTAAATTACATATTAACATTCTTTCCTACACTTCATCTAAATTTACTTCATTTGAAAGTGAGATACGATCCTCCAATTCTTTAATGAAATAGACAGTTACACGGTTGCTGAAATATTAGTTTTTATTAATATCAAACATTTATAAAATTATTAATTCAATAATCTTACCTGAAATATTAGGATAAAGTAATAGTCCCTTTATTACTCGTATTTCTAGATCAGTATTATTCGTATCTTCGTGAGTTGCTGCTTAACAAAAATTTCTGATTTCTGGTGTTTGTATAAATAAAAATTAATAATAATAATTAAACTATTCCGTTTAGTGAACTCCTGTATACTGGTTACAAATGTTAATTTCGACCTTACGTGTAAAATATTCAGTTTTTATTATTGGATTATTTGTTTGATAATCAAAAATGAAAAAGAAACAATCATACAGAAAAAGAAAGATAACATAAAGAAATATATCTCAAAATAACGACAAGAATATGAATCTGAAAAGGAAGAAAATGTTAAGAACAAGGGAAGAATAAAAAGATTAAGAAAGAATGATGAATATAAAGCGAGAGAAAATTTGAAAACTTGAGAACGTGAACACAAATTAAGATCAGAAGAATTTTATCAACCTAAAGAGCGATTAGATGATTGACAACAAAAAAACAAAACGAAGTGATGATCAACTACGTTTTAGGGAGAATATTTTCCGATAATATCAGAGGAATAATGAGCTAAAATATAAGACTTTTTTGCAATTTATTAAAGATCAGGCATGTTACCTCAGTGTATATGTTGTTCTTGTGAGGGTCTGTTTTTCAGTCACTTGTAGTTAACATTAGCGTAGATAAAATTAAAAAGAAATTCCAGAATAATTAAATTAAATTAAACAGAAATTAAACTAGAAAATCCAAAAACAATACGATTCTAATTTATAATTTTCATTTAATCTAATCAGATGTTTCACCAAATCTGTTACATATACACATACCTAATATGCCTATTAAATTACATATACACATTTTTAAAAGTACATAAAAATTTATTTCACAATCAAGGGTTAATAATTTATTAATAAATCAATATACTTAAATTAAAAAAAAAAGTTAAAAAAGGAATCGATGTGCTTTCCTCTTATAAGATCTAAATATTTCATTAATTAAACTTTAATTTGGCTATAACTCAGAAATCAATGAAAATAAGTACCACTAATTTGAAAAGCTCTCAATAATGGCTTATTACTGCAGTCAAGAAAAAGTCCTAAATACAAATATTTTGGGATTTTGGACTTTATTGGACACTTTTGGTTCAGTCGATTGCAATCAAAAGGTGAGGTGTATAACTAGATGTTACAACAGTCCTAAATACAAAATTTCATCATTCTACGGCTAATCGTTTTTGATTTATATGAGATACATACGTACGTACGTACGTACAGACGTCACACCGATACTAGTCAAAATGGATTCAGGGATGGTCAAAATGGATGTTTCTGTTGAAATCTCAATACCGAGATTTTTCGCGATTACAATACTTGCTTTACTTCGTACAAGAAAATAAAAAGGATAATACGACTACAATTCTTTGCAAATTTGGATTTCTTTGTTATTTATCAAATGTCAACAATTTTTTTTTTTTTTTTATTTTAGTTCGCTTTTACTCTTTTTTAAGGGAGAGATTGAACTTATTCCAGTTTTATTATAAAAATTTAAAAACCTTGAAGCTGCAGGTTCCTAATTTTTGTACGACTTAAAATCAACCAAAAATTTTACAAAATTACGACATTCGATACAAAGAAAAGTTATTTGAAATTTGTTACAAAATTTTTTAATTAGCAACATTTTGTTGTGGTTCCTCCCTTTGCTCGCTTCAGTAAACAAAATTAATGAACCTCTCATCAGGTATGAAATTTGAAAGTAAGAAGTTCGATATAAAGTGGTAGTGATATAGCATCTTTATCTCATCCAAAAGTTTTTTGGTTTGAATCCGTGTCAAATTGATATTTTAACAATCCCTATAAAATTTATTTCTCATATTCATGTAAAAAAAGAACAACGTTAATTGATAATGTGCCTGTAATTTTTTTACGTTGTTTAAGGGTAAATAAACAAATAAGTCGATTATGGACATAAAATTACGAACGACTTTGGATAATTAAAAATCTGATACTAACTGGCAGACCTTTACTTTTAAGAGCCGGAAAAAAGGATAACAGTCTAAAAAAAATGTTCGATCTGTACTAAGACTTGAATTTTTCAATTTCGTCTTAAATAAGGTAATTTGGTGACAAATAGAGTTACATCGATTTGTAGTAAGTGTGACAGAGAAGATCCTTTTAAAAATATTCTGCCCTTAAAAAAAAATATCACCAATGAGTGATTTTCCAACTATTATTCAGTGGAGCGTTAAATTATTGTTTCGTATTTAAAGTATATAGGGACACTAAAATATCTAAACAGATTTTTAATAATTGCATATCAAAATTTCTGGTAAAAAATTGTTTTGTGATAAAAAAAATTAAATAACGTTTTAACCATAGGAAGAGAAAAAGAAACCTATTCATAGTTCTTTATTTACAACAGTTATCACAATTTCAATAATTGGCAAACCATTTAACCAGTAGCAACCAATTTCAGGTAGCTTTCATAAGAAAGCTACCTATTGTAAAGGGTACCATGACTCAACTTCCGAAAGTTTTCGACATAACTTCGCGTTTCACATCCCCCAGACCCCAAAACCGCCATCAGTTCAAAAGTTTATATATAATATACAAAATAGAAAAGCAAAGAGATTTATATATGGTCTTCATAGATGGAGAAGGCATTTGACAGGGTGGAATAGGATAAATTGCTGAGAATCTTAAAGGAAAAAGGAGTCGCTTGGAGGGAAAGGAAATTAATAAGAAATCTGTACTTATCACAGAAGGTAAAAATAAAGATTGCGAATGAGTATCGAAGGAAAACAGACTTGGGAGAGGGGTGCGGCAGGATGTTGCATGTCACCGATTCTGTTCAACTGTTACCTCTAAGCGATAATTGAAAAGAGTCTAATAAGGGTGTAAATATTGGAGGAAGGAGGATAGAGTGCGTTAGTTTCGCTGATGACATGGCAGTCTTGGCAGAGAATGAGTATGTGATGAATGAAATGTTGAGAAGAATAAATCAAACCTGCGAGGAGTATGGGATGAAGATAAATACAAAAGGCCCCTTCACGCATCAAGGACTCGTACCTGTCCTCGATCCCCCATACATTCCCATGACCCCTCATTACTTGTTGCGCCATGTCCCCCTTGGCGTCAGCGATAGAGCACCGCACACAATATCCCCCTACTCCATGTCCATCGGTATATCCGACATTGCATATTCCAACAACAACATGAGGAAAGACACATAATATAATCATAAATTCCTAACCTAACAAAGTACATTAACAATTACAAAAATAAAACACATTTCGACGCCTCTGATGACCTCGAGAGCCATGTGCACGTCAAGGGGGTTTCTCCACCTTCTTCGCTGTTAGTACGAGACGAGCCACTGTCTTTATCTCCCTCCATCCATTTTCACTCTGGAGCATGTGTCTGACAACGTTATCTGGTGTTACGGCCACCGGAACTGACGACTCTCGTTCTACCATCTGATACAGTCGAACGAGGTGTGTTCGGCTGTGTCAGCTGTCGCACAGTACCTGCAACCCGCCGTTCTGCTCATCTTGAAGCGATGTAGATAGCTATCAATGTCCCCATGGCACCAAAGTAGTTTAGTGAGGCAGTATCCAACTAAACCATGCTTACAACCCACCCAAGCACTCACGTCCGGAATCAGACGCATAATCCACCGTCCTACCTGGCTCGCTTCCCACCGTTGCTCCCAGATGGCCATGATCTGCGCCCTTGCATTCTCTTTGCTTACACCTTCAAACCAATGTTCCTCCACCAATAGGTATATAGGCGGCGTTCCCGCAATGACGCAGATTGCGTCGTAGGAGACCGTCCTGTAGGCACATGTCACCCGCAGAAGCAGCCTCCTATGAGTGGCCTCCAGCTTTCTACTATACTTCTGAACCGTCACTGCCCTTTTCCAATTCGGCCCCATGCAGGGGCCGAATTTGTTAAGCTTAGATTTAATATACGCATTATTAATAAATCAATATATTTAATTTTTTTTTAAATTGCGTGTATGTGTGTGTGTGTGTGTGTGTGTGTGTGTGAAGTCGGATTCAAACTGATGTGTACATGGTTACGGATCCGACACGTTCTCACTTATACCACAAGTCTACTTGAGCGACGTAAATAAAAATGAATATTTAAACTGATATAAAATGCTAAGAAAATTTTTAGGTCCATTTTCTTAAGTATAATTGAATATTGCGTGTATGTATTTTGGAATGAAGGCACGTAAACAGTGTAATATTCACACACGCAGTATGATTCAAATCGCTGTCCCGAACCCCGTGCCTTCCCCTTATAAGCTTCAGTAATATGGATCTTAGGTTCCGTATAATGATTTAACTTTTTATAGAAAAAAATCATTATATTTATTTTCTTTCAGAATTAGAAATAATTTGCTTACAGAAAACAATTGTTGAATTAATAATTGCATAAATCCACAGTATGTCTGAAAAGTTCCCGAACTAAATTTCTGTAGTCGGTACAAGTAGCACCATCTCTAGGAAAACCAAGAAACTATGTAGTTCAATGTCTGACGAGTGTGTGTTCAAAATTTCATCACTTGAATCTCGAATTACATTCGACCGAGTACGTTGTGTTTATGTGATCTTGTGCGACTTTGGGAACATGGAACAAAGAAGCGTGATAAAATTCTTTGTTCGACTTCAAAAATCTTTCGTTGAAACTTATCCTATTATACAGCAAGCATTCGGTGATAATTCTGCATCTCATACTACAACATACACATGATGAAAACGGTTTAAAGACGCTAGAGAGTCGTTGGATGACGACGAAAGAAGCGGGAGGCCGTGAACAGCTATTCACGACGAAAACTTTGCGAAAGTGCGCGTGCAACTGGTCAAACTGTCCCAACTGACCAAACAGTGAATTTTAAATTCTATTTGGAAGTATTCGTCGAATCCGTGCCGAGTACCGGGATCCAGGCACTTGGATTCTCTTGCACGACAATGCCTCGGCACACATGGCAACAGTTTTAACACGTTATTACCCCGCAAATCAAATCACCGTTTTATTTCATCCTCCCTATTCACCCGACCTGGCTCCAGTAGACTATTTTTTGTTCCTGAATTGAAGTTGAAGATGAAAGTCCGCTTTTTCGACGACAATTCGGCCATCCAAAGGGCTTGCACCGAGCAATTGAAGGCGATTTCACAAAGTGATTTCTCCAGAGCGTTTGACGGGTTGTGTCGACGCTGTAACGAGGGTATAACTAGAGAAGGGTTCTATGTAGGGGGCTGATGTGAGTAAATCTGTTTATCCTTAAATCTGTATTTTTATTTAATTTAGTTCGGGAATTTTTCAGACTGTGTATTTGATGTTAAAAGAACTAATGTTTTAGCAATTGTGTAACTGTCAATTTTATTAAAGAATTGGAGGATCGTATCTCACTTTCAAATGAAATAAGTTTAAATGAACTGCAGAAAAGATTGTGTATATAATTTAACAGGCGTACAAGGAAGTCATGTGTGTACACATCAGATTTTTTTTTTTAATTTATTTCATTGTTTGTTCAATTTTTTCCTGAGAAGTAAAATATTTTGTATCATATAAATAAATTCCGAAGTATTAGAGTCAGTGTTTTGATTTTGTAATTTAAACTGACTTTCCACTTAATATCCATAATTTATGAAACTCGTAGTAAAAAAGTTTTTTTATGATATAAAGTTTTCCCGGAAATTTCAGAGAGATAGGGAAAGTATCATTAAAAACAAATTACTCCATTTTAAATCTTTCAAAGTTTATTTTACATTTTATTATTATTATTATATTTATAAATCTGATTACTATAAATTTTCCACTTTATACGCTAGTAAAACTGAAATAGATTTTATTACTGAAATATACATCTTATTATAAATTTAGATTGTTTACAAAGACAAAAACAAACATCTCGTCATTTCCGGATTTTTATAGGATCAGTGTTTATGAAGTTTTGTTAGTTTATTTGTTACAATACTTCGTTGTTTTGAAAAGTTTTATTTTTTAAAATAATGAAGTGAAGTGTTCAAATAAGAATACTCAACTGATGCTTTTTTCAGAATAGCTCATTTTTAAAACAAATCATTTATCGTTGTAATTAAATTAATTACGTATTATTATAATTTAGAAAATTATTGAAGAACTTATTTATATTGTTAAAAAGTGCTGAAAACAATTTTTTTTTAGTTATAAATATTAATAAATTACAAAATAATTTGTTATATAACCACCAGAGAAGAAATCGTCAAAGGTTTGACATTTTTTTGAGAATTTTAATTAATCGAATAAAATATGAGTGAATAAGAAGAAACTATACCATATATAATACCAATAAGATAAAACGATACCATTCCCTAACCTATATCGTTCTCTTTGAAATAAATTAAGTTACTTATTTTAATTGAGTACTTAAAAGTGTGGCATATAATTTTTGTACGCTAAAACTGTCTATACCATTATTTCATATATTAACATTCAAAGAAAATTTAAGTAAGATAAATCACAAAAATAAAATTGTAATAATTATTTTGCTGAAATTTTCCCGGTATGTAAAAAACCTGAAATTTAATCCATCCTCTTGTAACGAAGTAATTTTTTTTTTGTCTTCAGTCATTTGACTGGTTTGATGCAGCTCTCCAAGATTCCCTATCTAGTGCTAGTCGTTTCATTTCAGTATACCCTCTACATCCTACATCCCTAACAATTTGTTACATATTCCAAACGTGGCCTGCCTACACAATTTTTCCCTTCTACCTGTCCTTCCAATATTAAAGCGACTATTCCAGGATGCCTTAGTATGTGGCCTATAAGTCTGTCTCTTCTTTTAACTATATTTTTCCAAATGCTTCTTTCTTCATCTATTTGCCGCAATACCTCCTCATTTGTCACTTTATCCACCCATCTGATTTTTAACATTCTCCTATAGCACCACATTTCAAAAGCTTCTAACCTTTTCTTCTCAGATACTCCGATTGTCCAAGTTTCACGTCCATATAAAGCGACACTCCAAACATACACTTTCAAAAATCTTTTCCTGACATTTAAATTAATTTTTGATGAAAACAACTTATATTTCTTACTGAAGGCTCGTTTAGCTTGTGCTATTCGGCATTTTATATCGCTCCTGCTTCGTCCATCTTTAGTAATTCTACTTTCCAAATAACAAAATTCTTCTACCTCCATAATCTTTCCTCCTCCTATTTTCACATTCAGCGGTCCATCTTTGTTATTTCTACTACATTTCATTACTTTTGTTTTGTTCTTGTTTATTTTCATGCGATAGTTCTTGCGTAGGACTTCATCTATGCCGTTCATTGTTTCTTCTAAATCCTTTTTATTCTCGGCTAGAATTACTATATCATCAGCAAATCGTAGCATCTTTATCTTTTCACCTTGTACTGTTACTCCGAATCTAAATTGTTCTTTAACATCATTAACTGCTAGTTCCATGTAAAGATTAAAAAGTAACGGAGATAGAGAACATCCTTGTCGGACTCCCTTTCTTATTATGGCTTCTTTCTTATGTTCTTCAATTGCTACTGTTGCTGTTTGGTTCCTGTACATGTTAGCAATTGTTCTTTTTTAAAATTTTTTTAAAATGCTGAACATTTTATTCCAGTCTACGTTATCGAATGCCTTTTCTAGGTCTATAAACGCCAAGTATGTTGGTTTGTTTTTCTTTAATCCATCCTCTTGTAACGAAGTAAAAATTGTTTAAATTTCTTTTAAATTACCATTTCCCTTATTTAAATAGCAAAACCTAATATAGAAATTTTAAATAGAAAAAACACAGTCCAAAACCAGGTATATTATTTAACGGAAACTAGATACCCATTTTGGTATTTAAATAATTGACGCTAAAGAAATAAAGTATTGAACAAACTAAATATATTAGAAAACCAACAAATTATACAAAATTAATTGGCAAATAATAAGTTTACGAAAAACTAATATTTTCCCTAAAAAAGTGTTTTTAAAATAAGAGTAAAAATACAAACTGCTATAATTTTAGAAAATTCTAATTCAAAGCTTAAATTTAACTTAAAAAGATCTAAACTGGTGAAACCGCCAACTTCATGAGTTTCTAGCTACTACCTAATTATACTTCTAATATAAGTTGGAGAGATAAAATTTTATCTCAAAAAGATAAGAAGGCTAAATTTATAGTGTCTAAATTTATAGTATCTTTTAGATCTCTTAAAACAGAGGTTCCCAAATTTATTTTTCTCATAGACCACTTTCAAAATTTTTCTGGTTCCGGTGGACCCCCTGCAGCTACATTTCTACCATATTTCCAGTCGACGGAAAATGTGAAGATTAGATCTAACTATGAAAATTTGCGTTACGGCTGAGTTCCACGAACTAACAGCTTCCGAAAAAAAAGTGAGAATTGATTGGTTAATTTTTGATTGACTGTGCTGTGAGTGGATGTCAAAAAAGTAGTTGGCCGATCAAAAAAAATGCTTCCATCCAATTTTACATTTTTGACATCTACTCAAAGCACAAGAAACCAATCGATTCTCACTTATTTTATTTAGAAAACATTCAGAGTGGTAAAAAGCAAAACAAAAATAGTATATTTTTTTGTGTTGCATTTATTCAAATATGTAATATTTGGAAACTAATGAGTAACGTTTATCCTTGGCAATAGTATTTATATTAGTGAAGAATCAAACATGTTCATGCAAGATTGCTAGCACACACACCACAAGTCGTATTTCGTCCCTTTGCACGTCTGAACAAGCGTTGCGGACGGAGGCGGCGGCAGCGGCGGCGCTTTGCAAGTCTCGACACGTTCGTTGTACTGAATATGGAATATGCAAGTTTTTACAAGTAACAGTCGCTGAGCTTCTCAAAACATTATCTGCCTAGATTGATACGCAAAGTCTCAAGCCAACATTTTAGTTCTTCACTATCGAAACCAGATGAATTTTCGTGGATCCCCGCTTACGAATTGTGAACCTCTATTTTTTTGTCACGCCAACGTAGACCCCCGTCGAGTCTCCCGTGGACCCCTGGGGGTCCACCTGGACCACTTTGGGAATCAAAAGAACGTCGGTTTTGGTGTTTTACTTCCTTGTACGAAGCAAAGGAAGTATTCAGATCGCGAAAAATTTCAGTTTTCAGATTATAATGGAAATTTCCATTTTGACTAGTTTCAGTGTGATGTCTGTACGTATGTACGTATATAACTTGCATAACTCAAAAACAATTAGCCGTAGGATGTAGGGGGTATACTGAAATGAAACGACTGACTAAATCTTGGTGAGCTGCATCAAACAAGCCAAGTGACAGAAAAAAAAAAATATATATATATATATATATATATATATATATATATATTTATCAAGCGGGGTTAGTACCTGGCCTCATTTTAGGTCAAGTACTGTAAGACCGTATTCCCGTTAGGGGGACCCCTTTTTGGGGTTTCCTAATTAGAGCCTTGGTACAAAAGACACGAGTCCTGGTTGTCGGGGTAGTGGCCTTGGGAACGTCATATTCGAGTACCAAAAATCAAAATTTACTTCTTTCGATAAGAAAATCTATTGTGGTTGCTTTATATTACTCTTCTGTCACTTTTCTGTTAAAATATACAATAAATAAATACTTTTCTCCTTTGCAAAGAAACAGTCAGTAGTCACACTTAAGGATGACAATCTTTTAAAATTTTATAGGTCGGTGGAATAAATTTAACAATTTTTTTGTACACTCAGAGGAATATATGTAAGTTTGTAAAGATTTTTGATAAAACGTTCTACATAGATAGTCGGATTACGGTGATAAAATTTATTGAATTTGTGGATCTCATTAACATTTATCGCTTAACTAAAAAATATTTTCAATCTTTTAATCTGTTATATTTTATTAGGTAAGAAATGAAAATTACATCTTCATATCGATTAGAATAAGCTTAAACAGAAATTATCCCAATTCCAAAAACAAGCTACCCTCCCAATTCCAAAAATCAGTTTAGATAATTGATTTTTGAAAAAAAGGTCTTACATTTTTTTGTGGATGAATTGCATTATATCGTTTAATTCACTAAAAATATTTCTCAAGTAAACATTTTGTTTGTAGACTGGGCTAATGGTATGGGTAGGTAGCAGTCGACAAATTTTTAGATTAAATTAAACTTTTCCCTTAATTTACAAAAAAATTTGCAAAACATTACATAATTTGATAGGTTGCAGACTTTCCGTTAAAATATAATATTGTATTATTACTTTTACGTTCTCGGACGATAGTAATAGATTATTTTTTGAAATGAGATGATGGCGTATGGAACTCCTTTAATAGTACATATCCAGCGAACCTATAATGATAGCCATTAATACACAAGTGTGAAGTAAGTTACCACATGAACCTTGGTGATTGTTAAACAAATTTCGTAAAACTAAACATTTACTATTGTAATTTCTTCTTAAAACCATTTCCAGCAGCGTTTTACTATTTTAATAAATGGTATATTAAAGAAAAACCGAAAGGAAAACTGAAAAAAAAACTATTTTTTTACAATAATTTGTTAAACAATTAGTAACATGATATTTTTAAAAAGATTTTCATACGTTAATTCGCACACCTTTAGGAACCCTTTCCTCTTATTTCCATGCTTGGGGAAATTTTTTCTTTTATTTCGACCCTCCAGATCTAATATAGGAATATTTACAATACTTAGTAAAGCAATAAGAAAATGAAATCCAGACGATCAAAGTCAAACCCATCGGGTTGGTCGAGTGGTTAACGCGTCTTCCCAAATCAGCTGATTCGGAAAGTCGAGAGTTCCAGCGTTCAAGTCCTAGTAAAGCCAGTTATTTTTACACGGATTTGAATACTAGATCGTGGATACCGGTGTTCTTTGGTGGTTGGGTTTCATTTCAATTAACCACACATCTCAGGAATGGTCGAACTGAGAATGTACAAGACTACAACTTCATTTACACTCATATATATCATCCTCATTCATCCTCTGAAGAATTATCTAAACGGTAGTTACCGGGAGGCTAAACAGGAAAAGAGAGAGGCAATCAAAGTCAATTTTAACTTTTAATATTTTGTGTCTATATTCTAACTTAGCCTCTATGTAATGAAAGAATAATTAAACGAATGATTGTTTATGGAAAGACATTGGCAAATTGAAATAAAAATTTGCGTTTACTGGCTCTTATCCGTTTTTTTAAATAAATGATTTTACTATATAGAAGGTTCCCGTGGATTGTCCACCATTACCAGTTTTTGTTATGTGTATATATGCAAAACAATTAAACGATAAAAGTTTAATAACTTTATGCAAAAATTTGTGTAAAAATATACTTTGATAAAACACTATCAGTTGTTATCCACCGAACTTCGTATCAGAATAGTAGTGTCTCTGCTTTTCATCCTGAAATCTCTGAGTTCGAATGTCAGGCATGTCACTTTATCGTATGCTACAAACTCATTTATCATTAAGTAGTTATAGTGGAGTATCACCCTGTTGATTTTTAACGAAAGAAATTAGTATGAATTTACGATAGATGTTTTGGGTTTTTACAGAGAAATTTGGTGACGAAGTTGAGGTAATATGAGTAGAAGGTTAACTGGTTATATTTTTGTTTTGCCTTTCTATTTTGTTGGTTCATTAAAATATCAAACAGAAGTCGTTCTATGTATTTATATAATAATTGATGTAATAACATGAAAAATTATAAATTTTCAAAATATTTTCATTTGTTTTATTTTATTTTAAATAATTTACTGCGTCATGTACGAATAGTAGTGGACTAATTCTTTACTACTCTCAAAAGCAAAAAACTGAGTAAAAATAATTTTTTCCTAAAATATTTGAATAATTATATTCAAGCTAAAGCTTTATAATCTCAGCTCTTTCTATTTGCGTTCCTCCTGTTTCTTTCATGCAAAACAAAATTTTAATTAATCCTTTAAGAGAATTTGCTTTGTAATATGTTTTCGCTTTATTTATTTTTTTTTTTGCGGTTTGGTTATGTACAATTATATTATGTTTTTGTTTTGATTTTTTTTTACTTATGCGTTACAAATATCACACTTTTATTTGTCGATCGACAATATTTTTTAAAAAATTTTACATAGAAATTGAAACTTTAGTTTTCAATTTGAAGATTGATTTTCTGACAGAAATATCAAAAGTAGATTAGTGGCAAGAGAGATTTCTCTGTAAAAAGTTATACTCCTTTATTTTTCTAGAGGAAAAAGATACCACACGTGTTATAAGAATGAAAAAGACATGTTGACACAGCATCAAGAGCTGTTCTCTAATCTTATTGACATCCATGGCAAAAACATCTTTCTCCTCACAATTCCATTTCATAATCGTAAAATATTGACACTGGGATATTATCAGTTTTGTTAAAAACTGAGTGATCACTTTGAATTTATTTTTAAATGAGTATTCATAATTAATCGTTTAAACGATTAATTTTTAATTCAAAACATCAAAAAAATGATTTAATATTTTATTTATTCAAATTTTGCTATTGAATTGTTTTGTTATATCGACGATTTCAGTTTGAAGGAGGATATAATCAATTAATTTAAAAGTTAAATTAAATACAAATGGTTGGAGAACTATCATCTTGGAATATGGTTAATCATATATATATAGATATAAATAAATTTTTGTTTATTTGTTTGTTCATCCCGTACGTGTTCCTATACAATTCATCCGATTGCGATGAAACTTTCGTGAGTTTTGCGCACGCCCGTGAAGGTTTCTGAATTAGTTTGAACCCGCTAGGTGGCGCGGGTCGAGATATTTAAAAAAAATGTATTTATGGTCCTATTTAGCTCATGTTCAGAATATATATTAGTTACGTGAAAAGAAATATTTTTTCAACCGGTAGGTGGAGCTGGGGGTCGAAATATTCGAAAATTGTATTTATGGTCCGATTTTGCTCATATTCAGAATATATATTAGTTACGTGAAAAGAAATATTTCGCGAAAAAATGAAAAAGGGGAAGGGGCAAAGATCGGAAGAGCGAAAAAAGGGAAAGGTTAAATTTTGTGATGTTCCGTAATGTTTAGTTTTTTAATGTTTTATCAAACTTTCATTTGTGTTCGTTTAATCTACATATATATACTCAAATCTAGCAATAGCGAAGTATTGCCGGGTCAGCTAGTTAGAAATAAAAAAAAAAGTGTCCTATCTAAAGCAATATACTAACACGGATACTAATACCAGTCCGGATTAGTATCCGTTAAATAAATCTTGTCCAAATATTGTAATGTTTTTTTTTTCTTCAGTCATTTGACTGGTTTGATGCAGCTCTCCAAGATTCCCTATCTATTGCTAGTCGTTTCATTTCGGTATACCTCGTACATCCTACACCCCTAACAATTTGTTTTACCTACTCCAAACGTTGCCTACACAATTTTTCCCTTCTACCTGTCCCTCCAATATTAAAGCGACTATTCCAGGATGCCTTAATATGTGGCCTATAAGTCTGTTTCTTCTTTTAACTATATTTTTTTTCCAAATGGGTCTTTCTTCATCTATTTGCTGCAATACCTCATCATTTGTCACTTTATCCACCCATCTGATTTTTAACATTCTCCAGTAGCACCGCATTTCAAAAGCTTCTAATCTTTTCTTCTCAGATACTCCGATCGTCCAAGTTTCACTTCCATATAAAGCGACACTCCAAACCTATACTTTCAAAAATCTTTTCCTGACATTTAAATTAATTTTTGATGTAAACAAATTATATTTCTGACTGAAGGCTCGTTTCGCCTGTGCTATTCGTAGAATGTTATTTTCTAATTTTCTGGTGACCCCTTTCTTAGTAGTCCCCACCCGGAGATTCGAACGGGGGTCTAGTTTACCTCCGGAATATTTTACCAAGGAAGGCTATAACATCATTGCTATATGAAAATGCAGAGAGCTATATTTTCGTGGAAAAAAAGCAGCTATAGTTTTCCATTGCTTTCAGCTGCGCAGTACTCAGAGGACTGAGTGATGTTGATATGGCCGTTTAAGTCGTCCTGACTTACGCCCTTAACAACTACTGAAAGAGCTGCTGCCCTCTTTCAGGAATCATTCCTTATTCTGGCTCTCAATAGATACCTCTCCGATATGGTTGCACCTTCGGTCCAGCTACTCTGTATCACTGAGCACTCAGCCCCCTCACCAACGGCAAGGTCTCATGATTCATAGAGGGAGAAAATTTTGTTAGAAAAATGTATCTGTAATGCAAAGATATAGATGAACCCAGGTAAACAAATTTTCAATTGAACTATAGTTTTTTTTTAATCTATTCTCAGGTTCATAAATTAGGTTACGTAGAATGTGATTATACATTATGTGTATATATATATAAAATCATACATTCTATGCAACCTAACATCTTGTTGTGTAACATCTTTATACCTTTATTCTGTTGTCGGTTTTTCACCTCATCATCTGCTTATATCATATAATTAATGCTAATTATCTAGACCCAAGTGAAAAAATAAATAAATACAGGTTGGCGCAGAGAAACAGGAAAATTTTAAATAATTAGAAATAAATTAAAGTTACTAACCTTTATTGGAAATTGAAAATATGTTTTACAAGAGTGTAAATTTCAATATACTTTGATTTTTAAAAATTACTTTACTTAATTGCTCTCCAGTTTAGCGTACACATTTAGTAAGTCAATTCTAATAATTTTGCATAGCGCGGCATAATACATTCTTCGGGATGTTGGCAATTTCCTCTTCAATCTCTGTTTTAAACGGGTAAGGTTTCTTGGTCTAGTATGGTACACAACACTTTTCAAATTTCCCCATAAAAAGAAGTCACAGACTGAAAGGTCTGGAAACAGCGGCAGCCAAGCGATGTTAGGGGTTCTTGAAATTATGCAATCCCCAAACGTTTCACTGCTGCCATAGACTGTCGAACAGTGTGTAAGGTGGCTCCGTCCTGTTGAAACCAGACTTGCTAAAGGTCAAGATTTGCAAGTGAATGGACCTTGGGAGCAAAAAAATGTCCCTAGCTTGTCATCATAACTTTAAGATGTCACAGTGACAGCAGAGTCCCCTTCTTCTTCAAAGAAGTAAGGGCCTATTACTCCACGACACGAAACTGCAACCATACAGTAAGTTTAGCACTGTGTTACTGACGCTGGCAAAGTTGAGCAGGATTTGTTTGTTCCGAGTAATGGAATTTCTGCTTATTCGCGTATCCACTTAAGGGCAAACGGACTTCGTCTGACATCCAAAGATTTTCAATAAAATTAGCATTCTCATTGATTTTAGATAACAGTTTTTCACAAAATTGCAGACGCAATATACAATCGTTAGATTTCAGTTCTTGGACGATTTGAATCTTCATGTAAAAATGAGATTTCAGGTTATGAAGTATTCTTTGCACGCTCCGACGTCCGAGCTCCAATTACAAGGCAGTTTTCTACAAGGAACGACGAGGACTTCTTACCAATACAGCTTTCACGGGATCAATGTTTGCTGGGGTACAAACAGACAATACACGCTTACTAAATTTTTCAAAGAAAAACAGCCTCTTCAATTTTACGAAACCAGGTTTTGATTGCGTGTGAAGAAGGAACGTGCCCGGTGGAGCGGGATCTCATAATGTCGCTGAAACACTCTTCGTGTAGCTGTCACACTGTCACCGTGTCGGTAAAACGCCCTTACGGCAACCTGACATCTACTCCATTCCACTGCTCCATCTCAACTAGATGTCCGTTACTGCTCTACAATTTAATGTCTTTCTCCCACTTATATTAATCTACAGGACTGCCAACATCAATTCAAAATTTTCCATTTCTCTACATATACATACAAAATAAACCCGATCCATCCTTCAATTTTGGGAAATTTGAAGATTTTCCCGATTAATTTGGGAAATTGTAAACAAATCAAAATCAATCGACTGATTGTATTATGCAATAATACATACCAATATTTTTGTTCGTTAATAGTGTCTTTATTAATTTTGCTTATTCTTCGGGGCTCTTATATACATATTATAAGTCTGTTAAAAGTTTATTTTAAAATTCAACAAAGACCTGAATTAATATTATGAATTGAATAAATATGACTAAATAATTTTATTTTTATGGGATGAAGTAAGAGATGCAAGCGGAGAGACCGGTTTGACTGTTCATAAATAAATTTTCGCTTGAGTAGTAGTCAAACATTTGTACTGCTGTTATAGCTCAGCAAATTTAATTGATTCAATAAAGGTTTTTCGATAATCATTCTGTCAACTGCGAAAAGAAACAAAATGTATAACAGTTTAATTTTATACCAGTTTTTTTAAATTTCTAACAACAGAAAGAGTTATTATAATAAATGATTTTTTTAGTAAATATCTGTTATAACTGTAAATCTTGTACATAAAACTAGCTAAAACTGAGGAATTTAAACCAACAATTTTAATTATACACAATAATATGAAATATATATTTTTTTTTTAATTTAAAACTCTTTTAAGAATTTTTTCAATATTACTACAAAATTACTACAATAAATTTTAATAAATCATTCCATAAATTACTGACCAGTTATTAGAAACTGCTGATTATATTATAAAATATCAGTATTATTATAAAAGAATAACACCAATAACAGAATATAGTTCATTTTTACTTTCTTATACGAAGTAAAGGAAGTATTATGATCGCGAAAAATTTCGGTTTTCAGAATCCAACGGAAATATCCATTTTGACAATCCCTGAATCCAATTTGACTAATTTCAGCGTGACGTCTGTACGTACGTATGTATTTATTTCGCATAACTCAAAAACGATTAGTCGTATCGTATGTTGAAATTTTGGATTTAGGACTGTTGTAACATCTAGTTGTGTACCTTCCCTTTGATTGCAATTGACTGGATCAATATTGTCCAAAAAAAACACAAAATCAAAAAAATTTGGATTCTGAACTTTTTCTTAACTACAGTAATAAGCCCTCATTGAGAGCTTTTTAATGATATATCATAAATAGTACTTAATTTCATTGGTTTCAGAGTTATAGCCAAATAAAATTTTAATTAATGAAATATTTGGATCTTACAAGGGGAAGGTACATCGGTACAAATCCGACTTCCAACTTCCAACTTCTTTTTTTTAATTTAGATATATTGGTTTATTAATAATTATTAACCTCTGATTGCAAAAATATTTTTACAATAAATAATAATTCAATAATAACACTAAAAAATAAAATATGAAAAAATACCAGAAATTATTAATGAAATAAAATTGTATGTACTTTAAATTTAAAATAAATGTGTATATGTAATTTAATAGGTACAAGGAAATGTAGTATCCACTCAGATATTTTATTTGTTTGAAAACTACTTTGGTCTAATTACTTACTTTTTCGTGTCCGAGCGATGAGACATTAAAACCTTTGCGACCAGTATTGTGCCAGCGAAACACCAGAAGCATTTCCTTGCCACAGATCTTCTAATGTGCATTTGATTGGGCAGAGGGTGCATTTTAGGAGATGTTCAGAATTCTGAATCTCACCGCACTTGCAGTTCAGGTCGTTAGGCTCTATTTGACGCCATCTAGCGCGGTTAACTCTGGTTGGTGCAACCCCATTCGAAGCCGGTTTAAAGGCACTCACGTTTGCCAATCAAGGTCATGTCCTGGAGGTGTTGAAGCCCTTTTTGGGAACCATGGAGGGGGCTCGATAGATGTAGAGTTCAAAAATCCCTTTCTCGATTTCAGTCTCGGAGGGGGTAGTCGCTCCATCTGGTACATTGTATGTCGTGTATCGAAAGATTGTCTGAACCGTTCAATGTACTCGGCTTCAGCTCGACGTATTCCAGGTTCCTCCATGCCCGCCGCTCGGTGCAACGTTTCAATAGGAGTGGGTTTCATACATTCCGTTATTAAACGACAGGTCTCGTTCAGCGCTATATCAACCTTTTTGGTGTGTGTTGATCTGTTCCAAACAGGACATGCATATTCGCCTGTTGAATAGTACAAAGCTATAGCTGTTGTCGACAGGACGGTTGGCATAGCACTCCATTTACTGCTTCGGAGTTTCCTCAGGAGATTGTTCCCGTATTTACTTTCAAAATTGTGCTTTGACAGTGGGCCCTATACGTAAGTGATCTGTCTAATATAACTCCAAGGTACTTTTTGGCGCTTCTGAGTGTTCCAGCTGCTGATCGTTCCATGTAACATTCAATCGTCTTTTTGCTTCCCTGGTTTTCAGATGGTACGCGCATACAATTGTTTTCGCTGGATTTGGTTTTAAGGAGTTTGTTTTATAATACTCAGTTAAACCATTTAGGGCTGCGGAAAGTCTCTTCTCAACTTCTGGAAAAGTTCGATATTGAACAGCCAAGGCAAGGTTGTCCGCATACAGGAAATGCTCGGCCTCGGGGAAGATAGGTTGATCGTTAGTATACAGGTTGAAAAGTAAGGGTGATAGCACAGCGCCCTGAGGCAGTCCATTCCTCTGGTTTCTCCAGCGACTTTTCTTTCATTCGAAGCTAACATAAAAACACCTGTTCTGTAGTAATGATTCTACTATTTTAGCTAGTTGGTGATCCCCTGTTGATATAAGTATTTTTTGTAGAAGCAGTCTGTGGTTACTGTATCGTACCGCCTATAAGTCGACGTATGTAACGTGTGCGAGTTTCTCCTGAAAGCCCTGTTCAATGTGCTCTGTCAGCTTTAAAACTTGACCTGTACAGTTTTTGCCCGGTCTAAACGCAGCTGGGTGAGGAATAAGTATTTGTTCAATAACTGGTTGAATGTGTTCCAGAATCATTCTCTCGTAAAGCTTTGGTCTAATTAAATAATTATCAGTAAAGGAAGGAAAAGTATGAACAAACCAATTGAATCAAGTTTTATGAATTTTAATTACAATCTTCAAAAGTAAAAACATTTGATAAAGGTAAAAAAAATAATTAATGTTCTTACTGGTTATATGATGTAACTAAATTAAGAGAAAGAAAAGATTAGTAGATAACATTTTGTAAAGGAAAAATCACATTTGATTTTTATTTTAGAAAAGAAGGCGGAATTAAATAATTTGTATATGCTTTGTAATTCTCACCTAATTACGATTTTGCTGCAATTTTTACACTTTCAGAGAGATGAGTCATATTAAAAATACTCCCTTTGAAAATTGTTCATCAGAAGTATGATGTTAGGTGTTTCTAGGATTTTTTTCTAATAATCGAAACTATTTAGTTTATTTAAAACTAAAATCGAATATATTGGTCTAGTTTTTAATGTCCAAGATTTAATTAGCTCGTTAAAGTAAGAGGACCGTATTACAGGTATTTACCAAACGATTTCCCCTCAGTAGAGCACAGCGTGACAAAGAAAAACTCTTTATGACATAACTTCAGCGAACTTTTTAAATTCATTTACTGCCTAATAATGGTACCGAAATAATTATCTTGTTAATACACTAAGTATTCGAAATATATGAAGGGTAATGTATATCAGAGTATTAGCTCTTTTTACCCATCACCCACTAAATCAAAAAAAAAAAAAAGAAATAACGAGGTTTAGTTGATCCGCACGCGCTTTCTTGCTTTACCAATCTTTGTGTTGCTTCATTCGGCGAAGTCTAGTTTCTTTGTATTTAAGTTTTCTCAGAGAATGAAATATTCCCTTCTTTTACTGTTAACTTAATCAAACTAAAATAGTTTTAAAAAAATAATAATAATTATATTTTGATATCCTTTTATAATAGTTTTGATTTTATAAATTATAACCCAGAAATTTCCAATAACTGACCAGTAATTTATCGTTTTATGATTTATTTGAATCTATGGTTGTAATTTTAAAATAACATTAAAAAAATCCTTATAAGAGTGTTTTAAGATTTTTTTGTTTTTTTTTAATTACACTTAACATTATTGTATGTAATTAAAATTGTTGGTTTAATTTCCTCAGTTTTAGCTAATTTTGTGTACAGGATTAAATTTTGCAAACAGTAACCACAACCGTTAACGAGAGTGGGTTTTCATTTCCGCTTCCAAATCAAAGATTACATCTTCACTTGTAGAAATAAATTATACTTTTTTGTTTTTGTCTTTTTCTCAAAAGAAATATTTTGTCTCTTTTCTTTATCCTTAAAGGATTTATAATTTGAAAAGAACAAAGAATTCATTTATCTTTTGTATGAAATGGACATCTCTGGTGAATATTTCCTTTTTATATATATATTATTACAAAAAAAAAGTCGTAGTATAATTTCATTAAAACTTTCACTGTTCTGTGTTTTGTTTTTTTTTTCAAGTACTGTAAGATAAACTTGTTAGAAGCAAAGAATTTAATTAAATATTCATATATCATTAATGTAGTCTGTATTTACGTACATCAATTATTATTTCTTTTATAATATTAAATTTATTAATATCATAATTCATTAATATACATTTATTAATTTAAATCCTAGTAAAAGTTAGTTTCTTTTATACGGTTTTGAATACTAGACATGGATACCGGTGTACTTAGGTGGTTGGGATTCAATTAACCACACGTCTTAGAAACTGTCGGCCTAAATCTGTACAAGACTACACCTCATTTACATGTTATATATATCATCTTCATGTCATTAAGCCGTAAAGGGAGGGATTGCTTATTGTTCACTAGTTGACAGCCATGAGGTGTAGCGCCGTCTTGAAGAGGGCGGTTAATAAATGAAGGTAACAATATAGCTACCGGTGGGATGGTGACTGCATTGCCGAGGGCATGCAGCGTGGGGTGTAGCCCCATCTCGACGATGGTCGTTTTAGGTATGGAGTAAATATCACGAGGGACTCTGCAATGGAACTGAGTAGGAGTCAACGGTCTGTCCACCTCTCCCTGGTAGACCAGACCGGAGTCCGTAGTTGTAATTTAATTGAAGGCTTAGATCAGAAAGAGATGAGAAATAGAGAAATAAAGAGATAAAGAAATAAAGAGATAGGGAAATAGGAATAAATTCCGTTGTTGCGATCAACATTGGTGGTGGTATGCATTATATTTACCAAATACACTCGTATGATATGTGACATTTACAATCACAAGTAGCTTATTTTAATGTAGAACTAGACGCAGTGTTCGTGCTTCCGTGAACTCGGTTAGATAGTTCAAAGGGTAACGATGTAGGACAGTCAAGATGTCCGAAAGAGGCCTGCAGCGGTCAAGCCGAGTAAAAAGTCACTGATGTAAATGTCTACCGAGGCATTTACGTCGGTGGCATCCTAACCGAGGCCTGGCTTATTACTGTGAGATGTAATCAGTTACAGGGTCTGAAGACGACTCCCGTTAAAGCCCATCAGGGCTAGAAATGGGGGAGTGGTGTGTCAACCGGAATCGTTACAAGGCAAGTGTCTTCCCCTATGGGGTGGGATGTTCACTAGTTGAACAGATAACAACGTACACATTTGAAAAATAAAAAAACATAAATTAAATAAAATTAAAATCCACAAAAGGGAAGTTAATAGCAAACTGAGTAAAAATAGAAGGAAATAATAATGAATACATTAAGATTTATTTGAACGATAAAATTTATATTTACTACTCGGGCGTTTGTATTATTCTACAATCGAATTCTGTGTATTATTTACTTAGTAATAAAGTATTGACCACCGTTTTACATTTTAAACTCCCTTCCACAGGAAAACGGATATGTATTATACATGAATATATCCGTTTGCATATTATATGTTAGTCTCTCTTTTCCAAACACCTCATGTGATCAGAATCAAATTTTGATTTTGATGGGTTGGCAATCACTTTGAATATATATAATACATTGAAATGTGTAAATCACTTTGATGGGTTCACATATTCTATGATTTGCTCTTCCGGAACTAGACAACTAATCTGGCAAAGTTACTTATTTCAAATATAGAAATTTAAGTTATAACCTGTCAACATATAGCAAACCATAAATATTCAGATTTATTCCAGTGAAATATTCGTATTAAAGACATAGATAACGTGATCGCATTATGAAACGTTACATATGAGTAAAAGTGAGACGGCGAATTATTACCTTTCTATTGAAAACTTCGATTGTTTGTAAAAACATAAATCATCCAAGCAAGTAGTGGTCTGGCTTTAAAATTTCAGTTAGAATTAGTTAACTGTTCGACACATGCCCAATACTAATTGCAACTCATAACGGTCCGGATAAGTTTTCTTAGTGCGAGCATGTTAGCTCATATGACTAGATTCCACAATCCCTACTGAGTACTGTTTTGTAAACCTATACAGAGAATTTCAGTATAGAATACAGATAATTTATATAATCAGTTGTGTTACTTAATATATTGATTATTTAATCAGTATTTTATTGTAAGGAAAATGTGATGATAAATGAATTATAATTTATTATAATTATTAAGAAAAGATTGTTCTAAAATTTCCTAGAATGATTTAGAGAATTGTTGTCTAATTATTGTTTGTGATCCGTTTGCACAAAAATTCCTTTACAATTATTTTTTTTTTGTTTGGTAATAGAACATTCTTATTAATTCCGATAAATTTGGTTTTCGCCATCTCGGTGAAATAGGCGATAGCGTGTTTGCACCGCTACTCCTGAAATCTCGGGCTCGATTCCTCCTTGGATCTAGAAAACATATATGTGCAGAGGGAGAGAGTGAGAATTAGAATGAAAGAGCAACTAAAATTATAAAATTCCGGGAATAAATACAATTAAATAATAACACATTATGCAACTACCCTATAATGATAGCCGTTGATGCACATGTGCGAAATAAGTGAACATACGAGCCTTGACGAGTACCGTAAATATCACAAGAGTGAATTAATAACTATTATAAAGAGTTACATGCCATGTTTTTTCTACGAGTGAGAAAATATTGCGATTATTGATTTAAATCAATGATAGAATACGTTATATACAGAATATCTTTTTAAAATCTTTCAAAAAATGCATCAAATGATACATATCTGTGGCGATAGGTTATTTAGTCGTAATTTCTGTTTTTTTCTTTAATAATCGATCGGTGTTAAAAATATTTCTTCCTCAGAATCCAACATAGTTAACAAAAGGATAAACATTGTAACATAGAGAACCAGTTATCTCTTGGTGTACTTTCAAATTAACCTTTGTTTGCTCATTACTAAATCGGATTAAAATGAAAATTTAAAAAAAACCAGTTGAACAGTTGATACTTTTGATTTTTCAGTAGTTGGAAAGAGTAGGCTTTTGATTGGTTGAAAACCTGTATCATAATGAAAATTTGTTTCATAATGACGCTCATTATGATACAGGTTGTAGCCACGTAATTCCAAACGTTATGATACAGCTAAAGAAAAATACGTTAATAATACAAAAAATGTATATTTTGGAAAACTAGTGAATCTAAAAGAAGAAATAAAGTTAAAAAATATATACAAATTTAAAAATTACATTTTGAAAAACTTACACAAGTAAAACATGCGCATTTTATTTTACAAATAAACGAATAAAAATTGGTAAGACAATAAAATAGGCTATTTTAAAAATGTAATATTTTGTTATTTACTCATTTAAAAAAGAATATTTACTGTAAATTGACAGTTTGTTAAAATAAACCTTCAAGATTTAACCTTCTAAAAATACCTTCTTTATTGTTTAAATAAACTTTTTAACTACTACATGTTGAAGTAAATTCATTTTTCCTTATTCTTCTACTCGAGCTGTTATATTTTACATTACACAAAATTAACATTTATTTTTTTATTTTTTTTATTTAACATTTCGTTGGAATATATCACCCATCCATCCAAACTACCCTTTTGTGTATAAAAATGAGAGTAATTTCATTGCTCTTCAAATAGCTCCGCAAGAAAAACTCACACTGTGAGATCCAGCGTTCTCGCGAGACAAGACAGATCGTTATTTGCATGTATCGTAGTCTGAAAACAATCGTTTAACTCCATTTATTGATATCGTAGCTGCATGATTTATGCATCCTGTTGAAACTACGTGTATATTATTGATTTCAACTTTATCCGCATTTTTTATTTTTTTATTTTTTACGATTTTTACGATGAATTAAATCACCAAAGAAGCTTATGAAGAAACTCGTACATGGAAGTATGAAACTGGAAATCTGTAGCGTTGCCTTACCAGGATTCCAATCCGGGTCCTCCGGACAAAAAACCAAGACACTACCACTCGTCCACGGAGATTTGAAAATACAAAAATTCTTCAGTCATTTGAACATATCGTTATGACATAACGGTAACAGTATTACCATAACTTATTCAAATAAATATGAACCGATTATTCTTGAGGATGCTGTTGCACTTGGTTGGTAACAAGGACTGAACAGTTCTTGATGAACTAAATTAGGATTGTTTGATGCAAAATATCGTAATATATTCATTCCAATATTCATGTAAGTGGAAATATTATTCACCACTAACATAAAAATATACTAATGATAACAAAATTAATTAATCATAAAATGAAATAATGACAATTTTGAAATGACCCGTTAACGGGAAGGGCTCTGAGCCGACGTTCTAGGTCCACACTATAACTGTCCAGCAAATTAACTAGTTTCCAACAAAGCCGCTCTCGCCAGAGCGCGCCTGCTGACGGCGGTAATAACTAAACACCACTGAGCATATTATGATAACGTCTTCGTTAACATTTCTAAGATTCAAACTTCATACGATTAACACGATCCGCTTCATATAATGTCTGCATCATTTGAATTTTACGTTTAAGAATGCACGTGAAAATTCTTACGAGGAATTTTTTGAACATTGATTTTCGATAACCAAATAACTATTGGTAGACCCGTTTAGGACCTCATATCATTGCAACTCTGACGATGTATTGTTTTAAGGCTCAAGTGTTTTTTTTTTTGGTTTACCAGGGGGCTTTTGATTCAATGCTGCAACCAAAAACATCTATAATATGTAAAATATAGTAATAATATATAATATAACAAACGAATTCGAACGATTCGATTCGATAGTTATAACGATTCGTTTATTATATATTACTTCGAGTATGTAATAGGTATATATAAAATAACGTTAATAATATATTTCAAAATTGTGCACCCAGATTTTAATGACTTGGACTGACGTTACCACAACGTTTAAATGGAAATTGAAGTGAATCGAAGCAAATATTGTGAGGCAGTAAAACTGTCACCATTTTATAAAATATTTTAATGGTAAACGCACTCTATTCTCTCACCTTTTTTTCCTGCTAAGCCTCCAGGAATTACCTTCAGGTATTACTGCAGAGGATGAAGGCGGATGATATGTATGAATGTAAGTGAAGTGTACTCTTGTACAGTCTCAGGTCGACCATTTGTGAGATGTGTGGTTAATTAAAACCCAATCACCAAAGAACACCGGTATCCACGATTTAATATTTAAATCCGTATAAAAATAATTACTTTTGCTAGGAATTGAACGCTGGAACTCTCGACTTTGAAATCAACTGATTTGCGAAGACGCGTTCACCAAACTAGACCAACCCGTTTTTCTCTCATCTAATGCTATTCATTATAACTACATTTAATCCTGTTAAAAGAAAAATATGTTGTCATCGAATGTTTCTGAACATATCCAAATGTTACTGGAAAAGATGTATGTTTATTTTTGCCAATTGCGGTCTGATCCACCTCGAGACTATTTGCTGTGCGGTATTCGGTCTGATCTATAAAGTGAAAAAGCCTAGTTTACTGCCTGCAAAGTCAAATTGAATTATGAAACTACCCGTTTAAAGCAGAGCCTGCTCCAAATTTGAAAGTGCAAATGTGATATAGACTAAGAGATATAGACCACGATTATTTCTGCTTCTCCAAACCTCAACCAGCAGAAACAGTGAAACTTTTGACTTTATTTCCATGTTAATGTCCGGACAATAAGTTAATAGTACTTTATTTTAATTAGTTTTTGAAATATGTCTATACTTTTACATAAATAGAATTCGAATCTGATATCTCAGGATTGCAACGGTATTAATCTGCCAGGATGTGTACTGATTTATGATGTATACTGAAGGGAGGGCATTTTCCCAGGAAAATGGAGAACACAAAGATTAGTCCTTGTGCAAAAGCCTGGAAAGGACCCGGAGCTACCCTCATCATACAGACCTCTCGCCATGATCGACGCTCTAGCCAAGCTGTTTGAACCGATGATTCAGCAGAGATTAGAAGATGCAATCGAAGAAGAGGGTTGCCTCTCCGAGAACCAATATGGTTTTCGGAGGGGTAGATTGGCCCTTGATGCAGTGGCTGTTGTCCGTCGAATAGCTGAAGGGATCATCAGAGGAGAAGAAAAGCGTGTCAGAGGCAGTCTATGCGTATTGGTGACACTTGATGTAAGAAACGCCTTCAATAGTGTCACACGCAGCAGTAGGCAGGGCCTTTACCACACGCAGAGTTCCTTCACATACAAGAAAAATTATAATGTCATATTTGACCGAGCGTAAATTGCGCTGTGAAGTGACGAATGGGATAGTGGAGCGAATCATCGAAAAGAGAGTTCCGCAGGGGTCGATACTTGGACCGACTTTATGGAATATTGCGTATGACGAGATATCGGGCTGCAGATTTTTACTACTGTCTGATGTATGCATTTTTGTGTTCTGTTGTTGCACTGATCCTGTAATATTAATGAATGTTTCTTCAAGCGTATTTTTTTTTCTTGCTTTATTGGTTTTGATGATTTTTTTTTATATGATGTTTATTTTGTTGTGAGACTTATTTCCTTGAGTTTTTCTTCTCTTTTATTTGCATATATTATGTGACTTTTTTCTTTGTATGTAGTTTCATGATCTGTTTTCTGTATCATGATGTATGGAAGTGTTTCTTGTTTTGCTATGACTGATGTGTTTTTGTTGATATTCCTATTATGATGCGATTTTACTATGACGTATGTGAGTGGGCGTGTAACCCCCCTTCCAGAAGGAATGCTTCGTTAGCGGTTCCAGGAAGAGTGGTAGCCAGGGATGGCGGGTTAGTCGGTAGTGCGCAGGTTTATATACGCATATTAATAACATATTGCGGCACCTGTTAGTGAGCCCGACACTGCTTAGGTGTCCGTAAATGAGATTCCCCACCTCAAAAGTATGTGTACTGATTTACATACAGGAAAATATTTATTGAATTATTTCTATATTTAATTTTTTTACGATGCTATGAAAAATCTATCTAACAATTTTATTCAGATATATTTGCAGTGAATTGTATTTGATATTTATTCATTTTGTACCATTTTAACAGAATATTTATTATCATATATTTTTAATTTGATTGATAAGAATGAGTTTTAATAAATTAAGATTTAATATTTCAATTATATATTAGATACAACGTAGATGTGCATATTTTATTGGAGTGTTGAGTTTACTACATAAAAAATGTAAAATGTTTTTCTCCTTGAATTTCTTGTATTCCTATCGATACGTACAGGGATTTTCCCCACTTCTATAAAACCGTACTTCTCCCCGATGGGCATTAAGCTGAATATCTGCGAAGTTTGCTGTCTTTCTTTTTTTATTTCTTTCCATTGCGGTTTTTCAACACAAAAAGTGTTAGCCGAATGAATGCGAGAGAAATAAGAACCTTCATCCACTTTTTTCCCTTTTTTGGCTGATATTCCAACTGTGTTGCTGTTCCCTTTATTGTGCTGAGTTGTAAAATTTAACGTAACTTATAAACCTTTCTATTGACTACTTCTGAATTACACTTGTTGCTAAATGTACGTCTGTTTACAATACTTGTATTTTATTTTATACATATATAAAAAAAACAATTATTTTATGAAAAAGCATATTTATTTATACAAATTGCATTAAAAGGCTGTATAGGAAAGTAAAAGGTCATTCCCTTTTTAAATAAAAATATTTAATGTTACTTAGTATTACGTTTAAAGTTAGGTCCAAATTCCTTCCAAAAATTAAAAAAAAATTTATTTTTAACATTTTTTTTAAATGTTTTTTTTTATATAAAAAATTAATGAAGTATTTAAGAAACTTACTTTTTTGAAAATTTGTTGCTTGATGATGATTAAACATTTAATTTTTTTATTTATTTAAAAATAAAATTATAATAAAAAATAAATTTTTGAAGTGATATTTGATTTTTATCCTTTCACTACTAAATTTTATCAGTGTATAAGATTTTTAACACTTTCGATACTTTGGTCATAAATATTCAAATTATTTTATTACCATGACTGAATTGTCAAAATTTGTTTGTTTTTTTTCTCTACGTCTGTATAATAATGTCTGAATTACACGGTTGGTAACTGTATCATAATTAGTTTCATTACGATACAGGTGTTCAACCAATCAAAAACCTACTCTTTTTAACCACTGACCAATAAGAAGCGGGTGTTGTTTAATGTATCCCCTGTTTTTTTTTTTTTAATCCAATTTAGTAGTTAGCAAACATAAGTTAATTTGAAAATAGATCAAAAGATAACTAATTCTCTGTATTATTACACCATTTATCTTTTTGTTAACTATGTAGGATTCTGAGAAAGAAATATTTTTCACACCGATCGATTATTAAAGTTAAGGCAGAACTTACAAAAATAACTTACTAAATAACCTATATGTCCTATATATTTGTCCTAAATAACCTATATGTTTGGTATAATGTATTTTTTGAAAGACTTTAAAAAAATATTCTGTAAATAATGTATTCTATCATTGATTTAAATCAATAATCGCAATATTTTCTCAGCCGTAAGAAAAAAACATTATCTATTCTCTATAATTGTCATTATTTCACTCTTGAGAAGTTTACGACACTTACCAAACTTACTTAGCATTCGTGCATTAATGGCTATCATTATCGCCTCGTTGTATAATGTATTATTAAATCGTTTAATTCTGATTTACAGGTCTTTTATTTATAAAATAAGATTTAATCCTATTTTTGTACAAAAATTTTTTTTCCTTAAATCTTTTAACACTGAAGTATTGTAAAATTTAACGTAACTTATAAGGGTTTCTATTGACCACTTCTAAATTATACCTGATGCTAAATGTACGTATGTTTACAATACTTGTGTGTGTATTTTTTTTTTTTTATATAAAAATAAAATGATTTTATGAAGAAGAAAATTTATTTTTTGTATACTCGTATACATATTTAAGTAAAAGACTAATAAGCTGAATTGGTTTGCTTGACATTTCTCTCGCCACCACCCCATTCGGTCTCCCTAAAGCATTAGACCGAATGTCTGTGACACAAACGGCTACTGAGCAACGAAGCACGGTGCCATACACCACCGGCTTAGGTATCCCAACCGCTCACTTGTCATATATTTACTAAAATGAGTAGGCGCACCCCGTCAACTACTAAAAATATATATGACACACATAAATTAAAAATTACTTCGTCTAGACAGCATTTCGCTGCCACGCCTAGGTCGCTGAATGGCAGCAAGTACCTGTCCACGATATTAAAGCGCTTTGAGCCTTAATTGGCTAGTGGTCAGCCTTATATCTCTAGGTTAGCTTCACACAGCCGTGCGGTAGGATTCTTTCCCTTAAGAAAATTACTGATGTCGGTTGAACATAGCAACCGCATCAAGGAACTCCCACACGGTCCGACAATGCGGTTCTCGCCACATTGACTCGCCGCTTGTGAGTGGCCAATTTTCCCCTTGACCTCTAAGTTCCAGGGTAGCCCGGTCTCTGCCACCCCCTCCAAAAGCAGGGCAGTCAAAAATCAGGAGTTCATTTGACTGGACCTCCCCGCAGACGCATAGCTCATCAGCTGCCAGGCGGAACCGAAACAGATATTGGTTTAAATTAACATGGTTGTTGAGCACCCGGGCACCCGTAGCCCTTAAAAACGAGCTCGAGGTATACCATCCCTTCATATCCTGTATAAACTTGTACAAGGATCTTCCCTTAGTTGTGGTGTCCAATTCCAGGAGCCATGCTTTCATCGCAAGGCTCTGCTGCCTCTTCCGTAGGCGGGAGATGGGCAACTGTACAAAATTTAGATCCGGTGCACTGTGATCACCGTTCCATTCTGATACTGGCCTTGCTCGAAACCGCATCCCAAATACCTCGGCCTCCCGGCCTCTTCGCAATCTCCACATGGCTACCCGAACTTTCACTACTAAATCGATTGGGAGAGCCTTTCCCAATACGGTGGTAGCATCGAAGAAGGTTGTTTTAAAAACACCAGTGCATACAATTAAGACTTTGCGCTGGGCAATCCTTAAATTTTGAACAAGTGCTCTAATCATACCCAACCTATGCGCCCAAACGGGCGCCGCGTAAGAGGTCATGCTTCCGAAGACACCTCGGTACACCATGTACATTTAATGGCCAGACAACCCATAGTCCTTCCGAGCGATCCTCCCAAGTTTGTGCATCACTGAGACGGCTTCCGTCGCTACTTGCTTAATGTGGTTGCTAAACAGAAACTTCTCATCAAACAAAACACCTAAGTACTTATGAAATCTCACACGGCTGATTACACAGCCTTTATACTTAATGTGGAGGTTTCGACTGTACGATAATTTGTTTGCACCCTTGAGAAACTTAAACTTCGACTTGGTCACAGATATCTTTAAATTTTGAATATCCATCCAGCCTTCTGCGGTTGGCAATAAGCTGTAATTGGGTACCAAGGAAATTTAAATAGATCATACACAACACGTACTTTACAGTAATTCTTATCAGTTGTTCAGAAGCTTATGTTACGCAAGTATAAAGGATGTAAACAGCAGTGTTTGGAAATGAAACTTGTAAGAAACATGACAAGCAAGATAAATCAGCATCGAAAATAAAATGAAAAAAAAAATGCTTTGTAAGGGGAAAAATTGGAGGAGATACTAATTGAAAGTTATTAATACTAAAAATATCTATGTAAAAAATGTTCGTGAGATAATTGGTCTAATATTGAATATAATAATATCAATCACTGCTTATTAAAGTTAATAACAATGAAGTTTTAAATTTTAAAACTTAAACGTAAAACTAGAACTTTTTAATAAATCTGACGTGTGAGCTTATCAATTATTTACACTAATGGATTTTGTACTTCACAAAGCAGAATTAAAAGAAAGAGAAAGACAATCGGTAATACTAAATATATAAAATTTAGTAAATTATCAAGCGATTATTCATTATGCATTATTTTTTCTGTCATTAATTTCTAAGTAATCATTTTTTAGTTAAAATGTTTGTATTAATACAGATGTAAAATTATTATTTTTAATTATTAATAAATTAAGGTATTAATAAATTAACTTATTAATAATGAAATTTAATTAAGAATAAGAAAAGTAGCAAAAGCAAAAGAAGAGGGGTAGAGAAAATTGATGATGACTTGGATGAAGAAGAAAAAAACGAAGGGAAATACGAGAAGAAAAGTAAAGAAAAGATGACGAAGATGAAGGGGTTGAGAACGATGCCCTCCTAAGGGAATGAGGGAGAAAAAAGAGACCTATCGATTAACAAAAACAAATAACGATAGTGAAACTGAAATTCTTTTCCTCTTATCTAGTACTCTGTCGGTCGATGCATCATAGCTTACACCCACAGATTTCTCATTCTATGCCACCATCATCTTTCCATTACCTTCTCAACTTCTACAGGCCTCCTACGAATATTCTTTTCCCATTTAGTGTCTAATTTAACATTTTTAAAGCCGATCTTTTTTCATTCATCCTTACATTTACATTTGTCATATGATCTCCCCTTTTCTTGCCTACCGTCCTTCTAAAAGAATTCATTTTCACAACCTGATAATTTTTCAATAAAAATCTTATAAAACAGAAAACTTTGAAGGTCATATATTTATTCATATAAGTTTAATTAATTTGATCGCAAGAAAAAGTGTACAATGAAATTTTTAATTCTGTCGATAAGTCGAATAAAGTGAATAATTATTGAAGTTGTACTAAATTTAATGCATATTGATATTAAATTATTATCGTAGTTCAGAAAAGAATGGAGATATGCATCAAACGTGAAATTTTTAATAACAAAAATATTCTCTCAAAGTTGGTTTGCTGTAACATTCTCAATTTTTAAATAGATAATAAAATTTATTCCTACATATTGTAAATATTTTTTTAAAGGTTTACTTTATGTAAGAACTAACTATTCAGATGATGACCATATTATAAATAGTTTCTTTAATGTTTATTGTTTTTAAAATAACCTATCTGTTCTTTTGGTTTCGCGGCTTTATCTGTATTAAGTGTCTTAACCTGTATAAATAACATAGCCTTTCACATATCGTGCCAGGCTTACTAAAAAAAAAAGTAAGTAGTCTAGATTCCTTCTTTATTAATACACAGTTTCATATCATCATAACCAACCCTCCATAATGCTGGAAATACAAAGCCCGCAAGCAATGCCCTCAGAATTTTATTCACCATCGGTTATATAATTAACATTTATTATCGAAGAAAAAAAAAGCTATAACTAGTAACATTTTTATTCCTAAATGCTTCACAAACTTAACAAATATTTTTACAGATAAGATAAAACAATTAATGTAATTTGAACTTTTTAATTCTTCTGGAAACTGTGCAATAGGTACAGTTTCCCCACTATACAACCTGATTTAAATATAGGTTACAACATAATATATAATATTCTTTAATTTAAAGATTTGGTACTTAATTACGTGTTAAATTATTCGTCTTTTGTACAGAGCGAGCAACTTCAAAGTGTGCAGAAGACCCATCCAAATAGCCAATAACATAATGATTTTATGAATACATTAAAGATACAAAAACAAAAAATCTGTTATGGAACCACATAACTTCCTTGTAGGCTTATTAAATTACATAAACACTTTTTTTTAATGAAATGTACATAAAATATTATTTCACTAATAACTTCTGATTTTTTTCATATATTTTTTTTAATTTTATTGTTATTATTATAAGAGGTAATCGATATCGATTACCTCTTATAATACCTCGTATAATCGGTATAAGAGTATAAGCGGTAATTAATATATCGATTTATTTAAATTAAAAAAAAAAAGGAAATGAAGTCTGATTCGAAGCGCTGTGCCTTCCTCTTGAGAGATCCAAATATTTCATTAATTAAAATTTTATTTGGTTATAACTCTGGAACCAATGAAAATAAGTGCCACTTATATATTGTTGAAAATCTCTCAATGAGAACTTATTACTGCTGTTAAGAAAAAATCTAAAATCCAAATCTTTTGGATTTTCTTGGTTAAGTCGATTGCAATCAAAAGGGGAGGTGCACAACTAGATATTAAAAACAATCCTAAATTCAAAATTTCTACGGCTAATCATTATGCGAGATACATACGTACGTACAGACGTCACGCCGAAACTAGTCAAAATGGATTCAGGGATGGTCAAAATGGGTATTTCTGTTGAAATCTGAAAACCGAAATTTTTCGCGATCGTAATACTTCCGTAAAAGGAAGTAAAAAAGAAACTATTTTATTAAAAACCAACCTGAGGGTAAAAATTATAACAAAAAAACATAAATTTTATTCAGGAGGAAATCCTGTTTTAAAAATTAAAAAGTATTTTCCACAAAATTTTAATTTTTTGACATTTTGCTATATAAACATTTTAGATTAAAGAATTTCTTCTATAGGTTGTAAATTGCAATTATTTTTTTCCCCTTTGTTTAATATATAGAATATTTTATGAACTGTTGGTTATACGTAACATTCCCATTAATTACGATTGTTTAAAAATAACCTGTAAGATTAAATAAATTTTGAATTGAGGAAATTTTATATCCTTTCTTAATGATATCAGAATTTCGAGGCACTTAACTAACTCTTAAAAGCTACTTAATGACTCTTACAAGGCTTTAATCGAGAAGAAGCCTCTTCAAAGTCTTTCAAGAGCGAATTGTTTTACTGTGCTTTAAACACTGTTTATACTCTCTGTTTACAGGTTCTTCAGTTTCTATTGAAGATAAATCAACCGTTTTAACGCATTGATTCCTTAAAGAAAGAAATATTTTTTATTATAACTGTTACATCTACTGAAAAATTAACTTTATTCAATATTTAACTACGCCAATTTTTTGTTAATAGTAAAATAATTTTTTCCTTATTCTTTCTACTTCCATTTAACTAAATAAAAATAGGAATATGTATTTTTTTCTCAAATTACGGATGATTTTTTTTATGGTTAGATACAATATCATGCCAGCTAATCTTAAATGGTAATACTTCTATTTATTTGCTAATCATGACCTAATGAACTTTAGTTTTCAAATGAGACCTATTTTATTAAACCTTTAATTTCTATAGGACAATTCCATATACTAGCTAGTATCATTGAATTACTTGTCTCAGTCTCAGAAACTTAACTTCCAACTAATTTTTATCGACGAACGTATTTTACAGACAGATTTGAAATAAAAGCAAATATACACAAGGAGGTTTTTAATACGAAATCAATTTTTTTACGTATTTTTAAGCCTTGTTAAGGACATTACTTACTGACTTTTTAGGACTGATTTTTAGAATTTTTTTTTTTTTTGTTTTGTAAACGAAGTTTGTCGAGTGGTTCTTTTGTAAGATTTTTTAAATAGTTAAATTGGAAAATTTTTAACTGAAAAATACGTTTGATTACAAAAAAATTGAAGATATATATATTTTTTTGCATCACCATTACTTAACATCGGATAACATTATTTTTTTTTGCCAGAGGAAGGGGTAAGCACTATCAGCCACCTTTCAAACAGTAGTGTCGGGCTCTCACCAACTAAAACCCTTTCCCTTACCTTCATGATGCCTGACCTACCATAATGGCATAACACAGCATCATGAATGCATTACGGGAATCCAGTTCTGATCTACCGTTGAGGCACTTATCGCAGGAGTCCTGCGACCATCATCATAGGCAGCAGCTACCCTCGCAGGGAGAAGCAAGTATCTACTAGTACCACAGGCTGTCCTACTCCAGCAGGAGTAATCCTGCTGGATTACTCCAGCCATCCTCGTACGAGGATTAAGAGTAATCCTCTTACGACTTCTTTAGAGTCGAAGCCACCACTTTGTTCACAGCTGACCAGTTATCCGGACTGTGAAGCATTTTTGTGACAATTTTGTCAAAGGATGCCTCTCCCAGTGCCTCAATCCACCTCTCTCTGTGTGTAGCCCTACGGCTGCGGGTGAAGATCGCGTGCCCGCAGTAGATGCACGCATCCAACGAGCGCCTTCCTCGGACGAATAAGTAGGAGTTGAATAATTCATGATCCGTTAAGAACTAGGCTATTTCAAAATGCAACGCCTTCCATCCTTTGTTGACCTAGTGATACACCTGATTTATCAGCCGATGGAATCACCTTCCCGTCGTTGCTTCATCCCATCGTTTCTGATATGTGTGTATTAGTCGTGTCACAAGGTGGTCCAGCGTTTACACAGCATCTGAGCCAACAACTCTATTGGGGGGGATGACAGCCACCACATGTGCAGCCTCCGTGGAGATGGTCCGGTAGCTGGTGGCAATTTTCTCTCTCCATTTTCTGTAGCGCTTTCTTGACTTTAAAGTCCTTAATATTGGATTAGTAAAGCGTAATAATATACGGGAGTTATGATTTAATAATATACAATGGCAAAATGACTCCCCTCATCTAGCGTAGTGGAATTCTGTTATCCAAAGTATTTTCATGCGAAAATAAAATACAACTGGTAAAACAGATTGATTAAATATTAAATAAAAAAGAGAATATATTTTTTTTTTTCTCATGTTCCAGACAACTTTAGTTGTCTCATGCTTCTCATGCTTGTTAATATTAGCTCATGCTTGCTAATATTCTCATGCTCTATATTAGTCTCTTTCGTTTTTCTTCACGCTTTCCTGATTTTTCCCTCTTTTATGTACAAGTTTTTATTTTGTATTTCAAGCAAACAACTTTTTTCATACTGGTAATAATTTTGTGTGCCGATAAATATCGTTCATAAAAAATGTAACGTAAATTAAAGATAAAACCTTAAAAAAAAGTCGTTTAAAAATTTTTTAAACTTAAAACCTTATACGTTTTCAATTCTTCTTTATGGTTGATTTTTTTTAAGTCGACAGTAATTTAACATTAAAGATTGTTTAACAATCGAAATACGCTTCTAGTTAAATTTTTGAATGGTTCTTTTGAGTATTTCAATTTGCGATTTTATTTTATTAATTATAAAAGTAAAATACTTTATTTTTTTATATATTTGGCTTCTGCCAATAAAAAAGATCATAAAATAAATGGAAATTCATTTTTGTTTTTTATGCTTATTAATAATAGATTTCAAACTAATCAGAATTTCAAAAATAATTCAATTATTTTTTTTCCAAAGTTAGTTTTTTTTTTCTATTATTATGTAGAATACTAAATTTTAGTTCGTATTTTTTAGTACCAGCAGTAAATTTTGAAGAAATTGTTAAAAATAAAAACAGCAATCGCTTTTCAAATTAAAAGTACTTATTGCTAATTGTTGCTGTTTTAGAAGGTTGCGTATTGTTTGAAAGTAGATATATTTAATATTGATGTGTTGCAACAATTTCATTATAATGAAAATTTATCGAAATCGATGTAAAAAAATTTGAATACGATTTGAGATACATGCGCTCATAAAAGTGGAATCTCCATAAAGTATCCAAGGGAAGTTCTGAATCGCTGAAAGCCATTTTTAACATTTCTGAATGTAAAATATATATAAAACCGAGTAAAAGTAGTGATTTTGTTAAAAAAATAAATTATCCTCCAACATTTTTATTTCTTAGTATTTTTCCTTTTTTTTAAGATTATTATTATTACTATTTCATTAATGGGTCATTTAAGAATTAAGTTAATAATAAGGGCTAATGTTTTGAAGGTACGGAGCCCAAAATTTCTAAAATACCGTGCATAATTAATTATATGTGCGTATTTATATGTACTTCTGTTTTATTTAGTCTATAAAACAATCATGAAGTATACCGAGTTGGCTTTTCACTTTGACACATGTTTAAAGTATTGGATGAGAAAACAGATTGACTATCTCGAATTTCTAATCCATGAAAATTTTACTAATACGTAAAAATTTTTAAATAGTAAATTTACAGGAAAATTATTTTGAGTTAATTATTTTAAAACATTTTACATATTTATTACTACGTGAAATTTCAAGTTCTTCATTGTATATTCACATACAAACTTTCAGCAGTTGTAGGAAATTTTGACGAACAAATTTTTTTTAATAAAGTCATTAAAAAAACAATTCTTTATGTATTATAATGTCTTTAAATATATGTATATATATATATATATATATATATATCTTTTGATAAGATATTCATTAAATAAATAACATGTATGTAGAATAAGTATCGCCTTATTTACGGCCAAGAACTAAATAAATACATTGAAATATAAAATGTATAATTAGATGCAATACTAACGCTATATATTTTTTAAAGGAATACAGTTTTGATAAATTCGTTAAAACTAAAAAAAGTTAATATCATTTTACAAATCTATTTAACAAATAATAGATTATTTTGGCTTCACCAGCAAAAAGTACTAGAAAGCCTTGTTTGCTAGTGAGAGCAATCATTTAACTACAGTAATATATCAGATAAGTCAATGCAATAAAAAGGAAAACGTTAAAATGTTATCCTTTGTTCATGAGCATAACAAAATTTTAGTAGTTAAATGCAATTTTAGTAATAATTAAAAATTAGATGTCTTGACAAAAACCAAGAGATTGATTAGTTAAAAATATATAATAAAATAAATTATCTATATTAAAGAAAAAACTATTTTTAATCCATTTCTTTAATACTTTGTTAGTTTTATATTTGATCGCTTGATTTTGATCTTCAAAAGATTTACTTGGTGCAAGATTCATCAGTCTTGTACTAATATAAATAAAATTTCTTCGTGTAATGGTGAAACTTGAATGATACTCCTCATATCTCTTAATTCTTTCATTTCTTAGGAAGTAAATATCATAATTTGCATTTAATTTAAATAGTCCTACGTGACGTTGAATGTGTCTCATTGGGGTTTTAATATACAATATATAGTAGAGATGTGCGAGTCCTGACTTGTTTATTTCATCTATTCACTAAAACAGTAAGGGATTTGATCAAATCACTTTCTTTAGGGAAATCACCCCACAGAGTTGTAGTTTTAACATCTTCCGTGAATTGATCATCTACCTTAGGGGATTTGATCAAATCTCCGTTTTCATCAGTTCCCTGCTACATATATATATATATATATATATATATATATATAGATTCGTAAAGAATGTAACAAACGTTCACGACATATTCTACTGGTGGAAATAAAATAAAAAATCCATATAAACATAGGTACCAATTAAACAAAGTAAAAATTTCAATATTACTAAACGAAAGAATTATATATTTTAGAAAAATAAAAAAATTTAATCATATTCAATTTAATACCTATTTAAAATCTGCCACGTTTTGCTATGTTTTGTTTTTTAATAAACTTTGAAATTTCTACGTTTGTATTTTCGAAGGCTGTCCAGAAATTAACTTACGTTTTGAAATAAAAAACCAACCAAATAAAAAAAAGATATTTTATTATATACATTTGAAAGGGACAATCTTAACCTATTTTTCTACATAGTCGCCATTTAAATTGAGGCACTTATCATAATGACGCACAAGCTTTTTAATTCCTTTTCTTTAGAAATCTGCCGCCTTAGATTTTGGCACAAAACTTGTGATAACTAAGCTTTTCCGATACAATTTCATGCAGTAAACTTCGTGAAATTTGGGGGAAATGAAGCGAGAGTTCCGTAATCGTAATGCGGCGATTTTCACGAATTTTATCGTTGATTTTCATCGTCAGTTCATCAAGGCCGACCACTGTGGTCCTCATCATGAACATTGGTGCGGCCAATTTTAAACTGAATGAACCACTGTCTCACTCCACCTTCACTCATTATTCCATCTCCGTACACCTCATAAAGTTGCCAATGAATTTCAATTGGTGTGAGGTTTTTGGTCAGTAAAAATCTCACAGATGTTTCATCAGTGAACGCACCTCACAATTTGCGGGATTTTCTATTGAAGCGCACATTTCAATAACTCACAACGAACAAAGTAGAAAAATCACAGCCCACACGCTACGACAGCTTGATGCGTACTGAGTGTAAAAACGTTTTGACGCCAAGATGGCGGATCTATCCCCACCCATCTCCACGCTAGGCGCAAACGTAAGTTACTTTCTGGACCACCCTCGTAGTTTCTGTGGATTTAATCATACCGTTTTGCTCAGAATAAAATTCTCTACAATGTTTTTTAACACTTTTATGTATTTATTACCCATTTCACAAACATATTTTGCACCAAACATAAAATAGTGTGTGTTGTTTTACCCTAATCCTTTGTCTTTTAACCCATATTTTTTGAAAACTATTTATTAAAGATACTGTTCTAGAACCTATTATTTTTTTTTTCAGGTCAAATTTAATATAAAACTAATAATTTATGCTTTAATTTGGTTTTAAGCGTTACAGTTGAGTTTAATCAGATTATGGAACAGTCTAGATTAAATACCGAAAAAGTAGAAATTAGGACGGAATTTTCGCCAGTCGATACTCGCTAAAGAATCGTTTTTGAACCTTTCTTTACATGAATATTCTTCTACATTTTCACCAACAGAACATGTCCTGAAAATTAGTTACATTATTTGTGAATCATTCTGTGTATGTATATGCATATAAATTTGTGCATAGCATTGAGAAATTTCTTTGAAAATAATAACACAAAAAAATTATCCTATTCAATGATTATTGTACACAACCAGTTATTTAATTAACGGAAAGGAGTACATTAATTAATTGCTTTATGCTGTCTGTATCCAACTTTCTTGTGCCTAACATACGTAATAAAACACCTGAGCTATAAGACACTCGTCAAGAGTTGTTCTCCTAAGAGTAATAATGTTAACGATTAAAACAGATTAAAGGTATAATTTGTATGACTAAACAGTTTTCTAATTTCTATGACATTGGTAGGCTAATAAGGATCGACATATTTCAATAAAATCACAACCAGAAAATTTTCTCATTTTTCCTACTTAACTTGACATGAGATGCTTATTATTCTTTACATTTTGATGTTATGTTGTTTGCGGAGATAACGTGTAACTAATCTCTAATCATATAGTTATGACAGTTAACGATCACGTACTTTATTCAAAATGTAGAAAATTGTATTTATAAAAGTACTTTCAACCCCTTAAAATTAGATTTTTTATCAAAATTTAACTTTTTACTGCTCCAATTTATGTAAATTACATTTTTTATTATTTATAGTCTTTTTTTACTAATTTTGATGTTACGATAGAACCAGTTTTACAACTTCATTCTAGGGTAAACTTATGTTTACTTATTTAAAAACTTACATTTTTTTAACTATTCAAAATATTGTGACGCAATTTTTTTTAATTTTTATGGTATTTGTACCCAAATACCTCGTAACTTAGAACGTGGCTATTGTACAAGTTTCTTTTTCTTTTGATAAAAAAAAAAATATGTCTAAACTGCCAAAATGGTTTGAAACTTTTAAATGTTTGTATGGAAACAAGCCACTCCTAAAAATAATAACGATAGAATGTTATAATTCACGTATAACAAGTATCTAATGGCATTTTTATAATATTAATTAAAGAAGATAATGAATGAAGTAGTTTCCGCTTGTCTTTTTCACTGAGAAAAAATATTATAATGTTACATATCAGCATCATTCCAAGCCTGTCGAAATGCGAAGATATTAATTTCTAGAAATGACCCACTACACTTTGCTCACAACAGTATTGGCAGTAAACATTATTACACAGCCATCATTATTTTCAGAGAAAACTTCTGAAAATACAGGTACTTATACGGGTTTGTATATTTACGACCACTTGAAAGAATGGGACAGTTATTGTAAAACAAAAAATGAATACACCCTGTTGTGAAACAATCCATAATATATACACTTTTCAGTAACTCATCACAAGGAATTTTTTAACTCTATCTCTGAGAAAAGGTTTACAATTTAGGCTTTATAAAAATATTGGAACTCATTTCCTAGTTTTCTTTTGTACTTCACCACATCAAGAAAGTTCAGTTTCTACTATATCGAAATTATAAGACAATTCTCCTACCAACAAATAATCGTAATCTAAACTAAAAATTATATCATTGCAGTTTTTATTTTGCATTCAACTTTACCACTTGATCTTCATAATTGTTTTTTTTTTTTCATGTAGTTCGGCGTTTTCCTAGTTAAATTAATTAATGGATATTTTTCTTGTTTGCTTAATTTTTACTTTCCGGGCTGCATACCTCTAGAGCTATGAAAAAAGAACGAAAGTACGGTAATCAGTCAAAAAATGGATTATTGATTTCTTTTTCTTTTCTCTACGTTTTAAGACCCAGAGACCCCAAAAAATAAAAAGAAGTAAGGGAGGATAATATTCGTACTTAATTTTGTACGTGTTAGATTCTTAATAACTTCTGATTGGATAAACTGATTTTAATGAAATTTGCTATAAGACTCGTGTATAAGGGACAATTTTTTTTGAAATCTTGGGGTCAATACCTCCAAGAAGTGGAGTAGGTAGTTTCTTTGGGATCAATTTACTCAAAATTTTTCTCATATAACTACACTCTTTTCCTACTTAGCCTCCAGGAATCACCGTCAGGTATTACTTCAAATGGTGAATGAGGATGATATGTATGAGTGAAAGTGAAGTGTAGTCTTTTACAGTCTCAGGTCAACCGTTTCTGAGATGTGTGGTTAATTGAAACCCAGCGACCAAAGAACACCGGAATCCACGATCCAGTATTCAAATCCGTATAAAAGTAACTGCCTTTACTAGGATTTAAACGTTGAAACTCACATAACCCCACTTTTCTTCTTTTTTTCCCCTCTCCCCGAATCGGATTCCACACTGAAGCATTATACAATCCGGGGGAGTGTCCTTTTACTCTAATAATCCGGCTGGATCTTAACTATTAATGCCAGCCTCTAACTCCCAGAGTAGGGTTACCAGGCTTGACTATGTCATCCTGTTCCCCATTCTAGGAGCCGGGACTCGGTCTTTATACCTTGTTTGCCTCGAGAACACCTAAAGGAGCATTCTCGCCGGGTCTTTTCTACAAGAGGACGAGAGAGTCCCCGTGGCTCATCATTGCTACCCATCTGTACATGCACAAACGAATAACAGCTCAGCAGGGCGCTGTCCCTTACTCCCTCGTTGTCCTATCCTTCTGTTGAAGAACCCGTTTGATAAAATCAGATATAGCACGGAATTGTACCTCATTCGCCAACATACGGTCCACAATACTCTCCACCGTAAGTGGCCCAATAATCAACTCACATTGCAAGCGCTCCTTGTCCCAGGTCCGACAGGCAGACACAACATTCTCCTGAGTGTCGAGCTCCCCGCAGGATAAACAAAAGCGGTGATCAGCCCGCTGTCGTGCAATCAAATATACCCGGAGCACGCCTTTATATTAAGCTCAGTACACGCACGCGTAACATGCTTATATTACTATTTTTTTTATACCCAAAATTCTCCCCCTTTTACAAAAATCGAAAAAATCTATCTTTTTGTTTATTACATATGTTTTAACCTATTTTTTTTTAAATCTTTCTAGACAAAGTACTAGTGCAAACGACCCACAAAAAAATACTTCGGGTGCAATATCGGTGGTAGTGGATCCTATCAAAGTCTAAAATATCGATTATTGGAATTTTAAAACGTTTTTTTAGTTTATCTAAACTTTTAGATAAGCAATATTATATATTAAATATATATTTAGATACAATAAAATTTCATCATAATTCACCCCCACCCTCAAAAAAGAAATCTTAGATAACATTCTATTTGTACTATATTTTTCCGTAGAAGTTTTTAGTCTCTTCAGTTTAACATAGTAAACGTAGACAAATCAAAGAATTTTCTTAGGAGGTGATTTTCGCGGTATGTGAGCAGAAAAAGATAAAGAAATATCAACTTTTTGAATTTTTAAAATTTATTTTTATTTATTATTATTTTTCCACTAAAACAACTTATTAATTACCTTTATTTATGAAATTTATTGTTGTTAGAAATATTTGTAAATAATTAACTTACTTTTATTATAACATGTATACAACACCGATTTATTTTTTAAACAAGCTATACATTAATTTTGCTTTTTAAATTATTTACATTTTTCTATTAATAAAACTACAAACTCGTTCTCGTTCTGTTAAATTGACAATATAAAGAAATTTAAAATAACTAATAGAGATTATTATAAAAATACGATGACTTCATATATTTTTATACAATGGTATATTAACTGCAGAATTTGCATTTTATATTCAAATTCTTTTTGATGAAGTCAATTAATTTGTTATTTGTAATTATAACATATGATTTATATTAGTAACATATGTTGTAAACTTAAAAAAAATATATATATTTTTTTTATTCTATTTTCCTAACGTATACATACGTTCCAATCTGTTCAACTATTGAACAATAAGCCTCTCGCCACCCGGACCAATGAAATGAGGATTATATAAGCCTCATTTTATTGGATGTATGATAAATAAATGAGGTGTAGTCTTATATAGACACAGGCTGACCATTCCAGGACTCCGGGGGCTCTTAGATAGGAACACTGGAAAAGGATGATCAGTGAAAAGACCCGACACCACGTCACGGCTAATCAGATATGGCGTGGTGTCAGAATTGGGCAACTAAAATAAGGACCTCTCAAAAAGAGCTGAACCGGCGAGCCGAACTGCTATGCCGGACATTCCGAAAATTCCTGGTGCCTGTCCATTCCAAAGGCCGACCATTCCTGAGACGTATAATTAATTGTACCCCAACCATCAAAGTACACCCGTATTTATTGTCTAGCATTTAAACCCGTATAAAAGCAATTAACTTTTTATTAGGATTTAAACCTCAGAACTTTCGACTCCAAAAATTTGCGACAAGTTATAGTACGTCTACTCAAAATTTTAATTAAAAAATGTAAAATAAAACAACTTTGTAAAACATAAACGTGACAGAATATTTTTTTTTTAAATTCTTCTTTAAAGTAACTTATATAACGTTGTCTGAAAGATCTGAAAAAAGTAACATATTGTAATTGCAGGTGATGGAACACATTATTCGATAAAAACATTATGATGTAAGTAAAAAGTCCCATGATTTATTTCAATTTTTATTCTGATTCTTACTAGTAAAAAAGATTTAACTAATTTTCTTTAAAATATAAAAAAAATGTAAAAATTAAAATAATTGCCCTCAAGACATAACATTAAAAAGATAAAAGAATGTGGCTTAAATTTATATAAAAATATTACTGAAGATGTAAACAGCTCTCATTCTATATATTTTTCATGTGAATTATTGTTTTTATAGTTTCTTTCTTTTGTAAGTCCTCTATAAGAGGAGTTCAAGGTAAATATAATTTGTAAACCAAACAAACGTATTGTCGTTTGTTCTTTTAGTTTTAGTTATTGTTTTTTTTATCCATAAATCGAATATTTTTTTCTTTTAACGTATTTGCTTTAATGCAATTTCATTGAAATTACAGTAGTTATTGTGACGATAATAAAAAAAAATTTTCATTCCATTAATTTTTAAATCTTATTTATCGAAAATTATGTTCTTTTTTTCTGTAGATGTTCTCTTTATTTTAAATTTACTCACATTTGAATAACGTGTTTAAAGTTTATTTGTTTATTTGAGGAATACTGTATATATTTTTTTTAAACTGCATTTATGATGTTTTTATTTAATACATGAATCGTTCTCTGTTTTTTAAACCGTTTACAATTTAAACCTGCATTAATTGTTTTAAATTTTTATGCAATTTTTTATTTACAGTAAGCTTATCATTCAAAAGTGAATCCAAAGCAGAAATAACTCATGTTATTACAATTAATTGGATTAAAATTTAAATCCGTGAAATTTAATGCGATATTTATCTTTACATATTTTTAATTTATTTATTACAGAGTGTAGTGAGAGTTCATCTAGAAATGCTTCTTGCAAATACGCTAAGCGAGGTTATTTCAAGCTTCGTTCTTCAACATCCTAGCGCAGCTCCTGGGCCAGCCGGCGGTGTTGTACCGGCTCCAGCTGTTACCCAGTGTTATGATCGGGATAAGCAAGCTTGGAGTATTAAGAGCGACTGCCATTCAGACACCGTCCGACTCCATATGGTTTATAAAGACATCCATAATGTTCCTCGAAATCACCTCAGGTAATGTAAATGATTAATTTTATTTTCATTATTATAACATGAAAATTACACTATCCTTATTTATAAAATTATTATTTCTCCGCCATAAAATTTGTACATAATTATTTTAAAAGTTTCATAATTGTTGCATTTTTTTTTTTTAATGTCTGACTCAACAATATTTGGGGAAACGAACTGGGTAGTTTCCTTAGGGGCTTTAATTTAATTTAAGGGATAGCCAATTCCGCAAAAAAATCTGCTTGCGTCATTTTACATTCTTGTTATAGCTGTGTTGCAGGAAAGAGGGTATGGTAATCACACAAAAAAATGAGGTATGGGTTTTTTTTATATTTCTTGACGTTTCAAAACCGAGGAATCACAAAAACCAAAATAAGTGGTGGATAACATTCGTATTATGTATTTTACGTGTGTTGGCGTGTTTGAACCCAAATAACTTTTGACTGGATAAACCGATTTTGGTGAAATTGTTTACAGACGCTCTTCTGTAGAATGGAATCTGTTGGTAAAATTTTTGGGTTAATAGCTCCAAAATTAATTTCTTTGGAATCACTGTTTCAAAAACTTTGCAAACATAACTCCACTTTATATTAATTTCAGTACATGCAGGCATAATATTTTACCATTTAAAAAATTTTTTTCCAAAATTTTCCATTTCCCAAAAACCGAAAAACGCTGTCTTATTATTTATTGCATATTTTTTAACCGAATTTCTTTTAAGTATAATAGTAGTGCAAAAGGCCCAAAAAAAGCTTTAAGGGCAACGTTGGGGGTAATAGTGCGTATCAAAGTTTAAAAATATCGAATTTTCTCATTTTTTTAATCATTTTCTTTTAACTAATATACTTTTAACAATAAATATGAATAGTATTACAAAAGAATTTCATTCTATTTCACCTCTCCACTGAAAAAAAGAAGAAATCTTTGGTAACGTTTTATAAGTAGTAAACTTTTCACAGGAATTTTTCTTTTATTGTCTTCCATTTAACATAGTAAACGTAAAAAAATCAAAGAAAATTCTTAGAAGGTGATTTTGGAGGTGGAGGAAGAAAAAAATTTAAAAATCTATTCTTTGAATTTTTTAAACGTTTTTTGAGTTATTTTTTGAGTTATATAACATAATGACGATTCTACAATAAAATTTTATCATAAATTACCCCCATCCCATAAAGAAATCTTAGGTAATTTTTTTTATGTATCAATAATATCTCTCCACTATCGTAACTAAATTACTGATAAACAAAAAAAGATTTTTAATATTTCTGTAAGTATGATACCATTTCTTAAATTTTTTTTTTGCCTACATTACAGATCTGTAAATACAAATTTCTGTCAACCTTTAATTTTAAATAAATTGGTTTGGCAAAAGTCTTTAAATGAAGACCAAGCTGCACTTTCTACATTATTTAACATCGAGTTAAATACATCATCTTTGATCAACTCTCTTATTTGAGGACCAAAAAATATTCCTTCTTTAATTTTTCCTTCTCTTACATTTGGAAATTTCTGCCTGATATACAAAAATCCGGAACTATCCTTCTTCATTGCTTTTACAAAATTTTTCATTAGTCCTAACCTTGATATGGCGAGAGAGTAAAAATATGTTTTTGGGTTCAATTAATGGCTCATGAATAACATTTTGTATTTAGTATAGCCTAACTGCATATCTAACAAAATAGCTATAACTTTCAAATCACTACATATGTTCCAGCTATGTTTTTTATAATTTATTTTTTCAAGAACGTCTTTCATCACATCTTATGTCTCTTTCACATTAATACCATAAGCGATTGGTGTCGAAGGATATTTGTTACCGTTGTGTAGTAGGACCACATTTAAACTATAATTGGACGAATCTATGAAAAGGCGCCAGTCCTCACGTTTATGAACTTGTCCTAAATGCAATATAAGCTCATCAATATCTGTGCAATAAACCAAATTATTTTCATCAATAAAATACTGAGAAAGTTCTTTTTGTCGGCTTCGAAAGTCCGAAATTTTTGTATTTTTTTTAAGTAAATTCAAACCTTCCAATCTTGGTCCTAACAGTTCAGCTTGTCTTTCTGATAAATTTAAATCCCTAACCAAGTCATTTAATTCACCTTGTGTAATAAGATGTGTCTTATTGGAAGATAATTCAAAATCAAAATACATTATTGTCTTCTTCAGTACTGCATGATTCTTCATCGCTGCTTTCAAAACACATTCACAGGTGGCTCAGGAACTGTAATAATTTCACTGTGAGGTATAGGCTTGATTTTAGATTGCAATGAATGATATTTTACAGTATGTTTCGATTTTTTTTAAATTCCAGTCACACTTATTAAACAAAAGTAACAATCGGTTACATGATCCTTTGGTTCACGCCAAATTATAGGTACACCAAATGGCAAAGCCTTCCGTGTACCTTTCAGCCATCCTCTTAAATATACAGAACAATTAGTGCATACTATATGAGGAGCCCACGTCTTATCCTGACCACAAATTTTATACTGAAAGTACAAATGAAATTCCCTTTTTTAATTAAAGATGTAATGTTTTTTTCTATTTGATGTTACAGTAAACTCACCTCGTTCATAACAAAAGGCATCCACATCATTTACACAATTTCAAGGCATTATGACACTGCACTGTTAACAAACTTAAGACAGCAATAAGACTGAACAAAATTAATTCATTCCTAAATCCAGTGCTTAATACAAACAACACAGCTGTGTTTTTAGCTACATGTTTTGGCCTGTTTAGACATGATTCCATCTTCTCCATGAAGGCTCACTCTTCAGTATTAGGTATGATGTCATGTGACTATGAAATGATTTAATTCTTTTTTTAGTATTGTTTATTTATAACTTACAAATTATGTTAACAAAGTTACACAATAAAAAATGAGTTAACAAAATACAATATAGGAGCTTAAAATGCTAACTATACGTTGAAAAAAAATCCTTTAATAAAATTTTAATTTTTTTTAAAAATGGTGGGTTCTAGAAATATTATGAGTTCATATTCGATTTCAGCATCAAAAACAGATTAAAATGATGTATCGCTTGTTAAGAATCAAAAATTATGTTTATCAGTGTAACCAAAGCCAGGAAAGTACTACATCTTTGTTATCAGCTCTTTTCTTTAAATAAATCCTAATATTGTAAAAGATAGCTTTTTAATCTATTATTGATTTTTAGAAATGGTTTTTAGCATTCCACATCCAACGGAAATATTCCGCCTTACACCTACTATCTTGATATATTACCCAGAATGGCCTTTTGAAATAGTAAGTCTCAAACAAGATAAAAGTATTTAAAGACGTTACCTCTTTACTCCACGTAAAATCATTTTTGCATGAACTCTTACCGCAGCAACTCCAGATTTTACTGGATTCTTAGCTCTAAACAGTATGTATGGACAAATTCTTAACAAATACATAAAAAAATAGCTTCCCAAGCTGTATCTTTTACTTTATTCGATTTTAGGGCTTTTGTAATGTGTAAAGAAAATGTTTACTAGGCATATAACCGATTTTTCTCTTTGCTTTTCCTCAATTATGGGAATTTTTGGACCAATGATTTTTCATTAATTGGGCAATTCTCAAAAATATCAGCAATTCTAGGCAAGAATGTTTATAATTAAAAAATAATTATTATGTTAATAAAAGTCATTAAAAAGTACATAAATGATAAGAAATGTGTACCTTCGTTAAAAATAACCATTATACGATGGGAATGAAATATATTAAATAGGAGAAAATCTTTTAAAATAATTTTTTCTACATAAATTCTAGAGAGGAAAAAGTTCTGAAATAGTAAAAAAAATAGTATAAATACCATAATAATAATTTGCCCATAAGACAATGCTGAGAGGTCTTGCGAGAACTGTTTTTCGTCGCTCGTAGTGATGCAAAATAATTTTGCTTAATTTATTAGGAAAATTAAAATAAAATCGAAATTTTAATTAAAATAAAAATATAAATAACATTTTTAATTAATTGCACTAATATGATATTTTTCATTACTTTACAGATTTTCTTACATAGGTGAGAAAAAAATAAACGAGGGTTTTTAAATTTTAAAACCAACTATTCCTGATCATGTAAATGCTTATTTGAAAATAGCCAATGATCAGAAAACTGTTTCTTTACAAATCCTTCACATTGAACGAGAATAGTGAGAAAAAATAGTGGATAAATATGTTCGCCCGTTTCAACAAGCGAAAATTCGAGATAGGTTAAAAAATCAGTTATGTGTATTTATTTATTGTATATTTTAACAGAAAAGTTAGAGAAGAATAATATAAAGCAACCACAATAGATTTTTTTATCGAAAGGAGTAAAATTAAAAATTTATTGGTAAAACCTTAACGTTACTAGTATAGTATCAATTATTGTTATCTGTACAAACTTAAAAATTGTATTTTTTCCACAGCTAAAAAAATAACATAACGGTTTTTAACCAGGTCAGATATCAAGAAATTAATTTCAATTTTTTTTATTCTTCAAGGATTCTGTAAAAAAAGAAATACCAATACAAAATTCGGAAACTCTATTTATTAATGATTTATGCTTTTTCCTTTCATCTTCCGACATAAACATTAAAAATAACTTGACAAATTATAATTTATATTAGAAACTGTTCTACATAATTTAAAATGTTAGAAATTATTATTTTCTAACACGTATATGGTAATCACAAAATATATTTTTCGTTGCACATATAATTTCATGTTATAATCGTATCAGTCATGAAAGCATTGTCAAAAGCAATAATCTGTTGTCATATATACCTCATTAGCATATACATATCGTGGAGCTGTTGTACGTAATTTAATACCATTCGTATCTGTTACAATGTTCTCATAGACTATGCTATTAAAACTTGTCATGGAAAAATATGTTTGGAGAAATAACGTGGTAACTTTTTTATAATCCATATCAGAGAAGAAATTCTTTTCTCGTAATGTTAACTTGTGTGGGCATCCGATCTTTCCCTCTCTCACGCGATCCCACGCGCACGCGCACACACAACACACACACACACACACACACACACGTCAAGTTAACGCGCGTAACCCTAAGAGCCGTCTCTCCTAACAATGAGCAATTTTTTATAATTATTTAATTGTACTAAATTTGTAAAATGTATTACAGAATAAAATGTAGAAAGGTATTACAGTATAATACTTATTTGTTTTAACTAATTTTTTTTTTTGGGTTTGAGAAAGAAACATGTATGATATTTATACTAAATTCTATTTCTTACATAATGTATCTAAATAAAATAATTTGTTTTCAACAATAAGAAAAATAAAATTGAAAACATTTTGTTGATACAGAAACAATATTAATAAATTTTCATTTCTCTAAACAGAATTTCCAGATATTCCACGTACAACAAAGTTTTCTATCCTTTGGAATGAATTTTTAAGTTAATTTTACTGAGGGTACCTCCTCTCCGATCCTGTTATTACGCCAGAAGCTTAACACAACAAGTTAGGGTCCACGACGGCGGGAGGGGATTTCCACGACGATTGCCTGACTGACTGACTTACTGACATACATTTTTTTTTTACTTTTGACTGACTGACGTACTTACTGACTTACATCATATCATACAGTTCCACTTGCACAATAGGAACACACACGTAGGGAACACGTAGAGCTCACCTGTCACTTTAGTGTAGATACCAAAGTGTGTTTTAGCAAGAAGGAGTGGACGTATCCCTGACATTAATATTAATTTGATTCAAATTAATATTGACAAACAAAAATATTTAAAAAAGACAAATAATCATAAAATTAAATAATTAAAACTAACTAAAAAGTCATAAATTTTACAATGAAATTGTCTGATATATAATAAATACGATATTTTTTAGAAATCCTACGAAAAATTTCAGCGTTTTATATAAAGATTGTTCCTATAATTTACGGGGTTTATTTGTTGGATATTCTCAATTGGTCGAGGGCAAAAATTAATTTAAAAGTTCTTTAAATTAAGTCGCAATTAGAAAAATTCTGATCGATTAGGAAAAGTCAGAAATAGAGAGTTCTCTTATTTATCATAAGTTAATATGTTAACAGAGTTACAAGTAACTTAAATGAAGGTTATATACATTGTTCGTATTTAACTTATTTGCTTGTGTTTAATATGGAAATTGTTAGACTTACAAATTATTTACTGTAGGTTATAAAGGGTTATCACAAATGATATCTAGATATAAATAATAAACGTGAATTATAATTCGTAGGTGAGAAGTATAAATCATGTATATGATCTGCTCCTTATTTTGGTAGTTATAAATTTTGGTTTTAAGATTTCAATGGAAATATACATTTAGACCATCCCTGAATCCATTTTGACTAGTTTCCGCGTGATGTCTGTAGGTACGTACGTCTGTTTCTGGCATAATTCAAAAACTATTAGCAATAGAATGTTGAAATTTTGGATTTAGGATTGTTGTAACATCTAGTTGTGCACCTCCCCTTTTGATTTCAATCGACTGGACAAAGTGTCCAAAAAAGCCCTAAATCCAATTTGGATTGTTTCTTAACTGCACTAATAAGCTCTGATTGAGAGCTTTTCAACCAAATATCTATCATAAGTGGTACTTATTTTCATTGGTTCCAGAGTTATAACCAAATAAAATTTTAATTAATTAAATATTTGGATCTTACAAGGGGAAGTCACATTGGTACAAATCAGACTTCTAACTTCGAAATTTTCCAACTTCCAACTTTTTTTTTAATTTAGATATATTGATTTATTAATATTAACCTCCGATTGTAAAAAAAAATTACGATAAAAAAATAATTCAATAATAACAATATTGAAAAAATCTGAAAAAATATGTGAATTTATTAATGAAATAAAATTTTATGTATTTTCATTTTAAAAAAATTTGTATATGTAATTTAATAGGCGTACAAGGAAGTCATGTGGTGTCCACATCAGATTCTTTTGATTTTTGAAAATGAAGAAATTTGCATACAGATATATAAAGAGAAATAAAGTTTTATTTGGTTTTTTAGAATTTTTGATTCTAAATGATCACCGAAATGAAGGTATGAATATTTAATTCGATTAATTTTCTTCAAAAAAAAAAATAAAGTATAAAAATTATTTTATGGAATAAAACATTTTATTCTTACTGCAATCTTAACGATTGAGGCAAGCCATGTAAGAAATAAGTCGCTTTCAAAAATGGATTAGACATCAATAAGCATACTGCATTATTCTATACACTATATGTTGCGCATAAGCATAGTAACCGAATAATATTCCTTCGTTCGAGTGGTCCAATTATTCTATTCATTATACAGATAGATTGGTATTATGTACTTCATTACACTTAGTGAAAGCAATTTTATGTTGTTTTTATTTATCTTAAAAGTTTCACTTTTCAGAAAATTTAAATGTTTCTTGCATCTCACATAATTTACATGTATCGATGAAAACTTAGGAAATATAATGTAAAGTAGCAAATTACGGCAAATTTTCTTAAGATATTAAATTAGGATTATGCAGTAAATACTGCCTTTGTTCAGTATGATCGAACGAAATTTTGCTATATAATTAAAAGCAGAAAAAAAAATTAACGAAAATCTCCTCTTGACCTGAATAAATCAAATCATCTACAGAAAATCAATCAATCCAGTTTTAACAGTACTGTTGCATTAGCAGAAGGTTAGATAAAAACTCAATTTAAAAATGCTACACATCTAAATATTTTTCTTTCCTGTGTTATATAATAAAAATATCTATTCACTGAATTTGAAGTAAAATATTCTACCTCACTTTCGACTGGACAGTTTAAAAAACTGCCTTTTTATTCATTAATAAATTGAATATAGGCTAATTAAAGACTAATTACAAATTACGAATAAGTAAATCAAAAGTTTTCTGCACTTTTTTTTTGTAAACATTCTCTTATATTTTCTACCACTTAATTGAAAATAAAAAGAAAACATTAATGAAACTGCATATTACGTATTATGAATTAATTAAATTGCTCAAATAGATTGTTTTAAAATTAATTAAATTGTTAGATTATCTATTATATATTGAAAAGATATTTTCAGTTATATTTAATTTATTTTAGAAAAAAATGAAAACTTAATATTTTAGCTTGCTTTACATCGCCGTAAAATCAATCTATCAGTTTTATAATACAAGAACTATTTTTTTAGCTTAAAACTAATATTTATAAATGTGACTTTTCCTGTTATTTGTAGTCCACTTTTTTTACAATCAAGCAAAATAAAAAAATTCTGACTTACAAAATGTATTTCCGGAAAGATAAGATGAATAAAATAAGTAATAAAATGCCTCATCTCGAACCAATCGAACCTGAACCTGAACGCGCGCGCGCGTTTGTGTGTGTGTGTGTGTGTGTGTGTGTGTGTGTGTGTGTGTGTGTGTGTGTGTATAAGCTGCAGAATTTTGTATTAGAGTGAATTAATATCAAATAATAAAGTTTAAAGAGAAGTATAGAGTGGGAGGTATATAATTTTCTAAAATATATCATGTTCTAACAGGGAAAATATAATAATAATAAACAGGGCTTTTAACGAGATAGTATTTAAAAAAGAACATGTTTGATTAAAGCGTGGCATTGAGAAAGAGTAAAATATCGTTGATAAACTTAAAGCGAAATAACCCAGAAATATAAAATATTACTGAAAAGTATAAATAAATTTTTACTACGGAATATATTAAAAACATCAAGAAATAAAATAAAGCTAAACCGGTCCAATTTTATGACTAATTTAATTATGTATATACGAATATAAAAAAATTAAATTATTATTTTATTTGAGGAGGAAATATACTAGAAATGAAGACTGAAATTTATATATGTTCTCCACTGTTAGAGCTTAAATCGTTACAAGTGTTTTATATCCGTGTATTTTTTAGCAGATAATTGCATTTAATTCTTTGGTATATTTTTTGACTGTTTAAAATTTCAATAACTACTATAAAAGACTGTAGATGAGATGACATGAGGTACCTAATTATTCCCAAAATTGCGCAGCAATTCTCAAAACTAACACGTATCCCAGGCCAGATTTAACGTAGAAATGTGGAGTAAAGTAATTCCTTCACCGACCCAACTGTTAACCATCATAAACTACCGAAATAGAAGTTATATTCAGTCTTATAAGTGGATGAATTTACTTTGTTCACTTACGACTGAATAGTGAATAACATTACTTTTAATAGGAAAAAAAGATTGTTATTATAACCCGCAAATACTTTAAAAAACACATCTATAAGATGGATACACAATTCACAAGAATAGTGTAATACGTAATGTATTATCTCGTACAACAGATAATTTTTACCATTTTGTAGAAGATGGTGCATTATATACAGTGTTGGAAGAATACCAACAAAGTATTTCAGTTATTTGATTAGATTTCGTTTTTAAAACGGATACATTAGTATATCATTAACGTATATTAGTGTGCTATTTCAGAAATTTGTATTACCCAGTTAAATTTTATGTTGTTTATTTAACAAAAGTGAAATCTACAATGTCTACATTATTAATTATTAATTACATTATTAATTACATTAATAACGTTTACTATAATGTAGGGAATTAGTATTACATATTTTATTGTAGTTATAGACTTTGTCGAAGGCATTTAAAAATCTAGGAATCTATCTAAGATAACGTCAGCTAATTTGAATCATTGATTTTTACTTCCTTGTACGAGTAAAAAAAAGTATTGTGATCACAGAAAATGTCGATTTTCAAATTTCAACGGAAATATCCATTTTCACCATCCCTAAATCCATTTTGACTAGTTTCGGCGTGATATCTGTACTTACGTATGTATGTACGTACGTACGTATGTATCTCGCATAAATCAAAAATAGTTAGTCGTAGGATATTGAAATTTTGAATTAAGACTGTTGTATCACCTAGTTGTGCCCCTCCCCTTTTGACTGCTACCAACTGGACCGAAAGTGTCAAAAAAAACGTAAAATCCAAGGAATTTGGATTTTGGACTTTTTGTTAACTGCAGTAATAAGCCCTCATTGAAACCTTTCCAACGATATATAATAAGTTGTACTTTTCAACGATAAGTGGTACTTATTTTCATTGGTTTCAGGGTTTTAGTCAAATGAGATTTTAATTAATGAAATATTGGGAACTTACAAGGGGAATGCACATCGTTTCAAATCAGACTTCATCTCCTTTCTTTTTATTAAATTTTTTTTTAATTTAAATATACGATTTATTAATAATTATTAACCTTTGTATGTAAAAAAAGTTTTACGATAAATAATAATTCACTAATAAAAATTAAAAAAATTTCAGAAGTTATTAATGAAATAAAATGTTATCTACTTTTCATTTTAAAAAATTGTATATATGTAGGCATACAAGGAAGTCACGTGATGTCCTCATCAGATTTTTTTTATGTAGATCGAATCCAATGTTTTTGATATTTACTCTTTAGCTTGATTTAGTTAACAGTTTTAGTATTTATTATGAACAATTAGATGACGCATACCATGTAATTTACCAATCCGCAAAGTAGACCATGTGTTTTTTTTTAATTTTAAATATAATCGCTCCCCGGCCCATTATGAATCTTCTCAATCCGCCACTGCTAAACAGGAAAAAAAGATGTACTACTCGTATGAACATTCTGAATAACTTCATCTAAATATTTTCCCACGTAAATCTGGAAGAGTATTTTCATACTTAATTTCATTGAAATAAAAAACAAGCTCCAATCAATAAACTTTTTTTTTAAGAATTGTACTAAAATAAACATATAAACTGACAGATTATTTTTCGTTTTATGACAAATAATAAATTAGGCGCTACGTTTGCTTACTCATCTTTCTAATAACAAGATACGTCATCGCGAGATAAAACGTTAAAAGTATAAAACCAAATACCAATTTTTTTGTTCAGTAATTTGTACAGTATTAAAACGTCATATATTTTCCTTTTTTTTTCTTTGGTTTCAAGTTTCTGTCAAGATGTGTCATGTAATGTGTTTTCGCTTAGTGCCTTTATGATTGATAATTATGTTTACTTTTTCGAATACGATTTTAAAGTAAAATGTTATTATTGTTGATTTCAATGTAATTTAGATTTAAAATATATATTATATTTAAAAATATATTTATATTATATATATTTAGAATTTAATTAAAAGACATATTTTAAAAATTTTAATAATTTATTTTTTTTTTTTAATTTTTAATTGACGTAATGACATTTTTGTAGGCCATTTTGGTTTAAATAATCAAAACTTAATTTTTTTGATACCGTTTTGATTCTTTCGCTATGACCTTTAAAACTAGATATCACATGACCATATGTCCCATTTAAAATTCTTGAGCCACCTCCGCCCACTCCCTGAAGGCCGAATACTTTAAATTACGACTTACTGAGTTAGCCTGTATTATCAGAGAAAATTTCCAAGAGAATTGGGATATCTCAAATAAAAAAGAAATTAAAGGAGAACGTACTACCATAGTACTGTTTGAAACAAACATCGCTTGGCCACCGTTTTGGATTGGGCGATCAGAATTTAGTTTTAATTGTTAATTTTTCTCGCTTCATCAAGCTCTTTAAATGATATGAGAAATTATCTCTAAAGTAAAGACCGTTTCATTGTATAAAAACTTATTCTGAAAACTTTATATATATTTTTCTTTTCTCTTAAACTACATACATTATACTACTCCTTTATATAATCGTCACATGAATTAAGACATTTATAGTAGCAATACACCAAATTCAATACACTCTGGTCGTATTCTTCTGCCGCCAGTCCATTTAGCCACTGTTGAACAGGATTTTTAATTTCGCCATCTGCGAATTGCTTACGTCTCAAAAATTCCTTCAATTTCCCAAACAAATGGTAATCAGAAGGAGCTAAGTCCGAACTATATGGTGGGTGATCGTAAATTTCCTACCCAAATGTTCTCAGTAAATTCACGTGTCGGACCCGCAATAAGTGAATGTGAGTTATCGCACAGCAGGACGACGCCGTCGGTCAGCCGCTCACGTCACCGATTTTGAACTGCGCGCCGTAACTTATGTAGAGTTTCGCAGTTGGCTTTTGCATTATTAGTCGTTACATGTGACATGAAATTAATCAGCAGTATGTCCAACCGATCCCAAAAGACTGTGGTTATCAGTTTGCATCCAAATAGCTGCGGCTTGACCTTTGTCGGTCTGGTTGGTGATTGAGAATGACTCCATTCACTTGACTGCCGTTTTCCCTCTGGCGTGTAATATGAAATCCATGTTCCATCGCTGGTAACTATTCATTTGAATTAAGGAACTCATCCATCACCTTTATCTGTGTAGCGTATCAAAAATTCCAAAGCAGATCCCATTCGGATTATTTTATGACATCCCGTTAGGACGTGGGGCGCCCAATGTGCACAAACCTTTCTGAAGCTTAAATTTTCATAAACAATGCGACCGATAACAGGTCTTGAAACATCCGGAAAAGGAAGGGCCAAATCGGAAATCGTTGAGCAACGGATCTTTTCTGATTTCATCATCGACGCATTTCAACAAGTCCTCGGTGATTATCGAGGGCCTCCCCGAACGTTCTTCATCACGCATATTAATTCTGTTGCTTCTAAACCTTTCACACCATTTTCGGATGTTTCTTTCATTCATTACATTATCACCGTACACAGCAACCAACTGATTATGAATTTCAGCCGGTTTAACGTTTTGATGGTTTAAAAAACGTATGCCTCCACGTATTTCACACTCAGAGGTAACATGGATTTTCCTATTCTTTTTAAAACGTAATAACTCACACGTAATCAAAGATACTATAACACGACAATTTAAAGATAACAATGCAGTGTGTACATTACCAGCGTGACCATGAACGACGTTAGCCTTCGCCAACCTTATGGAGAGAAATTTCCCAGCGATCTTTACTTTACAGCTATCCCTTGTATATCAAATGACCATTAGTACCATTTAAATTTATTTTTTTAAGTTCCCTCCCACACCCACCCCCACCAGAAAAAAAATCGAAAAGAGATAAAAGTATACAATCATTGAAACAGCCTCTCGGTACAAAGGAGAATGCCGCAAATCGCATCCAGTTCTCTCAATTGTGAAAAACGTTAGAGAGGAGTGTAAACTTTTTAGCCACCTGGTATTATATTATATTTAAATTATTTTTTAATTGAAAAGCATATAAAAAATAAATTCATTAGACTGAAAAATCATTTATTGAATAACATTTTAAGATTATTTAATAAAAAGTTAGATTTTGCTTTCTTTATTTATAAAATAAGCTATTTATTTTATTATTTAATCTAAAACAATATATTATTTCATTCTATACCATCATTGTTGTTTAAAATTATATTATAAATCTATTGTAAATTTTAAAATATACGTGCTTTTCATTAATGATCGTATAATAATAATAGTCTGCGTTGCGTAAAATTTATTGATCAGTCGTGTTGTGATATATGCAGTTTTTCTCCCATATTTTGTCAGCCAATGTTATAACTGACGTTTATTAAATTATGAACTATAATAAATCAAACATTTTCAAAAGCTATAATATAATAATTTTCACTCTTTTTTTTTCTTTTTAAAACCCTTTTATTATTTTTTTTTATGTTTTTAAATTTTCATGTTTAAAAATATCCAAAGGATTAAAAAAGGTCCTATTTTTGTTACTGTTATTATCATCACTCGTATTATTAGCCTAATTAATTTATATATTGATCAGCTATATTGTTTCCAAATAAAATAATCTCATGTTTAATTTCTAGAAAGAGTTTGGAATTTACCATTATAAAATCATTATAGACAATATAAAATAATTGTTTTTTTAAACAAATAGTTTTTTAAAATTATCAATTTTTAAAAAAAACTATTAAATTTTTTTTAACTCGGGACTTCTTTACCCGTAATTTGAAATTGATTTTGAAATTTAAAAAAAAATCTTTTTTAAATATTATTAATTTGTTTACCGTTTTAAAAATCGGTTTTATGTATTTTTTAGATGTATTTTACTTGGAACTTTTTTGTTGAATTTTTATTTCAAATAATGGTAAAGAGTAAGTTTAAAAAATTTAATGCAAGTCAAATTATAAACGATTTCTTTTAAAGATGATTAAAATGCATTTCGAAGATCGCAACTTTTACTATTTCTATTTATGGACATTGTACATGTTATGACGTCTTAAATGCGTTTTTTTTTTGTTTTTTTTACTTCCTTGTACGAAGTAAAGGACATATTGTGATTGCGAAAAATTTCGGTTTTCAGATTTCAACCATCCGTGAATTCATTTTGACTAGTTTCAGCGGGGACGTCTGTACGTGCGTATATATCTCGCATTAAACGATTAGCCGTAGGATATTGAAATTTTGGATTTAGGACTGTTGTAATATCTAGTTGTGCACTTCCTCTTTTGATTACAATAACTGAACCAAAATTTTCCAAAAAAGCCCAAAATCGAAAAACAAAAATTAATTTTGGACTTTTTCTTAACTGCAGTAATAAGCCCTCATTGAGACCTCTCCAACGATATATAATAAGTTGTACTTATTTTCATTGATTCCAGAGTTATAGCCAAATAAAATTTTAATTAATGAAATATTTGGATCCTACAAAGGGAAGGCACATCGGTTCAAATCCGACTTCATCTACTTTTTTTTAACTTAAATATTTTTATTTATTAATAATTATTAACCTCTGATTGTAAAAAAATTATACGACGAATAATAATTCAATAACAAAAAAAAAAGAATATCAGAAGTTATTAATGAAATAAAATTTTATATGCTTTTCATTTTAAATAAATCTGTATACGTAATGTAATAGGCGTACAAGGAAGTTACGTGCCGGTCTCCATGGCTAGTGTTAACGTAAAGCCAGTTATTTTTACACGGATTTGAATACTAGATGGTGGATACCGGTGTTCTTTGGTGGTTGGGTTTCAATTAACCACACATCTCAGGAACGGTCGAACTGAGAATGTACAAGAATGTACACTGTAGCACATTCTTCACTGTAGTACTGAGAATGTACACTTCATTTACACACATACATATCATCCTCATTCATCCTCTGAAGAATTATCTAAACGGTAGTTACCGGAGGCTAAACAAGAAAAAGAAAAGAAAAAAAGTGTTAACGTCTCAGCCTTTCATCCAGAAGTCCCGGGTGCGAATCCTGGTCAGGCATGGCATTTCCGATCATACTTTTGAACTGTTTTATAGTCTATAATTTCTTTTAATAATCAAATTTTCTAACTGTAATGATTTCATTCAACTCGAAGTAGTAGTTTTGAAGTATATAGAATATACCAAATATTCATAACTTCTACAGATTATTGAAATCATCTCTTCTAAAAAGAAAGTTTTAAAGCTCTGAAAATGTGTAACACTGTATACTGACTAATCCATAAATTTTATTATTAAATTAACAATAAGTTTTACAATAAAATTGTTATTGTAAATAGTTATATAATTGTTTAAACCTAACCACGAGTACTTAAAATCTTTACGAGTTCCAAAAAAAAATAATTTTTTTTCAACTCTGCGTTTAAATAAAAGAAATTAGTTATTTGTGATCCTAAATCTTTGTTTAGTATACTAAGATCGATTTTTCGTATATATTTTTTTATCGACTGGTTCAGAAAGAAATCAATACAATCATATACTGAATATAACTATATAGTATCATATATTGATACTATATATTGTACTGGTACTATATGGTCCATATAGTATCAATACAATGTACGTCAGATTAATATTTTGTTTTTTTTAAATTGAGATTAAATAGTATTTTAGTGGTAAAAAACTTTTATTTTAAAAAAGAAATCCTCTAGGTGCGGTAAATAGTACAAATTTATTCTATTCAATAAACAGTGAACTCAGATTCTATTAAAATTTTATATAGTCCTAAAAACAGTTTTTGTGTAATCCAATTTTGGTTATTATGTCTGTTTACTTTTCACTACTCTATATACTATAACGTAGAATAATATAAAAAAAAGGCTTGCTCCCTTGCTCCATTAAAAACTGTTAAAAAATGTGAATGGATGTGTGTGTGTGTGTGTGTGTGTGTGTGTGTGTGTGTGTGTGTGTGTGTGTGTGTGTGTGTGTGTGTGTGTGTGTGTGTGTGTGTGCGTGGTACTTTGCTTGATATATCAGCAGGATAAACAGATAGTAAGTGAATATCATGAAATTTACTTTGGTTTTTTATGAGGAGCAATATGTTTTTAAATTTTTAATAATTTCGAAACCGAGCTTTAAGGATCAACTAAATTTATTTCAAGGAATTTTTTACCTGATTAACATCTCGGCTACTTTTTTTTACCCTAACCTAAAATAATAAAAGGAGTTTCCTGTCCTTTGACCTCAAAGAGTAAAAAATTGATGAGATTGATCTTAACAAAAATAAATTTTATGAATGAAGATTACTGCTAATAGTATGTTCGAACTGTTAGTACAATTTTTTTTTTATTTGAGTGTGGTTGAAGTACAAAATATACTACAAAGAAATGGGTTTCCGGTTTTTTTTTGGTTTTTTTTTTTAATTTCTCTACGTTTCTAGATCCCTTTACTTCAAATAATTGAAAATAAAATTAGTGCGCATTTCTGTAAGCATACATATGAACTTTACTGAACGTAACTGGAACGGTACGTATAATCATGATAGTTTGTATAACGTGGATACATGAAACATAAATTCCATCAAGTTTTTAAGAAAATCCGATAAATCTAAGGATTTTAGATTAAATACAACCGAAAAAATTCTGCAACAGGTTGCTAGCCTTTTTATTAAGAAATATATATCGTAAAATAATTATTTTTTCAGTAGTTTATTAAAAATTACTAGCTGATATTAACTTTACATGCATGTAAATAAATAAAACAGATTATTGAAATATATATATATATATATATATATAAAGAGTGTGCCATATAAAACGCAACCCAACCTTATATTGGTAGGTATTGAAATAATAAAAAGGCATGTGTAAATGTAGATGTAATTTTTATTATTACCATCCATTACCTTACATTTAGAGTAAATGTTGGAAGCGGCCGCCATCTTCTTGAATACAAGCTTCAATTCTTATTACAGCTTTTCTTGCAACTTTTTTCAAAGTTTATGGCTGAATATTTAATACAGCTTGTTCAATATTGACTTTCAATTGTTCAAGTGTTCGTGGTTTGTTGCTGTAGGCTTCTTCTTTGAGGTAATCCCGTAGAAAAAAATCCGCCGCAGTCAAATCTGAAAATCTTGGTGGCCACAAGCCTCGACCGATAACACGATTGCCAAAGAATTCCTCAACGAAATCAAAAGTTGAACCTGGTTAGTGCGATATCGCACCGTCATGTTGTAGTCAGTAGTGTCTGTCTTTCTCTTCCAAGAGTGCGATGAACTGAAATAAAATATCCTGATATCGTTCTGCATTAATGGTGTACTCGAAAAAAATAGGACCGATTATTTTCTTCCGCGATATCGCGCACCCGTGATAAACGTAGAGATTTTCAGCACTCCAAATTCTACTGTTTTTGCTGTTTACGTAGCCATCCAAATGAAACCGTGCTTCATCTGTGAAAAATAACGAATCCATAACATTAATTCCCTCACGTAGAAATCGACGGAACCGTTGACAATATTGTAGCCGTTTTTCTTTGTCGGGCTCAAGAAGTCGATGAACCGTTTGAATGCGATAAGGTCGTAATTGTAATCGTTTGGTCGCCCGATGAACAGTTGATTTAGTCAAATTAATTTCAGCAGACAAACGTCTGATCGATTTATTTGGCGAGGCGAGTAATCGGTCTTTGATTTCAGTGACTGTATCTGTATTCAATACTGACGCAGATCTTTTGTATTCCTTGTTAACAGAACCGGTCTCTCTAAATTTTGCGACTAACCTTAATACTGATGTTTTGTTAGGAGCTGGTTTATCTGGATACTTATGGCGAAACAAATCTTGCACTGCAACCACTGGTTTCGTACTGAAGTACGACTCAACAATGAAAACACGTCCATCTAGCGAAAACACCATCTTGTCTCTAGCAATACACTGAACGTTATGATTGCATTGTTATTACTATCGGTAGTGTTCTACTGCGTCGCCGCGATGTTCAGATGTTGGACGAGTCCATTTCAGTAACGAGTAGTAAGCTTGACTTTGAAATTTCATGGATGAGTGATTGCGTTTTAGTGGGTCATGCGTTTTATATGGGACACCTGTATATATATATATATATATATATATACATATACATACATACTCGTATAAACACGTGACAAGATTTTTTTTTTTAAATCCACCTTTGAATTTGTTTATTAAATAGTTTTTCTTATGCTAATAATTTAAATATTTTTTTACAATCGACTTAGATTTGTTTTAATCTCTTATCACAATAAAATTACTTACTTTATCTAGCATTAAAGAATTTAATTGCTGTTCTAGTTACTAGAATAATTTTCAGAACATCAAACAAATGTCTGTATAAATTATTTTGTTTCATCCTGCTACTTAATAAAATATTGCCACACGTTATCGCTACACGTATGATTAAATAGTCTAGCAAATTAAAATTTTCTCGTAATTGAATACACAGTTATTACTGATGATAAATGTACTAATAAATGCAAATGAAATTTTCATTCTAAATGCAAATATAATTTCGTTTACAATTAGCATTATACTGTTTAATATTGCATAAGTATTTTCGTTTTGTTTTCTTGATTTTAAATTATTAATTATAATTAATACGTTGCTACCAACTAAGTGTACCTGATTCTGTTTTCTTTGTAGTGCTTCAAGTTGTACAAGTTCATTATTATGAGATATTATTAATGTTTTTCCCACAAAAAAATAAAAAATATTTTTTACGAAAATTATTTCAAATTTCAAATATTGTTCCTTGATATTTTCTTTAAAATTTATCCTAGACGAGTAAATACTGAAAACCTATTTCCCTTAAAGAAGGGTAAGTTCCCGTTAAATTCTTGAGGAGTTAACCTCCACAAATCTTCCCCGAGGTCCAAAACCTCTCCACTTTTTCTACAGAAGTTTGAATTTTTATTGAATTTTTTTTTTTAATTTTTATATCTTTTTTGTGCCAACGGACTTTAAAAGTTTAACAAAACCTCAATCGATTACGTAACAAAAAACTTATTCACCAAGAAAGATGAAGAACCTCATTTGAAATTAAAAAAAGAAGGTTTTCTAGAATTTTTGTTATATTTTTATATTTTATTTTTTTGTCTTTGTGTAATGATAGTGTTAGTTACCACCCTGTGATACCTAAGATAGAAATTTCAACTATGCAGCTGAATATGACATTAATGACAAAGTGATTGGACAAAGAGCATCGAATTAATATCATCTAGGTCATCAGGCCTACGCTTATGAACTTGAGAAAAATTAAAGTATACATAATAAAATCAAAACGGAGGAACGAACTTCATTAAAATTTCTATTGCTGTGGGAAAAATTAATTTAGATCATAAATTATATTATGTGAAATAGTTTTCGTCAAACTCTTATATCACAAATAGAAGAAATTTTAAATATTAGTTTTAAGTGTTAATTTAATACAATGTTTTGTAACTTTTTAGCGACCCGGTACCAATAGAAATTTATAATTCATAAAATAAAATAATTATGGAACATAGTGAAGAACGTTCTTTACAAGGTCTGTTTAACTTTCTTCTACTTCTTTTTATATTAGGAAAATTGTCCTTTGATAGGTTTATACTGTACGTTTTCCATTTTTCTCGATTTTGAGCTCTTCCTTCATTGCCTTTTGCTTTTTCCCTTCATAATATCTGTACGGATTCCAAACCTTTTTCTTCCACTTCCCCTTTCTTTCCTTCCTACAACTTTTTTCTCAAACCTTATATACCGAATACAATTTCTACGCATGGTATACCCCAAACAAGATATTTTTCTCTTCGTTAAATTATATTCCTTACCGATTCTTCGTACCTACTACCTCATTTGTCCTTTCAAGAGATTAACAAACTACTTTTTTCCTTCTTTTTGACCATCCATTACTCTGATCCAGAAATAGCTAACACGCTTCACACAAATCTTTGCTTAATTATTATAACAATGTTTAAAATTATCTGTAAATATGTTAAGGAACATTTTGGAGTATTCATATTTTTGAATTCCGAGAGATGGATTCGTGCTAATAATTATAAAAAGAAGATAATTTATTGAAAATATAGATTTAAAAGAATATTTTATATTAGTAATATAGATTAAAGTATCTATAGAATAATTTAAAATAAATCAAAAACATCTGATTAAAAAATTAAGTAAACAAACAACCTCTTTTTTCAATCAAAAGAGAACTTCTATAATCTGATTGTACTTGACCAAGATTTAATATTACATGCGTAAGCGCATTTGAAATATTAATTTTTCTGAAGGATCTGTAAAAAAGAAAACCGGATAAACATGCTATATATATTCAGGAATTGAAATAAATAAGTACCACGAAGTAGGACAGATATTCATTCTTTTGAAATATTTATGAAGCCTATCTTAAATCCAATATATAAAGTACTGCCAGTGCTATGGACTGTTATTCAGTTTTCTTTTTTAAATTATTCAAAGTTCTGAAAGAACGTCAATATGAAGGAAAAACATTATACACTTTTAAGTTTCTACCAATCATTAATTTATTCATTCATTACTTTTATTCAGTATATTTTTATTTATGAATGAGGTGTAACTCGAACCATCAAGATAAAGTTGTAAATTTTATTTATACTCTCAATAAAGAAGTCATATTTTTATATTGAAAAAGTTCTTAAAACTTCGTTTTAAATTAATTTTGTATACGTATTAAATTTAATCTACTACTTCATTCATTACCTTTTTTTTTAAGTAAAAGTATCTCTACAATACAAATAAAACATTGAAATTAAAAAAAGTTGGGAATTTAAATAACTGGTTTTTCAATCGAAATCAAAGATTAACTTGAAAAAATATTTGTACTACTTAAAAAAAAAAAAAAAAGAAGAAAACGTAAACTGATAATCAGATACCAATTTTCTACGTTAATACTGACAAAATATTTTACACATTAAAATAAAATCAATTTGATTAAAACTAAAATAATTTGATTGAACTGAAACTGAAATAATTTTGAAACAAATTCTAGAATTTAAAATAAGGAAAGAAAATTCATACAAACATATCTGTAAACTTCTGTTAAGTTTTTTGTTATGCCGGCCTGCATGGCGCGAGTGGTAGCGTCTCGGCTTTTCGTCCGGAGGTCCCAGGTTCGAATCTCGGTCAAGGATGGAATGGCGAAAAAAAAAAACGGTTTGTTATGTTTTATTTTTAACTATTAGACCCGGCAATATATATATATATATATATATATATATATATATATATATATATATATATATAGCAATAGCGAAGCAATATATATATAGACAGAGAGAGAGAGAGTTTAAATGAACACAATTGAAAATTTGATAAAAAAATTAAAAAACTGAACTTCGTAAATTTTACCTTTCACTTATTCTCCTTCCCCTTTTCCCTTTCCAACTTCTCCCTTTCACCCTTCTCCCTCGATCCTTTCCAAGTTTCCTTATTACCGTTTCCCGTTTTCCCCTTTTCTCTTTCCACCTTTTCCCCGTTTTCCATTTTCCTCTTTTTCCATTTTGTCCGCGCGTAAATCGGTCCATTAGTTTTTTGATCTTTAGCGAACATACATACGAACATGCCATATATATATATATATGTATAGAATAAAAAAGTCTGTTTGTATATTTGTTTGTTTGTTTCGTAAATATCTCGACACCGGCCCCACCTAGCGGGTATAGTTTATGCAAAAATATTTCATTTCACGTAACTAATATTCATATTCTATATATGAACCAAATCGGTCCATAAATATATTTTTTCTAAATATCTCAACCCCAGCGCTATCTAGCGGGTTCATTTTTACAGAGATAATTCTTTCCATGTAAGTAACTTGTATTCTGAATATGAGGCAAATCGGACCATAAATACAATTTTTCGAAATATCTCGACGCCAGCGCCACCTAGCGGGTCCAAACTAATTCATAAACCTTCCCTTGCATGCGTCCAACCATTCCCCAAAGTTTCATTGCTATCGGATGAACGGTTTAGGAAGGCATAAGAGACATACAGACAGACAAACATTCATTTTTATATATATGCATAATAGAATTTGATTTTTTTTCGTGAACTTTTATACATCAATTTTCTCATAATAAAATCTATACAAGTATTGATAATAAAATTTACGCATTTAATAGTTATTATACTTCAAACCACAAAAAAAGTGTTTTTCTATCACCGAGTTTTTCTATTTTACGTTGGACATCGTTAAAATTACGGGAGATATAGTTCTGGGACCTGTTTTATTCAATTTTTCAGGTCAATAAACATAATAAATAACCAATTTTACCTCTTATATAATACCGTAAAAATTTCTATATGATCTCTTTTCAATCAGAAAGGATAAAAACCTCTCAATCACCAATTCAGAGATGTGCTTAAATCGTAAATTCAAAAATCAGTCAATCAATCGAAAACGATAATAATAGAAGAATTAATAAATAAGAACTTTTACCCGAAAAAATCAGTTTTTCTGGATATCAGATTAAAAAGATACCCTAGAATTTTATTTTTATTATTACTCTAAGCAGTAAAGAATAAAAAGCGAATAACCTCTTTAATAAAATAAAACTGATTATATTGTCTATCCATCTAAGAGATTAGATGAGGTTTTAAGTAAAATATACCCTCAGGTTTTCATCTTATTTTGCGTAGCAGTGATAATGTTAATTACAGTATTCATAAAAATCTATGACCACCTGTTCTCCCTTTTGTCCTTTTTAAGTCGTTCGTTGTTTACGATTGCTAATAAAATTAAATAGTAGTAATTACAACAATATAAGTGAATAAAAACTCGGTGTAATTACTAGAAGTGAATTATGTTGAAATGTTCTTTTTGTAATTAAAGTTTGTCTTTAAGAATGTTCCTTCAAAAACAAATAAAGAATACCATAATAACAGCACTTTTGTTTTTATATTTATAGGAATCGATTACGTTGTACTATAAACATTAATGCACCCTGTTTTCTTTCCTCCTTCTTATTTTTTTCTTTCCCTTCGCCTAATTGATTTAGCTTCTTCTTTTTTTTTTCTTTAGCTTGATTTATTTTATAGATTCATTTCTATAATAAATGTTGTTATGACTTACATCAAATGATACTCGCTTTCAACTCATCTGTTAACAAGTTGTATTGTGTTCAGCTATCTCTCCTTAGAACTTAATATTCTCTTTTATATTTTACATTCATCTTCTTCTTTTCAGTTTACCATGCTCTATATGTTTACATTCACTTACTTCTCATTTTTTATTTGTTTTATGTATGCAAATTATATAATTCCCATCTTTTTTAAATCAGATTATCCAGTTAACTTCATGTACTATTTATTTATTTTCTATCATATATTATTTGTTTCTTAAGTACACAAATTTTATTCGTTGAGATTGAGTAAACTCTTCTCGTCATTTAAGCAACGAATTAAACAGTAATTTAATTGCATTTATTTTTGGCCGTACATTCAATAATAAAAATATAATTGGGTTAATCATATCATTCGTAATACATTTTCATCATACATATATGAAATGTCATTTTTCGAACAGCCCAGCTGAGGTAATATGACACCAGGAAATAATTGATGATTGATGTAATTTATCTGTAATATATATGTAACCTTGATGAGTACGGAAGCATGATACTTAAAGATAAAGATAATATATGATTTCAGTTAATTTCCACGAATGTATTGTTGATATTTTTATCGGATGAAAACGATCCTTGAAATGCCATAACAAGAATTACTGTCCAGTGATTGGGGAGATCTATTTACACATAATATTAATCTTTATTCCACAAAATAAAAAGATTATAAATGAAAATAAAATAATTTACAGTTATAAATTGTATTTATGAAAAAGGGGAAGTTTTGTCAGACTTCAAAAAAAGTGTTATTGTCATGATACCAAAGAAAGCAAGAGCAGATAAATGTGATGAATACAAAACAATTAACTTAACTAGTCGTGCATCAAAAATCTTAACTAGAATTCGTGCAGAAGAATTGAGAGGAGAATGGAAGACGTGTTAGGAGAAGACCAATTTGGTTTCAGGAAAAGTATAGGGACAAGGGAAGCAATTTTAGCGCTCAGATTAATAGTAGAAGGAAGATTAAAGAAAAACAAACCAATAACAACCAATCATAAATTGATAATGAAAACCTTTTAGTCTTCTGTGGATTTAAATTCCACTTGGTAAATGATTAAATATTTTTGGACCTAAATATGAATAAAAGCATTTAAATAACTCAATCCTTGGCCTAGGAGGAACTACTCTATCCGCTTGCCGCAAAGGCCTCGTAACCAAAGAACCAAGAATCCTATCCTGTTTATAGCCTTCATAATATGTCATTAGTAGTATTCTATAGAAATACATATGACGCAGTGCCAAGATCTTAAGGCCTCTGAATAATGGGAAGGATTCATGCCGTCTACCTTTACCCAATATTATACGTACTACATGCTTCTGAGCAATATAAACAGATCTAAAAACATAACTGTTAATGAAAGTTCTGATGTTTGATCAGCCGGTGTAAATATATTTATATGTCTGCATGGCCAACAGTTTTGGTGATGCGTTTGTCGTAACGTGGTAATTAAGAAGATAGATTATTGCCTCCTTGTGTGTAGGGTTCAGAAGTCTTAGGAAAAAACTTGATACTGTCCAATAATATTAATTTTATTTGAATAATATTTGATAGATTAATTTGTGATATTTACACATAAAATGTGATTTTAATTATTTTTTTCTGTGAAATTTTATTTATTTATTTTCTGGAAGTTAATAGAAACGGATCTATTGTTTTGAATAATCGAGTAAAATTAATGTTTTCCTCTTTGAAATAATCCTTACCATCGTTTTAATAATTAGATTGTCCTTACAACTCGCGTGATTAAATCGTTATGTAAAAGACAGATGTTTAAGACAGTATGTGTTTTCTTGATATTTTTTTTCCTTTTACTGCCTTATACAAAGTAAAGGAAGTATTGTGATCGCAAATAGTTATAGCAAGTTATATCCAAATAAAATTTCAATTATGAAATATTTGGATCTTACAAGGGAAGGCACATCGGTTTGAATCAGCCTTCATCTCCTTTTTTTTAATTTAAATATATTGTTTTATTAAAAACTATTAATCCATGATTGTAAAAAAATAATAATTATTCAATAATAGCAATAAAAAAATATATGATAATAAATCAGAAGTTATTAGTGAAATAAAATTTCATATACTTTTAAAAATGTGTATATGTAATTTAATAGGCATTATTACATATGAGTATATGTTATAGACTTGGTGAAACATCTGATTATTTAATACTAATTGAAGATTTTCATTTAGAATCGTATTATTTTTGGATACTAGTTTAATTTCTGTTTAATTTTATTTAATTATTCTGGAATTTTTGTTCAATTTTATCTATATTAAAGTTAACTACAGAGTAACTGAAAAATAGACCCTCATAAGAACAACATATACACTGAGGCATACATGCCCAATCTTTAATAAATTTGCAAAAAATTCTTTTGTTTTAATTCATTACTCCTGTGATATTGTCGGGAAATATTCTCCCTAATTTGGAGTTGATCATCATTTCCTTTATTTGTTCTTTGTTACCAATCATGTAATCGCTATTTGGTTTAATATAATTCTTCTGATCTTAATTTGTGTACACGTTCTCTAGTTTTCAAATTTTTTGTCTCTTTGTATTAATCCTCATCTCTTAATTTTTTTATTCTTCCCTTGTTCTTAACATTTTCTTCCTCTCGGATTGATCTCCTTGTCGTTTTTTTAAAATATATTTATTCATGTTATCTTTCTTTTTTCTTTATGATTATTTTTTTTTATTTTTGATTATTGACCAAATAATCCAGTAATAAAAACTGAATATTTTACAGCATAAGGTCGAAATTAATGTCTGCAACCAGTATACAGGAGTTCACTAAACGGAATAGTTTAATTATTATTAACTTTTATTTATACGACTCACCATAAATCTGACACTTTTGTTAATCACCAATTCACGAAGATACAAATAATACTGATATAGTAATACGAGTAATAAAGGGACTTTTACTCTATCCTAATATTTCATGTAAGATTATTGGATTAATAATTGTGTAAACATTTGATGTTAATAAAAACTAATATTTCAGCAATTGTGTAACTGTCCACTTTATTAAAAAATTGGAGGATCGTACCTCACTTTCAAATGAAATAAATTTAGATGAAGTGCATGAAAAAATATGTATATGTAATTTAATAGGCGTGCAAGGATAGTACAAAGACAGTTATTTTCACACGGATTTGAATACTAGATCGTGGAAACCAGTGTTTTTTGACGGTTGGGTTTCAATTAACCATATATCTCAGGAATGGTCTAACTGAAACTGTACAAGACTACACTTCATTTGCACTCATACACATCATCCTCATTCATTCTCTGAAGTAATACCTGAATGGTAATTCCCGGAGGATAAACAGGAAAAAAAAGAAGGCGTGCAAGGAAGTAGTGTGATGTCCACGTCAGATTTTTTCATTTGAATTCTTCTTCTTAAGTAGAAAAAATTAAAAAATATATGAAAGATTAAATTTGCGAAAAATTGAATAAATTAAAAGTAAGCCAAAAAAGCAGATTATGATCTATTTTTTTAATGCCTCATAAATTTATTCACTTCAGTTAATGATGACAAATATAGAAAAGAGTTTTACTATACGTTTATGTATTTATTTACTATTTTTATTTTTTATTTTTTTTTTTTTTTTAATAATATTAGGTGCAGCGTATCCACCTTAAAATACTTCACAGAGTAATCCATTGGCATGTTAACATTTTAAATGCAGGTTTACCAACTGCATAATTTAATTCAATTCTCCAGAATACAGTGGTTAATTTACATATTAACAATCGTTGCCAAGGTGTATGCTGGCTCAACAAGGTTTCCTTCATCCATTCTAATGTGTTTTGCATGTGATTCCATTAATTTATTATATTACGTATACGAACATAAGCGGGCGCGCATGTGTACGTAATTTTGTGAATTAAGTAAACAATAGTAACTATTACTATGGTGTATATTATAAAATATATCCCCAAGTATGAGCGAGTGGAAACACTGTATATTTGAAGCATTATTTCTATGTATGAAAGATTACGTTAATTTCTTGTTTTATGCTATCTCTTTTATGACTGTATATCAAAGTTGCTTGTTCCAATAATATTAATTACGTTCCCAATATAGACTGATCAGTATTGAACAGAATAATGACATCATTTTTAAAGCTGGATAACATATTTAGTTATATCTTAAAAAAAGAAAACTTTCAAAGATAAAAAAGTCAGTCCACTACCTAGTAATTTGTCATTTCACTAAAACAAATTTATTTTTTACCATAATTAACATAACAAAACAGTATAATTTACATTTAACTTACAACAATAACTTACTATTAGTACACCAAGTTATAATGAAATATAATTTTACCTACTTTAAACATACTAACTTGCCTTTCAATCCAAGTTACCATCTACAATGACTGTATTTTTCCACATTAATGAATTGTGAATTTCCCAAAATGGAATTAAAATATTTTTGAATGCTTCCTCATTGAACTCTGATACTCTGAACTCTGATGTATGGAATGATCCATAATTAGTTTGTGAATATAAATAGTCTTGCATCCAGAATCTCCTTTTATTTTTCTTATTCATTTTCAAAATTAGGATAGTTTCTATTTTTTCTTCAGACTCTAAACTTAAGTGTTAATTCAAGTAGTTGCATAATGTCTTCTACATCACACACTAACACAGTAGTCATTTTAATAGAAAAACATTTTAAAAATTATTTGTGTTGTAGAAAAGAGCCTCTATAAAGATATTTCACAAAAAAAAATAGTATGTCTGACTTGGAAGACTAGCTAGCTCCTGCCTAGCAAATTCCTTTGATTAGATATCAAATTTTGTTTGCTCATTCCTTATTTACCAAAAGTATTCCATGTTCCAAAATTGAGTATTTCATGTTGACTATATACCTGCATTTTTCTCCTGCTGAATTGAAGAAATGTATAAATTATATTGTTCTGCACTAGAAAAGAAAGAGAATGTTCACGTTTTGTTTCATATTATTCCTCCCATTTTTTTAAGGCTGTAATTTATGTAAACCAGCTAAGATGCAAGGTATACGATTTCTTTGAAAGAAATAATCTTCACTGTACAGTTGATTCCTTTACCATTGGTAAACAGAGAGAATATGTAACTTTAAGAAATGAATATCTATCTATATTTGAGTAGGTTTGGCAAGCTGATATGCTACTGAATATTTGATTCTGTGAAAAAGGCAATGAGAAGTTACTTCACCCCATAGTTTTCTGGGTAATTCTGGCAAGTAAGGCAAGTTATTCTTGAGTATAGATGTTTCATCTAGCTTTATCAACCGCTACATTGTGCATTTAAATTTATCAATATTCTGTGCTTAAATTTATGAATGCATTTAAAAAAAAAGCATTCATTTTAATCAAACACATGATAGAACTGATTTGATGTAATTGAGCATAATATTTCTACGTATTAAGTTTGCATTATAATTTTTAATAAATTACCAAACTATTAAAAAAAAAATCTTTCAACCAAATTATTAAAAATTAAAAAAGATTTCTTTTACATTGTCAGTATTACTCTGAAAATGAGTTTTTAAATAAATACAGCAAAATAATAAACAGAATTAAATAAAAAATGATAAAATCTGAATTTTGTACATTGCGTTAAATAATGTTCAAAAAATATAAATTTAAATAATTTTCACTAATTACTTATTCTTTATTAATTCTATTTATTACTATTTTCATACTTTACTTTTTTACTATTATTTCATCTACTTACTAATTTCAAGTGTTAATAAGTATTTTTATTTTATTTTCTCATTATGTTTTTTTTTTTTATTTTTTTTTTTATTCTGATTAGAATAAAATATTTATTTGTTTATTTGTATGATATCATCATGAAGTTATTGATCCTTTTTTTCTTCAAATTAACAATTATAACTTTATTACTTTCCTGTCTAGTACTATAGCTGTAAAAGGAAAAGTATTGTAATTGGTTCAATTTGGGCACATGCAATACCCAAATTGGCACAAAATTTTAGGTATAATTTGGGCACCAAATTTCTTGACATTTTGGCACCTAAGGAACCCAAAAACCAAAAATCTGGATGGAAATTTTCAGGATGTTCATATTTATGTTTGCGTGTTTGGTGTCGCCCTCTAAATCATCTTATATCTCCAGAACTACCAGATCGATTTTGAAAAAACTTGCTCAGCTTAGGTCTATATATGGGGTGTTGATGCCATTAAATTTTCATCTTAAAAGGTCAAGAGGGTGAGGCTGTAGAGCAAGGTATCTCAAGGTATCTCAGTATCTCAAGATTTCGCCTAATTAAGGTCTTATTTTTCTTAGGCTCATTTATTAACAATTAAAAAATAATAATATTTCCAAATCGCATCCCCCTCCCCCAAAATGCTCTAAACTTGTGGCTAAGTGGGTATACTGTGGCAATAGTACCTCCTGTCACCACAGGGATTGCTAGTGCAGCACTGACGAATGAAATACAGTATGCATGTGCGCTTTAGTTAGATTCACTGAATTAAATAAACAAAAAATATTTTATTTAAATAAAATGATAAATATTTAAAATTAAGTTGTGTATATAAGCCATTCATCAGAAAAAAGCTGTGTGATGGGAAAGTCCTTCTGCTGTGTTTTCAGCATTTCTTTTTTCTTGCAACCCCATCATTTGATGTAATTAAATATGAAAAATAGGAAAAATGGTGAGGAGCATTCTTATCATACTCTATTTGCCTTGTTAATTTTGTTTTTATTTTCAAACTATCTCCATCATTATTAATCAGTATGTTTGTGTTGTGTACATTAATATTCTTTTTTTCTAGTCCAACTTAAAATGTGCCAGTAACTTTGCTAATTCTTCTCAGTTAACATAATAAAAATCCTTATATAAATATATATATATATACATATGTGTGTGTGTGTGTGTATGTGTGATTCCTAAAAGGAATAAAAAAGCATAATACCTAATACTACTATTCAATGAATCTAAAAAAATATATTCACTTTGTCTACCTTAAAATACCATTGCTTGAACAAGTTTTTCTAGTGGCTAGTGGCCCTTTGGCTGAATAACTTAGTTTATTTTTGGATTCTTCCGTGCAATTATGACCATAGCCATAAATTTTCTTATACTTGTAGACTTGTCCTTGTTTGTAGTTTTAATCATAACAAAAGATAAAATAACAAAAGAATTAGTAAACTAAATTTTATACAGCCAGTCTTAGTCTGAGCAGAGTAAATTTGTAACTTATTGTGCTGAATATGAACAGAATTTCCATGGAATTGGCATGTTGATATGAACAATACATTCAGCTTACTGAAGATAGCATTGGGAGACCATCTCATTTTTCACTATTCTTAGTAAGCTTGTCATGAACTGCTTGTTATTCTTCAGAATGGTTGTGTCATTTTTTTAATGATTTTTTTCTTGTTAAATCACCTAAAACCATACTACCAAATACTTATAAATATGTTTAATTATTTAATTACTCTATTGAGCTTTATATTGATTTGTTGTGTTCTCTTACTTTTATATCCTGTACTAATAATATAATTTTATATATTAATATATTTTCTCCCTCTATGAATCATGAGATCTTGCCATTGGTGAGGGTGCTTGAGTGCTCAGTGATACAGAGTAGCTGGACCGAAGGTGTAACCATATTGGAGAGGTTTCTGTTGAGAGCCAGACTAAGGAATGATTCCTGAAAGAGGGCAGCAGCTCTTTCAGTAGTTGTTAAGAGCGTAGGACAGGATAACTTAAACCGCCATATCAACATCACTCAATCTTCTGAGTTCTGCGCAGCTGAAAGCAATGGAAAACTACAGCTGCTTTTTTTCTAAGAAAATGTAACTCTCTGCATTTTCATATAACAATGATGGAAACACCTTCCTTGGTAAAATATTCCAGAGGTAAACTAGTCCCCCATTTGGATCTCTGAGTGGGGACTACTAAGGAAGGGGTCACCAGAAAATTAAAAAATAACATTCTACAAGTCGAAGTGTGGTATGTTAGAACTCTAAAAAAGCTTGGTAGGTTAAAAAATTTAAATAGGGAAATGGATAGGATAAATGTAGATGTAGAAGGAATTAGCGAGGTTCGGTGGGAAGAGGAAAACGACTTTTGGTCAGGTGATTTTAGAATAATTAACTCAGCTTCAAATAATGGGCAGGCAGGAGAAGAATTCATAATGAACAAGAAGATAGGGAAAAGAGTAGTAGAGTATTTCAGAATGCATAGCAATAGAATCATCGTTATAAGGATAAAATCAAAACCTACACCGACAACGATTGTTAATGTTTGTATGTCTGCAAGTGCCCATGATGATGATGAGGTAGAGTTTACGAAGAAATTGACGAAGCAATTAAACACAAAAAAGGAGATGAAAATTTAATAATAGTTGGAGATTGGAATGCAAGCATTGGAAAAGGCAAGGAGGAAATATAGTGGATGAATACGGGCTGGGCAAAAGGAATGAAAGAGGGGACCAACTTATAGAGTTTTGCACAAAGTATAATTTAGTAATTGCCAACACTCAGTTTAAAAATCATAATAGAAGAATATACACATGGAAAAAGCCAAGTGATACTGCAAGGTATCAGATAGATTATATCATGATTAAGCAAAGAAATCAATTTAGAAATCAACTCGTCGACTGCAAAACTAACCCTGGAGCAGACTTATAAAATTATGGTCGCTATCAATGGATAGCAACCATAATTTAGTGATAATGAAATGTAGATTCAGGTTTAAAAACCTGAAGAAAAGGTGTCACATGAATCGGTGGAATTTAGAGAAGCTTAATAAAGAGGAGGTAAAGAAGATTTTTGAGAAGGACATCACAAGAGGTCTGAGTAAAAAAGATAAGATAGAAAATGTAGAAGAAGAATGGGAGAATGTTAAAAAGGAAATTCTTAAATAAGCGGAAGCAAACAAAGAGAACTGGTAGAAAACCTTGGATTTCAGCCGATATATTGAAGCTGATGGATGAATGTAAAAAATATAAGAATGCTAGTGATGAAGAAAGTAAAAGGCATTAAAGGCAAGAAATACTATAAACAGGAAATGCAAACTAGCAAAAGAAGAGTAGATTAAAGAAAAATGTTCAGAAGTGGAAAGAGAAATGAACATTGGTGAAATAGACGGAGCATACAGAAAAATTAAGGAAAATTTTGGAGTACATAAATTAAAATCTAATAATGTGCTAAACAAAGATGGTACCCTGATTTATAATATGAAAGGCAAAGTCGATAGGTGGGTGGAATATATTGAAGAGCTACACATAGGAAATGAATTAGAATGTGGTGTTATAGAGGAAGAAGAGGACATCGAAGAGGATGAAAGGGGAGAAACAATACTGAGATCTGAATTTAAGAGATCATTAAAAGATTAGAATGGCAGAAAGGCTCCTGGAATAGACGGAATACCTGTTGAATTACTGCGCAGTGCAGGTGAGGAAGCGATTGATACGATTATACAAACTGGTGTGTAATATTTATGAAAAAGGAGAAGTTCTGTCATACTTCACAAAGAGGGTTATAATCATAATACCAAAGATAGCAGGAGCAGATAAATGTAAAAAATATAGAACAATTAGCTAAACTAGCCATGCATCAAAAATCTGAATTCTGTAGAGAAGAATTGAGAGGAGAGTGTAGAAGTGTTAGGAAAAGACAAATTTGGTTTCAGGAAAAATATAGGGACAATGGAAGCAATTTTAGGTCTCAGATTAATAGTAGAAGGAAGATCAAAGATAAACAAACCAACATGCTTGGCATTTATAGACCTAGAAAAGGCATTCGATAACGTAGACTGGAATAAAATGTTCAGTATTTTTAAAAAAATTAGGCTTCAAATACAGAGATAGAAGAATGATTGCTAACATTTACAGGAACCAAACAGCAACAGTAATAATTGAAGAACATAAGAAAGAAGCCGTAATAAAAAAGGGAGTCTGACAAGGATGTTCCCTATCCCCGTTGCATTTTAATCTTTACGTAGAACTACAGTTAATGATGTTGAAGAACAATTTAGATCCGGAGTAGCAGTACAAGGTGAAAAGATAAAGATGCTACGATTTGCTGATGGTATAGTAATTCTAGCTGAGAGTAAACAGGATTTAGAAGGAACAATGAACGGCATGGATGAAGTCGTACGCAAGAACTACCACATGAAAATAAACAAGACTAAAACAAAAGTAATGAAATGTAGTAGAAATAATGTAGATGAATCACTGAATATAAAAATAGGAAGTGAAAAGATTACGGAAGTAGAAGAATTTTGTTATTTGTATATAATATGCTGAATAGCACAGGTGAAACAAGCCTTCAGTCAGAAATATAATTTGTTTACATCAAAAATAATTTAAATGTCAGGAAAACATTTTTGAAAGTATATGTTTGGAGAGTAGATTTATATGGAAGTGAAACTTGGACAATCAGAGTACCTGAGAAGAAAAGATTAGAAGCTTTTGAAATGTGTTGCTATAAGAGAGTGTTAAAAATCAGATGAGTGAATAAAGGGACAAATGAAGAGGTTTTGCGGCATTATTGAAGAAAGAAGCATTTGGAAAAATATAGTTAAAAGAAGAGACAGACTTACAGGCCACATATTAAGGCATGCTGGAATAGTTGCTTTAATATTGGAGGGACAGGTAGAAGGGGAAAATTGTGCAGGCAGACAATATTTGGAATATGTTAAACAGATTTTTAGGGATTTAAGATGTAGGGGGTATACTGAAATGAAACAACTGGCACTAGATAGGGAATCTTGGAGAGCTGCATCAAACGGTCAAATGACTGAAAACAAAAAAAAAAATATATTCTCTGACTTATGTCTTCAGTATTTATTTATTACTAGGAACAGAAACAGAGGGCCTCAGACTTCAGCCACTAGTTTGGCTGTTTGCGTAAACTACAGATAAGAAATTTTGGACAGTTCCACATGGATACATGATTGCCTACCCACTAAGTTCCAAAATGAGTAGAAGCTGCTATATGCTACTTGCCAGCTACCAAAAGTAGATACCAAAAAAAAAGGTACCAGATGGTCCCACACGTAAACCAGAGCTGCTGACCCAACTCCCATGGTACTTGCCCCAAGGAGGAAGGAATAATGCACAGGGAATGAAAATGAAAGAGGAATGGGACACTCAACCTACAAATAGATATCTCTGATCGGGATTGATCAGGGTAGTTAATCTCCTACCTTTCATTATCTTTTAATCTTAGTTTATTTTACAAATCTAACTTATACAATATCTTAAAATTTATTCATGATTAGCATCATCAACCTATGAGCTTTATGATAATGAAAAGCAAAGCCAGAATTTAAATATATATATAGATTAAAATTGAAAATATGTTCCACTAAAGCAGATAATAGTAAAATAATAGGTACCTTACATTTATAATTCTTGCCTAACATTTATGTAATTAGAATTAACGATTTAGGTGGTATCTCGGTCTTCAATTTCCTTTTATCTTCATTTTGTATTTTTCTATTAAAATGATCCTTGCTCATTTGATTAAAAAAGCTATAACTTTATTACTACTTTTAAGGTGCAGTGATATCAAGACTGATATAATTAATCTTTTATTTTCAATTATTGTACCCAACATAAATTTTCTCTAATCTAATCTCTAACCTAATTTTAATTGGTTATGATACAATCTATTTGTTAACCATAAGTTTGAATTTTTCTTAAAATTTTATATAAATATATTGTTCTAGTCACTCTAGCTCCTTACTGCTATTATTTATTTACAATTTTTATAAATTATTTTCAATATTGGTTATTGTTTGTTTTGTCTGTTAAATGTTCAGTTACATTTGACATTTTAAGTTGTGTTTATTTGTATTTGCTCCATTGTGTTCAGAAACTCTTGTATAAAATGATCTATTGTCTTTTCCTAAATAAATATAACCACATTGATCACAATTTCTTTTATAAATTCCATATTTATTGTATGTATCTTGTACATGATATCTGATTTAGTTTTATAGTATGACTGCAATTGATTTATAGACATTTACTTGTATTTATTTCATCAAAATTATTTTTTAATGGTTTGTGTTTTTAGTTGTTTTGTTGTTATATTTATGTTTCAAGTATCATGTCTCATTTTTATCAATTCTTTTTTATATATATATTTTTTTATTTAAATATTTTTTTATGATTTATCTATAAATTTATTGTTTTCGCCATTTTCTTTGCAATGTATTTTATTTACTTTTGTTTAATTTCTGACATTAAATCTTCTTCATTACCTTGTGTATTATTGTACATGTTATTTATCATATTGCAATTTGTTGCTGCTTTTTGTATCCATGTGTGATGAGAATATTTATTTATATATATGTGTATATCATTATTTATGGACAGAAAACCTATATATATTTGTTTGTATCTTAATGTTAATGAGTTATTTTTTTATATCAAGGAAATTAATTATTCTATATCCCTCATGTGGATTTAAATTTTTTTTTTTTTTGTTATATGCATTACATTTAATATGACAAGAGTTTATAATTAAAATAAATTCATATTTTTATTTTTTATAAACCTCTACCAAACTCTTAATTTCATTCTACATAATTAACAGTGGAAATTGAGAATGGATATTACCTAAGAAAAATTATTTTTATAACATACATTAAAGTAAATAATCTGTTTTTGATTAATTTGTTTTTCAATCTATCTCTTTGAATATAATTCAATATTGTTCTATTTTGAAATCTATAAAGGATCTTGTTGCTATTCATTTTTCCTGATCCTCACCTTTAGCTTTTAATATTTAACTTTGCTTTCTTTGACATTAAAGATATCTGACCTGTTTGATAATCTAGTTCCACAATCAAAAGATAAATTCACAAATTTGAAAATGAATAAAATATGTAAAAAAATGTATTTCAATGCATTAAATAATATCTACCAAATAATGGACAGTAAATTGTAGTTAAAAAACAAAGCAAACATTTGAGAAATATTAAACGATGTAAATCAATAATTTTCAACCTTTTTACCTCTATGACCCCCCAAAAATTAAAAAAAAAAATAATGAATATTTTGCGACAATCCCAACCCCTACCAGATGAAACCTAATTAAAACTATTAACTGCATTAATAGTGACAGGTATGAACATGCATGTATATGAAGTCTACAAACATGAACGATTTACAGATTCCAACTTCATGTGTACATGCTCCTTGTAATTTGGTCTGTTCACATAATGTTCACTGTGAGAACATCATGTTTGAACATACATATGATACATATGAACACGTCATGCTCTCAGCAATGTAAAATAGGTGTAAGGGATTGTAGAAGATCAGTTTAGTTGTTTCAAATGTGAAGCATGTGTCTGGTTCCTTTATTTATTTATGCTTTTATTTCTAAAAGTATAGTTCATTGAAAATAATAATAATAATTGCGTTTTCGGTTTTTTGGTATGCAATCAAACAGTATAACTGTTTTTTTTTTTGTTTTTTTTAATTATATTCTTATGCAAAATGGATAAATTTGTGAAAAAACAAAGTGAGCCATCTGTATCCAGTGAATCAATTGGTAAAAAGACAAGACTGTACAATGACGGTTATTTAAATTATGGCTTTACCTCATTGGATGGAAAACTATGGTGCGTTTTTTGCTTTCAAGTTGTCTCCGATAAAAGCATGAAGCCATCAAAATTAATAACACTAAGAGACTAAACAAGAAAACTTGCAAGGGTTTCTTTTATAATAAGGGTGGATTATAAACACAAACTCTTGCAATTTTTTTAAAGAAAATTAAATACTTAGAGAAATCAACAAGCTTTTATTTGTAAATCAAATCATGCTGATAAAAGTACACTTAAATAATCTTATCTCATAGGATTAAGAGTAGCTAAGATGTTTAACCCCAAACAACTGCAGAAAACTTCATATTGCCTACTGCAATTGATATGACCAGTATTTTAATAGGCTTGGAAAAAACAAAAAAAATTGAAAAAATTCTGCTTTCTAACAACACTGTATCAAGGCAAATTGATGACATGGGTGCCAATGGTTGCAACCAGATAATTCAGTACTGAGTTAAAGTGATGATTTAGTATTCAATTTGATGAATCAACAAATGTAGCAAACATTACTGAGTTCTTATGTTTTGTGAGATATGGATGTGATAGGAACAGATCAATCTGAGAAAATATGTTGTTTTTGCAAATCAATACCTTCTTTATTTATTTTTCTGTTTAGCCTCCAGAACCACCATAAGGTATTACTTCAGAGGATGAATGAGGATGATATGTATGAATGTAAATGAAGTGTTAGTCTTGTAACAGTCTCAAATAAACCATTCCTGAGATTTGTTGTTAATTGAAACCCAACCACCAAAGAACACCGGTATTCATGATCTAGTATTCAGTTACATATAAAACCTTAGAACTCTCGACTTCGAAATCAGCTGATTTGCAATGACGAGTTTACTACTAGACCAACCCGGTCAATACCTGTCACACAACTATGTCAATACTGTTTGTTAATCTATGCGATGGAATGAGTAAAAAGAAAAAAATCTCTTCTTTTCTGTACAAATGTCAGATGGTTATCGCAAGGAAAGCTTAACCCTGTTATTAGAGTTGCGAGATGAATTAATAATATTTTTACAGGATAAACAAACACCATTCTCAATGTTTTACAGAATAATAAATAAATGTTGCTGTTGGCTTACTTAGCTGAGTATTTTCATATTTAAACTACTTAAATATGAATTTAGAAGATCATGATAAAAAACATTTATTAATGACAAAGTTCATGCTTCCGTTAAAAAAATTGATATCTGAATTATTCGCCTTCAAAGCAAAAATTTGTATATTTTTCCACTCACTACCAATTGTATTAAGATAAGTTTGGATGAAGACACTATATTTCACTACAGGTTGAATAGCACAAAGATGCATTTGCACAAGCTAAAAATTCAATTGTTGTAATATTTCCTGGAAGATAAAAATGATTTCTTGAAGACAGGTACTGAATCCATTTGGTGAAAAAAATGTTGCAGCTGCTAAGTCATCAGTTCAGATTCACGACCAGTTCATCAAAATGTCTGCCAATAAAACATTACAACTGCAATTCACATCTGAGGTTTTAGATATGTTTTGGTTTGCTCGTTGAAGTGAATATGGAAATTTAGTCACAGAAGCATTGAAAATATTGATCCCTTTTGCCATGTCTTACCACTGTGAAACGGGTTTTTCATCTATGATTGCACTAAAAACTAAATATAGGAATTGTCTTTTATCATTTGAAAACAGTTAATTTGCTTTTTTATGTTTCTAATGTAGATCCACTTATAGAGAAACTTTTAAATGAAAAATAAATGCACTATCTCATTAATTTATTTTCTTTACCTGTCTACTTACAAATGTATGTAAAATGTTATTATAATTTTCTTTCCCCCATAAAATGATATCATTATTGTTTATGTGGAAAGTTGTATGCTAATTTCACAACCTGCAGGTTAAGAAATGCTAACGTAAATCATTGTAACTTAGCGAACACTTACTGTTAGACAAAGCATTAGCAGCTACCACTGTGTTCTTTGATAACTAAGAGAATAGACAAAGGGCGGTATATAAACCCTCTGTTTGTTTTCTGTTAATTAGCTTGACTATTATTCCCCTTTCCTTGTCCAGTTACTTTTCTCTAATTACCTCTTTTCCAGATTCAAATCATTTTAGATCTTTCACTTAAATTTTTACTATTTTCTGTAAAATCTGTTAATCTATTTTTTTTACATCATTCTGAACAACTAATAAAAATATCTGGACAAAACATCTTAATAGAATATATGTGCTATTTGTTGTAGATAAAATAATGGATAATTTCATGAGTCATTTTACAAAGTAGCAAATCAGATATCAGTGAGTTTTCAGTTCATCCTCAGCTAATTCGTCAAAAAGCATTTGTAAACAATTAAATTAAAATTGTTTAAGTTTCTATTCATAATTCAGCCTACAGCTACATTATTTTAGTTATTAGATTCTTCACGTCCAGTACATCATAATTTAAGTATATTACTCTGTTTATAAAGTGAATTATATTGTTCCTAAATATTACATTTCCCCTTTATTTATTTGACTTTTCATTTAAAGTATAGTTTCTGTTAGCTTATCAGGTAGGGATGTTTGAAAATCAATTAAACCAATTTTTTTTTTTTTCAATTAGGAAATATTCATTATTTCCTGATTAATAATGTCAAATGCATATATTCTTTGAGACTGGGACAGGCGTTTTGCCTATGCCTTGAAAGAAGAAGATATATGAGGCTTTAATGTTAGTATCTGAAATGTAAAAAAATAATAAGACTCTAAATGGAATTTTAGTTATTGAAAATATATAGGTCTTAATTACAGTTAATTATTGCAAATTGAATTTCAACTAATTTACTTCAATTTCTGGATTTATACAACACTGTTAGTTTTATTTTGTAATATTATTTCTGATCTACAATCTTTCCACCCAATGACATATTAAAAAAAACCTTCTTTCTTGTCTTAATTACTTTTGTTTTTCCTCTTCTTATATTTATTCTGAACTGTTTCCGTCACTCTTACAATGCTCTCCATAATTAACTTTATTTCCTCTTCTGATAATATAACACTGCATAATTGATTGTCTTTATTCTTTCTTCTCCCACTAAAATGTCTCTTGCTTTGCCATCATACATGTTGAAATCATATTAATCATATATGTTAATGTTTAATTATAAATGTCGAAAAATGCTGGTGTCATACAACATTCTTGTCTCATTTTTCTAATGTCCGGTCTACTTTTTTCTGTAACATGTACAGCAGTGATAATAATAATCTATCCTTCCAATAAATATAAATGCTTTTCAAAATATTCAACACCATTCTTCAGTGCTCTATGTCAAATGCTTCCTCTCATTTAAAAAAAGAAGAAAAAACTGTACTAAATACTAAAAATTTATTTATTAAATTTCAATTTAAGTTTCCAGTTGAGAATTTGTCTCAAACTTCAAAGAGTCAACACTTTTTTGTAAATTGAAGAATATTATTCTTTTAGTTTTCAAACATTTAAATTGATTTTTTATTCTCCATTTCCATTCTATTAAAAATTTCTTGCAACGAAACTATACGCATGAAAAAGTAATTTAACCAATTGGTCAATTTCAAGCACTGTTTCTAGTTATTGTTCTTTGAATTTCCTCTACTTCAAAACAACAAATAAATAAAATTTACTTGTTCAAGAAATTTAGAGAGTTACAGATATTTTTAAGGTATTATTAGTGATAGAAGACTAACAAATCTAAGGTTTGCAAATGATCTGGCACAATTATCTTCATCTCCAGAAATGTTAGAAGTGTTTGATAAATTAGAAGGAGGCTGAAAAGGTGGTTGAATAATTAATGAAAAATATATTCTTCTCTTTATAAATGGAATTAAGAAATATTTAAAGCTTTTAGGCAAGATACTATGCTGGACAAATGTAACAATATACTTAAGGCAACTATTATGCTTTGAGAACAGACCTGGAAAAGAGACCCAAAGAAGTATAGCAGGTGCTTGGAAAGAATATTGGTCCCTTTTATGAAAAATAACCAGATCAATGGTATATAGAAAGGTAAATTTTTAGACTGTTGTGCAACACCTTGTCTCACCTATTGTTTACAAACTTGGGTATTGCGAAAAAGTCCACACAAATTATGAGAGTTACCCAAAGATCAATGGAAAGAAGCAAGCTCAGTATGAAAAGGAAAGTCAAAATTAAAAGTGAAACGATAAGGCAATACACTGAGTGGTAGATGATTAAAGCAATTAAGAAACTGAAATGGAATGGGCTGATTTTCTGACAAGGTTATAAGTCAGGAAGTGAACAAAACATGTTAAATTTTGGAAACCTTTTCATAGGAAAAGGAAACAAAGGAGATAGAAGAATCAAGGAAGATGATGGAGGTTGTGGGAATATATTGGTATAGATTGGCCGAACAAAGAAGTATGAAATATTGGGGGAGAAACCTATGCTTAGTAATGGGCATGATTTCAGATGTGTAAGTTAAACAAATAACTATGGTTAAAAAATAAATAATTTAACAGGTTGCTCAAGTGTTACTTTTATTTTTTATGTTTTTAAGAGTTTAAGTAATTTTGTTCATTTTACATACTAGTATATAAAATCTAAAATTTAAAACCAAATAAATATTTTGTTTATTTATTTTATAAAGTATAATTTAGTTAATCAGATTTGTCAGTGTTTGAATAGTGTGTGAAAGTTAATAAAACTTATAAAACATTTTATCAAATGCAATTTTTAATGAATAGATTTTTTTTATTATTTTGTATTAGGTTTTTAACACATTTATTTTTTATGATTATTTGTGTTAAATGCCATAACTAAAAATGGTACAGGTGACTTGACAAAAGATGCATGTCCTCCCAAAACTGGCAGACCTTTTCAAAACAAGAAAATCCCAAGTCAGGCTCATTAAAGAAAATGAATAATGTGGTATTCCGTCTTGCCTTCTTCAGTGTGCATTATGTAATATTGAATCAGCATATAAAATCCACTCTGGAAGTCAAACTACAAATGATACATTCAATCAGAAAGCTTGACTATTTAGTGAACATTATTACTCTAAGAGAAAGCAAATTCTAGCTGGTGTTTATCGTACCCAAGATGCTTTACATATTTTTGTCACATTCATAAAAAAATAGTGAGAAATTTAAAACATCAAATTAATGGTTCCATTTTATCAAAAAGGAATGCATTATATACATTATCAGTTGGGAATTTCCTTAAATATTGTACAACACTAAAAATATTCATCACAAGGATTACAGGTTTGAATTCAGTTCAGGCATGGCATTTTTTAATGTCTTTTACATAGAATAAAAATTTGTGTTCTTCATTCCTGATAGTAAGCATCAGGAAGCTCATCAAGCTGTAATACTCATCAAATCTCACTTTTCTAACCCCTGAAATTTGTAATGTCTAATTTCATACAAAATATAACGTGAAAGGTTTTTAAACAAGCTGATGAAGAAATTATTAATATTAAAACTAATGAAGGAAGAGGTTATGAGTAATGTAAAAGTGGCTCGTGACTTATTTTTCAAATTGTTAATTTTCATTGTAAGAATATAATTTATGTTACTTCTAATAACAGGTAATAGAGTAATTAATATGAGATAATAGAGTAGTTATTAACTGTAATAGAGACAATAATAGTATGTGAAAAAATACATTTCAGTATATGAAGCTTACAATTTAACAGTAATTAGGCATACAGCCTCCAGTGTTTTTTCTTTTGGATTTAAAATCATAAAGAAAAAACACTGATAATACTTGTAGTTCTGAATTGAATGAGTTATATTATAATGAGTAACATAAAGTTATATTAAAGTTACATCATTAGTTACATTATACTGTTATTGTATTGCATGCAGCACCGTAGTTATAAGAACTAAAAGAGCTTAAAATAAGCTCTCTCTCCTCCTTTAATCCTTAGTATTCAAACAGTTTTTAAAGAGTACGACAAACAAATTTAAATTGATTGCTAGCTTAAGAGAAGTACTGCTTTTTTGTTTACTTGAGTATTTACTGAAACTGTAGATGAACCGATATGTTGATTAAGAGTAGATTTTTCTTTTGTTCAAACTCACGTACACTTGAGTTACCAAGTGTACACAAAAAATTACCTGTACACATAAATTTCCGATTCAGAGATTAAATTGACTACTTGTACCTGTGGTTTCAATATTATTATTGCTTTAAAAATATTCTTACATTAATTAAATCTTTGTAATTCTATATTTTTTTGAAGCATTATTACCCCAAGCAATTAGTACAATTTCAAAACTGCTTGCAACCAATGATACATTTTAGAAAATTAATTTAAAAAATTTGCTAGGTCAAAAAAAATATTTTGCAGGTAGATGAATGTTAGTGAAAATAATTTTACATTTTTAATTTTTCATCTGCATTTTTTTTATGTTAACTTCCATGAAGTGCAATTACTTTAAAATAGCACATTAAATATACATATTTACAAACACATATGAATAAATACCGAATTTTTTTATTCTATTGTTTGGTACTTTTGAATTTGGAGGATTGAATATTGCAAACTTAAAAAATGCAGTAGATTTTTGACTTACATTGGTACTTTCTCTCTCTTATATAGAGAAACAATTATGAAAGTAAAACAAATTATCAGTACACCAGAAAAAAAATAATTCAAATTGATAACTACTTAATAAGTTGTCCTGTACTCTTCCTTAACAAATAAAGTGCTTTAAAGCCATTTTTAAATAAATTTACTCTTTTTCTTGAGTACTTTTTATAAATCACTTCTAATAAAAATAACCTTAATGGAAATCTACAGTTAACTAAAAATATAGGTTGAGTTTTCTGTAAGAATAAGCTTGATATTTTTGAATAAGCTGAACAATTATCAGACTCTTTTGAAAAGAATGCATCTTCTTTTTCATGAAAGCTACCAGACTGAATATACTTTAACAAAGAAATTGTTGAATGATAGTCATTTGCTCTTTTTTGTGCATGATAAGATATAACATAACATTTCAGTAGTCAAATATAATTAACTGATTGAATTTATTAACTATTTCATTTGTCTTAACATAATTTTTAATATATATATTTGATTATTTCTTTTAATTAATTAGTTTTTTTTTTATAATTATATTTTCGTTATACAAAGTAAGTCAAGTTTCATCCAATAAAAATTTTAAATTATAAAAAATAAAGCATTATTAAGTTTAGTGAGTTAGTAAATTACTAAATATTATATTTAATATTAAACATATAAATATAATTTATGGTAAATTCTAGTAATAATTAGATATTCCAATTCAGAATATCTTGCACATTAAAAATAAATTAACCAGTATTATTATCCAGTTATTATTGGTAAGTTGAGATCAGGGACCTCTATCTTAGTTTTGTACTTTCAACATCTTCCTCAAAACTATCTCCATTTTTATTTTATTTTTCAGGTCTTCTTTACACAACCTAACCTCGTTCTCTTTTTTATTCCTTTATTTTTCTTTTTGTTATATTAAAAAAAAACTTTCTTTTGATAAGTCTTTCATTTTGCATTCTCTCCAAGTCCCTAAACCATCTCATTTTACTGTATTTAATTCTCTCTGCATCACTTTACACATATATTTATTTATTAGACCTTATTTTATTGCACTATGCTTTCCAAAAAAACTTTATCACATACATTTTACTGTCTTCTTTTTTTGTACACAACAAAGACAATAAACCATATGTTACAGTAATGACATAGTTATGGATGAATATTGTCTGTCCATTTTTTATTTGTACCTCCTTAATTCAGTACTAAAATTTTATCACTTTGATAAAGTCCCTCCTACCATATTCATTGAACTGCTAATTTTCTGACTAATGTTCAAATTCTTCCATTTGAACAGTTTAAGATTATTTTGGATTCCTTTTCTCCTAATAATGTCATAAGTGGGAATTCTCTTTTTCTTGACTTTCCATTTTTCTCTTCACCTTCTTATGAATCTCATCCATATAATAATGTTAAATAATGCAGGTAAGAGAACACTACAATTTCTTAGTAAAGTTTCCTTCAAAACTTTCAATTTCTCTGTGGTCCTCTGTGATTTTATAATATAAATGAATTATATTATAATATAATAGATTCATCCCATCTATCATCTGTTCATCCCAGACCAAAATCGGTTTTGGTCTGGGATGAACAGGAAGTGTGAAAAATTAGTAAAAGTGATCCCCGTTATAATTGTCCCTGTGAGGTCTTAGAATATTTTTCGTGTTCGAGACTTCGATACGCCGAGTCGCCCCCACGTCGCCAAACAGACTATCAGAATCATCATCGTGGTCTTCTGCGAGCTAAATGACGTCTTATGTTGATGACCCATTAAACAAAATAGTAAGCTGCAAGAAGACAACATCTAACCCTCTACGCATGGCGATTGCGCCAAGTTCAATTTGCGCAATGTAAGCGTCCTTCGCATTGAATTGCCGAATTTCAACCTTCTAAAAATATTCAATTGTAATACATTACGACAGCACCCTTATAACACAAAAATTACTTACTATTTACATAGTGCTTAAGGAACTTCCGAGGATGTCTACAGTTAACACAAGTCGGGCCCACAAACTATTTAATATACTGCTCCCGTTTATGTATCTCATCCTCATAGTGGTAGCACACTACCACCAGATTTTACACACTTCATCTGTGTATAAAACTGGCAGCACTTGTAACAACTTTGAACATTAACAAAATCTTTGGCCTTACAGGAAAAGAAGTCAGTAAAACCTGCCCTCAGATTGGACCCATTATAGATTATATAACCCACATTGAGATCGTCGTCTTCCTAATCATTTCAATTTCCTTGGCTACATGTGCTTTAAACTCCTTTCCCATAAGTAATATTTTATTTTCCAATCTATTTATGTGTTGAACATTTATATTTGCATTTTGATCAAGTTTATAGTTTACTTCTTGTGCATGCCTCTTATTTGATTCTTCTTACTTGCTCCCTAACTCGTTCACTATTCTCAATACCCAATAATTATCTGGACCCATACTACCTCCTTCTTCTAATTGTATGCTAATCTGATTTTTTGTTTCTACTAAAACAGTTTCCTCTGAATTATCACTCTCATTTTCATCATTTACTCCCTCTAAAAGAACTGTATCGGCAGAGTAAACGCTTTCTCCTAGATTACTCTCTTCTACATCCCTACCATTCTTTGAATCCCCCTGTTCTAAATTTTCAAAATTTTCCTCCATCTCTGTTTCCTCATTACTATCCTCACTTATCAGTCTGTTTTCACTGTCCACACTACCCCTATTCTTTTTGGCTTTACTTCTAGTCTCCATAATAATACAAAAAAATTTATCTTAACAACAGTACAAACACAAGAAAAAAATTATCTTACAACTATCTTATTATATATATATATTTTTTTAATTTTATTCTAACATTCAAATAACTTCCAGTAATCATACAATCCTGCCAGGGTCGCCACTTTGCGTCGTTCTCAGCCGACCACGCTTCGCCCTGCACCTATGATGTGCCAAGAACGACACAAGAAAAAATGAAAAATGCAAACTTTATATGGTCTCATAAAATTATTACTAAAATGCTGAAATAGTTTGGTTTTTTGAAGAATCTTTTTAAATGAACTGCAATTCACCGCTAAGAAATTTGAATGTTTGAACAAAGAAATTTTATTGACATAATGTATCTTAAAATTAATAATTTTTATATTAGGATTCGCCCTTTGATGCCGGCCGGACGCTCGCTACATCATAAAGAGAAAGTCATTTTCATACGCATTGTTTCGTATATGTTTCCAGATCATTACGGGGGAGTTTATGTTTTCTGGTAATGTTGTTTTTCAGACGTTTGTGTTGAAGTTAGGAGTTCTGTTGGTTCTTCACAATTTAGTATTTTGTTGAAATATTTAGATAGGATTTCCGCAATGTCTTTATTGTTATGGGCCAGTTTACCATTTTCATTCTTCATCAGAAAGGTTGGGGGTTTTTATTTTTGGAGCTGAAATATATTACGCAAAACTTTATATATTATTATGTATTTTACTTTATTTATCTTGAATTAATGAAAGACTGATATCAATTAATGACCTTAATACAAAGATGCTGAATTTTTTTTTTAGAAGATAATTTCAATATTCTTTTGCAGATATGTTTGTTGGACCGCTTATCTACTTCGTTTCCATGGTAAAACTGGCGTTGTAGAACCTGTACCATTACCAGGTGCTCCTTTTAGTCATTATTATGCACAAGAAAATTCAGATGAAGGCATTATTATGGAAACTGATATTGGTGTAAAAGAGGTCAGTGAATAAGTTAATTATTTCTTTTATACATTTTTGTTTTACATTTTTATTAATTTTTTTTAACACAGAATGTGCATGCATACATGCTGCTGAAATCTTACCAAATTAGAATTTCCAATTGCTTTTTTTTTTATAAAAACAAAGTTAAAATACTTTTTTTCATACACAAGACCTGCAAATCAATGTCTTGATGTGTCAATCATATTTTTTAACTCTATTAGTTCTTTGGTTTTATCTCCTAACCAGCATTTGTGTTCAATTATTAACACATTTTGGTCAGATGAATAAAGTATACAATAAAGTTTTATATACCTTTCACTTCATTAAAAACGAACTCAGCCAGGCATCTACAGATTCTGACTAAATAAAACTGCACCAAATATTCTGGAGACTTACAGATTAATATTTAACTCTCTCACTCATTGATTTCAAACAAATAAAATTTATTTAATTCTTCTAAATGATTCTACAAATGCATTACAGCTTAATAAACCATACTATGAGAAATATCTACTATACAAAAATTTAATTTTTTATGTACAGATTTAAATAATTATTAATTTTCTCAAACATTACTTTATTGATTATTACAATCTCCATCAGATTTCCACAATTGAACAGTTCTGGGGAAAAGTCAGATAGGCACAGACTTTATCAATACCACTTAAGTTTGTAACTCATTTCAAAAAAAATTTAAAACATTAATTATGTCACAATTTGTTCAATTTTAATTAAATAAATATATGCAGAAGAAGTGGTCATAGACCCCTTTAACTCTTTGAGGTTACTACTTGACTTTGAAAAATAGTGTTACATTTGAATCAAAGAATTAAAATTCTTATTAAAGAAGACTAAGAGACAAAAGGCTAAGGATAATTGGTGGGCAACTCAGACTTTTAAACAATATAAATATTTTATGGTCCCCGAAAACCATATGTCTTTAAAACATAATAGACTTTTTTTTTTTAATTTTCATCAAGTTTTGTCATTTTAATTTCCATATAATTTTAGAAGTTGGTGGTAGATAACAGAAGTTATTATAAGTTATAATTTAATTTCATCTTACATAATTTTTTTTTAATAGAAGATATTAACCAGACTTAAAAAGTATAGTTGGTGTAATTGGGTAAAGAAAATGTCACCCATCCAAAACTTTGGAATAATCATATTTGTGTAATGTTTTTTAATTATTGATATCTACACAGATTCTACAGCCATCTAATGATAATAAATATAATTATATGGATCTGACGAAATCTAAATAATGTATTATTATGTGCCAATCACAATAAAAGATTTATTTATTTTACAGTACCACATTATGCATAATTAGTTTAATTACACACAAAAGTAATAGAAGTAGGGGTTACCAGCTAAAATCATAATAATCTGTTTATTAGATGAATCTCTATATTGAAATACAACTGTTAAATATCGCTGTGTAACAGTTAAAAAATTTTTCTTATAAAAACGTAGTTTATTTAGGATATTTTCATATAAAATTGCTACTCCAGAATTTTACTTCTGAAAAAAACTAAAAAAAAAAAAAAAAACAAATTTCTTGCTTTACTTTTTAAATTGAATTAAATTATTTTTCATTCGTTTCTTGTATAGTTTTATGTAATTTTCCACTCTTTTCTAATTTGCACCAATCCTTTGAATATTCTGTTATATCATTCATCTTTCATTATTTTCTTTACATATTCTTTTACCTTTGTTTTTATGACTTTTTACTTAATACATTTAATTCTCTTAATAAATTATCAAATCTTATGTGATTTTGTAATGATCTATTTTACTGGTATGATGGAGTGACTATTGAAGAATAATGAAAAAGTAGAGTAAAGGGCATGAATCTTGAAGCTTATCACTGTGTCATCTGACATTCTATTACCTATTTAGCATAACACACAGTTCGCTACAGAACTGTCTGTATATATTTATACATTTAGCTACTCAAAATTAGCATTCCTAATTATTATTATTATTATCATAATTATTGTTTGGTTCATGTTAATATTAACATTAATCATGGCAAGACTTAATATTAAATAATATGATTAATCTTTAATTGTTAATATACAGTTAAAATACATTATGAAAAAAATTGTTTTATTTTTCAATTAATATTATGCTAATCCGGTGATGAATTAAATGAAGTATAAATAACTGAATTTATATGAATTGTTTTACAGATCTTTAGAAAAATAAAACACTAAGCTACTGCATGTTTTACACAAATTTAAATAATACACAAACTTTACAAAAATTAAATTAAAAATAATACATTAGAAACTAAAGCGATTGAACATCATCCAAATCACTAAATTCACTGAATTTCCTGTGTCATCACTTTCACTACCATTATCATCTTTCAAAGACTTGAAAGGATTCTATAATCTTATCAATTATATACTCTGTCTAATGTATTTATCAACATTTTTTGTACTTTTTTGCAATAAGGTTTCCGTTGTGATGCATCCATTTAAAAAAATTTATCTTTGGCAATCCATTGAACATCATTAAAGTCAAAAGTGACATTGTGGCTTCCAATATATTGTTTTCTTCAGACTAAACCACTTTGTAATTTTCTTTGTTTCTTTTAATTATCTCATATAGTTGAGGTTTCAGCATAGTAGATGAGAATGGAATGCCATAATTATGTAATCAGTCCTGCATTTCTTGTTTTCTTATATTGGAAGTCGATAATTTTTCTTGAAATGTTCTGTGATAAAATGCTTTATCTAAAATTATTACAGAATTTTCAGGAAAATTTTTCTTCAATCCATTTTAAGTAGTTCGGATTCATAGAATCGTGGTAGTTGCCAGTTATTACACTTGCTTTCCGGGTTAAAAAATGTGTCTGGAATAAATCCCATTTCACCCAAGCATGTATATAATAATAATAATCAATCTGCGATCTTTAGAAATTGAAGTTAGAAGTCCCCTGAAGCATTCCTTCATGATTTCGTTGAGATATGAATTGAGCAAATATATGTTTCATCAGGCTATACAATCGGCCTGTTTTTGATTCTTAATTTTTTTATGTGTTTACTTATATTTGTTTAATCCTCATGTTATAATGTTCAATAACAAGTTTCCTATTGTTTTCAATTTTTTCTCATTTGAATTGTTGTAGTACTCTTCCTAGACTTTGATTTATTTCCTGAGAATCCTATTAAATCTTTCAGATGTACCAGCAATTTTGGAATGGTAAACATTTCAAAATAGTGAGTCCTCACTATACACATGAAAATCATCTAGGCCTGTTACCGGTTTGCTGCAGATTTTATATTTTCTAGGTGTACTGAAAGTCTCTGATGAGTTTTCTTGTAATTTTTTCAATTATTTAATTTTCTGTTCCTTACTCTTTGATCTTGCAATTCTGATATTTTATTTACAGCGTTGTTCCTTTTTCACTCCTTTGAATTGGAATAATATGCTTGTCAACATTTTCTGACTTTCCAAATTTACTTGCTTCTTCTTTCATGAATTAGTACACATTATTGATTAACCCCTGAGCTTACCGACTAAATTTTTTATGAATCACAGTGGATTTAATTTATTCATCCTGCTTGCAACTGCAGATCAAATAAAAATGTAATCTATACTACATACACACTACTCTAAATCAAGAAAAGCAAAACATGGCACTGGCGAAACGCACTAAACAAATGAACAAAAATGACTGAACAATATTATTATGCAAAGCTTTCAGCTTTAATGTATTTCAAAATAGAATAAATATAATACTTGTTTTTGTTTTGTATATGATGCTTTTTATCAATGTAAGTCTTTACTGTTAGTCAGCTAATTAAAATAATTCATTTATTACAATAACGCATACTTATAAAATTGTTTCATTTAAAAGGAAGTGTTTACATTTATCACTTTTGTCAACATATACATCATTTGTAATTTTTAATTGTTGGACCATAGATTATCATAATTTAGGTTTAGAAACACCACAATTTCAAACAATATTTACTAGTGAAATAAGTCAGAGTAGTTTTATTTTAATTGTAATTAATATTATAAACAAATTATTAAATTATACTTCATATTGATTTGGAATAATAATTTCTTTGTTAAATAAGGTTTACTTTTCATGTAAATTGTAAAGTGATTGAGACTGAGATTGAATCCTAAAAATTTTAGTTTTCTGTTTTGTAAACACTGATACGAGAAATCTTGGTAGAATCACTGATATACAGCATATTAGCTGCTTGACTACAAGCTTCAGATTTCATGCCCTCTAATATAGTAAAGTAAAATATTTTATTTTATTACTCATATTCTTCTATAAAAACTTGCCACATACTTCCTCTTAATTTTTTTTTTTTTTTCATTTTGAAGGAAAATATTGTAAACACCAAATTATTTATATTAAGGGAAAATATTTTCCAAGACATTTTGTATATTTCAGATTCTATATTAGAAATATCTAAGAAGGCATAAGACTTTTATTTTATTTTATTAGATCTGGACACTAAGGGAATTTAACCCATATCAAGAAAAAAGTTTTGAATGTTTGATTTTTCAAGTAACAGATTACATATATTTTTCTTTTGTAAACGTTTATAATTTCATTGGTTCATACAACTTCTCTGTCAACAATTGACGTCTTTTATCGTTAGGAAATAAAACGTCTTTTATCATTGCATCTCTAATTTTTGAGATGTATAAAGTACGTGGTGTATTTTTAGAAGTATCAAATTAAAGTTTTTTAATATAATTTTGAATTCTAACTCTACAAAATAATTTATTTTTTTTTAATTGAAATATTAAAAATATTTCAAGTATTTCATAAGTATTGGTCTTGAACCAGGCTGCAACAGTCATTTCAGAGTTCTTCCTCATAAATTCCCTGTATCCACTACTGCTACACATTGGGAATTTGTAATTACAAAATAAATACAACAGATAATAATTAAATTCTGCTCAAGCTAAGCAAGTTGAAGTGTTAGATCATCATAAAATCCTAACTTTGATATGAATTTTAAAATTCCAGGTAAGTTAACATTCAAATTAATTTAACTTTATATTTAAAGTAAATTAAATATAAAGTCATTATCATCATCATTGTTATTAACATTATCCCTATTCCAATTTTCATAAGGTTAAACTATCAGAGCTACCTTCTCTATCTTTCCTTATCAAGATTCTTATATTTAAATCATACTACCTGCCAGTCTCATCCTCTTTCTTTCCATCTCATTCTCAGACATCTTCTTGGTTTCCTTTCAAACAGAAAATCATATCCTTACTTTAATTTTTAATTTCATTTCTCTTGAATTCCTACCTATTTTGCAATTCAAAATGTTACTTACATCCAGATAGAAACATAACGTATTGTATTTTCTTTCTTTGCTTATTTGCTTCCATCTTTATCCCATGGTGTAGCTTCAATATCAAAGAATATTTTCCTGCCTTCTGCATCATTTTACTAAACTTACTTTCTAACAACCAATTCTTTGAATAAAACTTCTAGATTTATAAAATCTAAAACTTTTTATATAATGTTAAATCCTACCTATCTCATTTTCAATTATGTATCATAAACTTAGCTTTCTTTCCACTGAATTTTAAACCTGAACTTTTTATCCATTATTTTAGCTGTAAACCATGTCCTGCATCTCTTTTTCCAATGCCTTTCTCTCTTTCTGTATTATGATGTCATATGCAAATAACAATAAAATATGTTTTTTTTATTCCACTTTGTATCTTGTTAATTTTAAAAATGAGATCATAAGAGCAAAGTTTGTCTTTACACAGCATTCAAAACTCTTTCATAGGCCTTTAGGAGGTTCTAAAAACATAAATAGAAGAAATTAAAGTATTTATAGTACTTACATTTTTGAAAAACAATTTCCTGGTGGTTTTTTTTTTTTTTTTTTTTTTTTTTTTTTTTTTTTTTATCAGTAGTTAATGTTTAATCATTATTGTCTACTTTTCTGATCTTTATTTTATTTATAATAGTCAGAAAACTTGAGCATTAGAATTGATACATAGAATATTTTTAACCAAGTGAAGAATGCAACACTAAATTTAATGTGAAACCAAAATCTTTCAGATAAAAGACATGATCTCTAATGCTGTATTGCTGTAGTAGTTTTTGAATTTATATTAAATTTTATTTTATTTTATATGTATACGTGTGAGTACACACATATGGGAATTTATTTTAATAAAATGTTTTATATGAATCTCTTTTTAAATATTACTTTTCAAGTATTAAAGTTGTAACATGATATTCCAGTTGTAAATTCACGCTACGTTACTTCAAACTAGAATATAAACATATGCTGCATAAACGAAAAGTAAAACGTAAATTTAACAGAATATAACTCCAAGACCTCTAACATTATTACATTGTTCATCAAAGTTAGTAGTGAAGTTCGCCTACCTTTGAACAACTTGCTTTAATATTTAGCATTTAAATTATGTTTTCCTTACTTTGTTTGTGTTTGTTTGTGTTTGTGTGTGTGTGTGTGTGTGTGTGTGTGTGTGTGTGTGTGTGTATGTGTTTTAGTGAACTTTGAGGTATGTTTATAAATAGAATTGAATTTCATCCTACTGAATCGAAATGATTTTACTATTTTCAATAGGATGTAGGTAAATAACAACTTTCCTCTGAATAAATATTGAGTTTTCCTTAACTTAAATTCTAATTTACTATTTTCTTTAACAATATCGTTTTTTTATTTCATATTTTTTTAATAATAATAAAAATTATAAAAATTATAAATTCTGAATATAAAGTGAAAAGTTCATGTCAAAATGTTAAAAGATTTTAATAAATAATTTTTGCTAATTCCTGTAAAGAAAATTATGAAAAAAAAATTTTAATTCTTACTTTTTAATCATTCTATTTATCTCTGCATTACCTAGAATATCCTTTATTTTTTTTTTTGGTTTAATGAAAAAGTTTATTATTTCTAAATAACTCCCAGCAATAATTTTAATTTAATAATGAAATGAGCTTATATTTATAATCTTATTTCTACTTATATTTTAATAATCTTATTTGTAACATACATTTTCTGCTTTTCTAATCATATTACAATAATAATTTTGCATAGACTGTAACCTACTTCACTTTTACATATTCATATTTACATTTTATATAGTTAAAAGGCAAATGAGCTTCAGAATTTTGATTTTTTTCTATCTGCCCAGGTATCTTTCTGTTTCTTACTTTTATCAAGACTGAAATATCTCTATTTAGCATTTCTTATTAGCGACTTCTTTCATACGGGCAGAGTTTTTTGCAGGCCTAACCAAAATTTAGGTAAATTAAATTTTTTTTTAAAAATATTAATAAAACAACTTTAAAAAAAATTGCATTAAAAGTCATATATATTTTTTTAATTCTTTAAATTTCAACTTTTTTAAATCGTCACCAAATTAGGGATTATTTTGTATTTTTTAAAACAATTTATTTAGTTGGTTTTATTTATTTATTTATTCCTTTTTAACCTTATTTTATTATATAAATTTAAAAGAGTGCAATATTGTAGGGTGATTATTAAAACAATTTATGTAATTCTTTTGGTGTAATATGTAATAACAACCAAAGGTACAAGATGGTATTTATATAATCTATTGTAATTTTATATTGACGTTAAAATCATTAAATAATTAAATGAAAATATAGAATGTAATAATTGAGCACAGAAGAATTTTTTTAAATAAAAACAGAGAAGAAATAATAAAGAATTGCATTCAATTAGAGTGATTAATGACCAAAGTACTAAATTTATTCTAAGTTTTCATAGTATTATCAACCTGGGACATCAGTTTCCTAATACAGGCACTTCCAAATTTCATTTAATTTTATCTAGTGCTTTCTTTATAAATTTTGTTACAATTTTGTTTTTATTTTTTACAGTATGTACCACCACTCCATTTACTTTTTGATCTATTACCACGTTGAAGAAAAAATGCTTTCAGTCCTCATGCCATCTGTATCTCATTGTTTTTACCAGTCCCTAACTTATGAAATATGTTTCTAGAATTCCCATTGGTTTTTTTACAATTAAAATGGTTAAATTAAATTTATATTGAATTATAAATTTGTATACTTAGATTCAGATGTTATGAAGGGAATTGAATGAATGGTGATGATTTTGTTTTTAATTGTATACAGGGATTTGTACATTTTGGTATTAAGGTGAAGATTACAAGGTACGCATTTAAGTTAACTTCACGCTGACTTATCTTAATCACATACTGGATACCAGTATTATACTTAGAGTTTCTTGATATGGTATAAGTATCAAATCTCATTCATGCAAATCTCTTTAAGGAATTAAAACCAGAATTTTGTGCCACTTATGATTACATTAATTCCATTATTATTATTTTATTTATTTTTTTTTAAGAAATCTGTTTCTTAAAGATTAGAAAATTTTTTCCAGAATCCACCCGTAACCTGTATTTCCACGAGATTTTTTTTAATGGTTTCACTAGGGTTTGAATCTATAACTATTCGATAAAAGGTATTTTTTTTGTTTATTTTCCAAAAATTCCATTGCATTCTGTTAATTTTTTTTGTTTTTTTTTTTTTTTTAACCTCCAGGTCCGCAGTTAAGCATTACTGCAAAGGATGACATGAATGATTTGTAGCGTGTGTGAAAACTGACATGCCTAGACCGGGATTCGAACCCGGGACCTCCGGGTGAAAGGCTGAGATGCTCCCACTCGCGCCATGGAGGCCGGCACATTCTGTTTATTTAGAATTACAAAAAGTACTCATACAAAAGCATGTTTCTCAGACAGAAAAAATACAATTGTAACTAGTGCAGTACAGAGAAGAATATTACTTTGCACAGAAGTATTCGATTAGAATTCCATAATCAATTAAGATATTAAACATTCAGAGACCACTTAAGAATTCTTTATTTTTCTACAAAATTTGATATTTTACAGTCAATACAAATAAAATAAAAATAGAAATGAAACATACAAAAATGAAGGGAAAATAAACAGGAAAATAATAAATTAAATCAGCAAACAATATCAGTGAAATAAATGATAAACAAATTAATAAAATAGAGTAAAAACATCCACAACTAAAATTAAATAAAAATTACTGCTTTTAAAAAAGTTACATCTTTCTTAACTTATTGAAGACTCTATAATCTTATCAAGTAAATTGATAAGTTAGTTAAATGACTGAATCCCGTTAATCAAATGAATATATTTATACATTAAACTTCCTACCATAATTGAGATTAAGAGAAGAAGAATAAAAAGAAATTAAAGAAAGAGATAAGTAAAAAACAAAGGAGGAAGGAAAAGGATATAAAAAATATAAAAGTAGAGAAAAGAAATGAATTACAGAATGCAAAGATGAAAAAGGTAAACAAGAAAGATATAAGACAGAGGTAGTAAAGCATAAGAAAGAAAAGAAGTGATTAAGAAGGAAGACAAGTAGAAAAAGAAGAAGGCTATAGAGAAGAAGAGAAGGATGAAAAGTAAGCATAATGAGAAAATGAAACAGAAAAGGAGAAGCACGAGAAAAAGATGAGAAGAGCAGAAAGACGAAGAGGAAAATAAGAGAAATAAGAGGAAAAGGATGGTAGATATAATCAAAATTAGGTACCACATTATTAATAAAGCATAAACAACATTGAAAGAATTGTTATAAGTGCCGCCTGAAGATTCCTTTTCCGTTGCAAGAAGCTGCTATTATTCAATAAGTCTTGTGGAGATGAGAGTTCCATAGTTAAATATAAGTAGAATAGGAAGATTAAAGATGTATATCTTGTCTCTTGTATCAACACACCGAGTCTCATTACATTCATCTCTAAGAGTTTTGGTTTATTAAGTTCTCGCCTACTGAGCAAGGAAATAGAGAAGAAAATAACATTTTTCATTCCGTAAGATATGTTGAACAATTCGACTTCTCTCTATATACCTAACAAGATTTTGCAGCCCCTATCTAACCCACATTAAAATTTAATCCGTTTTTTTTTTAGCTGCCATTGCAGAACTGTCTGGAAATTTTTAGGCTTAACTACGTGTCCATAGATTTCAGATCAAAAAATTAAGGTACATTAATTTAAATAATTTTATAATTTTTTTTGTGAACTGTGAGATCAGTCAGGTAAACAACAATAAATAAAACCTATTTGTGCTCCATTCAAAGCTTAATTCACAAAATCCTTATATTAAAATGGATAGTTATAGTATCTCCTGAAAATTTCATGTAGTATTCTCATTTTGTCTGAAAAATGGATATTTTATGTGTAAAAAAATTGTTTTTGAGAAAATCAATAGAAAATGGAAAAATTACAAAGTGGATATATATTCATAAATAAAAATGGGTCACATGGATCTCCTTCTGTTTCATATTGATCTCGCTTTCAATTTGATTTATTCCTAGTCTGTGTAGTTTTCTACAGATAATCGACTAAATTTCTTGTCTGTTCTTATACTCTGTTTGTTTGAGCCCAATTTCCTTCAACTTCTATGGTTATCTTCAACTTCTATGTTGATGTATGGTCAACTTCTATGGTAATGATTTTTTAATATTTTCTTGTCTGAAACAGAATATTTCCTCATATCTATAGCCGTAGATATATATATATATATATTAGCCACAAGATGTTGAAATTGAGGATTTCGGACTGTTGTAACATCTAGTTGTGCATCTCCCCTTTTTATTGCAGTCGACTAAACCAAAAGTGTCTAAAAAAAGCTCAAAATCTGAAAAATTTGGATTTTGGACTTTTTCTTAACTGCTGTAGTAAGCTCTCATCGAGAACTTTTCAATGATATATCGTAAGTAGTACTTATTTTCATTAGTTCCAGAATTATAGCCAAAGAAAATTTTAATTAATTAAATATTTGGATCTTACAAGGAGAAGACATGTCGATTCGAATTCAACTTCATCTCCTTTTTTTAACTTTTTTTTTTAATATATTAATAAATTATTAACCTCTGATTGTAAAAAAAATTATAAAATTTTTATTTTGTCTTCAGTCATTTGACTGTTTGATGCAGCTCTCCAAGATTCTCTATCTAGTGCCAGTCGTTTCATTTCGGTATATCCCCTACATCCTACATCCTTAATTTGTTTTACATAATCCAAACGTTGCCTGCACAATTTTTCCCTTCTACCTGTCCCTCCAAAAATAAAGCGATTATTCCAGGATGCCTTAATAATATGTGGCCTATAAGTCTGTCTCTTCTTTTAACTATATTTTTCCAAATGCTTCTTCTTCATCAATTTGCCACAACACCTCTTCATTTGTCACTTTATCCACCCATCTGATTTTTAATATTCAACTATAGAACCACATTTCAAAAGCTTCTAATCTTTTCTTCTCAGGTACTCCGATCGTCCAAGTTTCTCTTCCATATAAAGCTACGCTCCAAACATATACTTTCAAAAATGTTTTCCTGACATTTAAATTAATTTTTGTCGTAAACGAATTATATTTCTAACTGAAGGCTCGTTTCGCCTGTGTCATTTGGCATTTTATATCGTTCCTGCTTCGTCTATCTTTAGTAATTCTACTTCCCAAATAACAAAATTCTTCTACTTCCGTAATCTTTTCACTTCCTGTTTTTATATTCAGTTATTTATCTACATTATTTCTACTACATTTCATTACTTTCGTTTTGTTCTTGTTTATTTTCATGCGGTATTTTGGTATTTCTTGGGTAGGACACATCATCCACGCCGTTCATTGTTTCTTACAGTAAATTTCTTAATAATTTTCTTGTTACAATAAATAATTATCCAATAATAACAATAAAAGTAAAAGAATATAAAAAAATATCAGAAGTTATTAATGAAATAAAATTTTATGTTCTTTTCATTTAAAAAAAAATGTGTATATGTAATTTAATAGGCGTACAAGGAAGTCATGTTGTGTCAACATCAGATTATTTTCTTGTTCTTTACAGACATTAAAATGTTTTTAATTAAATTTGTCTAATCATAAAACTCTTTATAGAATGCTTGAGATAACTTAATATATAATTTAAAATAATAATTGAGAAACAACGATTCGATTTGTATGACAAATTTTAAATGTCTGATATCAATATCATCGTATGTTTGTAATGAATAACCTAATTTACTGTTAAATGATGATAAATATTAGCTGCAACAAAAACAGGATTGTTAGGACAAATGAAACGGTTGAAAACACAACGAAAATACAACTTTACCCGATCCTTGTCCAAATAAACGGTAATGAGACTGGCCCAAGTTAATTAAAGGAACTCATGCTTACGTTTACCCTACCATTTGTCGTAACCACACGTGACATACAACTCTATATTATCGTTTTTAGTGGTGAAGTATCTCAAATAAACATTTTCGTAAATTAAAAAATTTTGTATAATTAACAAAATTTTAAACTTTTTGACTTTAGATGAGACAATTGTTAATTAATTTTGGAGTTCCTAATACGAATATATATATATTTTTTTTATGGTATCAACCACTATTTTAATTTTTCTAAAACGTAAAAACTTCTATCATCAATTAGGCTGTAGAAGTAAAACAAACCATAGTTGGTTTTAAAGGTTAGACGGATTGGTAAGTATAAAACAATGTTAATCAATATTAGAAGTTAGAAAAAAAATATTTAAAAAACTGATTATAATTTAATGATTCAGTTCAAAGAAAAGTATGTACATCACGAAATTAAATCTTTAAAATTGTTTATGACTGACTCGTATTTAAAAATAAAGCACACGAACAGTATTTTATAAAATTTAAAAATTATATAAATTTTAAAAAATCGGAGTTATATTAATTTAAAAATCCACTTACCAACAATTCTTTTATATATGCGTTCAAGCACTTTCAGAATAAAATTCCATCATCAGAAACTTAAAAAAATGTATGTTATAATCTTAATAAAACTAAAACTTCTTCGTCATGTAAATTTGTTTATGTAACTTAATATAATATAACAGTGGTCGTCAAATGTTTAAAATTATGTCGACTTAACGTCCACCGTTATATCGCTGGAGAATTTATTCTGAAAGCGCTTGAACATATATATATAAAAGAATTATTGGTAAGTGGGTTTTTTAATTATTAATTATATAATCATACCAACGGGCCATGTTCGATAAAATTATTCTGAATTATGTTGCCATGTCATCCTGATCCCGTAGGGAAGACACCCTCCGACACTCCCTCCGTTCCGAGCCCTTATGGGCTTTACCGGAGGTCATCTTTGAAATCTCGACTTTTGACCTATTCCAGTCCCCCTCGACCAGGATGCCACCGATATGAATGCCACGAGTGACATTCCCATCGGTCTACTACTAATTAATGAACTGAAAACAATCTGACACAGTTCACCAAGTCTTAAGAGAGACTGAAAATGTCTAATTAACAAAGGAATTGTACTACCTCCCGTAGAAGATAAAAGTGAGTTCAACACACAACACGAAATATAAAAATATTTCATGGAACAATAACAACAGAGTAACACTGAAACAAAACAAAACAAGGACAAGAACAACAAAAACATAATTTATAAAACAAAATATCAACAAAAATAGAATAAAAGAGAAATCCAAGCAGAGCTCTAGATCCTCTCAGCAATCAATTCCTTTGCTAAATACACTACAAAACTCTCTACTATTGCCCATTCGGCCTGGCTCCTCCAGTTTACACGGAGTTACAACGCCGACCCGATATCAAGCCGACAGATAGTCTTCATATGGCACCGTAGAGGCATATGGTAACATATGCCTCTACGAAGATCGCTTCAAGACAAATAAAGATCGGATAATTAGTTTCGAAACCTTTGAACGATAATTTTCGAAAATCTCGAAGCCACCGGCGCCTATCTTCAAGATATGGCACCTTGAAGAACTTTTTTGCATTTATTCCATCAGGGTAAACTTGAGCATTTACATTTTGGGTACCCGGATTTTTACATTTCTCATCCTTTTGAGATCCCTGAATAAAAAAATGCAAAAAGATTAGTTATGTATGCCTTTTCGTGCATGCGTGTGTGTGTGTGTGTGTGTGTGTGTGTGTGTGTGTGTGTGTGTGTGTGTGTGTGTGTGTGTGTGTGTGTGTTTGTTTAGCGCTCTCTCTCTCTCTCTCTCTCTCTCTCTCTCACTCTCTCTCTCTCTCTCTCTCTCTTTGTGTGTGTGTGTGTGTGTTTGTTTAGCGCTCTCTCTCTCTCTCTCTCTCTCTCTCTCTCTCTCTCTCTCTCTCTTTGTGTGTGTGTGCGTGTGTGTGTGTGTGTGTGTTTTGTGTGTGTGTGTGTGTATGTGCGTGTGTGTGTGTGTGTGTGTGTGTGTGTGTGTGGGTGTGTGTGTGTGTGGGTGTGTGTGTGTGTGTGTGTGAGAGGGAGAGAGAGAGCACATCTATATTTTGAACGTCTGTGGAATGAGTGAATCTGTAACCAAGAGATGTAGTATAAAAAGTACATGTAGCATATATGATGTTACATTTTTATAAAAATTAGACTGAATAGCCCTTTGCATTTCACTCGTTACGTGGTAACCTTTCGTCCAGAAGGTTCCAGATTCGAATCCTGACTGGTATGGCATTTTTTTGCAATACCATATTCCCATGTAGCTTTAAATTTATACGGTGAATCAGTAAAAAAAAAAATATATATATCTATATTTATTGCATTTAAATTCAACCAGAAAATTTAGCAACCATTTTTTCTTTAAATAAAGTAATTTATAGAATTCTGAATTAACACAAATGTCATACTTTTGTGATATTATATATTGTCTGTTTCTTTTATGTGTGTTTTAAGAGTGCACGTATATAAAAGTAAATAACCACACTTATGGTGGTCCAATTTTTCATTTCTTATGAAACTGATTTTTCTTTTCTATTTTGTTAGATCCCTTTGAAAAATTCTACAAGAAAAACTGCTGAGTGTTCTTGTCTAGATAAAAAATAAGGTATTTTGTTACAACAAACACATGTTTTCTTTTTAATAAAAGAAATTCCAACCTAAGCTTCAGCAGTAAGCTGATTTTATTAACCTTTCTTACTTGAGTACCCTTATTTATTATAGATCTAAATTTTAATTTCTTAAATAATAAATTTAATCGTGTTTTGTTATATAATTTTAATATATTCCATGAGTTCATTTACAACTAAAATATTTTTTAAAAGAAGAGAAAAACAATAACAAGAATAACATATTCATAATATTTTCTGTATAATTTACGGCAAATAATATATAACCTACTGTTTTGCGTGACTGCTTCATGGAAAGGAGTGTATTTGGCGCTATATTTACATTCGTAAATAGAGCGCAACAATACTTATGTTGATATACTTATCTCAACAATACTTAATAGCTGTACCGATTTTGATAAAGCATATATTAATAACACGACATTCAGAATTAATTTTATAATATATTAAATAATTCGTATTGATTAAAACGACATTTAAATAATTGAAAAATTATAATTTTTACTATCTTTGAAAAATGAGGAGATTTCCGTTTAGTTCCGAAAAATACTCCTTTTACTGTATATTCAAGCCTTACCATCATAGGATTGTCCAGATTTCAATGAAATCGGTTCATTTTTACGCGACTGGCAAAAAAAGAAATTAATATATTTACGGTGTATATGTATATGTATGTTTGTTCCACCGTATCAACTCAACGGCTGAACCGATTTAGATGTATGACCTCGCGCTGGAATCCTTACGTTACCGGAAGTGTTCCAGGCCAATATATAATGTGTGTGTGTGTATACGCGTATGTTTAAATAAATTTAAATATATATATATATATATATATATATATATATACACACACACACACACACACACACACACACAGTTTATATATATATATATATATATATATATATAAATAAATACTAGCTGTACCCGCCACGCTTCGCTGTGGCACATTGTGGTTGCATGAATGAGAAATGAGAAACAAAACAAAGCATCCGTTTCATAGAAGTTTAATTTTGCAATACTTGTGGATATACAATATTATTTTTGTTTTTCCACTGTCTGCGTAGATATAAAGGCTATCTGGTTTGCCGACTCGGGAACACGCACATTGGGTGCTGGCATTCCCAATTGACTAAGAACTTTATTTGCATTAGCTAACCACTTGTCTTCAATATTTATCAATTCTTCGTTGTAATTGCCTTCTGTAAATTCAGACAAAAGTGAATATTTAACCTAACAAAGGATTTTTTGGTCATTATGTAGGGATATTATTTTCTGTGTATTTGGTTATTTCGACTTTTTTTGTTTGCATAGTCTTAAGTCTATCTAGAAAGTCTATAAGAAAGTTGGGTGTTTTAATTTATTTACTGTAAGTCACCCTTCTTGGTGGCTTTTCTTTTTGTTTTGGTGTTTTTTTTAAAAATAAAATACAGATGTTTTAGCTGTTAAATATAATTCAAAGAAATTTGTTACTTAATCAGTTGTGATTTTGTTTACATTGGCAACGGACATACGGGCTCTTTGTGATTGGTCGTTGTGTTTGACAGCGACCATCTTGCATTGATCTGATTGTTTTTCCTTTGTTTACATTTCCATCTGATTTATTAGCCTCTTATTTATTAAAAAACTGTACAAATTAAAAATAGATAGATAGATTTATTAAAAATAGATGAAAACAATCTTTGATGCGGGTTATATATCGTGCTAAAATTTGAGCTCAATCGGTGCAGAAAATTTTGAGTTTTTGAAGCGAACACAAACGAACTTAACATTTTTATATATATATATATATGTTTAAAAAAATTGAAGAAAAAAGATTACACTACATAAAAATACTATATACAAATTATTATTCGCACGCTCTTTAATTATCCTATATTAAAGAAAAATCCTATATTAGATGTTTGTCAGCAATGTTTTTTTTTTGTTTTTTTTTTTGTATTCGTGGTTTTTTAATTTTTAATATTTATCTCTTGTATGCTACAGAAGATGTATTTCTGATATTCCCATTTTTCTAAATTAATTATTAGGAAGATTTTTTTTTTTTTATTAGATTATCTACATGTACAATTTGAATATTTCTTTCATTTATTTATTTTTTGTTGTCATTGCTTACTATTGAATTGTGGTAACGTATTTCCTCTCTCGTTAAAAATATTTCAAGCTAACTAACGCTCAAGAAAATTGTTTGGAAAACTTATTTAATTAATTTATAATGAAACGTATAATTAATATCTTTAAATGAGTAGATAGCGTCTCAGCATTTCGTACGGAGGTCCCGGGTTCGAATACCGTCAGGTATGGGATCTTTTCATACCAATTTCCAATTGGTAATTGGAATTTCCTCCGGGCTAATAACCATAGCTGTTGATGCCGCTCTATCATAACAAAAAAAAAGATCTGATGTGGACAGTACATGACTTCCTTGTACGCCTATACACATTTTTTTCTGCACTTCATTTAAACTTATTTCATTTGAAAGTGAGATATGATCCTTGTAAGAATTAAGAATTAGTTCTATAATGAAGTAGACAGTTACACAATTGCATTGTGATGGACACAACATTGCATCACATTTTTTTGTGGTGCCCGTATCAGCATTTTATATTAGTGTATATATTAAGTTTGTTTCACGTCGCTCTAGTAGTTATCTAGTGTAAGTGAGACGTGTTGGATCCGTAACCATGGACACGGTTTGAATCCAACTTCGTATACACATATTTGTTTTTTAACTTGTTTATAATTTAAATATATTGATTTATTAGTAATTGTTAACCCATACAAAAATTTTTGAATTAAAATGAAAAGTACATAAAATTTTATTTCACTAATAACTTCTGATTTTTTCATATTTTTTTTATTTTTTATTGTTATTATTGAATTATTATTTATTGTAAACTTTTTTATAATAGGAGGCTAATAATTATTAACCCAATATATTTAAATTTAAAAAATATATGCATATGAAATCGGATTCGAACCTATGTGTCTTCCCCTTGTAAGATCCAAATATTTCATTAATTAAAATTTTATTTGGCTGTAAGTCTGAAACCAATGAAAATAAGTACTACTTATGATTGTTGTTGAAAAAGCTCTCAACGAGGCCTTATTATTACAGTTAAGAAAAAATCAAAAATCCATTTTTTTTTTTGGATTTTGGGCTTTTTTGGAACTTTTGGTCTAGTCGATTGCAATCAAAAGGGGAAGTGCACAACTATATGTTACAACAATCCTAAATCCAAAATTTCAACATCCTATGGCTAATCGTTTTTGTATGAGAGATACGTACGTACAGACGTCACGCCGAAACTAGTCAAGATGGATTCATGGATATCAGAATGGATATTTCTGTTGAAATCACAATAATTCCTTTACTTCGAACAGGGAAGTATAAAATACTATTATTTTTTTGTTTTAAGTTCGACTTTCTGAATTCTGTCGGTAATTATGGTATTAACTTGAGCAAGTACATGTTTAAAATAGACATTATTTTTTTTAATTTTTTTGTAATTCTTTTTATTTAGTTATGTAATGTTCAAACGTATGCGAGGTGTTTTGTTGATTGGATTTTTCGTTTATTTTTAAAATTTAAGCTTCTGATATGATGTACTTGATGCTTTTTCTACATAAATAATTTATTGGCTGCACTTAAAAAAAACAATATTTTATTACTGGAACTTTACAGTACACATTTAAAATTTCTGGTTTGCTTGGCATTTCTCCTGCTATCACACAGTTTAGCAACCAGTGTCTTAAATAGCTTCTAGAGCTTACCAAACAGCGTGAGCGGACTAAGCGTGGAACCATACACCACCACCGTATGTGTCCGAACCGCTTACTTCTCATATATTTATTAAAATGGATAGGCGCACCCCGTCAACTATTAAAAATATATATGACATTCATAAATTAAAATTCTTTTCGTCTAGACAGCAATTCGCCGCCACCCCTAGATCGCTGAATGCCAGCAAGTACCTTCCACCATATTAAAGCTCTTGTACCATTAATTGGATGATGGTCAGCCACATATATATCTAGGTTAGCTTCCCACAGCAATGCGGTAGGAGTCTTTCCCTTAAGTAAACTGATGTCGGTTGAAAAAAGCAACCGCATCAAGGAACTCCCACACGGTCCGACAACGGAGTTTTCGCCACATTGACTCGCCGCTTGTGGTGGCCAATTTTCCCTTGACGTCTAAGTGCAGGGTGGCCTGAGTTCTCGCCCCCCCCCCCCCCCAAGAGCAGGGCCGTCAAACATCAGGTGTTCATTTGACTGGACCTCCCCTAGACACACGGCTAATTCCGTCCTGCCAGACGGAACCGAAACAGATATTGATTTAAATTAAGGGTGGTTGGTGAGCACCTAGGCACCCCTTGCCCTTAAAAACGAGCTTGAGGAATACCATCCTCCCAGATCCTGTTTAAATTTATGCAAGGACGTTCCCTTAGTAGTGGTGTGCTATTTTCCACCTCTCATACATCCATCGCGAGGCTCTACAGTTTCTGCAGGCGGGAGATGGGAAATTGAACGAAATTTAGATCCGGTGCATTGTGATCACCGTTCCGCTCCGGTACTGGCCCGACTCGAAATTACATTCCAAATACCTCACACATTTCCAATTATATTTTATTATATGTAGTGAAACATATTCGTAAATAATTTATTATTAGTTATGATTACAAATGTTGTCCATCTTTAATGTAATCGCAGTAGAAAATTTAGAAGTTGGTAAAATAAAAAAAATTATTTTTTTTTAAAATAATTTCTTTCTAATTTGATAATATAAAAAAGCTTTTGGTTCTTTATTTTCTCATTTACTACTATAGTTTCCTCTAAAACGCTTTTACGTAAAGTTTCTCGTGATATCATTATAATTAAAAACAAAACTTTTGTCTAAAAAAAACAATATATTATTTAAATAAATTAATTATTTTTGTTACCAAATAAAATTTCCTTTTTTTTGAACTAATATTTTTTAAAATACATAATTTTGTAAAAGACCATAGTCGTTATTAATTTAAAATAAAAACAAACGTTATTGTAATAATTAAAATAATCTGCACCCTTTGAAGTATATATATATGTATATACACGGACATATAATTATTATTCAGTGTCAAATTGGATTCTTCACTGTGCATACAAGGGCGTTTAATGAAGGGACAGTATTTGCATGAAATTTGCATTAAAGTATTGACTGGGTTAAATAAGTCCTCAAATTCGGTTCTCATTTCAAACAGCTAAATTAGAATAAATAATTTTATTATTCATATTTTATTTTGTAAAATTAAAAACGTGATGATGAGAATTTTTACAATTTTATTCATGAAAAAACTTTTATTTTTATTTTATTTTATAATTTGATATTATTATGCATAAAATTATATTTAACAGTGATCCCTCTATTACAAAATCATTTATGAATAATAAATTATACATCGCGGAAATAATAATTCTAGCTGAAAGTATGAATTCCTAAATGTAATGTAAATAAATTATCACGAGCTGAGACCGAACAAAATGCTAATAAATGCTAGCACCAGTGTTGTTGAATTTTCCCAGCAGTTAGGTAGAGGTACAATCTTATTTTAATTTTTCACCCGGTAATACTGTTGAAAATTATTATTAAACTTTTGACCTCATTTGAATTCTTATAAATTTCACTTACATATTTTCTTACCCAAAAAGCTGATAATGAATTTTTTTTTTTTTTTTTGACTGATGAATTATAATTCACCACAGAAGTTCAAAGAAGCTCGTGTGTGCGAATATAAAAATGGAAATTTGTAACGTACGAGAAATAAACCATGGTTGACTGGGATTTGAACCCGTGACCTCCGAATGAAAGACAGAGACTTAATAAATTATACTTGTAGAGGAGAACGGGACCTCTTGTTTCGGTATTTTTCGTGATATTTTAAAATATTTGTTTTTTGTAAATCGGAAATACATTTTTCTTCTTGCAAAATCAATACATTTTGTTCATTCAAGAATAAAAAGGTACATATAAACAAAAAAAAGATTTATTGTCATTAATATTTTTCCGGATCCATTATTTATGTGAAGTTTTATAACGTCACTTGGCTCTACTCTAGCTTACAGAATCATGAAACATAGTTAAAAATACATCTCCATCACAATTTTTCAACAAAAAGAATTATAAAACAGTTGAAATTTTTTTCTTTACTACTATAATAAATTTTTAAAACTCTTTTCCACCCTGATAACGCCTGATTAAAATATGCAAAATAATATACGTATATATATATATACGTAGTTAATAAATATTCAAAGCGATTGATTGGATGAATAAAGATGAATAAAAAGAAAAGTATTAATTTTCTATTCTGAGATAGTAAAGTTAATTTAACATTTTAAAACCATTTTGTTTCCACTTTGTTAACAGTTCATTCGCATAAAAATAATTTTCATATTAAAACAGTAAAAAGTCAATAAAAGTACTCGCTTTTTAAGGTTAAATTATACCGTCCTTCCTGTATTTTAATTATAATAAAAAATTATTCCAATCCTGATTATGGCTCGGTTAGAGAAATAATATTTTTAAATTTTCAACTGATCATGATAAAAAAATCTGATGTGAACACCAGATGACTTCCTTGTACGCCTATTAAATTACATATACACATTTGCTTTTTTTTAAAGTACATAAAATTTTATTTCATTAAGAACTTCTGATATTTTTTCCTTATTTTATTATTATTTATATGTATTGAACATTTTTTATTTATTGTTATTGTAAAAAAAAAAAATTGTTATTGTAAAAAATATTTATACATTATTTATTGTAAAAATATTTTTACAATTAGAGGTTAATAATTATTAATAAATCAGTATATTTAAATTTTAAAAAAAAGTTAAAAAAAAGGATATGAAGTCGAATTCCAGTCGATGTGTCTTCCCCTTGTAACATCCCTTGTAAGATTTCCCTTGTAAATATTCCATTAATAACAATTTTAATTGACTATAACACTGGAACTAATGAAAATAAGTACTACTTATGATGCATCGTTGAAAAGCTCTCAATGAAGGCTTATTACTGCAGTTGAGAAAAAATCAAAAATCCAAAAAAAATTCAATTTTGGACTTTTTCGGTACACTTTTGGTCCAGTCTATTGAAATCAAAAGGGGAGGTGCATAGTTAGATGTTACAACAGTCCTAAATCAAAAATTTCATCATCGTACGGCTAATCGTTTTTGAGTTATGCGAGATACATACATACGTACAGACGTCACGACGAAACTAGTCAAAATGGATTCAGGGTTGGTCAAAATGGATATTTCTGTGACATCTGAAAACCGATATTTTTCGCGATTACAATACTTCCTTTACTTCGTACAAAGAAGTAAAAAATAGATTGTAAAATTTAAATTTAATTTAATTTGTTTAAAAAACTAAATTTGTTTTTGATCGGAGATAGATGTATGAAGATTTTTTTTAATACTTCAGTCTTATAACTTCTTCATTTAAAGTAATTTTTATGTAGATTTCATAAGAAAGCTACCTATTATAGTGGGTACCATGATTCGATTTGCAGAAAATTTCAACATATCTTCGCGTTTCACATCCCCCAGACCCCAAAACCACCGTCAGTTCAAAAGTTTATATATATATATTTCACTTTCTTTTGGATACGATAACTGCCGTAATTTTACGCCAATCATTTTCAAATTGATACATAAAATATTCCTACCCAAAATCTCGGTGCAGTTTGTAATGGGCTAAATCGGACCATGGGGGTGGAAATGGAGGAGGTTTTTTTGAAATATAAAACTTGCTATTACTTTCTTATTAAGTAAAATATCGAATTTATTTAAAGCTCCTACTATTTTTGGATAAAGGCCTAACATTTATCTAAGTAACTTTTTTTTTATATAACCAACCAGTGGCCCAGAGGAGGAGAAAAAATCATAAGACAAAAAAAATCATACCTCCCTTAATAGGGACTGTATCGAATCGATTTAAAGTGGTCGTTAGTCCTCTAAACATTACCTAAAACTTTTGTCTGAAGCAATTTTTGATATGACCAACCCTTACAGAAAGGGAGACCAAAATGTTGTTGGGAATTGTAAGAAGATGGGGCTTGTTGTATGATAAACATGAAAAACTTTTTTCACATGCGACCATTGTAGTATTGAGTAAATTTGAAGTTTTTCTTAACTTCAAATCTTTAAGATGGTAATCTTTTTTATCCCTTACTTAGCACCAGTGAAATCTACCTCTGCCTTCCGGCGTGTCGAAAGGGATTATTTTTAATTAAAAAGTATATTTTTAATTTAAAAAATCATTATGTAAATTTTTGTGAAGTTCAAAAAAAATAGCACTAATAATAACAGGGATAAACGTGTCAGAAACGTTGACAAAATAATCATATTTAATTGAAAACGGTGTGCTTAATGGATATTTGTAGAAAGACAGCAGGTTAAATTATTACATTTAGAGCAGATTAGAAATTGTTTTATAGCTTTTTCCTACCCTCAGTATTAATTGCACAAAATTATATAAAAATTAAAATTGGGATGAACAAAATAGTTTGTTGTTTAGCATGCTATGGAAAACTTCATGAAAATAAAAATCTACACGATACTTAAAACGTCAAAAAATGTAAAATTTTAGCCAAAAATATTATAAAATTAAGATAATCACATTTAGGATATGAATTAAGTTGAGTGTATGCATTTTGTATATAAAAGGTTTTCCTCAATGTTACTACTAAAAGGTTTTGTAAAAAAAATTATGTAATGTTCTTCACCTTAGATATCGAAATAATTCTTTCATGAAGAATTAACATTAGAATAAATAACGGGAAAGATATATTTCTGAAATCTAGCCTCTTGATTCCAGTAACCGATCGGTTTTTATCGTTATCATACTAATTATAATTATGAATAATATAATATATCTTAAAATCTAATGGCCAGTTGAATTTTGTCATTGGTTTGTCATTTTCTCCAAATTTAAAAAACTTTCATTCTAGTAATTAGGAAAAGTATAAAAGTTAGTTGAGATCCGGTAAGTGGATAAGATTCGAGAGATTGAACAACGTGGTAGGCTAGGTGGGATGAGACAGAAGGTGGGCGTTATACGCATAAACTCTTTCCAAATGTTGGTTCCCGGGACGCCTCTTGGTTACACCCTAATAAATACGTGACGCAATTTCTTTCCGGCCATGGCGCTTTAAAGGACAGACTGCATCCTTGTCTTTAATAAATTTCATTAAATCATCTGTCTGTTCATATATTTCCTCCACTTCTTCGTCCTTACTATTAGTTGTAGGTAGATAGACTACGATAGCACACAAATTAACAAGTTGGGCTTTAATTGTAACTATGATTACTTTGTCACTACGGTGGTATGTGTTCGAAATGTTGTTCTTCCATTTCCCTCTTAAAACTACTGCAACTCCATTTGTTCCGGACCTGGCACCGCCACTGTGAATAACTCTGAAATCTTCAGACCGAAAATCTCCGTTTCCTGCCCATCTAGTTTCGCAGATGTCTAAGATGTCCAGTTCTTATTTCCTCATCACCATCTTAACTTCCTCCAACTTCCCTGCTTTTAAAAGAGTTCTTAAATTCTATGTTCCTATTCTAAAAAGTTCCTTCTGACCTCTATTCTTTGCAGCTTTATCCAAGACATTCCCCCCCGGAGATCCGAATGGGGGAATTGAAGCTCCGAAAAATTTTGAATTGGACGCAGCCATATTTTACCATAGTGTATTATTTGTTTATAATTTGTTTGAAAACGATGTTTTCAAACATGTGCCTTCCACTTGTAAGATTCAAATACTTCATTAATTAATGTTTTATTTGACTATAACTCTGGAACCGATGAAAATAAGTAACACTTATGTTATAGAGTTGAAAAGTTCTCAATGAGAGCTTATTACTGCAGTTAAGAAATAGTCCAAATTTAACAAATAGTCGAATTTTTTGGGCTTTTTTGGACATTTTTGGTTAAATCAATTGCAATAAAAATGGGAAGTGAACAAGTAGATGTTACAAAGAGTCCTAAATCCAAAATTTCAACATCCTACGGCTAATCGTTTTTAAGTTATGGTTATGCGAGATACGTACGTAAGTACAGACGTCACGCCGAAACCAGTCAAAATGGATATTTCTGTTGAAATCTGAAAACCGAAATTTTTCGCGATTACTCCCTTTACTTCGTACAAGGAAATAAAAATGTATTTTTACATTTTCTTAAAACTGGTTACGTGAGTAGCATCATCATATTTTAAGTCGCATTTATGTACATTTATTTCTACAAATTCGGATTGTTAGGTGAATTTTTTCGTAGACTACCTTTTTCTAGAAATACTTTGGGATAAACGTTTTTTCCAGTTCGGTTAACAAAAATTTGGCCATTGAAATGACAAAATTTATACTACGTTATCTTATTTTATTTGAACATTTTTAAATGCCGTAAAGAAAATATGATTTTTTTTGTTAATTTCTCATCTTAATTAAATCTTTTATTAACAGGTTGACTGCCACACTGAAAAATGCAAAATTTCCAAGGCTGCTATACTTATTTTGCTAAAAATATCCACCAGTGCTGCCATTTTTTTTTTCAATTTCAGTAAAGGTTTTTTACCCTGTTACTAATTTTTGATACCAAGTTCACTTTGCAACTTTACTTTTTGAAATATTTAAAAATAAAGCTGAGACATCAAGTTGTATATTTTTAGCAACCACGGATAACGAGGCACCAATTGATGTCTCAGAATGTTTAACATATTTTAATTGATTATAATATCTTTTACTTATTAATAATTATTTGTATTTATTTTTAATTTTACAACTCCAGAATAGTTTGAATATTATTTTTATTAATTTCTATATATTTTTCTTACATAAATTACTAAAAGTCAATCAATCTCTTTTGTAATAAAATCACATTTTATTGATAATTTTACTTTGGATTGAGATTTTTAAAGTAAAATTTAAATTTAATATTTTTAAGAGTACTTGGTTTTAAAATCTAACTAAACTTTGTCAGTTAACAACTAAAATTAATTCAAATTTTATTACAACACTTTTCAATTATGTTTACTTTGCTTTTGTTTGGTGATTTTCAAAAAACATTCTTTAATTTCAGATTTAAAGAAAAACTTCTGTGCTACATAAAATACAAAAATATACTGAATTTTATCTTTAAAATAATATGTAATTTGATACAAAAAAAAATTAAAAATAAACAATAATATTGCATTTTAAGTTTGACATTACACTAAGACATCACTTGAGGTCTCATAGCAGTATTGGATTGCTAAACTAAGACATCAAATGATATCTCATAGCGATAACGGATAATTGGCTGTGACATCATTTTGTCTCATAGCAGTCAACCTGTTAAATAAAATTTAAAAAGCTATTACAAATACTTCAAAGTTATGTAGTAGTAAATAATTTGTAATAAGATTTAATGAAGAAATCGTTTCGATGTAAAATAAATGATCCTAGACTGTTGGTTGCAATAATTTTCTAAGAACTCGATAAGTCTAGCCATATCCATCTTCCTAATCACCCATGTCGAGTCAAAATTAATTCTTCGCATATTTCATTAATCCCTTATACGAAACCAACCGATAATAAACTGCTCGAGATTTTATATACACTTTTACATCTCAGCATCTAATCGTGGATATCCATTTAAGAAATTTTATGGTTTGCAATTTTTATAATTTTCTTTCCATAAGTGCCATTCTGCAGTCACGATTTATTTTCTCTACGGAGGAAGGGTATGTAAGTAATGCTTATTTTACAAACATTAATCTGTGGCTGTTCATTACCTACTCCCCTTTTTCTTAGAGATTTAATGCATATATAACACTTGAAAGTACGTGAAGCATTAATTAAAATCGATTTCTCTTGTAGTAGTGTAAGAAAGATTTTTTTCAATGATTCAATAATAAAAATGATTTGATATTAAAATGTACGGAAGGATGATAATAAGGCTAATTTTCGTAAGCCGAAGTATTGAGTTGAATTATACAAAAACCGTTCTAGTTTAAAAGTGAACGGAAATTATACTTTACACGTGAATATATGTAAGCATAACAAATATTTAATAACGATTACAAGGTTAGCGTTTTATTGATGGATTTGGTTATACCACCTAACAGACAGCCCAGATAATGGTACCCAAGTGTAACGATTAAATAGGGATGTAATTTTAATATTTAAATCAGAGTACCCATGGATTTATTTGTTTCAACTCGTATTCTTTTAAAAATTATGAACTACAAAATCTATCTGATTGATACGTACATCCCAACCCCGTAGGGGGAAGATACTCACCTTGTGACGTTACCGGTCACTACACCACCCCCTCCGTTCCAAACCCTGGGGGCTTTACCGGAGATCGTCTTTAGACCCTCTAGCTGATTACATCTCACAGTCATCAGTCAGGCCTCGGTCGGGTTGCCACCGATGTAAATGCCTCGGCAGACATTTGCATCAGTAAAATACATATAAAATTTCGTCTTCACGTAGGCTTCAAACGGACATCTTCACATCCAAACTATTATGGGTCCCTCAAACTAACTAACCGAAACCGCGGAAGCGCGAACCCCGCGACTAGTAAAGATTTGACAACACCGTTCGCCATTGTGAATGCCTCAGAGAACGAACGAGTTTAAAGTTAAATCAGTGCTACTACACTCATACCAATCAAAATTATGTCTTACGCAACATAGAAATTCAGACCTACACTCAAATAAGTTGACCAATTTAGGTCACCTAACAAGGGGAACGCAACCTCATTCCGGTCCGCGCAGGATCCGGGGACAAACCCCGCACCACCACCCGGTCATAATTGATACGTACATCACTGAATTGATTAAATTTCGAATTTAGGCGTAAATTTCCCAAATACGTCTATAATTGGGTGGTCAGCAAAACTTAAACTGAGAGCCTATTTCTCAATATTTTACTGGAGTCTTTAATCGTGTAATAACTATCTTGAGTCACTAACCCACATTCTATGAGAAATATTTGTCTTACGACGTGTAAGAAAATAGCATGATTCTTACAAACTATTAAATTTAGAAAATAAATTGTATCTTATCTTGGTATTTCATTAATTAAAATCAAATAAAATGCACGAAATATCTAATTAAAAAATTCATTGATATACAGTAGGTACGTGAAGACACTTCGTAAAAGTTAATATAAAATTAAACTATCTTTATTTTAACTGAATATGTGTTTTTTAACGAAGAAATACTTTATGTTTTATAATAGGTAGTCTAAAAAGTATTGAGCCTTTTGCGCAGAAGATAGCGTTAGCGTATTCTGCCAAAAGTCGAGGAAGACCGGCATGTAACCAGTCATGACATAGCCAGTGACTTCCATCACCGAACAGTATTAAACCATTTGGAGAAAGCTGAACACAAAAGGAAACTCGACATTTGGAGCAACATAATCTGACTGAGGAAAATTTACTCCATCGAATTTTTAATCTGCGAATCTCTAATGAAACGTAACGAAATCGAGCCATTTCTGAAGCGGTTGTTCATGAGTTATGAAAAGTGGATACGACAAAAATGTACAAAAAATAACATGATAGAAGCGAGAAGAAGCTCCACAGTCCGTGGCAAAGCCCATACTGACATCCAGGAAGGTTACGCTGTGCGTTTGGTGGGATTTGAAGGGTGTACATCACGAGCATCTGTCACCAGGTAGCAAAGTAGACACAGACCCTTACTATGGCGTCTAAGTGACTTTTTTTGGTAATATTTTGAGCCTCGTTTGTTCTTGTTACACATATTTACTCGGTTATTACGACATTTTTCGTATTAATTTGGTGGTTTAACATCATCCAAAAATTGAGAACAATAAAAAAATGTTAATTATTTAAAGTTTAGTATATATGTACTTTTAAAAAAAGCATGCATTTCACTCGAATGTAAAATCGTGTTAGATTAAAAATTTAAGACCAAAGAGTACGTTTCTTTAACTTTTCCTCGGTTTTTAATTATGAAATAAAATTAGTAGGTAAAAAAATTATTGGGGAAAAATTAGGACCACCCACAACTATTTACCCTTATTACAAAGCAATTTATTAAGATTTAAATTCATTACCCAAAATATAGCGCGCCGAATAACAGTAACAGACTCTAATGTCAGTTTTTGTGCTATAGTTATTTTTTCTATTTGTTTTTTTTTTCCACCAGTAAAATCAAAAAGAAAATACTCTCAAAATCTATTTACAAAATCATTTCCTCTTAGTAATTTTACCTCAATAGTCGTACAGCTCATAGCTTATTCAATAACCGCATCGCATAACTTTATCATTCTTTACTAGATTCTAATACTCTTTTATTAGTTTTTGAATTTTTAATCTTTTTGCAGAATTATTAAAAAATCAGTTTAGATACCGTTCATTCATTGAATGTAATAAATATTCAGAAATATTTTATAGTAGCTATTTATGTAGGGAGAAGCTCAAGGAATTTTCATATTCTCTGCCGTTCGGATACTCACTCACAAAATATATATGTAGTGGACAGGTTAGAACGATGCATTGATCAATGTTAAATTTATTTTAATAACTTCGCTTCTCTTTGAATAATTAATAAAAATTCCATAATTCTTAAAAATAAGATTATTTTTAATATTATTTCTTCTCATTTATTATAAAATTGATGCTTTAATATTAAAATTTACGAAAAATTCCTTTAAAAAACAATCTATCTAATAATAATTAAATTATTTAAGCATTACAAATGATTTGTAGACTTGCAAATATTTTTTGAAATAAACGAAACTAGTGAAAAATGTTTGACGGTCATCTATTTAATAGAAAATAATGAAATAATAAAACAATTAATCTTATCAACTAAATTAAAGAACTTCAAACGATGACTTAAAAACTGTCAACTGATTTCTTTGCAGTATTTTACTTTTTCCGCAAAAAACAAAACAGAGGAAAATATCCACACATCCTTATCTGTAGCGATTCGTGTAGTGTTCTCCAAGCTTTAGAGGACCTGTATTTGATACAGCCTATTGTCACCGAAATACATAATACAATCGCTGAATTAAATCATCACAACACATAAGTGAATTCTGCTGGATCCCTAGTTATGCGGGAACCCTGGATAATTAAAATGCGAATTCCGCTGCCAAGTATTGTGTTAGATAGTGGTCTAACCTGGAAGAATCATATTGCGTTATTAAAGCAAAACCTTTTAAGCTATCTTAGGATATTTTATTTTTTAAACAAATTATCCCCAAAAATAACCATGAGAAAACTTTATTTTGCTATTGCGCATAGTCGACTAGACTACGGCATCAGCTGTTGGGGAGGAACTTATGTTACAAATTTAGATACCATAATCAAAATCCAAAAAAGATTCGTTAGAATGATAAGTAAAAAAAGAACTACGGATCATTCTTTGCCAACATTTAGGGAATTGTCTATATTACCGCTACGTTATTTATATGTTTATAAAGTAATGAAAATTTTCTTTATCAGAAGTGGTCATAGAGATAGTATGATAATCGAGTACGAACTTAGAAGTAAAAGGAGTGTATGTGTCCCCAGATCAAGTAAAACGATTTATATGAAGTTCTTTTCAAGTACTGCTCCCAGATTGTATAACATACTTCCTAATCGTATAAAGACCAGTAGGAACCTAAACACTTTCTTTTAAGACGATGGCTAATTAATATTGATGACGCTGAAAGTATGTTCCATGTAATTACATGATTTACGATTACATATATAATTAATTATAATGCTTTATATATTGATATTAACATAGTAATAGATTTTTTACATATATAACTTAACGGGTAGCACAGGATGAAAGGTTTATTAGTAAACATAAATATTTGACGACGATTGATCTTCTTTATACTTAACTGCAGAAAAGATAAGTTTCCACCAGAGTAAATCATGAATTGAACCAAAACTAATCCTCCTGTATAAGATAAAACTGTTTACTTTTCCCCTTACTCTAACTAAAAAGATTAATAGAAAAGGGATGGTGCCACAAAACGGGCAAGACCCTTGTGGACACCTAATCTTTCATCTTTTACAAATAATATAAATTAAGTATAATTAAGTTAAGTTAAGTAATAAATATTAAATTGTATTATAAAACAATGTTAAATTAAGTATGATTAAGTTAAGTAATATTATAATTAGTATTAGGATTACTCCATTAATTATTAATTCTGTAAAAGTGAAAGAAATAAAAGAAAAAAAAAGTATGCATGTAATCAACCATCTTTGACCAGTCGTGTTACAACTACCGATTTTATTAATCCCATTAAACATACGCTTTGAAGAAGGTGACAAAATGACTGGACCGCTACACCGGAAAATAAATTCAGACACATCAAAGATACGGTGTTACTATGGAATTCATGCAGAAAGATTCACCGAAAAAAAATAGTTCTATGCCGATTACGAGTAGATAGCATACTCATGGATAACACCGTTCAGTGGAAAGCGCACCAATCCGCATCCGATGCGACTACCGCTTGACTTGCAGTAGTCGGTAGTTCCACAAGGATGTGGACTTGCAGTCCACTTCCTTGTGGACTGCATATGTTATGCGACCTTAAGTCACAAATTTAAATTGCCGAGGGACAGTGCATCCTAGGATATTACAAGAATGTATAGACCGGATATGCTACTTCTTAGAAGAATTAAAGATATTTAACCCGTCATAAATTTTGATATTATTTTGTTAGTCGAGTTACATATATTCTCCTATTTGTTCCATTTCTTATACTAATTCAATTTTATGCTTATTATTATGTTATTTTTCATCATAGTTTTAACCCTATTTTACTTACATTTTAATATCCGAGAAGGAACCCCTTATTATATTGACCAGGCTGATGATAACGCGAAAGCGTTTTTCGCCTAAAAACAAAACATAGAGAGAAAAAATGTCTGTGTTCTTAAAGTGGCACCTCTGCGAATTTTTATTTCATTGTACGAAGTAAACGAAGTATTGTGAGCGCGAAAAATTTTGGTTTTCAGATTTCAACGGAAATAACCATTATGACCATCCCTGAATCGATTTTGACTGGTTTCAGCGTGACGTCTGTACGTATACGTACATATGTACGTATGTATCTCGCGTAACTTAAAAACGGTTAGCCGTACGATGTTGAAATTTTGGATTTAGGATTTTTGTAACATCTAGTTGTCCTCCCCTTTTGATTGCAAGCGACTGAACCAAAAGAGTCCAAAAAGGCCCAAAATCTAAAAAAATTAGATTTTGGACTTTTTCTCAACTGCAGTAATAAGCCGTCATTGAGAGTCTTTAAACGATGTTCATAAGTGGTATTTATTTTCATTCCTTCCAGAATTATCGCCAAATAAAACTTTAATACTTTAATTGATAAAATATTTGGATATTACAAGGAGAAGCACATTTGATTCTAGTCCGGCTTCATCTTCTTTTTTTAACTTTTTTTAATATAAATATGTTGATTTATTAATAATTACTACTGTCAGTAAAATTGTTTTACAATAAATAATAATCAATAATAACAATAAAAAATGTAAGATAAAATATCAGAAGTTATTAAGGAAATAAAATTTTATGTACTTTTATTTTTTTTTTTAAATATGTATATGTAATTTAATAGGCATACAAGGAAGTCATGTGGTACAAGGAAGTCACATCAGATTTTTTATTTCTCTGTACAAACTCTAAAAAAAAAGTCTATTACGTCTTACTTACGTGGAAAGAAATGCTTCTGCAAAAAATGGATCCGCTAGATGGCACTAGGGTTGAGATATTTGGAAAAATTGTATTTATGGTCCGATTTGGCTTATATTCAAAATATGCATTAGTTATGTGAAAAAACAAATTTTTGCAAAAAACTATAACCACTAGGTGACGCCGGTGTCGAAATATTTGCGAAACAAACAAATATACAAACAGACTTTCTTCATCTATATAAATAAAAGGTAATGTTCGAATGTATGTCCGCTATAAACTAAAAACTGCTGGACCGATTTACATGCGGGAAAGGGAAAAATCAGAAAAAGGAAAATAGGGGAAAATGTAAATAGGGGGAAAAGGGGAAGGGAAAAGGGGAAAAGGGAAGAAGGAAGAAGGAAAAAGGGAAATAGAGAAAAAGGGAAATAGGGAAGAAGGAAAAAGGGAAATAGAGAAAAAGGGAAATAGGGACAAAGGGGAGAAAGAGATAAAAGGGGAGAAAGTGAAAGGTTAAATTTTGTAATGTTCCGCAATGTTCATTGTTTTAATGTTTTATCAAATTTTCAATTGTGTTCATTTAATATATATATATATATATATATATGCACTCAAAGCTAGCAATAGCGAAGCATTACCGGGTCTCCTAGTTAAATATAAATATTAAAGTTTCCCTCCAGTCATAAGTGTTCCCGCTTTGCTCACCTTCTGACCACCACTAAAAAGTTATGTGACTATCTGTACTTTAATAATATTATTCTCCCACACCTGCGCTGTCAAAAAAATCTGTTTCTTTGTATATTTTTCTTCTTATTGTAATAGAAAAATTTTTTCTCGACATAAATCAGAGTAACAAATATACCCGCGTGTTTTACAACATTTCCTAATCTCACAACGTCCGATCGAAGAACTTCACAAAAGTGACTGCACAAAAGCGCTATCTAAACTTTCACCAACAGTTTGACAGACTTAAGTTGTTTATTGATATGGTACGGACTAACTTACTATTACATTATCTTCTTTAAAGTTTCGTACTTATTTTACGAGCTAAGTTTCTGCTGTATCAAAACCGCCCTTTATATAAGAAGAAATAATATGTAGCTTTTATAAGTAACTATTAGTTTAGTTTCAAATGTGTTTCTTAATTTAAGTCATTGATAATCGAATTCATTAAATCTTTTTTCGTTAAAAACACCATAAGTAACCTGTTAAAACTTAGTTGTTTAATTTTTGTACAAGTAAATTAATAATAATGATTTTTTTTTTTTTTAATTTATAATTAATTTTAGGTTTAATTTATGTTTAAATTATTATTAATTATATTAAACCTAATATATAATGTTGCCAACCAGCTGATGATTAATCTGAGTTCTTTACGTGATTATCAACTGTTATATGGAGCTTAGCTAACATTTTGGACGGAACAGAACGTAAGAACGGCGGGAGTTTCAATATTTCTCTCTACAGATCATAGTGCCTGGACAATGTCCCTTGCTGCTGAATCTTTCTATTATCGGGCGGGTTTCATCTGCATAATATAATTGTAAAATTAAAATCTGAATAAAATTTTTATTTATTTAACATTAAAACTTTCAGAAAAAGTAACTCTCATTGATGCTTCTTAAAGCTCAGTCCTACTTAATCTTTGCCATATTCATAAGAAGTAGAAAACTTTGTGTAAAGCAAGAAATTAAGGTTCTTTTTCTGATGAAATTATTGCCATATTTACGAAGGACTTTGGTCGTATGGGGAAAATATTTTCAACATATGGTAAAGTAAAATGGTCTAGTAATTCAAAAAGAAATTTGGGGAATTGCATGTTTCTTATTTAGGAGAAATGCCAAGCAAGCCAAAATGATTTACCTTATCAAATTATCTTGTCATCGGATTTTGTAGAAATTTTTATAACTTACTAGCCGACCCGGCAATGCTTCGCTATATATATATATATATATATATATATATATAGAGAGAGAGAGAGAGAGAGAGAGAGAGAGAGCATAAATGAACACAATTTAAAATTTGATAAAAAAATTAAAAAACTGAACTCACAAATTTTACCTTTCACTTATTCTCCTTCCCCTTTTCCCTTTCCAACTTCTCCCTTTCACCCTTCTCCCTCATCCCTCGCCAAGTTTCCTTTTTACCCTTTCGCGTTTTCCCCGTTTCTCTTTCCACCTTTTCCCCTTTTCCCTGTTTTCCATTTTCCCCTCTTTCCCTTTTGCTCGCACATAAATGGGTCCGTTAATTTTTTGGTCTTTAGCAGACATACATACGAACATACCTTTTATATATATATATATATATATATATATATACACACATACTAGTTCCCAGTCACAGCTTCGCTCGCGCTATATGGTTACTTGCGTTTCCCGTGGTGGTCAATCTTTTTATTTTATATTTATTAGTCTAGTAACCGGAGGCAGGTGCAATCAGTCACACATACAGTAACGGTGGCATATCGCATTTCCCATTGCTCTGTTGTTTTAGTCGAGCGGGATTGATCTGTGCGTATTCGGTCACTTTCTAAACGTATTTCCCGTTGCTCGGCTGTTAAAAAACATTTGTTTTTAAACAGCTGTAAAAAATTGTAAATGAATGAATCGTAAAAATTGCATATGCATGTGCGCTAAATCAATTGAAACTTAGGAATAACTGTACGTTAAAACCTCAGTCCTTTTCACAATTAATCAATTCAAAAAAATGTTAGCTAAAAATTAAATTTTTCTTGAAAATCAGTCATTTTGAAAATTAAATAAGCTTTAAGGAAGAAATAGTGTTTTAAATTTCGTTATGTCGGAGGTCGAAAAAAATTAGCCTATGTTCACCGCAGGGCTTCAAAGTGTAGGTGTGCAAAATTTTAGACAAATCTGTGCGGTAGATATCGATTTAAGTTGGAACAGATAGACAAACAAACATTGATTTTTATATATATAGATATAGAATAAAAAAGTCTATTTGTATATTTGTTTGTTTGTTTCGTAAATATCTCTACACCGGCCCCACATAGCGGGAATAATTTTTGCAAAAATATTTCTTTTCACGTAACTAATATTCATATTCTGAATATGAACCAAATCGGTCCATAAATATAATTTTTCTAAATATCTCAACCCCAGCGCCATCTAGCGGATTCATTTTTTGCAGAGATAATTCTTTCCATGTAAGTAACATGTATTCTGAATTTGAGGCAAATCGGACCATAAATACAATTTTTCCGAATATCTGGACGCCAGCGCCACCTAGCGTGTCCAAACTAATGCAGAAACCTTCCGTAGCATGCATCCAACCATTCCCCAAAGTTCATCGCTATTGGATGAATGGTTTACGAAGGCATAAGAGATACAGACAGATAAACATTCATTTTTATATATATATAGATTGGTGTAACAAATTTGTTTTTTCGAGATCAGAAAATAAATTACATAATTAAATAAGAAAAATTCTAAGATAGAAATAATTAAAAATATTATAAGGAGTAAGAATTAAATTCAAGCTCTGTAAAAATACAGGAAAAGGTCAGCAATATCATTGTCAGTTTTTTTTAATTAACATTAAAGGTTTATATTTAATTAAAAATTTGTCGATTTTATTTTTTAATTGTAATGCTATTTTATTCTGCATCATTTATTTTTTTTGAAGATTTGGCTCTTAGCTATCTGAAAACTCTCTTTAGTTTTCAACTATAACAGTTTACTTATAGGCATTATCCGCATTGTAATGAAGTATATTTTTAAACTCCCATATGCTTTACTTGCCGAGTTATCTATTTTATACATTTCGTTCCAATAAAGGTTCAATTTAAATATAAAATCGTTCCTAAATTATTTGTTAAAAATAGATTTCAAACGCCTTTATTCCTTGCTTACGTACTTTTTTTTCTCTCTCTTTTCAAAACCACTAAGTGGTTTTGAAAAAGAAAGTATTTTGAAAATGTTTATTTTTATTGATAAAGTAACAAATGTTATCAATAGACTTCTATTCTTAAAGGAACCTCCTTTTCATCCTCCTTACTCCTCCTTTGAAATTATACTGGTATAGTACTTTATAATAATAAATAATACTTTACCGCACTTTTTTTATTCAGTTTATTTAAATATTCTCAAGGAAATAGAACTGTTGTCTTATTAAACAAGTTAAATAAAGAGTGTACAAAATAAAATAGAGAAAAGAATTATAATTAACTTTTTTAACTTAAAAAGTTTTAAATTTTTATTTTATTGAAATTAAACTTAATTTCAAGTTAATATACTTTAGCTGGATGCATGAAATTTAATTTACACACGCAGTAAAGCAATAGTTAATATATTGCTCTTATGTATTATTATAATAGAAGAAATTTAACTTACTTTCACATGTTAACAATATAATGCGGCACTAACCACTGAAGTAATTTACTAGGTCATTTATTTACTGTTTCCAACTAGTTCCAAAACTTCATCTAGGCCTTCCCTGTTGTGTTATAGTTACAATAAATAGTTAAGAGAATAATTAATTTTTCATATCATTATTGTTATGAACGTTTTAGGTAATAATCTGTTTCTATTGTGCAGTGGTTGCCAAGTTTATCTTCAGTTCATAGAAACCGTGGACTGGACTTAAAACCCTTAAAATTAGTTTCTTTTCAGGCCATACATTATATCAAGACTGTTATACCTAATAGAAAAAATGCTGTTAAGTTGGCTGAGTTAGCGATTATATTTTTTTTAAATTATGGAATATTTTACTGCGTAATCATTACAACATCGAAAATAAAAAATGTATATATTAATTTGGTATTACAAGTTTCCATAGATTAATAGTTTGTCTGTAAACGATTATAAAATAATAACAATTATTAGCTACCAGCAGTACCCAGCTTCATCCGATAAATCAAAATCGCTATTCAATCGCGTCGGTGGTCGTTTTCCTCATAGAATTGTTTTTTTTTTGTTTTTTTTTTTGGAGGTTTTAGGGGCATCAGATACTTTGGTCATTAGCCCCTTTTACGTCAAAAAAAAAAGAAAATATCTCTTTCCCATCCCAATAAATAACACTCGAGTAGTCAAAAAGCTGTCTTGTCAAAACAATCATCTAATAAATAGACTTGTCAAAAGTTTGGGAAACCCCAAAGAAACACAGGATCACAAGGGTGTATAGAGCTCTTCCCACTTAAAAGCACTTAAAACTAACACATTAAAACCACTGCTCGTGATTTATATATATATATATATATATATATATACATACACGAGTTGTGTGAGAAAAGTAATGAGATTGGTAGCACTGCGAGCGATCTGGTAACGCTGTGTCTACCGGTCTGCACTAGACCGGTTTGTTCATCCCTTCCACATGCCCAGTACGAGTTTCGACTCCGTTCAGCCAACACATTATTTTTGATAGCGCCATCAGTGAAGTTATGTTTTTGTTGTGTGTTACGAAAATGGAACATCAGAATTTAGAGCAACGTTGTGCAATCAAGTTTTGTGTTAAACTTGGGGAATCCGCGAGTATGACCTTTGAAAAGTTGAAACAGGCCTATGGGAAACATTTCTTATCAAGAGCACAAGTTTTCCGCTAGCACAAATCATTTTTGGAAAGCCGAGAACACATTAAAGATCAACCTCGCTCAAGGAAACCTTCAACTTCAAAATCTGACGAAAACGTTGAGCGTCTGAGGGTTCTTGTGAGATCAGACCGTCGTTTAACAATAAGGATGATGAGTGAACAGTTAAATTTTTGCACCGTACATCAAATTTTGACAGACGATTTGGATATGCGAAAGGTTTGTGCGAAATTGATGCCGAAAAACCTCACAACGGAACAGAAGGACAATCGAAGAAACGTGTGCGTTGATCTTCTTGAGAGGATTGACAATGACCAAGAATTCTTCAATCGTGTGATCACAGTTGATGAATCCTGGAATATTTGAGTACGATCCTGAAACAAAGCGGCAAAGCGAATGGCACACTCCATCATCTCCTCGACCGAAAAAATGTCGAATGAGCAAATCAAAGATCAAAACCGTGCTGATTTGCTTTTTTGACAGTAGGGGTATCGTGCATAAAGAATTTGTTCCTCCAGGACAAACTGTCAACAAAGTGTTTTACAAAGGTGTCCTTGAAAGGCCAGGAAAAGAGTGATTCGCGTGAGACCAGACATTGCAGACAAGTGGATGCTTCATCATGACAATGCCCCGTGTCACACGGCCATTCCATCAAGGAATTTTGGCCTCAAACGCATTCCTACGGTTCCTCAACACCCCTATTCACCTGATTTAAGTCCTTGTGACTTTTCCTTTTCCCGAAATTGAAACGTGTCTTAAAATGATGTCATTTTGGAACTCTGGAGAACATTCAAAAGACTGACCGACCAGTTAAAAGCCCAACCAGTTGAAGCCTTCCAGCGCTGCTACCAGGAGTGGGAACAACGACTCCGCCGGTTTATAGCTGCCCAAGGGAAGTACTTTGAAGGGGATAATATTGTTGTTTGAAAAAAATAAAAACTTTGGTAAGTAAAAAGTCACTGTGGACTTTTCTCACACACCTCATAGACTGATTGCGCAATAGTGCCGATACTTGGATGCTTTCACTTTCTTCAGTATGATACAATAACGCTTATTTTTTTAAATCTATGGAGCACTTCTCCAGTCTCATAAGTTCTTAATATGTAGTTTATCCAACCCTGCTTCTCCTAGATAAGACTAATAATTCTATGTTGTACCATCTATTCATATTATTTTATTTTTATTCAAGTATTTTAGCGATCTGTTAAACTTTGCTCATAAACTCTGATTTGGAGACCACATGACTTCCTTGTACGCCTATTAAATTACAAATAAACATTTTTTCCTGCACTTCATTTAAACTTATTTCATTCCAAAGTGAGATACGATCCTCCAATTCTCTAATAAAGTGGACAGTTACACAATTGCATTGTGGTTGACACCACGTTGCATCATATTTTTTTGTAATCTCCGTATCAGCATTTTATATTAGTTTATATATTAATTTTGTTTCACATCGCTCAAGTAGGTATGTGGTGTAACTGAGAACGTGTCGGATCCGTAACCAATGTACACATCGGTACAAATTCGACTTCATATACATATATATTTTTTTTTTAAATTTAAACATACCAATTTATTAATAGTTATTAACTCTGATTGTACATACTTTTATATTAAAATGAGAAGTACATAAAATTTTATTTCACTAAAATAACATCTGATTTTTTTTTTCAATCGGAGTTTAATAATTATTAATAAATCAATATATTTAAATTTAAAAAAAAAAAAGATGAAGTCTAATTTGACTTCATCTTGTAATATCGACGTGCCTTCCCCTTGTAATATTCAAATATTTCATCAATTAAAATTTTATATGGCTATAACTCTGGACCAATGAAAATAAATACCGCTTATGATATATCGAAGAATAGCTCTCAATGAGCTCTCAAAAGTCCAAAATCCAAATCTTTTTGGATTTTGAGCTTTTTTGACACTTTTGGTTCGGTCAGTTGCAGTCAGAAGGGGAGTTGCACAACTAGATGTTACAACAGTCCTAAATACAAAATGTCAACATCCTACGGCTAATCGTTTTTGAGTTATCCCAGGTACATACGCACGTACAGACGTCACGCCGAAACTAGTCAAAATGGATTCAGGGATGGTTTAAAATGGATATCTCCGCTGAAATCTGAAAACCGAAAACAGTACTTACTTCCTTTTCTTCGTACAAGGAGAAAAACGAGTTCCTGTAATATCATCATCATTTTTTTTCTGCCTCTATAACCTCGCCTTATAAATTCCTCGCCTCTTTTTACTTTCTGTATGTATTCCTACTTATTATTAACTCTTTCTTGTTTCCTTAACATTGGTTTTCTATCTAAAATTCTAATACTAATTAATTTTCGTTCATTATTCCAAAGTTTTCCCTTATTTCTCTACACGTGCATCCTCTTTCTCAGTAATCATATTTTTCTCTACTACAGTACTTCTTTCTTAACTATGGAATTTTTTTTCTATTTTACAACTCCTTTTAATTTTATTTCTAAATATCTTATAAAAATTCATATCTTTAAAGTTTTTAAACTTTCTTTCTATGCTCATCCATTAATTCTATAATATATCTTTTATCTTTGTTTGATTTTCTACCGAGCATTATCTTTCTAACTAAAATTTACCTATCTTAACTATTCTTTTTACTAAATTCGTTTAAAAAAAGTAATCCATTTTTGTATTATTCAGTCCTGTGCCAATCCTTCGTTCAAATCTTTAACTTTATATTATTCTGTTTTAGTCTATCTTTATTTCATTTTTCTTCAGTTTCTTTAACTTCAACCTACATTATATTATTTCGTTACAAGTAAGTTGTGATCTGAATCATTATCTCATCATGGATTGCTTTATACTACATAATTTAGATTTAAATTTCTGCCAAATCATTATATCTGACACCTTCTTATAACACTCATCTCGCTATGTATTGTCGCCGAATGGCTTCGATGGCACGTGACACTTATTAACTTTGTAATAGCCTCCTGATAAGGGCTGTTTTTGTCGAAGATTGACTTTGACGGCTTGTTGTAACTAATAACTTCATGGTAGCCCTGAAAAGGGCTATTTTTGTCGTCGATTGGCTTCGACGGCTCGATGTAATTAATAACCTTATGTTAGCCCTGAAAAGGGTCGTTTTTTGCACTCTGAGAAGAGCTGTTGGTCCGGAAGCTGGTCCTCCGGCAAAGTCGGAGTTGCGGCTCGTCCATTGAAATCAGACCGGTCTTCCCCTCAGCGGCCGTTGGGTCCCCACTACAGCGTGGCAGTGGTGGCCCCGCCCCCAGAGCCCCGCAGTGTCGGGTCGGCGTCGGTCATTTTTCGCCGGAGCGGCCGAGGCGGTTCTCCCTGAGCGATATCACGATGGGCCGGCTCGTGCTGCTGAGTCCGCCGGCTAAGGCGATTAAAGTCCGGCGAGCTGGAGCAAGAAAGTATCATCCGTGTCCAGCGGCTCCCTCGGCGGGCCGGCAAGGCCTGCTGCTCCAGCGGGGTTGTTGGTATCCGCCGGGAGGTTCCATGTTGAGACGGCCAGGGAACTTCTTCCGTCTTTTTCCATATTCTTCTTCTTCTTCTTGGTCTTCTGTAGGTGGTGGTCGACGATGAATTAAAAATTCCCTCTCGTGTACGCTCTTTTATTGGAGCCTGAGAATGATGGGGCCGCTATGGTGGAGAACTGCGCGGCGGGAGGGATGCTTGTACCAGCGCGTATGAATACTTTGCTCCAGCTGACATCTGAGCTGCTACCGTTGTCGTCCGCCGATATTAAATTAGGCATATATTTGATATCAATATACTCTTTTATGAGTTTTAAAAAAGTTATTCAAAATAACCTGTTAATCCTTAATGAAAGATTCTGAATTCCTAGTTCTTTAATTTTTTTGATGTAGCTTGTATTTTTCAACAATGTTTCCATCTTTCCTTTACTTACTTCCTACATTTTAATTTCCTATTACTATCAAATTTTCATTTATCAAATCATTTTCCATTTACATCTTGATTAAGTAATCTATTTCTTTACATCCTTGGTAGATAAAAAATTATTCTTTCCTACTTAAATTAAGAATTAATTAATTACCATAATAAGAAAATTAAAATTTTCTGTTAGAAGGTTCTCAAAAAGAAATAAGTTGATTCTTATAAATGAAACACCGAAATATAGTTCAGTCTTTTGGCTAAATTTTATATATGTGAAACACTTAGCAATCTCTCAAAACTTGATTTAGATAGGAGCTCAAAGTGTTACGATCAGAAAATGACTTGTAAAACACTTTAATACACATAATAAGAGAATTATTTAGATAAATTTTAGTTTGAAACCGTCGTTAAAATTTAATAAAATCAGTGGTAAATTACCATTCACATCGACCTAGCTATTTTTAAATTTTAAATAAATATCGGCAAAAAAATTATATATATATATATATATATTTTTTTTTTCAGAAAATTTGATTTACATGTACGAGCATAATGATAGAGCCACATTGTGTACAATGCAGTATATAGTGTTTTCTGTTTGTGGTTACACGTAGGATGGGGGAAGATAAGTTTTTATGACAGAATAAAAAAAGGTATTTTAACGACATGCAAAAGATTTATCTTCTATCACGCATTCAAATGGAAATAATTTCGATTTCTAATCATATACATTATAAAGAGAGAAAAAAATTCGAAAGTTGTAATTTTACATTTATTTTTTTATTTAGAAATTTCGAAAACTAGAAGTAACATTCTTCTTATTTTTATTGATATTATGTATTTTCCATCCTAGGATGACATAAAAGGTTAAAGGTTAGAAAAGCGTTCTTCCTTTTTTATATGATTTTTCTCCTCGATTTATTTTTAAAAAATAATAACTTTTGAATATTTTTCTCTTTTTATAATGTATACGAAGAGAAATAAAAATTATTTCCATTAGAATGCGTAATAAAGATAATTTTTTTGTCTATCATTAAAACAAGTTTTTTTTAATTCCGTCATAAAATCGAATTTAAATAAAATTGATTTTTAAAAAGTATCAGTTTTCTTTTAATGAATATTTCTTTTCTTTATATTCTTGGTGTAAATTACAAGACTGGAAAATAAATTGGAAAGTTTATGGGAAGTTAACTTTAATGAAAGGAAAGTTGTGATTTATTATTTATACTTCATTATATTTTCTTTATCCAATAAAATACGTCATTGTTTATTATTAATTCCTTTTTTCTTTCTTTAAATATTTCTATTTTTCCATCTCATTTTTTTTAAATGTTGTTTAAAAGAATAATGGTTTAAGACTTTGTTTTTTTTTATCTGTCAGGAGATAAAAAATTCCTGCAATTGAAAAAAAAAGAAAGAAGTATGCTGGTAAATTTCTTCTCCACTTTCCTTGTTTTTTTTTAAGTTACTTGACGTCTGCTGCCTTTGACTGTAAACATTAATTTACTCCAAAGAATTCTCTAAAAATTCAATAAAACTTATACATTTGATTACGTTTGCCTTGTTTTATTTATCAAAAACACAGAAAAAAGAATGATTTCATTCAAGAAAATTTTATACATATATTTTATTTTAACGATTAAATAAATAACATTCTAAAAATATTCTTCCTGTTACCGTCATTTCAACATTTTTTAAATACTTTGTTTTATATGAGACTTTGTTTTATATGTACTATTATGGATATAGTCACTTGTGTAACTCATTTTATAAACAATTTATTGTGCATTTCGTACACAGTTCCTCAGAATTAATTTGAAGCGTTTCATTCAAAATATTTTTTATATATTTCTTTTTTTATTATATATATTTATATTTATTATTATTATTATTATTATTATATATTTTTATATTTATATTTATTATTTTTATATATATATATATATATATATATATATATATATATATGTATAGGAACAAGGGAAGCAATTTTAGGCCTCAGATTAATAGTAGAAGGAAGATTAAAGAAAAACAAACCAACATACTTGGCGTTTATAGACCTAGAAAAGGCATTCGATAACGTAGACTGGAATAAAATGTTCAGCATTTAAAAAAAATTAGGATTCAAATACAGAGATAGAAGAACAATTGCTAACATGTACAGGAACCAAACAGCAACAGTAACAATTGAAGAACATAAGAAAGAGGCCGTAATAGGAAAGGGAGTCCGACAAGGATGTTCCCTATCACCGTTACTTTTTCATCTTTACATGGAACTAGCAGTTAATGATGTTAAAGAACAATTTAGATTCGGAGTAACAGTACAAGGTGAAAAGATAAAGATGCTACGATTTGCTGATGATATAGTAATTCTAGCCGAGAGTAAAAAGGATTTGGAAGAAACAATGAACGGCATAGATGAAGTCCTACGCAAGAACTATCGCATGAAAATAAACAAGAACAAAACAAAAGTAATGAAATGTAGTAGAAATAATAAAGATGGACCGCTGAATGTGAAAATAGGAGGAGAAAAGATTATGGAGGTAGAAGAATTTTGTTATTTGGGAAGTAGAATTACTAAAGATGGACGAAGCAGGAGCGATATAAAATGCCGAATAGCACAAGCTAAACGAGCCTTCAGTAAGAAATATAATTTGTTTACATCAAAAATTAATTTAAATGTCAGGAAAAGATTTTTGAAAGTGTATGTTTGGAGTGTCGCTTTATATGGAAGTGAAACTTGGACGATCGGAGTATCTGAGAAGAAAAGATTAGAAGCTTTTGAAATGTGGTGCTATAGGAGAATGTTAAAAATCAGATTGGTGGATAAAGTGACAAATGAAGAGGTATTGCGGCAAATAGATGAAGAAAGAAGCATTTGGAAAAATATAGTTAAAAGAAGAGACAGACTTATAGGCCACATACTAAGGCATCCTGGAATAGTCGCTTTAATATTGGAAGGACAGGTAGAAGGAAAAAATTGTGTAGGCAGGCCACGTTTGGAATATGTAAAACAAATTGTTAGGGATGTAGGATGTAGAGGGTATACTGAAGTGAAACGACTAGCACTGGATGGGGAGTCTTGGAGGGCTGCATCAAACCAGTCAAATGACTGAAGACAAAAAAAAAATTATATATATATATTTTTTTTTTACTTCCATCTCTCATTTTATATTTATTCACTGACAAGCAAAAAAATAATTTCGGGTAAATGCTACGAGGCTTTGCTGTACATTCTTGAGATAAATAAGGTAATAGTACTACTGCGTTAGAACAAGTATTATTTCTAACTTGTAAAAATTTAATTTAAACAGTTTGATTTATGTAACTTTATTGATTGTAACTAAATTGTGTTAAATTTTTTCAGTAGGCCATGTTGTATGATTTCTATTATTGTCCCCTATTACCTTCTTTTGGTAGACTGTATTGTACATTCGAAAGTAGTGTATAATTGGGATGAAATTTCTTTGTTTACAGTAAAGGCAGTTTATAACAGTATTGGTAAACTTTTGACGTACTTCATTTATATCAAACTTCAAACAGGTATTTCTAGAACAAGATGAACTACTCAAACGTCATATCTTTATTTTTTTTTAATGGAGCATCAAACTATGCCAGAAATTTACCACTCATCCAGTAATACACTATTGCCTTTTATTTCCAAAATTATTTTTAATAAAAATGTTATGTATGACAAAATAACCCGATTTATTGAGAATTTTTTCTTAATTTAATAACATCAGTATGGATAATTTTATAACAGCTGCTATTATTTCATTGTTAAGGATGTATTAAAAGATTTGGATGGGACACGATCATATCTCGGTATTTGTAATAACTATTAAAAGTATTTAATTATGTATAAATTAAACGGGATTCTGTTTATTTTATTCAGTAAAATATCTAAAAGAAATAATAAATAGAATCTCGGATGACAAATTTTTTATTAACCAATTCTCAGCGCTCTAAAACTTGAATGCCGTATTCCCTTGGTAATGGTTTTGAAATTTTCACTAGATGATTTTTAGAAATATCGGTATCTTATTTTCTTGTTTCTTGATTACTTCCTGTAAATTTCTTCTTTTTTGTATTTTTAGAAAGTTCATGGTAAATTAATTTTAATGAAAGGAAAGTTGTGATTTATTATTTATATTTCATTATAATTTCTTTATGCAATATTTTATGTCATTGTTTATTATTAATTCTTTTCTTTCTTTAAATTTTTCTACTTTTCCATATCATTCTTTATAATATTGTTTAAAAAAATAATGGTTTAACAACATTTTTTTTTTATCTTTCACTATAAGATAAAAAATTCTTCCAATTAAAAAAAAAAAAACACAAGTATAATGGTAAACTTCATCTCCACTTGAAGACTTGCTAATTACTTTCTTTTTACTATCTTTTTTCTATATATCAAAGAGAAACTGCACGTAGCAGAGGGGGACTGACAAACACAATAATAAAGACTTTTACAGAGCAGTTAGTTTTTTTAAGAAAGGATAATAACCAAGTGCATTTGGAATAAAGGATATGAATGGGGCAAGTGAACCAGGAAAAGTTTTGAACATATGGAAAAAGTACTGTAGGAATTTTCTAAACGGTGATAGCACACCAGGGGAAAGGGAGGAGGAAGAAGGAAGAAATAGGGGAAGATGATTAGAAACATGACGCACCAGAACCAACATTTGAGGAGGAAAAGTTTTAAACAACGCATTGAAAAGTTTTAAGGATTGGAAAGCACTTAGAGAGGATACAATACCACTGAATTTAAGAAATACAGGAACCACTATGCAAAGACAATTACATAAACTCATTATTTAAGTTTGGAAAGCGAAAATATTACGAAAAGAATGGAAGGAAGCAATTATAATACCACTACACAAAAAAGGGGGAGATTGGATTGCAGAATTTATCAAGGGATATCACTTCTGAATACAACTTATAAAATACTGTCAACGATTTTACCTGGAAGGATAAAGATACATGCGAAAAAAATAATTGGAAATCACCAAGCTGGGTTTATGCAAGGCAAATTAAAGACAGACGAAATTTTTGTTTTCAAATAGATTGTAGTTAAGTACAAATGGAAAAAAGGAACAATATGATAAACCAAAGAAACTTGTTAGAAAAGCAAAAGTATTTATTACGGGATCTAAAGGAAAGGTTAGTTTAGAAAAGGAACAAAAGACTTTTGAAATGAATACAAGACTTCGACATGGGGATGGTATATCGCCTATACTATTCAATATAACAATGGAGAATGCTAAGAAAAGTGAAAGGAGCTCCATGGGAAGCAATTGTTAGAGAAAAATAAATGCCCTGGCCTTTGCCGATGATATTGCTCTCACAGCAGAAAAAAAGGAGGACTTAGAGAATTAGCAGAAATAGCGGCGAATGAAGTGGGAAATGTAAGGCTACAGATAGAGGAGAAGACCAAATATATGAAAATAAGTAGAAAACCAGAGCGGAAAATTCTTTTTTAAAAGTCGGAGAATACAATGAAATAATAAATTAATTCAGATACTTAGGGAAGATAGTAACAAGAAACAAGAAGGAGAAAATGAGACACAAGCCAGGCCGGCCGCAGCAAACAGAGGTTACAAGGGAGTGACAAAACTACTGAACAATAACCTATTGTCAAAAAATACGAAGATAAGGATATATAAATCGTTGATCCAGCTGGTAATACTGTATGAATCTGAAACATGAATATTAATTAAAGCAGCTGAATGAAAGCTAATAACGTTTGAAAATAAAATATTCAGGAAGATGTATGAACCAACCAGAGAAAGTGTTAGGTGAAAGATTAAGCGTAACAGATAAGAAAACTGTTTAGGGACCCAGACATAGTCATGCTGATTATGTCTTATAATTTCTCTTATAATTCTAGCCATCTTAATCTTCAAAAAGTTGAAGATTAAGATGGCTAGAACACATTTTAAAAAGAGAAGAAGTTGCAACGGTTAAAAAAGTATGGGCAAAATGGCCTATTAGCACAAGATCCCTCGGAAGACCCCGTTTGAGATGGGAAGATGATCAAAAGGCAGATACAAAAAAATGGGTGCCGAGATTGAAGAGACAAAGGGTGGAAGATGAAGACGGTTTGTTGACGAGGCCAAAAACCTGGTAGGTTTGAGTAGCTATAGGAGTAAAAATAGCTTTTCTATTAAATAAATAGATAAATACATGCTCAAAATTAATTTAATTGTTTGAGGGACTGTGACCTGTGGGTACCTGTGTTTATGATAAAAAGGTGCAATAGACATAATATTGTTAAATTATTGTAAAAATTACAATGTTTGTAAGTTCCTTAGAATATATATATATATAATTTAGATTTAAATTTCTGCCAAATCATTATATCTGACACCTTCTTATAACATATATATATATATATATATATATATATATATATATATATATATATATATATATATATATATATATATATATACTGTCTATCTTAACTAAACAGCAAACTCAAAATTTGTGACCAAACTTATTTAACCTGTGTACCTGTGTTTATGATAAAAAGGTGTAATAGACATAATATTGTTAAATTATTGTAAAAATTACAATGTTTGTAAGTTCCTTAGAATATATATCTTAGTATATATATATATATACTGTCTATCTTAACTAAACAGCAAACTCAAAATTTGTGACCAAACTTATTTAACCTGTGTACCTGTGTTTATGATAAAAAGGTGTAATAGACATAATATTGTTAAATTATCGTAAAAATTACAATGTTTGTAAGTTCCTTAGAATATATATACTGTATATCTTAACTAAACAGCAAACTCAAATTTGTGACAAAACTTATTTAACAAAAAAAAAATTTAGAACCAATTATTAAAAGTTTAACCGTGCTGACGTCACCCATTGTAAGTTGTTTCCTGATCATCAAGTTGTAATCCGGTCTCAAGTTAAATCAGATTATGCAAAGAGGTTTTAAAAATTATTTTTTTAATAATTAATAATTTAGAAGATTAATTATACTTTAAAATTTGAATATTTTTTTTTATCACTTACTAATATGAAATTTTTTCATCCTATGCAGGAAAAGGACCTGTTTACTAACAGTTGATTAAAAATTGACGGTTAATCAAATGTAGCTATTAATAATAGCATTTTAATATTTTAAATTACCACGAATACTGATAACTGGTATTAGAAAATTAAAAATGTTAACCTAACCATATATATATTTAGGCTACCATTGTATTGGGAAAGGCCCAATCGATTTAGTGGTGAAAGTTCGAGAGGCCATTTTGAGAAAATTGTGAAGAGGCAGGGGCCGCTTCTGTACCGAAGCGGAACGGTGATCTCAATACACCAGTTCTAAATTTCGATCAGGCTTTACAGCCTCGCGTTGGAAGCATGGCAGCAATAATGGCACGCCACGACTAAGGAAAGGTCCTTGTATAGATTTATACAGGATCTGGGAGGATGTATGCCTCTCCGTTTGTAAGGGCAACGACAGCCCGAGTGCTCTCCAACTATGCAAATTTAAACCAATTTGTTTAGGTCCTGCCTGGCAACTGATGAGCTGTGCATCTGCGGGGAGGTCCAGTCAAATGAACACATGATATTTGACTGCCCAGCTCTTGAGGGGGGCTAGAACCCAGGCCACCCTGAAATTTAGAGGTCAAGGGGAAAATTGGCCACTCACAAGCGGCAAGTCAATGTGGTGAGCGCTGCATTGTGGGACCGTATGGGAGTACGGTCTTGATGCGGTTGCTTTGTTCAATTGACATCAGTAGTTTACCAAAGGAAAAAGACTACTACCACGCTGCTGTAGGAAGCTAACCAAGAGATATGGCTGGCTACCACCCAGATTAAGGCTTCAAACGCTTTAATGATGGACAGGAACTTGCTGGCATTCAGCGGTATAGGCGTGGCAGCGAATTTCTGTCTTTGACGAGATAAATTTATTTATCGATAGTCATATATATTTTGGTAGTTGGGGTGCGCCTTCTCATTTTAGTGATATTTGACAAGTGGGCGGTGGGACTCGTAAGCGAGTGGTGTATGATATCACGCTTATTCCGCTCACACTTTTAGGTTAGCTCTAGAAGCTAGTTAGGACACTGGTCGCTAAACTGTTTCGAGACTCAGTAGTCGTTTGTGGCACAGATATTTGGACTTATACTTTAGGACGACCGAATGGGTTGGTGGCGGGAGAAATGCCAAGAAACCAATGTGTATTTATATTTATGAATGTACAATCTTTACTAAAAAGAATAGTCATATTCTTTAAAAAAAAAAAAAAAAAAATTATAATTGTGTTTAACTCTATCAAATCAGTCCACTTAATACACCTCGGCTTACGAGAAAGAGCCTTATTGTGCTTCCATTGTCATTTTAAATCAATTCCAAACCATTTAAATGATCTTCCTGTCAATTTATTTGAAATAAAACAGGAAATTTATTTTACAGAAACAATAATACTTTGTAATTGTATTTTTAAATAATATTAATCAATGATTCTTTTAAATCCTGACTTTTCTGTGTTGAATTTAATGTGTGCGTATTTGCTCAAATAATTTTCATTAACGGCTTCTGTCAATTATGATTTATATTGTTATTTTGTATATTTAGTGTCTTCAGGTATTTAGTATTATTCACTGTGTTTAAATTTTAAATAATACAGAGTTTAACCACATCAATTTTTATTTTATAATTAATTGTGCATTTTGCGATTATGCTCTAGTCAAGATTTTACAATGATTTTCTGTAATTCCAACAGACAAACTCTAGAGTTATTCCTATTTTTAATCAAAAAAAGCATACCTATGAGGTGTGGTTATTAAATAACGAGACTAATGCTGCTATAGAAGAACTGCGCATGCGCAAAATTTAGACGACCGACAGCTGTGTAACAAAATGCCTTATCTTTCGATTGTTGCCACTCCAGTTTCTGTAGACATATCAGTCTAACCCATCGGGTTGCTGTAGTGGTGAATACGTCATCGCAAATCAGCTGATTTCAAATTCGAGAGTTCTAAGGTTCAATTCATATTAAAGGCAGTTATTTTATACGGATTTGAATACTGAATACCATTGTTCTTTAATGGTTGGATTTCAATTAACCACACATCTCAGGAACGACACCTGAGACTGTACAAGACTACACTTCATTTACATTCATACATATCATGAGGATGATATGAGGTGATGAATGAGGATTCATCCTCTGAAGTAATACCTTACGGTGGTTCCGGAGGCTGAACAGAAAAAGAAAGAAGTCATATTAAACTGGCCATGGCCTTAAAAAACAGATGAGTAACATCTGTTTTTTTGTTTTGCCGAAAAATGATAAGTGTTTTATTAGAGCAAAGAATTGTCGTGAAATTCCATATGAAGCTTGGAAAAACCGCTACAAAAACTTATCTTTTATTAAAAAAGTATATAGCAATGAATGTTTATTATGAGCATGGGTTTTTGAGTGGTTTAAGCGTTTTCAATATGTCCAAGAAGACGTTGAAGATGACGTTCACCCGGGTCGCCCTTCCACATCAAAAATGGATAAAAATATTGAAAAAATTGGTAATCTGATCCACTCTTACCATCGGTTAACTATTCTTCCCTTTATTCAAGGTCCTTGCTCAACTCCGTGAAAAAATAAGTTAAAAACCACACGAATTGTGGAAGAACAAGTCATGGGTTCTTCATCAGGACAATGCACCGGCTCACACTGCATTGTTTGTCAAGATGTTTCTAGCCAAGTATAACATCCCAGTGTTAGACCATGCACCTTATTTGCCTGACCTGGCACCATGTGACTTTTATCTTTTCCCCAAGGTCAAACTGCATTTAAAGGAATCACTATTTCAGACCGTTGAAGCTGTGAAAGAAAAAGCAGCATGCGTCATGAAAGAGCTCACAGAAGAAGACTTCCAGCACTGTTTTGAACAATGGAAATTCAACATGGAGCATTGTAGGGATAGAAGAGGAGGAGTGTATATTGAAGAGGATAATAACTAATTATGTATAATTTAAAATAAAATATTTTATAGTATTAGTCTCATTATTTAACAGCCACACCTCATACTATTCCTGGCTGATCTATATGATGTACAGATCAGAATATTTTTTTAGATATTTACAGTGTTTTACCACTTTGTGATATTTGTTGAACATCTTTATGGGTTTTTCGGATATTTATCCTAGAAGTATTATCTTCCATGCCTAGTCAGCTCAAGTGAGGGTCTGGATCTGAATTGAGTAGGTTCTAGTCAGTTGATTTCCCATGCAGTTCAATGACTCTCGACCTATAGGATGAAGAAGTGTAGGCCAACCCAGAATGCGATGGGAGGACCAGTTTACAGTTTTAGATGACACAACAACCAATGCTCGATGGAAAAGAAAAAAAAGAAGAAGTATTATCTTCTTTTGATCCATTGTTTTCATATTTTAAATGAAACGACTGGCACTAGATAGGGAATCTTGTAGAGCTGCATCAAACCAGTCAAATGACTGAAGACGAAAAAAATTTATTCAGCGACACTGGACAACAGAGATATCATTTAATTATTAGTGACTTAATTATGATTCATATTACTTAAGCTGCTGCTATCTATCTATAACTTAACAGTTGAGTGATAATCCTAGGAAGTAAGCTCAGCTAGTGCATATATGAGGATGGCTAAAGAAACAACCGACAAGAACAGATAAAATATTTAATAAAATTAATTGAAACTTTTTCTATCGCTCAAGTTGACATCACTGATATTGAAAATAATTTGAAGAGAATTTCCGTTTATTATAACTTGTTTGATTTGTTTCAAAGTGTCGGCTCTGTTTATAATGTGTATCATGGAAAAACAGAATGCTGTGATAAGATTTTTATTTTCTACAGATGTAAAATCAAATGAAATTCACTCACAGATGTTAAAATGGTATTGTAAAAAGTGTATTAACCATGCAGACTTTTAAATAAAATAAGAAAGCTCACACAAAGATGGGAAGTGCCTAAATTTAGCCAAAGATTATGGTGGAAGTAGCATTAATTTCATTGTAACTGAATAAATAATAATTTTTCTACAGTCATTTACCTCTTTAATTATTGAACCCTCGTACTTGTTTATGTACACTACAAACTAAATTGGCGATGTATGCTTACTACTTTTTGCATATAATTTTATTCATCTAATCTCTCTATACCAAAAAAAAATATATTTTTAAAGTCAAGTACAATTAAATGTAATGTAATTAAAGTAATAAATGTAATTTATATAAAAGTAATGGAGTAAGAATTTAGTATAAATGCAGTGAAATATGAAACTGGTTTAAGTTCAGAATTACTTTAGGTAATTAATGTTATTAGTTAAAAATATTCTTTGGAGGTACCTTACATAAAGTTTAATTCTCCTTTCATTTCATTAGAGATGTAAAATAGGATAACTGTAGTTTTCTTCAAGTTGAGAAAAAATATGAACTTAACAAACATGATAATAATCAGATTTCATTTTATATATTACTGCTATACACAGCTCTTAGAGGAAGGAAGAAATTTCACTTTCTCTCAAATCTTTCTCTGATTTAATAAGAACGGTAGGTGAATGAAAAAGAAGATAATGATGAGAATGTGTCTTTCAAACAATAGAATTAAAATCAGTTTGTGTGTTACAAAATATGATACTTAAAAATAATTCTAAGCTGCTTAAATTTTAAAAGTGATGCAAAGTAGATGTGAACAATGAAACAAAAGAGTTTTGTACTGTAAGTTGGTAAGTACAGAATTGTAATAAAGCTGTATTTATTTTGTTGTAATATAGCATATTTTCACATGAACTCCTGAATTCATGAGTGTGTTGTGTGTGTGTGTGTTTGTTTGTTTTTCATTTTATAAAATTGATTAAATCTTATTAAAATATTACCAGTCTTACTTTAACAATAAAATGTTACTTAAAATTACTAATATTTTTATTATTTCTGTTCAATTTCAGTTGAGAGAACCTGGTTGTCCATACCTGACTGACAAAGGTCAACTGAGGGTCCAAGTTGAATGGGAAGAAAGTTATCTTTTATTTCAAGCATCTTATCATAAGTATGATGACGTCAGTAGATTGCACAATCAACAAATGAGGTAAATTAGTAAATATTATGAAAAGTGTTTTTATTCTGTATGCATGGCAGTATTTCATCCCCAAAAACTATTCACTTAAACATATTTTAAAGTATTTTCTGTTTGAATATTGTACAATAAATAATGTAAACATCAGTCCCAACAATGCTATAGTTATACAATATCTGAAATGTTTATAATTTAAGTTCTGGATTTTAACTGAAGCCACCAGTACCTAAAGTTGCAAATTTGAGTACATTTCCATGCTCTTGACAAGAATTATACAAAGGCTAACCTGGAATGCTGCCTTGATGTTAACCAATAGTTGCTTGAATTTAAACTTAAACCTAACATAATAATTTTGTCTTGAATGTTTAACGAATGTTTTAAAATCATTATATTGACAATTAGTATCAATACTTCTTCATTTCATCTTCTCCTAATAATTTTTACTGAAGCCACCAGTACCTAAAGTTGCAAATTTGAGTACATTTCCATGCTCTTGACAAGAATTATACAAAGGCTAACCTGGAATGCTGCCTTGATGTTAACCAATAGTTGCTTGAATTTAAACTTAAACCTAACATAATAATTTTGTCTTGAATGTTTAACGAATGTTTTAAAATCATTATATTGACAATTAGTATCAATACTTCTTCATTTCATCTTCTCCTAATAATTTTTTCTTGCACTTTCTTTATTTGCCTGATTCTCTAAAAAGTGAGACTGATGATAATGACCACTTCATCCACTCATTAGAATAGTATGTATGAAATTCTTACAAGGCACCCTCTTAAAATAGCTTATATCAAACTAAATATAAGAAAACTCATTTCATTTCTTCAAAAAAATTAGAGTAAAGTGGAAATGTCTCACCATTCCTAAGGATAGATTCATATTTATAACTGCATCATATATTATTTCAAATTCAAATCAGCAGATAGGAGCAAACATAAAATGTAAATAATTATTGTTATTTTAAATAATAAAGATTATTATTGTTATTAAGTTTAAACAAACAATAAGTACTTTGTTTTAATGATGCATCATAGCTAGATATAAATTAACTGAATTTGTTTGATTATGCAGTCAGCAATGTGAAATACACTTGCTATATTTTGATTAGTTGCATCCAGTACATCTAAGCAGTTGATATTTAATATTACTTTTAGCAAATTATAATTAATGTTTTTTTTAATGAAGGAACAGGTCATACCATCTCAGATTTTTTTTTAGATTTGAAATCAGTTTGAAGAAGGTTATCTTTCATAAGATAAACATAAAAAGTTTCTGGATTGGTTAAAAAAGCACTGATTTCATGAGAAAATAAACGTGTAGAATAGATATTAAAAAACAAACAAATTTGTTTTATCTGTGACCTCATTGTATTAGGGCACAATGCCCTAATACAATCTACCCCTCTCCTATCAGTATAATACACATTTTCAGCACTCAAAAAACTTTTTCATCCCAGGTGGTATTTTACTGTCAGTTGGTTCTGAATAATATCAATGACCTTATTTGTCTAAAATGTTTCCTTTAAAAAATTTATTAAGAAAGCTAAAAAGATGAGAATCCAGTATGTTTGGGCTATACAGGTGGTGAAGTAGTACATATCAGATCAGCTTTCATAGTGTTTCCATTATCAGAATATGGTGTTGGAACAATTATTTTCAAATTCAAAATTTATCTACAAAGATTATTGCAAGAGAAATTAATATCAGTAATTTCTATGAAATTGGCAATATTGTAAGTTGTAAAAAAATAAAGTGATTGTTCCATAGTTATCCTGCATTAACATATGTTAATGCAAACAGTGAGGCATTTTCCAATATTTTAATCAAAGTAATATGTCCCCAGATGTCAACATATTTCCCAAACTCAACTGATGTATCTGTCGACGTGTATCAGTACATTAGAGAATAGTATTTTTAAGAGATAAATGTAGTAGCATAAATAAAAATTCAACTTTGTTTAAATTCAACTTTGAAGTTTATTCAAGAATGTTTAGTGATTCAATCAGCTATAAATGCCATCTACTTTTCTTTTAATTTATCTCACTTGTCTACAAATAGTGTAAAAGATTCTGCTTCTACGATCATGGTCGGGAAGCATGAGAAGAAGAAAAATTTAATCAGTTTTTATACTAAAACCATTCATAAGATGAAATATAAATTTAAATTGTAACTTTTCATTAATACTATCATGTAAACTTTATCCTTTTTTTTAAAGTTCTAGTCATTATATTTCAAAAGTTAAATTTTACTTATAATATGCAATCACCCAATTGTAATTCAGATATGAAATATGATAAATAAATTTACTGAATTAAATCATGAAATTATACTTTGTTTTAAATATACAAAACTAACAGAACCCTGCAATTACTGTTGAAATATATCATATGCAACAATAAATTATGCAACTGATATGGTTTAAATACTTCTATGTATTCATTGTACAGTCTAGATAATATATTCATTGGATATAATGAATGACCACAGTGTAATTTTAGGTTAGTAACGACAATCATGCTGTTACTAGTCATATGTCTGTTGCATATATTGCATATTTGGAAGGTCATATTGTAGAAATTTCTTCAAATTCCAATGCAGATGTTAATAATGAGCAAAGATCATTTATTCAGTGATGATCTTACATTTAAATATCGTTCATTGTTCATCAATAGGAGAAATTCATTTTAAAAAAAATATTAATAAACAAACAATGAAATATGTTGATGAATTAATCATTTTTAAGCTTCCTTTTTTAAGTTGGTTAAAAATTATTAAACTTTACAGTATATTTTAAATTCAATTGCTATAAAAAAACTGTGAATATTTTTCAAAATAAAAACTAAGAGGAATTTATCATGAAAATATATCTAGTAAAAGGACAACTAATATAATTTTTTTCTATTTTTTGTTTAAAAAGTAAGTTTTGCCTAGAATCAGATTGTAAAAGACTGAAATATTTAGAATTTTGTATTACTTCTTTTTAGTAATAAATGGTCATTTTCACGGAAAAAATAAAATAAAAGTATAACATCAGTATTTGTTATTTAATATTCTAAGTAATACAAAATTTAAATGTAAATAATAACTCAAAAAATATTAAATAATTAAATTTTTAAACATTCTACTTTAACAGTTTTATAAAATCTAAATGCAAAAAAAGTAAATTATGAAAAGAGAGAAATTAACACTCTCACTCTCTCTCTCTCTCTCTCTCTCTCTCTCTCTCTCTATCTCTCTCTCACACTCTCTCTCTCTCTCTCTCTCTCTCTCTCTCTCTCTCTCTCTCTCTCTCTCTCTCTCCCTTTCTCCCTCCCACCCTGTGCGCATATGTGTGTGTGTGTGTGTGTGTGTGTGTGTGTGTGTGAGAGAGAGAGAGAGAGAGAGAGAGTGTGTGTGTATTAGTGTGCTTGTAATCCCAGCAGTTATTTCATTCAAAAGCATGCACATTTAATTTAAAATACATTAAAATTTTTTTCATTTATAACAGCAAAGTAATGTGTGTAAACAGAAATAAATATGACGACCTCGATAAAAGATCTTAATCCTGACTAATTGAAACCAATAAAAGTTAAATTACAATTCCCGTTTATTCTGCCTTTGCTCAGATTCAGATTTATGTTTCAGATGATTATAAATACATTCGTCAAAAGAATTCAATCATCGCAATGCTCCTACTTCCAACCAGACTGGGATATTTTATCTGACGAATCACAACAATGTATCCATTTGATAAATTGGAAAATCCTCATATTTACAGAAGTTTAAACTAATCATAACACATATTTCCTTGATCAAGAATTGCGTGGACGTGAACAGTTAAATGATCATGCCCCAGCCAATCACACAAACAGTAAAACAATATGTTTTATCATTTATAAGTATGTAAACACAACCATCCAGAAATTTGCAAGTTTTAACTAGTCGCAATATGAAATTTAATGACCATTAATAAATAAAAATGTTTCTGATTAGGATAAATTATGTTTTCAACCTTTTAGTATACTTACATCACTGCAAAACACATTCGGTTATCAAGTATGAATTTATAGAATTACTATGTTATGTAGACCTAGAAGCAAGAAAATTATAATTTAAAGGAGGATCTTACGCTAATGTTTCAGTGATGTGATCTATGTGTTGTTGCTTTCCTTGCTGTATGAGGAAGAACCTCCCTCTTACAGAATATATCATGTTTCACAGAATAATCCCCAAATCTAAGTGATTATTGAAAAGGTTTTTTTTTATTGTTTTATTTCATTTCAGCTTAACAGTATCCTTAGTAAGTGAACTTACATAGATGGTTATTTGACACTTTCATTTACAATAAGACAAACTACAAGAAGCTGCTACAACAGAGAAAATCAATAAAACTTACTTTACAGAAAAGACAGCTATGAAAAAATAAAAACTAATGATGTACAAAAACCTGCTAAGTATGGCTTTGTACAACAAAGTATTTTCTATAATGATATGTTGATGTAGGCGACTCAAAATGCTAATGGTAAAGAACAAGCTAAAAACGTTTCATTTTCAGTAAACACTACAAAAAGCTTCTTATAATTCTCCAATTACATTCTCTTTATTTTCTATTATACTTATTTTTTTCATTATACTATGTATAATGACTTTACAACTTACTGACTGTATGACCTACAACAGTAATTTATAGTTGTAGGTAACTTTGCATGTATACATCCCACCTATAAAATGACAGCACTATTCACAAAAAAGGCAGGCAATCCCATGGTCCAATTACTAGGAAAAGTGAAAATGAAGTGATTTATCAATTGATGTATATAGACTGTTACACATCAACACCCCAAGCCCACCAAAATTCAGTTGAGAATTGGTTATAAATGAAATCTTCACTTTGTCTTCTCAGCAGCTGGAAGTATAATGCTTAGCATTACTCAAGATAAAACAACTCTAATTAGCACTATTTCTATTTAAAGTGCTTTTCAAGTGTCATAGATGGAAGATTGATACAAACATAAAGTGTCAATCTTTATGTTATAAAATGCATTAAATCCGTTTTTAATGTAATCCCTTTTTATTGTAATACATTATATAAAATGTCTGCATTAGAGGATTCATTTTTAATTTTTTTTTTTATTGGTTAATTTTTCTTAGTTTATTGTAAGTTTCTTTCCTTAACCATCATCCTAAGTCACATGTAAGTGAATATTTTTACATTTACAGAATCTTAAGATTTAGAATCTTAAGAAAGAAAAGTTGTAAAGCAATCTATAAGAGCCAAATCAAAAAAAAAATTACATTAATATTAATTCTTTTTACATTTATAAAAAAGTAATTAATTTTTTTTTTTCATTTTTCAGCACTTTATAGTAAAATTAAATATAAAGAGTATACAACTCTTTACAAATATATAAATTTCTATGAAATTCCTCTTTGGTCCAAGAGTGAAAGAGGAATTTTAAAAAATGTTATACCTATTTTCTTATTTGTCAATTCATTCTAAAACACTTTTTTATTAGTTAGCAAAGTAATAAATAAATAAGAAAATAAGCAAGGTCCAGAAGTTAGTAGCTATCAAACCTGTCACTGAGGAAGTGATTTACTTTTAAATTTATATAAATGTGAGGAAAGTTCACCATCCTTATTGCCATACTTTCTTTGTATTATGGAATCATTTATACCTTTTACTTTCTCTTTTGCTTACCAATCATCAAATACATTAATACCTAATTAAATTCCATGTTATTCAGAAGTAAAATGCTTTATTTTTATATTAGATATTGAAAAAAATAATAAATATATATAAAAAAAAATATATATATATATATATATATACTGAAAGATATACCATGTTACTAAAACATGGTACTATAATATGCAATTTAATCTAATGCTAATTAGTAACAATAATTTTTTTAATGTATAGTTTTAAAATTATGTAAAATAATGCAAATAATTAGTAAAAATAAAAATTAATGATAGTGATTTATGATTTGAATTGATTTTGGTGATTCATAACAAAGTTTTTTTTTTAATGAATATTTTAGTTTCAAGTCATGGCAATACTTGATATCAGTATAAATAGTTTTGTGTTAATTTTATCATTGCTTTACTAATGCAATGGCTTGAAGCTTTCATGGCTTGCATTACTTCAATCAATGTTACAAATGTTAACATTTATGTGACATTTACATATAGAAAATCCCTTACACAGTTTATGTTCTGTTTTCATAATTATGATATTTTGCTTGTTAGTTGTGTCCCACACCTATTATCTATGTTTGTATAGTCACATAACACCTGTTATGTATGTTTGTATAGTGACTTAACACCTAATATGACTTAAAACCAAATGTCTATTTTTTTTAAATAATTTACTGTATGATTGATAGTAATTTATATTTAAATGTTTCACTATTAACAATTCAATAAATTTTATTACGGTTATCAAAATGGTTATTACATTTTTTTTTATTGCCTCACAACAGACATTATGCCACCTAAATACAGAACTTATATTCTTTAAGGTAACAAACATGAGAAACTGAATTTTATTGTTCATCATGTGGACCAAGTGGAGGAAGGCATTAGGAAGATCCTAATAGAAGTGAAGAAATCCTTTGTTTGGACCAAAACCGGTGGATGTCTAATATCCTTGGTATAGAAGAAAAAGAAGTTGCTCACTCTTGTGCAGTGTGTGGTTTATTTTTAACATTACAACTTAATAATTTCTTATTGCATTTTCAGTCTGTTTTTCATTGATGTATCTCTTCAAGATATTGTTATGTTTCTTTTTGATTAAGTATGTTTTAAAAATTTTTTCCTATATAGAAAAATAATAATAGAGTATAGTATTCCTTATTACCATTAAGTAAAATAATACTGAGGTATTACTTAAATGTACTAACATCCTTTAAAAGTGAAAAAGTTTTAAGACCATTACATTGTGCTCCTCAGGTAGACATAACAATGCTGATTGTATAACTGACAATCCAATTACTAATAATAGCAGTATTTCTATAATCCAGTGTGAAATTTCTGATTGTCATGTTGGATGATAAATTATTGTAGGACAGATTGATTTTGTCTGTGGAGAATCAAACCATGCTGCTTCACTTCATTTCACTTTGAAGCATTGTAATAACACACAAAGCTTGCCAACATTATTAAATAAGAAAAAATGTTCATTAATAATCAGATAAAGAAAAGAAATTATAGGTTCTCTTTATAAAATAAGAAATAAATCATTACTTGATTTCATGCCTGTACATCGCCCTTCAAAAAGTCAGATGATTTTCTATAAATGTTCTTTGATACAATGAAATAAGAAGTAATGATACTTATATAAATAAACTTTGGATAGAGTAAGTTCTTTAAACACATAAATAATTTGAACAAATAAAAACTTGTATTGAATAAGTTCTTTAAATCAACAAATCTGAAATTGAATAATTACATAGAATAAGTAAATACTTTGAATAAGCAAATCACTTGAAATAGTAGATTCTTTGAATGAGTAGATACCTTAATTAAGTAAACACTTTGATGAAATAGATATCTTAAATAGTTTCCACATTTAAACAGATACCTCGACTAAGTAAACACTTTGAACGTAAGTACTTGTTCAATTCTTTAAGATTGATAACAAACATAATTTGTGTATTGGTCTAAGAAATATTCCGAAAGATATTTTATCATCTGCAACATGTACTAAATTGTCTGATCCTGCAAATGTTTTTACTATAAAGCCATGTTTCCTCTTAAAAGGAGGAGTATTTTCATCTGATATTAGTACTAAGTGCCCCTTTCACAAATATTCCTCTTACCATTTCTTATGTTGTAATTGATTTAAATAATGGCCCATTTATTCTAAATGGATTGCGTAAATTTTTTAATTAGTTGTCGCCTATGACCTAAACTATTACTAGAAATTTCTGTGAAATCAGGATCAGAAATTGAGGTGAGAGAGATCCAGAAAGAAAGTGTTCAGGTGTTAATATGTGTAGATCTCTCAAATCAGACAGTACAGAGTAAAATGGGTATGAATTTAATAAGCTTCAATTTGCATAAGTAAAGCACATAATTCTTCAAAATTTAGAATAGATTGTCATATGACACAATAAAGATGAAACTTAACACTGTTTATCACACTTTACCCCAACCCAACAAAATGCAGGAATGTCCAGTTTATACCTTGTATGTGGAAAAGAACTAAATATTGTATTAGAAGTCCTTTGATTTAAATATTGTAAAGAATTCATGAAAAATGTTATTTGCAGCCTTGAAGTTTTTCCATTATCAGAAAATTTGGTATGCCTCTTTGAGAAATAAAGCACTTCAATACAGCAATGAATGTTTCTGATATTAAGATGGATACTAATTCTAAATGTATATAGCTGTACTTGAAAAATATGAATAATCATATATAAGTTTTTGAATTGGCGTTTGATCACTGCTCACCATTCCGAATCATTAATGGATCACCATAATCAGCAGTGCAACAAGAGAACGCTTTAGTTCGAGTAATTTGAGCAGACGGTAATTGACCAAGTTGTTGATTTAATCTTTTACCACTGAAATGAAAGCATTTTAAACATTTTTGAATAATAGATCATATAATGATATTACAGAAATCTATTACCCAAATTGAATGTCACTGATTTCTGAAATAAAATATTTTAACTGTGATAATCATATAAGGAATTAAGAGTATTATTTAATTCCTTAGGGATAAATGTATCAATGATTCTTCCAGAATAATCTGATTTAGTATTATGAATGAATTTGAAACAATAGCTAAAAGTATGAATTAATCTAGATAATGATGAAAAATCTTCAATAATATCTTTTGAGTAATTTGGAATCAATCTTTTGATTGAATTTCTTTATGTTTTGTAATATCACACTCAGGTAAAGGAGTAAAATCATTTGAGAAACAATTATACACCCTGTGATTTGAGTCTTGTAAGAACCAAAAAGATCTTTCCACCATAAATTAAATTTTAGAAGCTTTGAAAGGAAACAATCTTGGATAAGATATCAGCAGGATTGATGTGATGCCATTTCACCGGAGTTAAACTGTTGAATTTCTGAAACTCCAATAGCAATGAATACCGTGATTATTCACCATGAATCCATTGAAGTGCAATTATGGAATTGGAATACAAATGAATATCATAAATGCGAGTATTTAAAAATGTAACTACTTGATTATTCAAATGTTAGTAGTAAACAAGCACATAACTCAAGTCTTGGTAAAGAGATTATTTGAGTGGTGCAAAACCCTAGACTTTGAATAAAGTAGATGGGATAAAATTTTTCCATTAGAATAAATGATTCTTTCTTTCCTTCTTTCTTTCTTTCTTTCTTTTTCCTGTTTAGCCTCCAGTAATTACCTTTCAGATAATACTTCAGAGGATGAATGAGGATGATATGTATGAGTGTAATGAAGTGTAGTCTTGTACAGTCTCAGTTTGACCATTCCTGAGATGTGTGGTTAATTGAAACGCAACCACCAAAGAACACCAGTATCCACAATCTAGTATTCAAATCTGTGTAAAAATAACTGACTTTACTAGGACTTGAATGCTGGAACTCTCGACTTCCAAATCAGCTGATATGGTAAGACACCTTCACCACTAGACCAAGCCGATGGGTTAGAATAAATGGTTCTGATATATATACAACTCACATAACCTTTGAGTCATATCAGCAAATCCATAAATTGGGGAAGAACTATTATTCTTAATTGATCTATTAATGACAATGTTGCTAACTAATTTTAACTGAATGTATAAATCATTCCATTGCCACAATAAATTATCAGGTAAGCTGTTATCCCAGCAACATTTAATTTGCTACAACTGTTGCATAAAATGTTTGCACAATAATACTACCAGCACAATCAAGCCTAATGGGTCATGAATTCCTATAATGATAGACAGAACATTTCTTTTAGTTAGTACATTATTTTTCCCTTTAGTAAATTCAAATATCCATTTGTCTGAATAATTGTTCCTAATATACGTAAATTTTCCCTTCTGTTTAATAAGATGTTACATTTATCATTTAATGGAATTATGCTTGAGTTATTAGTAAAACTCTTATGTAATGGAAACCAATATTAATTTAACGAATAGCTTATACTTGCCTTTAAATTCTTTAATATATCTAGATTCTCATATCCTGTTATAAGATCATAGACTTAAGTCATTTAATGTAGCTTCACAAGCAGCAGGAAATTTAAATCCTTAGCAATCTGATTAAGGCATCTGCTAACCAGAAAGAAGGCACTAGCTGTACCATAAGTTCTAAATGCATAATGTCTTGATTCTTGGTCAGTGGAATCTTGTCATATAATTCTTTATAGATTGATAACTTTAGGCGTGAACAAAACTTGCTTATACACTTTTTTATGTCAGCAGTGATAACATAATTGTCTAGTCTAAATCTGAGAATTATTGAGAAAAGACTTTGGTAAACAATAGGACCAGCTAGTAATGTGTCATTGAATGATAAACTATTTGGCAATTTATTTGAACCATCAAAAAAAATTTGTAGATTAGATATTTGGCTCTTAATACAGAATGATATGGTAAGTAAAAGACATTTGAATCTGAATTTATCCTATCATATGAATTCAGTTCAGATGTATGAACTAGATTTAAGTACTTATAAATGAAATAGAATAACTATTTTTGAGAAAAGGATTACGGTTAAACTTGTTTTCTAAACTTAAAAACCTTTACTTGGCAATGTTAAAAGAATCACCAACTTTCATTTCCGGCTTATATAGGAGTGTCACAATCAATTTTCCATGTTCATTTGTAATGTGTTTTCTGAGAATTGGATTTCACAAATATTTTGTAAAGTAATAAATGATGCCTTCTTGAACACAGTTTTACATGTGTTATCTGAGATAATGTTTAATGAAATGGCCAGGACATAAGCAGTTAAAACATTTGTTTTTTGTTAGGTATTCCTTGCAATCATCAATATTTAGTTCTAAAAATATTTTACACTTAGAGTGATTTTAATTACACATATGACAAAAATTCACTTGATATGATAACCAAGTAGTTGTACATTGATGTAACTTGCCTTGGTTACCCTTTGTAGTAACATTAAATTTATGTGATTACTGGATAATGTGAGGCATGGTTTTGTAATTTGACTTAACAGATGTGTTTTCCAATAATTTTTGTCTATTCTCAAGAAATTCAACTAATTTTTAAAAATTAGGCAATTGTAAGAGAAACTTGTCTTTCCTTCCGCAACTTAGCTGTGATATGGTCTAGCTTGAAAGTTAGAAATTGTGTTACAATAAATTCAAATATGTCAGTTGGTAAATTGATGGCTTTAAGTGAATTTACAGATGAGCTGATCATATTAATAAACTAAGAAGTACATGACAAAGACTCCCTTTTAATTTAATTAATCTCAAGAATATTCTCTACATGATAAATGGCTATAATTAAGTTAATAGTAAATATTTATTTATTTTTTAACAAATTAACTGCCACTAGATAATTCCTATTTGTAATGGGTAAATTTTGTATAATGTCAAATGTGGTATTCTTTGCTGAAGAATAAAGATCATGTAACCTTTGAATATCAGACAGATCACTTTTAGAATGAACTAAATCATTAAACATAGTGCCACTCAAGAATATTGCTGTCGAATGATGGTAGTTTGAGAATCAATTGAACAGGATTGGCTAAAGTGTGAGATGTATTTTGACGTGAGTTCAAGTTATCAGAAATATAACAGTCAATTAATGCATTTAGTTTACATAAGTTATCTTCAATCTGAACCCTGTGGTTTGCAACATCATCAGAAGTAGTTCTTTGATTTTAGATTGAATAGTATCATACTTTTGCAATAGCTCTTGCAGATTTCCTTAACTCAATTTTTAATGAATAGCTGTCAATTATTTGAGGACAAAGTTGTTGATATAAATTTCAATCCTATTATTATGGGGGGGGGGGGTTAAACCATATGTTTTCCTTTCAGTATTGTTAAAGCATGTTTACAAGAATATTATAATGATAATTACCTCAAAATAAATTCCATTAATCAGTAAATGACCAAATAATAATTGTTGAATAATTACATGTCAAAATGATATGTAAAGATACCCTTAAATATAACACAGATTAGTAATACCATAATTTTCGTCAATAAACATATTAAATATCACAATTCAACACTTCTAACAGTTTTTTAAACACACATCCATCCTGGAGGACTCATCTTTGTATATAAAACCAATGCGATACATTTTAATTGCTTAGCTAATAAATCATGCCAGCATTGCCGGTTACGTAAATAATGAAGTTAACAACATATTTATAATTTACTTAAATTGAAAAACATGGTACGTTAATATTTTAGAATCCATGCACCATGTAAATTCTTATTAGTAAGGATTTCATACATTAAAACTTTAGATAAATTAACTTTTAGAATCCTAGTAAATATGAGACTTATTACTCATTATATGAATTGTTCAAGACTAAAGAAATAAAAAACATTACATTTGTTAAAAATTAGGTAAAGAATAATAAGATATTATAGGTTCACAAGATTCTTTACAAAATAAAGAAGAAATCATTTCTCGTCTTCATGTCTGAACATACACGATAGAAATATGTATTTATATAAATGTTCTGTTTGTACTAATGGTAGTACTGTTATTTATTTATAACCTTGACATGCACTTTTATATGTATTATAATGATCTGAATGGAATTACACAAATGTAATAATAAGAATAATATAGTTCATTATAAGAATACATTGTCCAAGCTAAAGGTATTGAAAAGTAATGGGCTATATTTAGAAAAGTAGTCATAATCTCTTAGGCCCAATCAACAGGAAATATCTTCAAGATTTATTAGTCAATGGAATACACATACACGAGCAAGTCGACTCACAATGCAATTATAGTAAGTAGTAGTTAGTCAAGATGAGGACCCCACAACAAAAGGTTCAGTGCATGCTTTGGTTAGCAGAGTCAGTCAGTTATGCCTGTTCAACGGCGTAGATGAACTGAATGGAATATCGATCCTCCTACATCCAAGTCTATTTGTCAGCCTGAAATTAGTTTGACATTCAAATTACTTCCATAAAAATTAGGTGGACAATTAAAGCTAAAAAGAATAAGATATATATGTGTATATACATTTCCCCCTCCACATAAAAGAGGATGTAGCTCAGTCATAATAGTAATTTATTTTCATCATTTCTCTTCATTCCTTTTCTTATTTTTATTAATTTGCATGTTTCACTTATTTACCTTTGAGTTTTTTCATACAGTCAATTTTTTAATCCCTACTTTAATTTTTACAGGAATAAAACTAGAATAGCTAAAATAAGATAGACATTAAAAAAATTAAAGTAACTTTTTAAAAATGAAGTTAAGGTAATATAAAAATTTGACTGTTTTTTTAAATTTCTTTTTGAGTTTATGCCAAATTAAGAGTTTCTATATGTATAGTTCAATATAATTTGGCAGCAACATTAAAATTTCAAAATTTAAAGAACTGTAAAAGTGTTATTTTTCTCCTTTAAATATATTTTATGAAGTTGATTTTGTTTTTTGTTAACTTTATTTTATTTTATATTTACGTAAACCTGTTACAATTTTTTTCTGTAAAAAAGCACCAAAATCGATACACTTTCAGCTATTTGTTTCTTTTTTTCATTTTGGCACTTTGACTCTGTACATATGATAATCATGTTTTCTTTGAGAAAAAATATATTACTAATCTAATATCAATGAAAAAAAAAGTATTAATTAAACTTAAATCAATTTTTTCAGAATTTATTTTTGTTTATTTAACAGTAATTCTAATAAAATATTAGGAAGTTATATTATTTAAAAAAATTCTGTTATCTCATTGTATTTTTATATAATGTTTAATTATCTTATTTCAGGAGAGAAATAACGGCTCTTCAAGCAGAAAACTATAGTTTGGAACGGCAGCTGTTTAGTTACCAAAAGAGTATTGCATATGCTCATTCAAGGGGTACTTATTCTGACGATTTGGCTACACCAGATGGTAGAGGGGAAGATGATGATGATGATGATCGTTATTTTGAAGAGAGAGCATACTCCCTAGGGGACAGGAGTCTCTCGACTGACACAGAGTATGCCTGAGGACGGCGGCATGTCGATAAAAATCGCCATCATCATCATCATCGTCACCACAATAATCATAATTTTCAGAGTTCAACTAGCCATTCATCACCAAAACCACAAAGAACAGTTGATCCTATTTATGATGGTAGTGAAAGAAGGGAGAGTATGTGGGATACAATAGCTGGTTATGTTTGTTCACTGGGTACAATTGCAGTTCATGCAATAAAACCTGCTCAGAGAAAGTTTTATGAAATATATAAAACATAATCTCAGTATTATTATTTTATTAGTAGTTTTTAAAAAAAAAGTATTCTTCTGCAATTTCATAATCTAATTTTATTTTAAATATGGAATATAATAATGCTGTAATAAGCAAAGTTATGAACTCAGTCATTTTTTCACAGCTGATTAAAAAATAAAAATTCTGTAATATTACCCTGTTGAATAAACTGTAAATGTAGGAAAATAGATGAACAAACAAAAATTAAGATAAAATTAATTTGAGTACATTATAAGTATCTAATAACTTCTAATTTCTTCAATTAAAAGTGATCTTTTCTTTCAGCTGTTGTAATATACTTTCCACTTTCTAAATATATATTTCATTAAGTAATTTACTTATAATTTAAGATCCTCCTTTAATTAGTATAATAAACAATAATAAATAATCATTAATTATTATTTTTTATTTAAATCAAAGGGATAATATTCTTTCATATTTTTTTATTATGTAAAATTTATTCAGTGAATAAATCCAGTTTTTATACTAACTGTAATGAATAAATGAAATTAATTGAGTTATAGAATTATCAACAATGAATATTAACTTAGGTTAAACAAAAAATATATACATATACATTCTATTCTATTTAATAGTGGATGTATGGATGTTGGAGTTCTAATGTTTGTATAGGTGTATTAGTAGTTGATTATAGTTAATGTTGGTTATTGTAAGATTACCAAACTGGTAGTATGCTTACAAGTATACTGAATATTTTTAAAATTTATTCGTGTACATTTGTTTCTAAAATTCCTTGCACTGCACAACATTCTTTTTACATCTACTATAAACTAGAATAGAATATATTTTAGTAAATAAATTGGCATAATATTCTTATAATTATCTGTCTTACTTCATAGACGCAGCTATATGATATTGTTTCTCAATAGAAAGAGCATTTATTTGTTTTTTTTACATGATTTGCATTAATTTTCATAAGATTAAATCTCATTCAAAGTAACAGTAGTGAAAAAGTCCATAACCTTCTTTGAGAATATGGATGTACATTATAAATCCCTCATTTCTCTAGCATATCTGCCATGGGATGCTGGTTATTTTTTTAAATGGTTGTAATTTTCATAAATCACTTGGGTCTTGGGTCAGTTTCCCTACAACTGAAAAGTATGGTATCTAATGTACATATAGTTTAATTTGCTAATACATTCATGTATATGTAGTAACCTGACTTTAGAAGAAATGAACTACAATATTTGAACATTTTGCCCATTATATATATTTTCACAACAGTCAGAGAATGTGTAATAATTTAGTTCCTTTTTCATGAAAAACAATTTTTTTTATCTACATATAGATTCTATAACATAGAAAAATAGTATAATAATCTTAATGAAAATATCAAGAAAAATGTACTGATAAACCGGTATAACAAACTGACTTGTTTATTTCTGAGAAAGCAAAAGTATTTAGATTTAAAAAATTATAATTTTTTTCTGTGATGATGGGTAGTGAAAATTATTTAAAACTATCAAAATTATTACTACAGGTGATTATCAGTCATAAACAAAAATAGTTCTAAAAATCAGACAAGTTTGCGTTGAGAAGTTTCTTAAACTGGGATATGTTTACTATAATATTGATAGGTTTTGGTATTTCACTGCAATTCACTATGTATAAACAAATAAGGAATAAATGGATAGTTGATTAGAAAGATTGCCAAATAAAAATATCCAAATCACTTGATCATATCAAGTAAATGTTAAAAACTTTGTCAAATTAAGTCTAAACAATCTTATCAAACTTAAGTAAACAATATTTAATCATTTTGTTACTATGATGAATGCATGAAAAATTTTGTACTCTCTTTCGCTATTATTATTCAAATTAAAAAAAAAGTGTTGTTATTTATTTCAGAACTATTTAGATGAAATTTAATTATCAGTTCATTGATTTTGTGTGAAAAAATTCAAATCAGCATATAGACTAGGAGCAGTAAATCCACTATTTTCAGCTTATGTTTGTGTTCTTATAAAACTGTTATTATGACCCATTTAGTTTTTATTTAAGATGTCTTAATCAATTTTCATTTTTCTGAGTAAAATATACATGATTATTCTCTACTTTCAGTATTACTGATATCATGAAATGTAATATTATTTCATTAATTTTTTTCATACAGATAAACATTATGCCAATTTATCTCTACTTTAAAATAAATCTATAAAAATCTTGAACTTCTTTTTTTTAATACATTGATCTTTAAGTGAACTTAAAAATATTAACCTTTAACCAATTACTCTCATATCTTAATACACATTATTGAAAATTAGAGGGGTTACATACAGATGAAACAAAAGCACATCAAAATTTAACATTGTATTTTATACATTTCTGGAGTTTATATTTATTGTATACAATGATTATACTAATTATTTTTATTTAAAAAGTTAAATTGAAATCATTTTGATAGCAGTATTCATTTTTAATATTAATTTAGTAATCAGAGTGATTTATTATTATTATAAATAGTAAAGGAATTTAGTTTTCCTTATTAGAAGCTGATGATAACACTTAATGTTCAAATTATTAGCCTTATAAAGTTTTTATATCATTGAACATTTAGGAACGAATGATTATTTCTGATAAAATTTTACATAAAATATTTAACTTCTTCATGTTTATTTTATTATATATTATTATTATTATGCTTTTACGGCCAACATGGGACCACTTAAGTCAATTTTAGTTGGATCTTTTCTGAGAAAAGCATGTTATTTTACTCTTTCAAGCTGCCCAGTATTTCTTCATCCGTTCATGTTTATTTTATTATTTGATTATTTTCACTTTTATTTTAGTATTTTTGCTAGATGAGGAATTCAGGTATGCTTTTTATCCTATTTATGAATCCTATAAGCTTATTTTTCATTTCAACAAGTTAAATCAAATTTTTATTAAATAATGTGTGGAAAATTAAAAATATACTGATAAAATATTAAAGAAATTAGACCTGCATGTTAAATACATTATATTTTTAATTAATTACTATTCATTATAAAATGAAATTATCTTCATGTTATTTAAACTTATTTTTAGTTTGTTTGGCAAAAATGTAGGCTAATAGGCCAGGATTTCTGGAAAATTCTGATGTTCCAGAAACATAAACAAGTTCTTCATATCTCCTCTTTGTTGCTATGTGAGAGTTATAAATTTACCAGGCCTAAGTTCTCAGTAAAAATTTTATTCCCAATCTCTGCCTATTTATGACAATCAAAAATTTGTATCATTTTCTGTTTTGTAGAAGAAATCCAAACAGTTATATTTTTTCAAGTTCATAACATTTATTAAAATATATTTTGGTTTAGGTGGATTCTTTCAAGTCATTTAACTTCAGGAAGAGCCAAGTTCCATTAGGAATATTATATGTGTTCTCAGATGAATTAATTTACTTTATTTTGTTTTTTTAGATATATTTTTTATCCCTAGAAAGAGTTTTTTTAGCCTGAAAATTCCTTACAGTTTTCTTTGATTCTGCAAATATTTTATGTACATTTTTTCAGAATTTCTCTAGAATGAAACACTACAATGAAAATACATTCAAACAGACAAATAGCAGATAACTCAGGGAAATATTTATTTTATTTTTATTCTTTTTTTTTTTAATCTAAGATGGAACATTTATCACTAAGGAGTAAATAAGAGAACAACATTATATTTTTTGCTTTTAATTACAATTAAATTATATAAATATTCTGAAAAATTAAAAACTTCTCTAAAGTAATAATTTTCACTACCATTACATAATTTTTTATTTAAAAAAAAATTATGTAAATGTGTCTTATAAATGTGAAAGTTTGTCATCTGTATACAATAGTATCACAAGTGAACTAGTTTTGCTTTCAAGGTTACTTTCAGATTTTCAGGATGCATTTGTGTTATCCCAGGAAAGGTTTTAAGGCCCTAGGCTTCATTATATTTTTGTCACCATGGCAACAGAAATATAATGAAGTAAAATGACTACTTTATTTTTCATTAATAAATATCTGTAAAATATTTAATATTCTCACAACCATAAGGATAACAAACATGTAGGAAATCCAGGGGCAAAGCCTCTTGCTAAACTGTCGGGTGAGCAAAGCCAGCCCTGACCAGCTAGTTTTTAATATTTTGGTAATGAGTTTTCCAAAATGATAATGTTAATTGAGGACAGTAGTTTTATTTTAAGAAGAAAATAATGTTTTTTTTTTTTTTTTGTATCTAAGACAAATAGATATTATTTCATTTATATTAATGACATACATTTGGAGAAAAGAGTAGTTACCTAAAAGAGTATATTAAACCGAGCCTTCATAACATCAGTTAAAGGTTAAAGGTTAATCATTCTTTTCATTTACTCATGTAATAACATTGATGGTTAACAATGTTAAAAAGACATTTCTTCAGCTGATTGTTTTATTTTAGCTTCAGCTGTATTGTTTTATTACTTTTATTCTAATTTATGATAAACTGTTGATATAAACAGGCCTACTTGTAAAATAACAATGAAAAAGTAGTATGTTTATTTAAGTAAAGTAATTTTTATTGTATTAGTATTTTATTTTCTACTAAATATGTAAATATTTCTTGTATAATATTATAAATTAATATGTATTCATTACAACTTTTCATATCTTTATATTTAAATTAAAACCTCTAAATTTGAAATAATGATGAAAACTAATATATAAATAATTTTAAAATTCCGTACTTAGTATTAGAGTACTAACCTTTAAGCTGAGTGCCTGAGATGTGTGTGTATTATATAAATCTTTATCCTATAAAATTTCTATCACTCTAAAAAAAATGTTACACTTCCGTCACAAATATATATATAATGTATGTTTCTTCATAATACAAACTGGAAAAAATGTATTAATTATTATTTAATCATATTCATTTATCACAAAAAACTTTAAAAAACCCCAAATTTGTCAATCACTTAAAGAAAACTTCTTGGGACCAAGGATCCTTTACCAATCTTATATACACTTAGAATCAGATGATTGATTTTTAATGTAAATATTCATTCATGGGACATAGATTTAAAGAGACATTAGTAAATAAATAAAATATAGTTAACAGTTCAATTACTTTTATGTTTTCTAAGTAAAATGCTGCCACATCTATTTTCATTAAAATACTGCATATTAATTAGAGAAGGTGTCATACCTATTTACAGTGTACCAAGGAATAAGGCATTTTACTTGTAAATAACTTTAGTTTGATTGAGCTGTCAGTGCTTTTTTGATACCTTGTATATTGTTTATGAAGACATACCTTTGTGAGTAATAATTATACAGTTAATACTTATATTTAAATTATACACTTTTAGGTTAAAAAAATATCTATTATAGGACAAACTGTTAATCAGTTTATGTAATTTATTATATGCATTATAATTTAATATTTATATTACTTATATTAGCAGAATGTCCCAAACAGAATTAAAGATGTAGAATGTACAAAATATATCATGCTTAAAAGATAAACACAGAAGAGAAGAATGAAGAAACCATCAAATCAAGAGTTAAAAATTGTCAAATAGCAGTCAAGATTGAAGACAAAAAATTATAAAAAAAAACTAAAATCTAATAATATTAAAAAGTATTCATTATTAGGACCCAATATGCTCATGTTAGTCCTAACCACATGCTGATCTATAAGAACCTACTTTCCCCACAATTATGTATTTTATACATAGAGATTTAAAAAAAAGTAATCGTTTTTTAATTGTTTAAGAACTCATTTTAAGATAAGTGGAAATTTTGCTTTTCAGAAGATCTTTAGCAGTTATTTATTCAGCCCCTTCGTCAATGTAGTTACTGTTGATTAAGAATCCTCCCTCCTAATTATGTGATCAAATAATATATTTAATCTTACCTTACAATTTATAACTTCCAGTACAGATTTATTGCTATTCTCCAGCAGCAGTTCACCCTTCTTCTACACTAACTTTGCCCCAGATTTTGCCAAGCCTACTAGCCCCTCATAAATCCCACACCATAGTTGCCTGGTATCCAAAGCTCCTATTCTATTTAGTACTATGTATATGCTCGGTTTAATTCTTTAAAACGTTTTACTTTTTTACACTTATTTTTAATCTATGCACTTTGTAGTATTTGTTGGTAAGTTCAGTTTATAAAATTTATTGTAGATCACTTATTACACAACACAAACAATTTTATTATTAGTCATATTAGAATATATCATATAAGTAATAGAAAATAGTCGCAACACATAACAACAAAATAAGAATGCATTAAAAAAAAAGGCAGAGGCCTTTAAAAGGATTTTCTAAGACGATTAAGATTTCTCTTCTACTTTCACAATTACTGAATTACACTACAAAACTATATTTCAGTATTATAGAGAAAAAGTTTGATCTTCAAGAAAAGAGGTGGTAGCACAGATATATTGTTTAAATTATTTATAAAAATAATAAACATCAAAACAATTATATTTTTTCATGAATTATAAAAAATATTATTTTTAAAAATTAAGAAAAAAATATAAACTAATTTTTCAAATATATGAAACTATCCTTCAAGAAAGACTTAGCAGCTAAATATTCAGCTCCTTAACCAGATAGGTTATTGATTATTAATAATAATAAAATGTCATTCCTATAACAAATCAATCTACAATTGGGTCTGTATAAATCAGACACTAGAAAATACACACATAATACAGAACAAGCAAACAAGATTTTAAGAAAATTATTGTATAGTTACTGAAGTTTGCTCATATTTAACAATTATATTAACAAACACAACAATCTACAATATTTTTGTTTGCATTAAACATAAGATACAGTAGAGGAAAAATTCTATTAATGCAGTCCCACTAATATTGAAAATATTTATCCCAGAATTTTTAATTAAGATACAAATTTATATGATTAGCTCATACATTGTTCAACTCCATATTACTTTATTATCTTTTTAGAAAGGCAATTAATGTGAAAATATTTTAATATATAATCATAGATTTAACAATTCCTAATTATTTTTACTGTTGTAATAGTTTAGCATCAAAGTTAATCACATCATTTAAAAAAAATGAATGCGATTAGATTACAAGCCAATAATGGACACAAGCTATAAGCCATATGAGTTATAAATAATGAATTACAAGCCAACAATGCATAATAATGTCTCCCTTCCTCTCACTATGATGGAAGTTATAAATTTTACGCTATAGTGTGTACAGAATAGATCAAAAATACTATTTGACAGAATATTAAAAAGATTTCCTAAGATAAGCACTGTTAATAATAGTTTTACTGTTAGCCCTATTGATGAAAGAGCTGTATAACTAACATTAACTTTGAGAATATCTTCCCAAAGCTGAATTCTCATACATTTTCAAAGGAAGTAATAATTAATTTTAAAAGATTTTCAAAAAAAAATAATTTGTAATTTTTTATCAAATTAATGGTAATAATTACAGAAACTGAGAACAAAATAATACTTTATTTTTAAGCTGTTAATTTTATTATAAGCAAAAAACAATTTTTTCACCTAGGTATAATACCTACTCATAAATAAAATAAATTAATCACTTCATATAATTCATCATCTTTTTTCTAATTTCTATAAAATCTATCAGAAAGCTGTTAGAATTGCTTATTACATATAGTAAGCAAGATAGTTGTATCTTACAGGTCATGGAGATGTTTTCAGATCATTATGAAAAACAAAATCTGTAATGATGAAACATTAATGAAAAACCAAAATCTCCATTGGTAAATCTAAATAAAATTCTTAAAATGTAAAAATTGTTTAGGTACTTAAAATGATATCCATGATTGGCACATGAACTGCAAGGTACAGCTCTAACAGATTGTAATTACGTAGTAATTCATAATATTAATTTTGTTATGAAAAAAGTTACAACTTTTTTTTTGGAACCTGTAATAATATGAACTACAAAGTACTAATATGCTTTGTATTATACATATTGAAAAGAATATAACAGTAAGGTAAATCTTGTGTTGTAAATAATATTTTTGACATACAAGTATTTATACTTGTAGAATAATATTGATTATAAGTTATTTATACACTTTATTACAAATTTGTTACATTATTAATAATAAAATTATCTTCAGAAAGTAATGTTTTTGCATATGACTTTCAATCCTAAAATTTACATTTAAGCATTTTTATTATTATGAATATTTATACCGTGCTTAAATATCATGAATCACAGTAAGAGCAAGTTACTAATTTTAATAAAATTACATTTTATGTAATGTTTTTGTGATATATTTTTTTTTATGAAATTATATAAATTGAAAATTTATTTTGTGATATGAATTACAAAATCATTTAAATTTGAACTTAATTTTGAATAACTCATATTTTTTTTAAAAATATTTCATGTGAAACCTTTCAGGACTAATTGTGTATTTCTTTACCAGCCTGATGATATTAGTTAATCTGGTATCAGGCAACTTGTGCTTTTAGTAACTGATACTCTTCATAGTAAGTGGAATTACTGATTAGAACTGTTCAATAGGCTTAATTTAAACCCAGATTTTTCTTTTAATATATTTAATCTTATAATGTTTCATCTATAAGAAAGGATATTATTATTATTACCCTTAAATTGCTTTTCAATAATTTAGCCAATGATTATTGGTGTTAAAAAATCTAACATATTGAATAAATTATTCAGTTATATATTCAAGAAGTTTCTTTACTCTTTTAAGAGAAATGCCACTAACATCTGTACTACCCAATATTCCATTGAAGAAGGTGCTAATAATTAGTTCCAAAAAGACTGTAAAATAAAGTTCAATTTATTTGTTGCATTATTTTAAAGAGTTGTCACGTTTCATCATAATGTTCAATGGATCTAAAATTTCTTCTATCAAATTTATTTTAAAATAAATTATGAGATTACCTTTTACGGACATAATATTTCTTGGTTGATAAATTTTTAGTAATGTTAATTTGATAAACACAAAATTTTACACTTATTTAAATATGTAATCAAATGTTTATCAACTAAATTCATCAGTATAGTTTTTTTGTAAAAATGTAATTTATAATAATAATTTGTAATATCTTTACATGATTGCATCACTGAACTTATTAATATTATTATTATTATATAATGTATGTTATGTTTACAAGTAATATGGATTTTTCTTTTTTGCTGATTGTTTTTTTCTTTTTTGTTTTTTTACTGATTCATTTTACACAGTTTCCCTTGATCTTTCATGGCAAATATTGGAGCAGTTTTCCTTTTTACTATCTATGAAATAATACATCTACCATTCCTGTAATGATTTATATTTATAATGTAAAATATTATTTTCTGAATAAAGTATTTATTTGTTTAATTATTTACTTACCTTATTTTTGAATATTTGTTGATTTTATATTGTTATAATATATGATTCTACTCATAAAACAAAGGAAAATAAATTTCATATTGTTGGAATATATTTTGTTGACATCTTTTCTCACAGAATATATAAATATATAGATTCAGTACATGGAATTCTTCAAACATAGCAAAACTAATAAAAAAAATAAGTTAATTGAACAAAAGACTAATTATTATATTCATTCTTTTTAATGAATACTTTCATTAATTTGTAGTTAGTTTAAATAACAGTAACACAACTCCTAATTCTGATACTTATTACTACTCATTTTGTAATATTTATTTATCTTTTTCTGATTATTTTTAAACTCAATCCAGTTACTGTATTCATTGAGTTGAACTGTACTTTTAGTTTTCCTTTTTTATATTGTGTGTATCCTAAAATATGTAACTTGTTTGCTGTAATCAACTATTATATTTTAAACCTAGATTATATTATTGGTATAAAAACATTTAAATTGATTATGATATTCCAAAAGTTTTCATTAAGTTTTATTGAGTCATGGTCTGTAGGCAGCTGTATCTCTTGTTCATGAGATAAATGTAGGTGCATTTTTATTACATCGTTGAACCAGTAGAGCCAGAATTTGATGCAGTATCAATGAACAAAGACTGTTAAAATATAATTGGTTATCCCAGGATCTCAAGCTATTAACATCTGTATGGGAATCCAAATTTTAACCTTCAGTACCAACCATATATATATATATATATATATATAACAGAAACCAGTTAAGATCATAAAATCTGCTATCAAGCAACCTGTAGCCTCTATCACTTGTAGAAATTATGCAAACTACTTAATTTTTCTGAAAGGATATTGAGTTGTATAAATTTAATTGTTTTCAAATAAAACATAATTGTATATCAGCAATTTTTTAATTGCTTAATGCCTTTTTTTTATTTGGCAAAATGGTATTTTATACCATTCACATAATTAATAATAATTTATTATTATTTAAACAGTTTTTTATTGACATTACTAGGAAAACTTTGAACAGTTTAAATGCCATGTATGGAAGAAAAAAAATTTAAACCTCATTATAGAAGAAGGCACAAAGAATTTTTCAATCTTGCAGTGATAATTTTAAATATTAATTATAAAGATAATTAGTACATAACTTATAACTACAAATAAAGTAATTTTCAAATATGTTCATATACAGCAGATTTACTCTTAAACCATGGTGGTTCAGACTGATCCCATTCAAATACACCCAACAGATTATTATTAAACATGAAATAATTATTGTTATAATTGAACATAAATTAGATTAATTGACATCTGTAATAGAATAAAATAATGAAGAGAAGTAATGCACTGTATAAAGTCAGGTTGAGTAAATTATTCAACCACTCATTGCAATTACAGAATTCACTATGGTCTAATATTGTTTAGAAATTGATCATAAAATAAATTTATTGGGAACTAAATTTTTTTTAATGTCTCCAATAAATAGTAATAAAATAATTGGGAAATTTACTTTAATTACAATGATAGAAAAAAATTATTTCTTGAATAGTAATAGTAATTCTTTCTTGAATTGACCAATCCTTAATAACCATATAAAACTTTAAATTTATCAAAAAATATATACATATTGTCAAAATTTCTATCCTAAGAACATTAAATATTTATCTTCTATAGATTTTGTTTAACTTAGGAAATAGTTATAAGACAACTGAAGGTTTATGTTATAAATCTTTCTCTAGATAAACTTTCATGTTATCCCACCAGGTAAAAAGAACACAGAAAATAAGTTGGTGCCCAGTCAAAGTAGAGAGTTTAAATAGTTTAGACCATATTTAAAATAGCTGTTTGCTCATCAATTTGGATTATTTAAAACAATTTTTTATTTTACTTTTTAATCAACAGTTTTTATTTTTACTAACACAGTTAAAAATGCTTCTGACTAGTGTTTTTTTAGTATTATTTTTTCATCTATTCATTTTAAGTTTCAATTTTGTATTTAATTTTACTATTTCCGCCATTTTTATTAATGGTTGTTTAACAACTGGAATGGTTTTTTAATTTTTTTTTTTGTAAATTCATTTTGAAATTTCCCTCTAAAGTTTTTCTTGTATTTCATCATATGTATTATTAAAAATGGATGGATATAATCAAACATAAGGTCTTTTAGACAGGATGAGTTGGAAACTTTGTAGTTTTCAATTTGATTTGTTATTTACATTATGATGTTCAATGAGCATTGTCATTTTATTATAATGCCAAATTTTTATGCGAATATATTATTTTTTATGAGTGTCCTTAATGAGATTCGATGGAAACAATTTGTTTACAGTTTATTTCCTGACTCCTGGTGTTTATGAACTTTTCACAAATTTTTTTATCAATAAATTATTTTTTTCAAAACCATTAATAGTTTTTTTTATCAATTTGTCCATGATAGAATACTATGATGGTTGATCTTATACAACTAAATATACATAATAATCACTTCAAAGACTCAAAAATAGTCAAGAAAGGATTGCATTTATACTATTTTTTAAGTTTTTCATAAATATTTCAAAGCATTTATTTTTTGTAAACAAAACAAAAGGGATAAATAACAAAACCTAAAAATTTGTATTTCAGTGTGGGATCGTGTAGGCAATTTTTGCATTGACAGAACTTAATTTGCAAAAGCAGAGAAAATGCATGACAACCAGACATTGCTGTTTTCAGATTATTGGAAATTTTTCAGAACAGAATTCTGGCAGAAATGGGGGCATCTTAAATTAAAAAATGTTGAATTAAATTTATTGGCCCTACGAACCCTGTATGTTTACATCATATTCTAGGTACATTTTTTGTGGTTGACCAAGAGGATGATAAATTAAAAATTGGTTAATGTAGTATCTGCTGTATATATATTTATAAAATTAGTTTATAGCGTAGTAATTTAATTTTATATAGTAAATAAGTATTTACATAATTCTTTTTTTCTATTTAGTATATTATTTATATCCCATTATAGTTTTATAAATTTATTGAGCTGATGTTTATTGATTCACTTGATCAGTTATTTTGAAACACTTTCACATAAGCACATTATGTAAATTCAAATTCTCTTATTTGCTGCGTAATAAAGCAGATACTATAGAAATTATAAATAAAATGAAAGCCACATATTTGCAAGACAAGATGATTTAGCCTAGTGTATTTCATTTACCAGAAATAGAATTAATAAAAATCAAAAACACCAAATTACCACAAATTAGCTAACAAGATACTAACAGGTCTTCTATTTAGTTTCACATATAGACATGACATTTTTCACATTTTTATTCATATGTGAATAGAAAAAGTAAATTTAAAAAAACCTAAAAATGTTTACACCAGTGCTCTAGTCACTGTAAGTTCTTATCTTAAAAAAAAATGAAGTCATGTATCAGAGATATGAGCAGTTGTGTTAACAATAAGCCATTTATTATACACATGCATTCTGTCTTTACAAACACATAAACATACAATAAATCACTTCTGACAAGTACTATTGTAGGTGAGATTTTACTATTTTTCCTATGACAGTTTCTTTTGCTATTATTTATATGATATATACAGCATTAGTTACAATGATAATTATAATAGTATTATTATAAATATGATATACACATCAGCAGTAAACATGTTATCGTTAAATGAACACAATATTCTGAGGGAATTTTCCAGGCTGTTTTTTTTTTTTAAATTAGAACTTAGTAAAGCAGAAAATAACTAATCTTTAAAACAACCATTACTTATTATTTTTATTTCCTACAACAGATGGTGACATATTTTACATTGTTATATCATTGCAGAAGAATTTAATAGTAATCTTGAGATATTTTCCTAATCAGCATTAGGATCAAAATATCTTGTAATATGTATTGTGATTTTTCTTTCTTACTCTTTTCTTTCTTACTATCTGACTGTTTAGCATAAAGATTTCAAAAGTAGCCATTACTTTCAATTACTTTTAATCATAGAGTCTGTAAAATAATGCTTTTTTTTATTATTTATTATTAACATTCCCCAGTGACTTAATTCAAAGTATAGGCTGTCAGAAGTTGAAATTAAATCTAATCCAAAAATTACATGCAATTACTTATTTAGGAGTGAAAGAAATATTTCAATGCAGTAAAAGCATTATTTAGTTTAAACCTGCTTTAACCTTTTTATAATATGTTTTCTATAATTAAGTACTAATGTCAGATGAAATTTCATTATGAACTTTGACCCTACATATAATGATAAAGAACATCCTAGGGATGATTTCAAAAAAGTTTTAAGATTTTTGATCATTTATTTATGCCAAAAAAATTTTGTTCAATGAACTTCCACTAATACATAATATTCCAGCTCTTGCATCATAAATTTCTTTTGACTTCTATATGTTTCCTAAATAAATAGTGAAGGAATTATTATTAGTTATAGGTCGAATGTGTTTGTGGATTTCATATTTTCTTGTTCCTATCATGCATCTAATGGGTTTTTTCTGTAACCCGAAAGTGTTCTTAAAGCTTCTTTAAATGTGATATCTAAATTACAATAATTATAATACTTGTTTTGAATATTGTATATGAAGGATTATCGGATTTGGATGAACTTCTCTCATCATTTCTAATCTCAATAATAATCTTAAAAATAGTTGAGCTTATTTTTTTTATAATCTATATGATTAATCCAAGAGATTTTAGGGCCAATCATTGTAAAACCACAGAGACGGGATCTAACTTTCATTGAAATTCGATTTGATTATTCCAACTGATATATATATATATATATATGTATACAAGAAAACTTGTAACAGTATACTACTGCTCCTAATATCTTTATTTCAGTTACCTGATATTTATTCATACTTACTATTCCTTCTCAGGAAAATAAAGGTTCCTGCCATCTTTAAAGCGAACATTCTCAAACTGTTGAGGATATTTCTATGATTATTTGTGAATACAATTGCCAAGGTGTATTTGGTGGGCGTGTGGAGATATTTTTAATTGTAGATTCATGAAAGTGCCTTCCATCATAGCTCTTCTCTTTGGCTTCATCATCATCATTATCAGATCTTACCAGTGATGAGATTTTTTTTAATTCCAAAACAAATGATTATGATAATCTGAGATCATAAGAAATGATCTGAAATGTTCTGTGACTTCTTTTAAAAATGTGTGATAGAAAGCATGTGAAGTTTCACATTATTATACAATAGAAAGATTCCTTGTATTAATAAACTCCCTTGTTATTTTTTTTGTTTTTTTTTTTTTGAGTAGCCTGTCATAGTTTTTGTAATCTCAAGCATTCTGCAGCATTTATCCTGTCGTCTTTTTTTTTTTTGTGGATAGTGATGTAATATTACTAAAGATTGGTGCTTGATGTTATATGTATAGTAAAAAATAATTTTTTTAATAATATTTCATTAAAATATTTCTACCCAAAAAGCTGATACATTTTTCTTAACAGCACATGAACGAGGATGTGTAAAAGATTATTAATTCATAATACACTGCTCTCATCAATTCACCATTACCAAGCTTTAAAACAAGGAAAATCTAAACCATTTCCTTTGCAAAAACTTGATTTTATTAATCATTACCAAATATGTTGTTTTATCACCTTATTTTTCCTAAAATAAAATAAAGTATAACCCATAACTGCTAGCAATTATTTAATGATTACAGTATCAAGTAATTATGTAAATATATCTTTATTAGTTTGTTCATTTTGTTTATTATGAATTTTTTACTAAATTTACTTTAGTTTTACTTTATTTATGAATTTTGGTTTATGGTAAACAAGGTAGTTGGGAATAAAAATAATGTAATAAATACCTTTATCACTCCTGATGCATGTTTTAAAATGATGCATTTCAGAACATATGTTTCATCATCAGGTTATCTCTGCTTAGAGGCCATTAAAATATTAAAATTACAATACAAAGATAAATAAAGAAGTATCAAGAGAGCACTCATGGTATTACTATACTGCCCTCTTGGCATTACTTTAGCGTGCACATGCAACATCATGTTTACATTTTCTAATGTTAATTTACGCAGTGAAAATTTTGTATTTTTTTTTGTGCAATATAATTTTAATATTCAACCCTTTTGGATTGATTATCTGACAGCTCTGATGATGGAATACAAATAAACTAAATCATATGATAGATAAAATTATTTTTTTTTACTTTATTATTTTTGAATAAGTTTTTTATTTTTTTAAAAGATTTTGGGAAGATTCAAGATATATTTAAAAAATTTATTGAATTAAAATTATGTAATAGTATTTCATACTTGGATGAGGAAAGTTTGAGAACATTTATTTATTAGAATTAAAAAATATTATTATTATTAGTAGGTATGCCATGTATAATAAAATTTTTAAATGAGTATTTTTGATTAAGATTAAAATACTGTTAATAATTTAATGGTAAGAATGTTGTTGAAATTTGTTAATGAGTGTGCAGGAATAAATAATTATTAACTATTTATGTTTTAATTATTCGTTTTGTAAATAAAAATCCAAGTTCTTGTTACACTTTTTGCTTAATATAAAAATTGTTCAAAATAAAGACTATAACTGAAAATACTATAAAAAGTAACTTTTTAAAAAATGATGAACATAGCTGGAAAGTATTCTTAATTTTCCCTTTACTTATTTGGAAAAATGTCACAACAAAAATATAGAAATAAATGATAAATTGTAATTTCAGAAACTCGTGTAAACAGTTCTTAACAAAGAATTGATTTTTTCCCCACCTTGCCACAGACTTATAATTTTTTATATAAATGGTTTTTGCCGAAATATGAAGATAAAATTTAAAATTGTGATTTTGAACCAGAGAAAACGATAATAAAATAGGATTTAAATAAATTATAATATGGAAATTGACTGTTATTGTTTAACTACTTTAGTTAACAATTCAGCCTAAACTGGCTAACAAATAAAAATGTAAAAAAAGAATTACAATATTGAAATGTTATTACATTGAAGTAGTTCTCTATAATTTTGTAAAAAATACATATTGTTTGATGTGTTTATAAGAAAACGGTCATTTCATCTGTTTCAAATTCAGTGTTATTCATAGAATTGAATCTATTAGAACAGTCTGGCATTCATAGATTTTATAAACATGTTAGGTTCATTTTAAGAATATAAAAAACAGTGGAGGTTCTCATTTTGATTGACATATCTTTTTCTTAAATATGTTCTACCCTTACATTTTATTAAATGCATTGATTTTGATGATTTTTTTCTAGAGGAAGTTTCTGTTACAACCTATATTAACTTTCTTCCTGATATATAAGACATTTTTTTAATAAAAAGAAGAATTGTCTGACCATTCATATGATAAGAGGATATTTTTAATTTTTTTTGTCATTATTACATCACTTAGCACTGATTTATTATAACATAATGATACACAATCTTGTAATTATAATACAATAATACAAATACTTTCATCTGAAACATCAAAATATTATTGGAAAATTTCAGGTAAAAATGTAATACATATTTTCACATCCTATGTAACCTTAGCTATTCCCTGTAGTAGTTATTGTCTTTTATTCTCTGCATTCCTTTTCTTATTTTTATAAAGATACTGGTTTCTTACCTTTGGTATTTTTTGGAAACATTTTTTTTCATAAGACCATTATTTTTTTGTTAATCTATCCATATTTTGAATAAAAATTTAATAAAATTAAAAACCTGACTTAAAAAAATGCAATTTTTTTTTTTAAATAATACTTTCCAATTCTTTAAAATTTAAACATTTTTAAATCAATACCAAATTAATGAAAAGTAAATTGTTGATGGTTGTTTTTAATCTAGTATCAACTTTAAATAGAAAAAAATTTGAAAAACTGAATATGGTAAAACCTCTCCTAACAAGAATAATGAGCTGGAGACACATTCCAGATTAAGGGAAATTGTAAATATGAAAAAAAATTTTTTTTTCATTTTAAAATCTATGAAAGTATTTATAATACTGTAATTTAAATTGCATAACAATATGTATTGTAGAGCTAGATAATGGCTCCCTGATTAAAACTAAATGTCTTGTACCATAATGAAATTTCCCATCACTTAATTGCATAGGAAGTTCTTCCTTAGTAACTAGTTGGCATATTTCTCTTTTACTATACAATAAATCCTAACAATAGAATACTCAAATTTCTTTGATGAAGAATCAAATATAAATGATTTCATTTATCATTTAATAGTTGCACTTCATTAGTTTACCATGCGTTAGACTATTCCCAGGTTTTTCCTTCATTCACCCATTAACAATAATGTTTCAGCATTTAGATTGGCTGCAACTGCATAAAACAAAAAAAAATCAACTTTATAATGGCTTCCTCCCTTATTTTAATTGTAATCATAATCCTTTTCCTTTTTATCAGTGTTACAGCTCATTTAACATATGAATAAAGTAAGCTGAAAGTAAAACTTTTAAAATGAATAAACATTTACCAATTAACATAGCACATTCTGTTATGAATAGGTGTAAATAATGAAAACATTTGCTCCAGTTTAGAATTTTTATTTAAATGTTATCTTAAAAAGTGCAAATGGTTTTGTTGATGACTAATCATATGCTAATCAGGTGTGCTTCATTAAAATATTACCTGTATTTACATAATACATTAAATTATACTCTGTATATAATAGAATATTTATAGGAGTCATAGAATTATAAAAATTGTAAAGCATAGTACTAACATTGAAAAATGCATTACACCTACCACATAATGAATTTGTTAATTTAACAAAGTGAAATTTAATAATTTATTATACAAACTTACATTCATATTAGAACACGAAGAATTAGATAAAAATAATAATAATTGAATTTGTATAATTTTTCTGATTCTTGGTCTTTCCAGTTATGAGAAAATTCAGATATAAGAAATTTAAATATAAGTTGTTAGAATGTTTTAATCTAGGGTTATTTTTATTTTTACAAACTGTGATGCACTTAAGTAGCATGAACAAAAACACAACTAAAATTAAAATTATATATTTACTCTTATAACTCTTTTGTAATATTAGTAAAAAACGTCTTTACTCAAGTATTTGTTGTATATGATGGTTTGTAGTTAAATTTAAATGAAATGGCTGTTTTTATTACAAATGGAATCAAGTTTAAAATACAATGAGTTTTAGTCTTTATGGAAAAATATAATATGGAGGTAATTGATGAAGATCACCAGACTAAATTCTAAATTTTTTTTTTTTTTTATTTTAATAAAAAGTTATAATTTTACATTTGTTTAATTTTTCATAAAAATAATAATTTTGTGTCATCATTATTCTCATTTTTTTTAATTCTATAAGTAGTGTATTTGGATGTATTAACAATTAAAAAATATTATAATGGCTTCGTAGTTTTGATACATTAACTTACTTTTTAAAACAGTGTTTATGTTAGTGATAGTCATTGTAATACATGAATTATACTGATGTTATTAAAATAAAATGATGAATTATACTGATGTTATAAAATAAGTATTGCTTGCTTAAAATAGCAAACAATAAATATTAGTTAAAAAATGTATGTATATCAAAGTTTGGTGTGTGTGTGTGTGTGGGGGGGTGTGTGTGTGTGTGGGTGTGTGTGGGGGGGTGTGTGCGTGCGTGCGAATAATTAAATTTTAATAAAAGCTTATATTGATATTTTTTTATTTTATTTTATTTATTTTTCTCAAAAATATAACATAAAGCCATGGTTGTAACAATAACTTGGATTATAGATTAAATTTTCTGAGCCGCAGAACATATCCCGCATCCTATACTGGGATGAAAAATGAGTAATAAATAAATATAATTTATTTATATAAATATAACAAATATTTCATATAACATAATGTTTTAACTTAGAACAGAAATTAGTTTTTGCATTCAACAAATTTAAATTCATTAGGTCAGAGAAATGTGTACAGTAATTCTGAACTCATTAGTTCAGAAAAAAATTTAATTAATTTTAATTAGAAAAGTAATTGATATACAAATCGTTAACCATGTTTGCATACATTTTTTTTTAATTTGACAATTTAAATCAAATGATAGTTGTTTAATTTTATATAGCAACAATTTAAATGAGATGTCAAAATTTTTACATTTTAAATTATGGAAAATGTTTATCTGTTAATTTGAATTCTTTTAGTAGTGGAGAAATTTTGGAGTGTTAATTGAATAAAAATGCAAAAGAACTTCTCTTTAAAATTGTTTAATGTATTTTTTGTATAAAATAATTCTACTTTTATGTTTCATCAGATCACAACTTTTTAAATATATCCATTAACTTGACAAGAAAATGTTACATAACAAATATCTTTGAAGAAGTTTTATGTAAATACTATGGAATGTCAGTAATTGAAACTGAAAAATCCAAATTTTAAGTTTAAACTTTACACTGTGTGTTTATATTAATAATTATTTAATATTTCTGGGTTTTGTAAAAAAAAAACTAGAATACTTATATTTCTTTTATGAAAGTATGGAAAAAGTTACATTATGAATTTGTTTTTATGAATCAAGCATATTTCAATTATACTTAACTTATGCATGTAAAAGATTATAGCCTTTCCCATAGAAAACCCAAAAAAATTATCAAATGAAAGTGATGAGGTACAAATATTAAAAGAAATGAATAAACTTCTTCCAATTCACTTCTTGAGTTTGAAGTTTATGATAAAGATGAAAAAGAATGGTTCAAAAATAATACTGACACAGCATGCTGAAGCTTTCACTATTATGGATACTAAAGTAGTTTAATAAGAACATCAACTTGAATTATGTCTACCACACCTTACTTTTGCTAAAGAAAAAGTGAGCAGATCAATTTATTTAGAACTCTTATAACAAAAAATTACTGGTTATTTCAAATAAGTTTTCGTTAGTCATAAAAGAATCATTTTTGGTAGTTTACTGTATGATATTTCTCAATGTTTTTACAAATTATTAAGTTACAGAGCTTAGATTGTAATTTTGTTATTATCTGACGATACAAATATAACTAATGTCTTAATTTCTTTATTTAAGATTAATTTCAATATTATTTGAAAAAAAAAAAAGATTTGAAAAATGGAAAATTCTGGTAGATGTATGTTGTAATAAGTTTAAATTATTGACATTCTACTGTAATACATGAGTTTAGATAAATACATTTTCTTTACTGTGTTTATAAAATTTTTTCTTGTAGTTTAGTTTAAAAATGTAAACTATTGTTATAAAATTTTTATATTTTCATTAATATATGATTGTAATTATGAATAAATAAAACAGCAAATAACAAGCTACTTATTATAGTTTGTTAATTAGATTTATAATGATCTCTAACTCAAGAATTTCATAATTAATTGCTTAAATGAAAGAATTATTTGTTTTCATTATGTATCAGGCCTATAAAAATGAAAACCATTAAGAAAATTGAAGAGCTTTGTTTTATGATATCTATATCATTAAGTTGGTTACATTAATTAATTATATATGATAACCTCAAATTTTAATTATTTAATTAAGTAGGTACTACACTAAATAAAGAATTAATATATATATTTTTAAATAAGAAGTGAACTAAGAAACATCTTATTGAAAAGATAAACTGAATTAAAATTTATAATTTTTTTTTCCACTGTGACTAAATTAAATCAAGAGTTCAAGAATTACATGTAAGTAAATTATAATCTATCTGCATAATTAAAAAAAAGAACTGAGTTTGCTTTTTAGGTATTTACAGTATTTACAATGCCCATAAAGTAGTTTTTACTATTTATATACTTAATGTTAAAATCTGAATAATTACCGTAAAAAAGGCTAAATTTTAACATCTCATCTAATGGTAGTTATGATTCTATGAGTATTACAAACACATGTCAGTTTTTACATCACTACTGCTTACTCTCTCATTAAGTCGCAACATAATGAATCGTAGTTAATAACATTCCTGGGACCATATCATGTAAGGAATTTTAAGTTTACGATTAAAAGAATTTTTTTTTTTTAAACATCATAAATAAAAACATTAAATACACAAACTGTCAAAAACATTACTCTATTTCTTAATTTTGTTGCTTGAAAAATTGTAATTTTTTTTTTCAGTTATAAAATAATGATTTAAAAACTGCATTATATGAATTATTTTCTGCTGAAACATCACCTTTTTTTGGAGCACAGTACACACTGGAGTCTAGTGAGTATAAAATTACTTGTATCGCTCTCTTTATACATTACTACATACACAGTAAATAGGCAGCAACCCAATAATTCAGACTTGGTAGGACCCTGAACTTGGAGTGGATCAGCAAATCCCAGATTTTAAAACATTACCTTTGCTGTATGTATATCAAGTTGGGAGAACTCAATTTAAATTTGCTAATTAAAGTTTTAGAAAAATTTGTTGTAAAAGTATAAAATTAAAAGTTTTACATATTCAATTTTAAATAAGTTACAGATGTAGCAACTTGATATCAGTTTGGCAGACTACTTAAAGTAACTATTATTCAAATATAAGTTATTAAACTTAATTATCAGCTTTTAAACTTTAAATGAACCATTTAATTAGTTTTATTTCTGTGACTATTTTTATAATAAATTATGTTCCACTAATATATCAAAATACACCAAATTTCTGCCCAAGTTAGACTTCAATATTTCCATTCTAACTTGTGCCACTATTATCTCAACATTATGTTAGTGAGCTCCTTATGTGTTTAAAAAAAAGTAATTTTACAAAAATAATATAGTTTTTGTAAATATGTTAAAACTGTTACTTTGTTAAGTGTTCAATTTTGATTCGTGCTTTCTAACTAGACATTTTAAACAGTCCCAGTAATTTTGAATCATGTCAGTCCTCAAATTGTTTGTAAATAAAGTTGCAGTGATAAAATAAATTACAAGGTTCATTTTAGTTTAACAACATTTTAATTAACAACACTTAATTCTTCAACATTTTGATTTACATATTCTCAAAGCAATTCTGTTAACTTGGTATAATTTTAATAAAGAAGCATTTCCAAAATTAATTGATATAATCAACTCAGACTTCTCCAAATTAACCAAAGTCCATTTAAATTAACTATTATATCAAAGTCTAGAATAATTTTTTTTATAATTATTAATAATAATTACATTATTGTATTAGTATAATTACAAAATGTAAATTGATAATCATTAGCTAAAAAATGAAAGCAGCATACAGTTTCAATTGAATTTGTAACTACATGCAGTTGAAATTTGGTAATAATGCTTATAGATTGTTAACTAGAATAAGTTGACTGGAGTAAAATTCTCTTTTTTAAATTTATCTCATATCTCACTCATTAACAATTTTTCAGAAAAAGTAATATTTAACTTTTCTTTTTTTTAACTTACTTTATTTAGATAAATTAGATTTTCTGAAGAATAGGAAACTTGACTTTACTCAATTAGCATTTAAGCCATTACTTTTTGTACATCCTCTGGTTAGGAAAAACAGAAGCCCTTGAACTTTCCCACTGATATAAAAAAGAATTGTCAGTCTCCTTAGCCCCAGTAAAAAAGTGACTGCCTTGCCTAACAAAACTTAGATAGAAGCTGACCCAATCGCCATAGCATTCAACCAAGGAAGAAAGTATAAAAAAAAAGATAAAGAAAGGGAGTGAAAAAGAGGGAAGGGGAGAGGAAATGATCAATTCACAGAGGGACTGTGTCTGATTGGGATAGTTCAATATCTTCCCTATCTGTGAAATATATTAAAAATGTAACAAAGTATGTTTTAAATTATCAGTATAGAGTTAGGCATGTAAGTAGCTAAGAGTACAGCTGTTATCTTTGTGAAATAAGATATTTAAGGTTAAATAACCAAACCAAGTAAGTAATAAATTAATGCTATCAGTGAAGTGTTAACACCTTTTATGTTGGTGACTAGATATCCTCATTTACAATTACAGTAGTGTTTATAAAGTTATCTGTGCATTCAGAAAAGGTCTGTACATAAAAATCAATTTGAATGTATAAAAAATTGGAAACTATTGGAAAATTGGAAAATAGGTATTTATTTTCTCTATCTCTTTCTCTCTATGTATCTATCTATATCTATACAAATGTGTGTGTGTGCACATACACATGTTATTTTATTTTAATTCTATTTAATTGTGTATTTTATTGTTAACAATTTTTTTTCCTTTTCCCCAAACCTAATTTTTTGAAGATTCTTTTTCAGTATACTTTCTGATGATTATTTTGATCATTAATTTTCTAATATACTAGTTTTTTTTTCAATATGTTAATAATATCTTTATTTTAGATATTTTATTTACAATTAGCATTATTATTATTATTATTGAAATTTTTTATTATTATTGTTAGAGAGTATACTGTGCTTTTTTTAGCATTTGCTTTCTACACCTAGGTCGAGCTTAAAATAATTAATTTTAAGCTTTACTCGGTTTTTGTTTCTTTAGCAATGAAACAATTAACCACTGAACTCTCTATTTTGTTTGATTTATTATATTGTTTTTTTATTTCATTTCAAATGTTTTACTTTTATGCACATTAAATAGGAGAGAAGACTGATTGTGCCCCTGAAAAAGGTTTTTACCCTGTAAAAAAGGCAACATCTCCAGTATTAAACACTGAATTAAGATATAAACAAAAATTTGTTCATATTGTATTCATTATTTTTACTTCATTAATATAACTAAGTTTCATTAATATAACACTCATTAATATTTCACTCTCATTAATATAACTGTTTCCATTAATATAACTAGTGTCCACAGTCAAATTTTGAAACATTTCCAGTTTTTAGTACTTTGCAGAAATCTTTATTAAATCTTATCAAAATTTACTAAATCTTATTCTATTAAATTGAGTTAGAGGTTGCCTAGATTTAAAGTTTTACTTTAAATAACACAAAGTTTAACACATAAATGTTTTTGCATAAAGAAGTGCATCTTATTACTCTTTAGGTAAATATATATGTTTTATATTTTTAGATTTTATATACTTACTATATTCATTATAAATGAAGTGTGTGTGTGTGTGTATGTGTAAAAAAATCACTTACATTTAGATGGGTGCTGGATTATGGAATGCTCTTTGTCTTTCTTTGCACAAACTTATGCATTTTTTACTTTTCAGTGTAATATAATTGATGCGATATGATCATGTGATTGATTACCATAAAGTAACCCTAGACAATTTAAGATCTAGTCCAATAACCTGCATGTTTTCAATAAATTTTAAGTACCATCAACCAACATTGTCATTAGTCATTAATAAACATCCAACAGCATGTTGCTACACACTAAATTACATTTTAAGTAACATGTTCAAAAACAGGTTAAGTTAGTTGACTAACTTCTTGCATTCAGAATTCAGCCATGAAATCAGTTAAAATTAAAAACAGAACCTAACCACTTGAACAAAAATTGGAAAGGTTCCAGTTTTGAATTGGAACTCAAATATTTGGAAGCCAAAAGGTTCCTAATGATCTATGGTCATATCATTAAATCTAGAGAGCCTTTTCTCCTTAATTTGGCCCTCTCAATTAGTCATTAATATTACAAAGAAATTCTTGGATTCTACAAAGAAAGAGAGGAAATTAAGTAGTGGGTGAGTGTATACTTGAGAGTATAAAAAGTAGAGTACTGTTCTAACTTCCTTTTGTCAAAGTATCATCAGCAATAATTTCGTTTAAAAAAAAAAAGTGCTTTAGCTTTAATTATGTTCATTAAGCAAACTATAAGATGTCATCTCATCGTCACTATTAAGAAATCATCAATGGTATAATATTATTAGCTAACATAAAATTTTTAGTAACATACACCTAATCATATTCTTTCAGTACTGAGTAGTAGTCCTGTTAGTCTGAACCATAGTAATTTAAAAGTTAAGATAATTTAAAGTGGGGTTTTAAAAAAGAGAAATTAACTCTGTAAATGCAATGAAGAGATATGTTAAATAATTACTTAAATAAAATAAAAAAGTGAAATATTTAAGAACCATCTACAAAAAAAAAAAAAAATTGAAAACTAGAATTAGGTGTAAATATTTAAACAGTCATCATCAGATGATATAAAATAATTAATAAAAAATAATTTTTTTTTTGTCTTCAGTCATTTGACTGGTTTGATGCAGCTCTCCAAGATTCCCTATCCAGTGCTAGTCGTTTCATTTCAGTATACCCTCTATATCCTACATCCCTAATAATTTGTTTTACATATTCCAAACGTGGCCTACCTACACAATTTTTTCCTTCTACCTGTCCTTCCAATATTAAAGCGACTATTCCAGGATGCCTTAGTATGTGGCCTATAAGTCTGTCTCTTCTTTTAACTATATTTTTCCAAATGCTTCTTTCTTCATCTATTTGCCGCAATACCTCTTCATTTGTCACTTTATCCACCCATCTGATTTTTAACATTCTCCTATAGCATCACATTTCAAAAGCTTCTAATCTTTTCTTCTTGATTGTCCAAGTTTCACTTCCATATAAAGCGACACTCTAAACATACACTTTCAAAAATCTTTTCCTGACATTTAAATTAATTTTTGATGTAAACAAATTATATTTTACTGAAGGCTCGTTTAACTTGTGCTATTCGGCATTTTATATCACTCCTGCTTCGTCCATCTTTAGTAATTCTACTTCCCAAATAACAAAATTCTTCTACCTCCATAATCTTTTCTCCTCCTATTTTCACATTCAGTGGTCCATCTTTGTTATTTCTACTACATTTCATTACTTTTGTTTTGTTCTCATTTATTTTCATGCGATAGTTCTTGCGTAGGACTTCATCTATGCCGTTCATTGTTTCTTCTAAATCCTTTTTACTCTCGGCTAGAATTACTATATCATCAGCAAATCGTAGCATCTTTATCTTTTCACCTTGTACTGTTACTCCGAATCTAAATTGTTCTTTAACATCATTAACTGCTAGTTCCATGTAAAGATTAAAAAGTAACGGAGATAGGGAACATCCTTGTCGGACTCCCTTTCTTATTACGGCTTCTTTCTTATGTTCTTCAATTGTTACTGTTGCTGTTTGGTTCCTGTACTTGTTAGCAATTGTTCTTCTATCTCTGTATTTGAACCCTAATTTTTTAAAATGCTGAACATTTTATTCCAGTCTACGTTATCGAATGCCTTTTCTAGGTCTATAAACGCCAAGTATGTTGGTTTGTTTTTCTTTAATCTTCCTTCTACTATTAATCTGAGGCCTAAAATTGCTTCCCTTGTCCCTATACTTTTCCTGAAACCAAATTGGTCTTCTCCTAACACTTCTTCCACTCTCCTCTCAATTCTTCTGTATAGAATTCTAGTTAAGATTTTTGATGCATGACTAGTTAAACTAATTGTTCTGTATTCTTCACATTTATCTGCCCCTGCTTTCTTTGGTATCATGACTATAACACTTTTTTTGAAGTCTGATGGAAATTCCCCTTTTTCATAAATATTACACACCAGTTTGTATAATCTATCAATCGCTTCCTCACCTGCACTGCGCAGTAATTCTACAGGTATTCCGTCTATTCCAGGAGCCTTTCTGCCATTTAAATCTTTTAATGCTCTCTTAAATTCAGATCTCATTTATTGTTTCTCCCATTTCATCTTCCTCAACTTCCTCTTCTTCCTCTATAACACCATTTCCTAATTCATTTCCTCCTTCATAAGTGCTGATTTTTTGCCTATTGTCAATTGATTTTACTTATTGATTTTATTTTTTTGTAAGTATTAATTTTGTACATATTTTTAATTGCTTTCTTCATATCATCTATTGATGATGTTTAAAAATCAAATTGTATTTAGTTAAAGGTTTTTCATTTTTTGTAAACTTTGCTTGTGTCTCTTTGTTATTTTAAAGTAGTTGTTTCTTTTTTTTCTAAAAAATCTGTACATTTTTTAAGTCTTACATTCACTAACAATTACACTACAAAATTATTAAATAATACAATAAAAGCTGCAAAATAAAGTATCTTATTTTGCACCAACAATCATTTCAGTAAACTGGTCGTCTTTATTATACTTATGTTCCTCTAGATACAGTACTATTATTAAAGTGAAATGATTTCACCTTAAATAAATTACTTTCAAGTATACATTGGCACAGCTCATTATCTAAATAGATACATAAGTATATATATATATATATATATATATATATATGTACTTATTGATAAATTGTTTTTGAGTGATGGAAAAATATGTTTAAAGTTTGCTTACATCAGTGCAATGAAGATGGTAATGATTTAATGGTAACGCAATAAATTCTTGGCTTAGTTACAACAGTATAGATTTTTTAAAGGTAAACCCTAAAAATGGATAAACAATGATAGCAACTTTTTTTTTTTTAACTTTTACTAATTCTTCAATTTAATTATTTTTGAGACAGTATTTAATTAAATACTTCATCTACTTTTTATTAATATAAGTTGTAATAAATTATTTCAGGAATTATACAAATTAATGACTTTTATAAAGAATTCAGATATTCCTTGTTATTTTTTTATTGAATAATTAAGTCATTTAATTTCTGCTTTGAGTTGAACCAGTACCAATAAAGCAATTTGTAACTAAAAAACATACATTTATTTGTTGATTTACATTGCTTTTTCAGTCTTTCTTTTGATTTTAATGCATGAAAAGTACCCAAACTACCAGACACTAATCAAGTTGCTTTCTGTGAGAGTAATGTTGTTTATTATACAACATTGTTTAGTGAACAGTTTCACTTATTAACCTGAATACATTTGTATATTTTGGTGGACTTGGCATATCAAAATGCAACTGTAGTGAGAAAAGCAAATGGAGACCATTTCACTCATCACTTTCCTACTAAGTCTGGATTTCTTATTGTTATTTGGATTTGTTATTCTTGAGAATGACGTTGTCATTTTTGACTGGCTTTTAACTCATATTAGACACCTATAACTGTTTTAAGTTATGGCATTTAACAAACTGTATAACAACAAAGTTCATACTAACTTGAAGTGAATGATAAATATGACGTGATAAATATTTTGACGTAAAGTTCATGTTGTGAATTAGTCATGTTCTGTATCCACTCTGAAATGATAGTGCAGGAATAGATTCTTCCTGATTTACCTCTCTAAACTCTTAGTTGCAAAGATTATTGAATGAGAATGATAAATTAAGATTACTTACAGTACAACAGTACTACATATAGAAAAAAATAACAAATGTTAATTATTCTGTAAAGCAAATTTATTTATTTCTTAACCCATAAATGCTACACTTAATATATTAATTATTTGTATTGTATTGCTTCGGGACTTTACAAAATATAAGAATACTTACTTTTGTTCCATTAAATATTACATTACATAAACAGATTTTCTATTAAATAAACTTTATTGTAATTACAAATAACTAATTCATATATGTATATATATATAAATATGTACCCAAAGCACATACATATATTTAAGAGGTAATGAAGTTGACATATCAAAACGTATAGAACCTTGCTGGCCCCTCTTTTTATATATATTCAAAAATTTGTTTTATTGAAATTTTGCCAATCAGAGTAAATTTCAGTTCTATTATTTCAGACAAATAGGGTTAAGCTGTATAAAAAATTAAATACTTGAAACTAATACAAATTAAAATAAGTTGATGTAACATTACATAATAGTACTACAAGTATTTACTTGTATTACTGTAGAATCATTCAACTCATAGAGTATTGCATTCTTATCATTGTGTATCATTAAAAAAATTAATGAATTTATAAGTGATTAATTTAAATTACTTGTAAATTAGATTACATGAACAATAATATAACAGTTTATGTGCCAATTTCATTGAATTTTTTTTTAATAATGTTTTGTTTTTTTTTTTTTTTTGTATCCTAAGCACACTCATAAATATGTTTGTAATCATTTTAATTGAAATCATGACATTCTGAAGACTCTAAACAATGTCAATTTTAAAGTAGTTATGAATTTACCTTAACTTTTAAATCTATATTAAAGTAAAGTTATCAGTAAGTTTTTTAATAATAATAATATCACTATAATAGTAGTTTTATTATGATAAATTACTGTTATATGTGTACCTAATTATAAAGAAGTATTAAACTATTTTTTATTACTGAACAAGTAATATTAGATAAGTTACTACCTAATTATTGTAATGAGTAATTAGGATTTAAGTGTAATAGTGAATTAGTACTGTGGTTTATAAAATGTATATACACACATAAAATATAGATATAAACAAGCTTCTGTGATTGTTGTATGTTTAAAATATTTTCATATGACTTCAGTGTAAGAACTATTTAGCTTCTCTAACTTTACCATACTTTATATTATAAACATAGTCTTGTTTTAATAACGTAGTGTTTTAAAAATTCTCATCATTCTTTTATTGTAACTGTAATAGAATTCATCCATGAAGTTTTGTGAAATAGTTTATGCTTTTAAAATAGTTTTATGGTTTTTATGCTGTTATTAAGATCTTTCCACTGTGTGATTTCTTCAGTTATAAACAAATTTAAGAAATTTTGTTTATAATAAAAACTATTACTATCCCCATATGAATTGGAACAGTGTTAATACTTGATAGTTTTCCACAAAAAGATGTTCTTTATTTTACTGCTATTTACTATTCATCCCAGCCTTTCTTACTGGTATGATCCATATAAAGCAGAACTAGGTATCATTGATTGTAATTTTGCTCTCTAGTCATGATATTAACAGAATAAAGGTGTTGCTAGTAGGACTGATATCACAGTTTCAAAAAATTGTTATGTTGACATGCACAAATATAAAGCGGCTACGTGAATGAGAATCCATTGTATCTCTCATTTTCTCTAATTAGCTTGATATGGGATGCTTGTTATTCTTTGAATAATTATCATTTTCGCTAGTGATGTGTGCCTTTTGTTGCTTAAAATTAAGTTTTAGCATCAAACTTACCTAATCTGGAGAAAGGTGTACGAAAAAAGAGCATCACTTTGAAATATTTTATAAATATTTTTATAAAAATTTGCTTAAACCTGATAAAATTACTGTGACTAAAACAGGTCCTTGCAAGCAGAGAAGACCCACCAGGACACTTATGTTACTCACACTTACCAGCTTGTAATTGTTTTTAAAATTTATATTGTCATTTTTTTTATCAAAATATATGTGAATAAAGTAGTCCTAAGTGAGAATAATTCAGTAAACTAGGATTTTAGAAGCAAGAAATATAACGAAAAATTTTCATCTAACAGCTATTTATTAAGATGTTGTGGTCGTAAATCACATAGTGGAAGTAAGGCAAAGTAAGCTAAATATTATTTCAATGAAAAATGATTATGTACCAGAACAGTAAGAGCATGTAACTTACCTGCTTTTTACATATACAAGCAGGAAAATGCACTTTCACAGTTCTTGTCTCCATCTTCAGTACCTCTTAAATATTCATTATTACATATTAATAAGAATGTGTAATTGTCACATAGTTTACATAATATGAGTAAGTGATGACTCTTTCTAGTACACCAGTGATATGACAATCACTGATGTATGAGATATGCATAAATATGTGTTAAGATAAATTAATCACCAAAGCAGAAAGTTTGATTTATTTACTGAACAGTGATCTGAATTGTTTTACAGTAATTTTCATCATAAAAAACTTATCGTTTATATGAACTTATTAAATTTAAAAAAAAAACCTTGTTGTGCAACAGTTGTTGGTAATAAGACCTTTTATTGGATCCTGGGTAAGACAGGGCCTGCATCCCTTACAACCTGTTGGCTCCGCAACAGATGGATTATCATAGGGAGCAGTATCCTGGAAACTGAAGACCATAAAATGCTAACAATCAAAATCACATTCAGTGATGTGGTTCCTGTAGAACAATGAAGTTAAGGATGCTATGTGCAGTCCATACACAGTGTTGAATATTTTTAGTGGAAATGACTGTAGCAGTCAATGCCATTTAAAAAATAAAAAACTCCTGTTCAGGAAAATGTTCTAATGATGATGGTGAGGAAAAAAGTTTTCTATTATAGTATTTTACCAATGCTACAAAATAGCATTAAGTAAATCATCATAATTACTTAAGTTGGCAGCAGTGTTATAAAAACTAGTACAGTGTATTTTATATTGCATTTTCCTTTTGAAACAGCTCTTATTGTTAAAAACTGTTGTACAGACTATTTTATTAAATTTGATGTGCGCATGTGACCATATGAATATGATAAATTCATTATGATGAAGACATGTAACCAGTTTTTTCTCTTTTTTGTAGTTTTAATTGATCCTTTAATATTTCAGTAGAGGAATAGTATTAATTAAAAATAATTCTATTATAATTATTCTTTGTTGACAAAATTAAATAACTGTAATCTTGCCTCAGAACAATGAATAGATGTAATTAATGCCTGTAATTAACTTGAAGAAGAGGAGCCCAACAACAATTAACTCCTCTCTTTATTCCACTTTATTTTGTTGAATGCCCTGTAACAGATACCAATAGTTGATAATGAAATGAATTTTTATAGCATCTGAAAAAATGCCATGCCTGACCAGAACTCAACCCAGAACATCTGGGTTAACTACATATTTTTTTAATTGAAATCTGACAAACATATAGTAATTAACCTAAAAAAAAACTTGAAGAAACAAGAGCTCTGAAAGAGATTTTTTCCTTTTATAAAGGAGGACTGTTATGAATACTTCATGTATTATCTTAGTATATTTATCAGAATAATTAGACAGTGATATAAATTTAATTTTTCAGATGTTTGAAAATGACATTTATTCAACTTTGAACTTATATTAAAAGCAGAGATCTGTTTTTTATTAATTTTTCAGTTAGCTTTATACATAGCTTGCCTCAAATTGTTTGCACTGTCCATATAAGCTAACGCATAATATATTTACATAAATGATGTAAATTTAAAATTACTATGTTAAAACATATATATATATATATAATATATTTTCTCTAATATTGTAATTCTGTGTTCATTATACAACATTATCGGTGTGCCTTTCTTCATGTGGGTTTCTACTATTATGTAGTTATCAGTAGTTATGCTTTTTCTTATGTAGTATGTAATCTACTGAATTCTTCATATAGTTTATATGCACTGTAACAGATCATTAATTTTTTTTAAATGAATTATACTATTTAAGCTTTATATATCCGTGCCATTTACTACATTTTTTTAACAAAATATTTATTTCTTAAAATCTGTTTTGTTTTTTAATGCTTCATTTTTATTTTAATTGAATTTCAGTTGCAATATATAAATGTGAATCTTTCCTTCATAACAAAAATAAAGATAATGAATATATTCATTACAAAAATTGAAAAAATAATAAATAAATGTTTTCTTCTAATAACTGATCTAAGAGTGTAAGTGAGTGTTGTAAAAGAGGTAACTATATATATATATATATATATACATTATATAAATTATTGTTAACATCTTTAACTTAATATCTTCAATTTTTGTAAGTAAAAATATTTGCACTTCATTGGTTTTCATTTTATTTTTTCTTCACCTTATTAAAAAGTATTCTCCCATTGTAATTTTCTAAAGATAATTGGTATGGTGTAACCAAATGTGGACTTTTTTCCTTTTTGACTAAACCTATCACCAACATAATAAATCTTATATGAATGTAACTCCCTGGAATTATGTTTAAAAATAATTATTGAAATGAACAGATGAAGTCACCCAAATTACAAATATATTCACCAGAAAAAATTTCAACTGAATTTTAACAATTCTTAGTTTACTACAAATTACCTAATTGAATGAATTTTTGATTAAAAAGTTAAATCTCTTTCCCCCCTAGAATTTTCCCATCTGATATATCTACTGTACAATATAGTAACATTTATATAGCTACCTGTAGTTTAGATAGGTTGGCTAACAGAAATATTTATAAAATTCTAGGTAATGATGAACTTTACACATATAGCTTCTTTATCATAAAAATACATTTTTCAACTGAGATATGATATTAGCTAATAGGCAAGACATTAGGCCTACACTGTACACATAATATAAATTACATCAAGTACATTTAAACTAAATACTGTTTAATACAAATCTGAGCTCCAGTCATGTTATTTTAAATTAATGATATAATACTATGCATAACAGTATTTACAATTTAATTTTCAAAACAGCCATGTAGTGTTACTCATACAGTGATCTGGTTGGAATCATGTGAGCAATCGTGTTTTAACTAATATGTTCATAAACCTGAAGCCAAAGTAACCATTTGTCAGTTGGCTATTGCAGAAACAATAAAATCTGATTTTAAACTGAACTTTGAGCAATTATTTTATAAAATCATGTGATCAAAATTGAGAGCAGTATTTATGTTAAATTTCATATGAAAAATCTGTAAACTGTTACTGAAATGTTGAAGTTTCTGAACGTAAAATACTGTGTGGATTCTTTTAAAAAAATCAAGGTATTTGAGTGGTGTAATATTAACAGAGGATGATGATATTATGCACAGCCGCACACAAATGTTTGATTAATGATAAATGAAAAAACATATTTTGCTGATATGATTCCAAGATTCTGTTTAGAGGCCTCTAAAATTGTGGCCTTGAAAGTAGATCATTCATCACAATAATATTCCAAATTATGGTACATTCAATATAATACTAGCTTCAACATTTCATTTAAGGTTCTGTTTTCTGCAAAAAAATCAATATCTGAATTGGTAAATTGAATTGGTAACCAGTGAATAAATACAACAGGGAAACTATTTCAAATTCAACAGTATCCACTAATGTACAATTTAAAAGTTATGTTTTTACATGTATATTTTGCAAATTAGACTGATTGTCACCTTATGTAGAGCACATTTATTATTCAAATTAGTCGGCTGATAGAAAACAATTTAACTCAGCATGAATTAAAAACATAAAAATATTCCATCATGCTCATTCAGACAAATGTTTTTCTTTAAAAAAAATAAACATTACTAAAACTCATTTTTTTATAATTTCAGTTATTCCTTATAACTATGTTGAATCACTTCAGTGTGCAATTTAGTTTTGGTAACTCTCCATTATCATATCCTAAACTGTAAACTTCTCATTACTGTATTCATTAATTAATTCTGATATGCCAGGTACAAAATTTTATATGTATCATCTAAGTTCTTTCAAATATTTCTGTGATTATTAGTAAATGTTTTGCTTTTAAGTTTAACTTAGGCTACTTTACATTTTATATTGGATTCATAAACATCAATGTCATTTAGGATGCTAACATTAAAAATCAAAACTCCTTTAAAAAGATCTTTTTTTATAAAAACAATTTACAGTAATTCTTAATGAGTATAAAATGTTTTTATACATAATGTATAACAACTATCTGGCATTCAGAAAGAATCCGTTAAAAATAAAAACTAATTGGCATTTTGAAAAATTGTCACTAATGGGTGCATATATGGTTGAGTAAATGACAGTATGTGAGTAATTCACAAGTAAACCATTTGTCTTCTGTAAATAAAAAATAGAGAATTTCTCTGTACAAATAAAACCATGAGAAATGAGAAGAAAATAAAATATGAACAAGAAATATAATAAACTCTGTGAAAAAACGATTAAAAACACTTTATTATAAAATTTGGTTTAATTTTCATTGCTAAAATTTGTATTTGAAAAATACAGTCTGACTGCAGCATAATATTTGTATTTTTAAAATCTGTAAAAAGTTTACACATATATTATGTGACCAACATAATTTCTCATCCATTGTTTAGAGATTATGCTGTTTGGGGGTAATTTACAAAAAAATCTTAGTTTATAGACTGAGGATTTTAAAACTGTGTTTTTGTAAATGTTATGTTGTTGGGAAGTGTATATTAATAAAGGTAAAGAAGTTTTTAGAATCTTACTTTTGGTCATAACTGAAAATTTTATACCATGATCATAAATTCCTTTAGTATGGAGGAATGATCATGCAGTAGCCTTTAAAGCATTTTACGCAACAGAAATAGATTAATTTCTCGCATTATTTATTATTATTTTCATTGTTTATTATTCATAACAGTATCTGTTCCCAGTCTTTCATATAGCTGTGATGCACGTAAAGCTACAATAATAAATACGTAAATGCTACAATAGGTACCAATCAAATTTGCTTTTCTTGAGATATTGATGTTGAATATACAGCTATTTTTTTTTTTTTTTTTTTTTGTAAACAGTGTGATTGTGAAGGTATCCCTTTTCAGCCTCAAGATCATCAATAGGCTTGAAATACAAATGTAGCACCTGTAAATTCAGTTTAATAATGACAGCAACAGCAGCAAACCGCATTCTGCCTTAATTCTTTAGTCTGACACCAGATGCTTGTTATTCATGAGAATGATTTAGGAAGTGGCTAGTATTTGGTGTTAATTTCTCTAAAATCTATTTGATAACAGCACATACCTAATAAACTAATAAAATATCAACAACCTCAGAAGTAGTGTTGTTTGCTTTCCTATAATTCAGTAATTTAAATGATAAATTGTATGAAATTTTATCACAAAAATGACAGCCTACAAAAAAGCGCTACTCTAATCCCATGAAGCATGAAACAATCAAAATGATCAAGGGTATAAAAATTTCAGTTTGATCAAGTTCAAAAGAATGAGAATGAAAAATACATCTCATTGAATCCTGTTATCCTCTACACTTTTCAACATACCATTTAAAAATATATTTGTATATTTGTCTGTCAAAAGTATACTGTAATGACAGCAGATATTCAAAAATAGTCTTTGACAGAATACCAATACTGCCAAAATCTGTATTTGAGTCTGCTGTCAAATATAATTCACACAATAAAATTGGATTGTATCTTCACTGATTCTTCATTTAATCTTTGAGGAGCACAAAAACTCAAATGCTGAAACAAAACTTACTATTAATAGTGAATTTATCAGTTTATCACTTCTTTGTAAGACTCACTTTACAGCTTACTATAAGAATTTTTTTAGTTTACCTTTTGTCCCAGTCATTGTAACTTACTTACAGTTCCTCCCTGGTTTTAGCTGTTCATTAAACCTGTTGCATTCCCTTGACTTTATTTTTTAATTCCTTAAAATTTCATTATATACAGTCCTTACTTAAGCTTTAACCTGACTTAAGCCTTAATTACTTAACCATATAACTTGCTTAAAATATTTTCTACTGTATTTGATCCCCTTCACAGAAAGTGGAATTTTTAACACAAATCATCAGCTTCTATGCATACTTTGATTTAAAAAAAAACAACAAAATAGAAAATAATAAAATGCATTAATATTTTTTTTTTTTTTTTTTAATAAATATGTGTTCTTTTTTCAGCATTCCTCCATGAGATTTTTCCTGCTGGAAATTTCTAACCTCCTACACATATTCATTATCTGTATAATAAATTTTTGTCTAAAAAATTAAATACGAGGGTAAGACAATTATTATCCGCAATTTAGTTATATTTTTGTTTATGTTGGTAGTGCTGTCGTGTTGCGTAGATGACGCATGCGTAGTTTAATTGTTAGGTCTGTGCAGGTTTGATGCTGCTAGGTTAGTTCCATTACCGCTGCCCTTCCATTAAGCATCGCTGCTCCGCTTTCTGTTTGCACCAAAGAAGAGCAACGTTCAGTGATCCGTTTTTTGTGGTCGGAAGGTGTATCACGGCCGAAATTAATCGAAGACTTTCGGTACAATACGAGAACAGTGTATTGCCGCAACGGAGTGTCTACGAATGGATTGAAATATTCAAAAATGGTCGCACAAGTGTTACGCACAACGAAGGAGTCGGGCGACAGTTTACCGCTAGAAATGAGGAAAACATTTAGCGTGTACGTGACATGGTTTTCTTAGACAGACGAGTAATTATTGATGAAATGGCACATCGTCTCCAAATTAGTCACGGTTCTGCCCACGAAATCATCCACAACAGACTTGGGTTTCGTCTGTGTAAGATGGGTCCCAAAACAACTCACACAGTTAGATGAACAAACGCGCTTGGACATCTGCCAAAAACATTTGGATCGCTATGGTAACGAACGGGACATGTTCTTAGACAGAGTCATCACTCGAAACATGAAACCATCATTAGGAGCCGGAGAGTAAACGGCAGAGTATGGAATGGAAACGTGCAAATTCGCCCTGCAAAAAAAAGTTTAAGACCCAAACGTCCGCAGGAAAACTGATGCTTACGGTTTTTTGGGACTCACAAGGTCCAGTACTGGAACATTATGAGGAAAGGGACACGACATTAAACAGTGGGCATTACAGTGAGATGCTTACTGCCAAGCTGAAGCCTGCAATTCGAAGCAAATGCCGAGAACTGCTGTCGAAAGGTGTTGTGTTGTTGCACGACAATGCCCGTCCACATACTGCTGCCCACACTGCTGAAACTCATCCACTCCAGAAGTACTGCCTCATCCTCCGTATAGTCCTGATCTTGCTCCTTCTGACTACCACTTGTTTGGTCTACTCAAAGAGTCATTAAGGGGCCGTCGATTTACCTCATACGAAACAGTGAAAGAAGCGGTGCATTCCTGGCTCGCAGCTCAACCGAAAACCTTCTTTTATGAGGGTATCAAGAAGCTTGTACGATGGACCAAGTGCATTGAAATGCAAGGGGACTATGTACATGTGTTGGAAAATGATGTACATGTAAGTTTCCTATTTGTATTGTAATAAAATTTATAACTACATTGCAGATAATAATTGACTTACTCTCGTATACTGTAAATTATAAACTGATCACTTATCTTTATCAGTCCCTTATTTGTATAATACCAAATTATTTGTACTAAATTATTATTTGTAATTGTATTAAATTTGTAAAATTTAAAAACATTACTAAGGTATTATAATACTGTTTGTTTTTAATTAAATTTTTTTTTGTTTTAGAAAGAAACATATATGACATTAATTACTAAATTCTATTTCTTATATAATGCATCAAAATAAAATAAAATAGAATGTATGTATTAAAATAAAATAAATAAAATTTGTTTTCAACGATAAGAAGAATAAAATTGGATAAATTTTGTTGTTACATAAATATTATTAACAGATGTTCATTTCTCTAACAGAGTTTCCAAATATTACACATACAAATGTTTTTTTCCTTTGGAATGAATTTTTAAGTTAACTTTACTGAAGGTAATTCCTCTCCGATACTGTTATTACACCAGAAACTTAACACACACAAGTTAGGGTTATGGGAGGGGATTTCCACGTACAATTTTTTTCCTGATGTGTAAAAAATACTTACTGACTGATTGCTTACTGACTTACTTACTTATTTACATCATATAATACAGTTACACTAGCACAATAGGAGCTCACCTGTCAAATTAATGTAGATACCAAGGTGTGTTTTAGCAAGAAGGAGTGGACGTACCGTCATAATAATATTAATTTGATTTCTTTAGAATCAGCAAAAATCAGTTGAACCAAAAATACTTAAAAAAGAAAAATAATCATAAAATTAAAAAATTAAAACTAACTAAAAAGTCATAAATTTTACAATGAAATGTTGAGCTATATAATAAATACACAATTTTTAAATAATCCCCCAAAAAATTTCAGCAATTTTTATAGATAGATGGAAATTCTATAATTTATGAGGTTTATTTGTTAGATATTCACTATTGGTAGACGGTAAAAATTAATTTAAAAGTTCTTTAAATTAAGTGGCAATTAAAAAAATTTTAATCGATTAGGAAAAGTCAGAAATAGAGATTTCTCTTATTTATCATAAATTAATATGTTAACAGAGTTACAGGTAACTTAAATGAAGGTTATATACATTGTTGGTACTTAACTTATTTGCTTGTGACTAATATGGAAATTGTTAGACTTACAAATTATTTAATGTAGGTTATAAAGGGTTATTCACAAATCATATCTAGATGTAACTAATAAATGTAAATTATAATTGCTAGGTGAGAAGTTTAAATCATGCACATGATTCGCTACTTATTTTAGAAGTTATAAGATTGTTGTTTCAAACAATGCCGCTTTCAGCATGTCTTGTAAAATATAAACAGAATTCTCTAATGTTTGATCGCAAACGTTATTTTTTGTAACCTAAGAATTAATGATTTAGATTAGTCATTCATTTTGTGGGACACTGAAAAAAATACAAAAGAAGTATTAAAAACAGATTTTAATGTAAATTTTCTCTGATAGAATAGAAAGAAACATTATTTCTGACATGATCTGTATAATATATATTATTGTATTCAGATCTGAATAAAATGTTTGTTTATTTAACATCAAAACTCTCAGAAAAAGCAACTCTCACTGGTGCTTCCTAAAGCTCAGGTCCTCCTTAATCATTGTCATACTCATAAGAAGTAAAAGCTTTTTGTAAAGCAACAAATTAAGGTTATTTTTCTGATGAGAATTATTGCAATATATACAAAGAGCTTTGGTCGTATGGGGAAAATATTGATCATATGATAAGGGGTCTCAAGTATGATTCAATAATGACATAATAAGTAAAATGGTCTAATGATTCAAAAAAATTTGGAGAATTGCATGTTTCTTATGTTACAAATAAATGAACAAACCATTGCTTTGGTTGGATGACAGCGATAAATAAAGTTTCTGAAGAACAAGGTACATTATTAGAATTGAGCGCTTAATGTCTTCTTATTGTTGCAGCAGTTCTGTGATGTAACAGTACTCTGGTTTAATCAGGTTTTTGTTTCTTTATTGTCATTACCATCAAGTCCACTCAATTACATGCAAATTTTACTGATTGTAAGATAGCTGAGGTGATAAATAATGCAAGACCATTGCCAGGGATCAGATCAGAGATCGGTTGCAATATTATAAACTGCAATGTACAATAATCACAGCCTTGGTGCATACCAAAGTCTGTTATCTATCTACATTAATAACATGTTTGACAATGAGCAAAAGATTAAGTTTATCTGATGTGTTATTTAAAAACTCAGCACAGTAATACTATTTCTATGAAAGAAGCTTTAAATTTAATTAGCCAAAAAAAAACTTTTAAATTTCTAAACAATTTATTAAAAATAAAAACAAAAACAATTCGTTCCTTTCTTATTAATAAAAGAATTATGCAAAGTAATAACAAACAATGCAGGTTGTTTTGTTTGAGAAAATTAAAGATTTTTTTATGGTTTTCGGAATAAATGACAAATTTTTTAAGTAATACTTGTATATATAAGGTTAAAGGTATGGAAATGTCAAACATCTTTGTCTTCTTAATAGACGGTTTGCAGTAATATTATACATGTAAGAATTAAATGTCAAAATAATTCAATAATGTTTTTTATATATTTTATCCAAAATATATTTGTAATAAGATTTTTTTTAATTTATCATATTGCAAATTTTATTGTATTATTTAAAATAATAAAACAATTTTTTAAGTGTAAAATTTCTTATATTAGGCTGAATTTGACATCTTATGCAGTCTTAAACATGACTTGTGATGATGTCCTCTAATATGATTATCGTCATTTTGTTCTTGCAACATATGACAATCATAAAATAAAAGGTAAGAATATTCATTAATGTAATGTGCATAATATAGACATCACACGCATGTACACTTGTTAATTTTTGTGAATTTGTTTTACTTGCATTTTCTTTTTGGATAAATTAAATGGCTGGTTTTATGTAATTCATTTCTTTTTTTTCTACCGTAATCTTTTATTTTTGATATATTTGTTTCATGTAACTGTCTTTAACCTCCCTATTTACCATCTATGCATCCTTTCATTTAGATTAACTGACCCTAAACACCTTAATTTTAAAAGCTTGTTTTGTTTATTTTGCACGTTACAGTACTATACAGCATTATACCCCATAAAAGTACTGTAAAACATTCTTTCAAATTCTACCATCTGGATGGATGCTTTCAATTTTTTTCCGTAAATGCTCTTCTTCCACTTACTTACTGGCTTTTAATAGCTTCTTTATTTATTATCTCAGTTATCTATTTTTTTATGTTTTCTAATCTACAGATTTACTTTCTGCACCCCCTGTTACAAAACAAATTATACCTGAATATCCTAATCTACAATTCATCGACCTAGTTCATCTCTTCTTTCATATTATTCTTAAAACCTCTTCATTTTGAATTTGATTAGCCCACCCAGTTTTTACTACCTTTTTGTAACATCATTTTAAAAAGGGTCTCCAAACTTTTCCTTTCAGTTTTTCAGCGATTTACTCTTGTTTATTTTTAAATTAAATTTTGCTCCTGTCAATGAATTATACCAGTCAGTATTTCCTTCTATTTTAGTTTTAACTTTAAAAATAGGTCGGTTAGTGTAGTAGTTAGATCATTCTAGATAGTCCTTCCTTCCCGTAGTGTGGCTTCTAGATAGCCGGTCTAGAACTCCAGACTAGCTATCTAGAATTCCTGGCAAGGATCTCACAATTTTTATCTTATTATTTCATTTGTCACATCTTTCTCACTAAAATACATTCAATAATATGTCTGCAGGTGTTAAAGAAAATTCACTAGTAAATCTTTTTTTCTGTGAGTATTTCTTGTTTCTTAAACTTCTTTCAAATTTTTTATAATAGCCTTTCCTATTTATAAAATAACTTCTTGCCTCTCATTATTTGCACATTGGAGTTTGCCTCATTGGTCTTCTACTCTTATTTTGTCAGGCTAAATTACCTGATTCTTATTATTAGATTATTGATAACTTTTCTCTATGTTTAGTCTGTAGTTCATAAAATTGTTTAAATTTTATTTTACCGTATAACATATGTATGTATAATAGGTTATTTACGTATAAAGCATTCTTTCACACTGTTATAGTTGGATTTATTCCTCTTGTATCTGTTGTTCAGTGTTTGCAACATGGTAAAGCTTATCAGTTGATGTATATTCTTTGGCAAGTTTGATATTTGTAAAGTTTGGCTGATTTTTAATTTGGAATTTTATTGTAATATATTACAAGTATTTAATTAAAAGAATAAGATTATATTAAACAGTTTTTTCTATTTATTATTTTTTTTATTTTGCGAATAACTTTTAAGAACTAAGCAACTAGTTAAATTTAGTTTAAAAAAGATTTATTTTTTAGGTAACTTAAGCTAGCTTTTTTCTTAATTTTATTTTTTTCACTAGAACTAGGTGCTAAATACAATGAGGATAAAAAAAACTAGTGTTGTGAATGGAGTTTAATTTAAGACTAATAGCCCTAAAAACTTACTAGTATAATATTGTAATGGCTTACCAGTAAAATACTTGCATATGTAAATTAATAACATTTTTGCTAACTGAAGTAAAAAAGTAATGATATGCACTATTGATTAAACTTAAGTGGCAGTAACTGATATAGTATTTTTGTAACATTTCATTCGGAATAAAGTAATAAAAAATACTGGTATATTTCAGTTGACATTTTTTTTTTACTCATAAGAGTAATCTGTTGGCCTCTTTAGTTTTTGTCATGGCAATTTCATTTTCTGTTTCTGCCTTAAAAAGATACATTTATTTGCTAGAATATATGTATCATCTACTTAAAAAATGAAATATCATTTTAAAATGTTTTTTTAAGAGTTTATTTATTACAGTATTACACATTTCAGGAATTAATTGCATTTTGTTACATTATTGAGTTATAGAATTACAGTTTTATGCGATCTAATATTTAATGTCATTAATTTGTTTATTAATTTAACTTCAATCAGCATAATTATTGTAGATGAATCTAAAATTAATTCCTGAATTTTTTTTCTAGTAATACTAGAACACGTGCTCCATCACGATAAATATTTCACCAGTATTCCCTCCATAAAAGTAGTAGAAAAGACCAAAAATTATTAATTGCGTGCATTTATTCTTGAATGAAGATACAGTGGCATGAATGGATCAAGTAGTTTGTAAGTATAAATTTAGGATAATCTCTGGAAAAATATTGAAATTTTAATTGCCTGAACTGCAAATATTCACTCCCCTCTTTAGTTTTCTAGTGTCCTTATGGGAGCAGGGCATTGGTTATAGCCCATTTTATTATCATTGATCTAGAATCTCACTTTCTGAAAGGGACAGTTGAAAGAAAATAAGCAGTACTTCTTCTTCATGTGTATACATATATATATGTACATATGTACATATATGTGTACATATATATATGTACACACATAAAAGTTTTATTATGTTGGTAGTGTATGTTCTACATTTTTACTTTTTCAGCACTATAGACATTTGTTTCCATTGTCCCTTCTTTGGTTGCATCATTATTTTTAACAAAATAAAATATTTAATAAATATTCTATTTAAAGCATTTTATAGTATGTGAAGAAATATATTTATTCAGAATGATTTTTTTTTTTATTGGATTGATTGCTATGAACATTAGCCTTTAATAAATTCCAGTGGCATGCTTTGAAACTGCAACTAATTCTTTTTTTTTTATTTCTGTAAACTACAGATAATTTATTATACTGGCTTAAGGCACTGATACTTTTCAAAATTTATTTTACTTCAGGTTCTAGTTTCCAGAATGCTATTCTCTAAAATATTCTAACTTTGTAAATAATATTAACTTCGGTTTTTATTACACTAGGTTTACTAAGAAAATGATAAACGAAGTGGTTTCCCATTGTTTTTTGTTTTTTACTGTCAAATGTACTGTTTACTGGCCTTAGAAATCTGTGTGCCAATTAGCCTTAACAAGAGATACTTGTTTACGATGGACTATATAATGAAAATTTTAATTCAGATAAAGCAACTGTGATTGGTACCTTTTGTATTTCAAATACTTTACAAATGTCACAGCCATATGAAAGATTAAAACAGATTGTGGGAAGGAATAAATTAATTACCAATTTTTACCATGAAACAGTACATTTCTGTTCAATAGTTAAAAGCGATCTATTAATTAATTTTGTCATTATTTTATATTATTACTAGCAGACCCGGCAATGCTTCGCTATTGCTAGCTTTGAGTGTATATATATTAAATGAACACAATTGAAAATTTGGTAAAACATTAAAAAAATGAACATTATGGAACATCACAAAATTTAACTTTTCACTTTATCTCATTTTCCCTATTTTCCTTTTTCTCTATTTCCCCTTTTCTTTCCTCACTTTTCCCCTATATCCCTTTTCTGATTTTTCCCTTTTTCCAGCATGTAAATCGGTCCAGCAGTTTTTAGTTTATAGCGGACATACATACGAACATTACCTTTTATATATATAGAAGAAGAAAGTCTGTTTGTATATTTGTTTGTTTCGCAAATATTTTGACAGCGGCGTCACCTAGCGGGTCCAAACTAATTCAGAAAGCTTCGTGGGCGTGCGCACAACAACTCACCAAAGTTTCATCGCAATCTGATGAACGGTTTAGGAAGGCATAAGAGACACACAGACAGACAAACATTCATTTTTATTTATATATAGATTTAAGAATAACAAGGAATGTTCAATACTGTTTATGATCTCTGTATTTGAGATTGGTTTTGAATAGTCAGTAGAAGTGGCTAAATGTTGTTACGGTTAAATATGTTATGGCTATTCTGATTCTTGCACACATGCATTAGATACACACAAAATTCATACAGCTATGTACACATAAACTTAGCAGAAGTGCACATTCCTTTTTATGAATAAATATGCAACGCATTAAATCATATATATTTAAATAATTCAGAACTTTTAATGTATTATTGTAGTTTTATTTTAATATTGAATAAAAAATGTGTCTACAATAGAATTATTATTATTAATATATGATCTGTAGAAGTATTATGTTTACTTTTAATTATTTATTGCTTAAAATTATTTATTTATTATATCATATTTCATCTATATTGTAATTCAATAATATAAAAAACTCTATATATGTATATATTAGTTGTTATTATTTCATATATGTAAGTGTTTGGTAACATGATATTGTAATGCATAATTTTTCCATTGTTATATTTATTATGAGTCTGTAAATTATTCATCAATTTATTTATTTATTTGTTTATTATTATCTTGATGTATATAGATCTATTAATGTTATCGTCTCTTTGTTTTTTGTGGAATTGTTACGAACAAGTATAAATTTTAGCATACACAATTTAAATAAATTTAGGGTTACTTTTAGCTTAAAAGCTAAAAATAACTTCATTCACTTCATTTGTATTTGAATTGTAGAAGTTTTACAATCCACAAGGCATTTTTTTTGCCTTACATATTTCATCTAGTCGGTATAAAGTTGTTATTAAGATAATAATTATGATTGTTTTATTGTTACTTTTTAATTTAGATTTCTAGATTTTTTTAAATGTTGATTCTTCTTTAATACCATTTGTCTATTAGTTTCATTGGGTTCTTCCATTTTCATCGGGGTATAAATAAAAATTCTAATTATGCAACCCATTTAATAAAAGGACAATGGAATGGTTCTGAAATGCGTCAGCATGTAATGAGTAATGAAGCTAAGAAAGGTAAACAGTACTCAACATAGAAACAGTACAAAGTCATTGAGATCATCTACTATGTGCTACAACCTGAGTAAAGAAACCCTGACTTTTCAAGGTATGAGATACCTTTCTTTCTTTTTCCTGTTTAGCCTTCGGTAATTACTTTTCAGATAATACTTCAGAGGATGATATGTATGAGTGTAAACGAAGTGTAGTCTTGTACCTTCTCAGTTCAACCATTCCCGAGATGTGTGGTTAATTGAAACCCGGCCACCATAGAACACCAGTATCCACGATCTAGTATTCAAATCCGTGTAATAAAAATAACTGATTTTACTAGGACTTGAACACTGGAATTCTTGACTACCAGATCAGCTGATTTGGGAAGACGCGTTTACCACTAGACCAACCCGGTGGGTTGAGATAACACTGCCTGGAGAGAGAGCTTCTAAACCGCTCCTTTCTTTCCTTAGGTATATTACTTTGTACTAAAATTTTTTATAGTTGATCGTTCCTGTTGTGTCCATTCCTTGCAACTTATTTAGTAAATATTTTCTCTAAATTTGATATTATTTGAGTTTTAACCAGATTCCGTTTTGATCAGTGTAAAAGTTGTGAGGTTCTTAAAAATTATTGCATCCTAAGTATTTTTGTAGTTTGATGACAATGACTGTGCCTACGCAAAATCAGTGGTTGAAAAAAAAGGCACTGAGGTTTTATATACATAGAAATTTCTGTCTAAACAACCAAATAAATGTGGGTTATAATATGGTATTAAAATCAAATGGAAAGATCTTTTTGAATTAGTATAACTGTAGTACTGCGAAACTGCTTCCAAGTTTTTGTTTTTTTAATATGTGATATATGGTAATATATCACATATGGTAAGGCAGAGGATCTGGTAAAATTAAGTATTTCAAACGCGTACGAATTTTAGATCCAAATTTACCGAAACAGGCTAGGCTTTCTTTCACTAAGAAAATATGCATGTAATCGGGGTTGCATAAGTTCAAGGGAAGGTTTTTCATTTAGTAAAGTGGGGCATCTTGCGACTTGATAAAGTTGCTAAAATGTGTTATCCTGATGTGTCATCAAGAGCAAACCTGTATGCAAAATTTCAGAGCGAATGGATAAGCGGAAGTGCTTCCAAATTCGACTGAAAAATTCTGTACCATGAATCTCACATATATAGTTCAAGAGCGAGTTAATGTAAGAGTGGTAAAAATACACCGGCAACATTTAGTTCACTTCGTCTTTATTAAATACCTAATCTTTTGTACGAAGACAAGTTTTTAAATCAACCCTTGTATAACACTGCTTGAAAGCATATCGAATTTTCACAAAGTTTAATTACGTAATCAGTTTAACCTTTATTTTTTGTCCATTATTCATAACACGTATAAAGAATGTTATAATCATGATACGAAAGAAAGCAGGAGCAGATAAATGTGAAGAATACAGAACAATTAGCTTAACCAGTCATGCACCAAAATCTTAACTACAATTCTGTAGAGAAGAATGAGAGGAAAGTGGAAGCAGTATTAGGAGGAGACCAATTTGGTTTCAGGAAAAGTATAGGGAAGCAGCCTTCAGATTAATAGTAGAAGGAAGGTTAAAGAAAAACAAAACAACATACTTGGCATTTATAGCCCTATTCTATAATGCAGACTGGAATAAAATGTTCAGCATTTTAAAAAAATTAGAGTTCAAGTATAGAGATAGAAGAATATTTCCTAACATTCACAGGAACCAAACAGCAACAGTAATAATTGAAGAACATAAGAAAGAAGCCGTAATAAGAAAAGGAGTACGACAAGGATGTTCCCTATCCCTGTTACTTTTTAACCTTTACATAGAACTAGCAGTTAATAATGTTAAAGAACAGTTTAGATCAGGAGTAACAATACAAGGTGAAAAGATAAAGATGCTACGATTTGCTGATGATATAGTAATTCTAGATGAAAGAAAATAAATTTAGAAGAAACAATGAACGGCACGGATGAAGTCCTACGCAAGAACTACCGCATGAAAATAAACAAGAACACAACGAAAGTAATGAAATGTACTAGAAATAATGTAGATGGACCATTAAATATAAAAATAAGAAGAGAAAAGATTACGGAAGTAAAAGAATTTTGTTATTTGGGAAGTAGAATTACTAAAGATGGATGAAGCAGTAGGAATATAAAATTCCGAGTAGCAAAGGCGAAACGAGCCTTCAGTCAGAAATAAAATTTGTTTACATCATAAATTAATTTAAATGTCAGGAAAACATTTTTGAAAGTATATGTTTGGAGCATAGCTTTATACGGAAGTGAAACTTAGATGATCGGTGTATCTGAGAAGAAAAAATTAGAAGCTTTTGAAGTGTGGTGCTATATGAGAATTTTAAAAATCAGATAGGTGGATAAAGTGATAAATGAGGAGGTATTGCGGCAAATTGATGAAGAAAGAAGCATTTGGAAAAATATAGTTAAGAAACAGACTTATAGGTCTTATATTAAGGCATCCTGGAATAGTTGCTTTAATATTGGAGGGACAGGTAGAAGGGAAAATTTGCAGGCAGGAAGGCAGGCAACGTTTGGAGTATGTAAAACAAATTTTTAGGGGTGTAGGATGTAGGAGGTATACTGAAATGAAACGACTAGCACTAGATAGGGAATCTTGGAGAGCATCAAACCAGTCAAATGACTGAAGACAAAAAAAATTCATATACATCTAATTCTTTCGTTTTCTAACAACTAAATACACCCAAATTTTCTGCCTACCCAAGTACCCAAGCAGACATATTAAACGTAACGTCTTTATTTATTTTTCTTTACAAAATAAATAAAGAATAATCAAAATTTTTTTTTTTTGTGAGCGATAATGATGTTGCTTATACAAACATAAAAATAAATAAATAGAATACAAACAAAATTAATAATTTACTTTTTTAATGAAGTCTTTTTATGGCATCATCTAATCTTCATGAACATAAAAATAAAATTATAAGTTATACGATGTGTTATAGCCGTTCCTATTTCTTTAGCAGTACGATAAAAAATAATTTATGAACAAATAAAAAACTACCTAACGAAATTTGTGGATCTCGACTTTCTTAAAATAATATACCTAATAATGTTACAATAACACTAATAAAATATTTACTAAATTCAGGTTATAATATAAACAAATAAAATAAATAACCAATTGGGTAGAGTAAAGAAAAATGCATTTTTCTCATAAAGAAGAAAAATATTGATAAAATTAAGAACCTCCTTATTTTCTTCTTTTTTTGTAATTTGTTAATACTGGAGAACTAAATTTATCTAAAATTGAACTTTAAAGTAAAATAAACAAATATATTACATTAAAATAAATTAATAATAATTCTTACAGTTACTGATAACAAAAACATTCAATTTTTTTTTTAATTGTTTAAAAAATTAATTATTGTATGTATAAAAAATTGAACTGATTAATAAAAATAAACTGGATTCACATGCTGCATATTATAAAAAAAAAAGTTTGTATGAATAGAACATCAAGAAAATAGTTATAAAAGATTTTATAAATACAATGATTATTCGATTTTCCTTTGCATTGATTACTGCAGGCGATCTCTTAATTCTGTGAGTGTTCCAGTTGTGAACTACTAAATGCAAGGAAGTGCAGTTTACTACCTCCCTAGCATTTATTGTGATGAAGTGACTTATGGTAGTTAAAAGTATAATTTATATATAGATGGCCAGAAAGATTCAGGAATCTGTGTATGTTGATTATCTCTAAAGTTATTTCTTTAACATTCTGTTTGCAGAATACTTAATTTTCTGAAGATTTGTTGTACTTAATTGTTTGGGTCCTTGATTAGCATTATTTTTAACAAAACTAATACTTGGTCAATTTAATGATGTTGTGTTAACAGGATAGAGACAAATCATCTTTTTTATATTTAAAAACTGTAGAATGAAGAAGTATAAAAATATTTTTCTTGCCTTTTATACATGCATAAGCACCCACGTTCATGAGTATATTAGCTGTTCATGAGTATATTAGCTATTATCACTTGTAATGAGAATAAAAAAACATTAAAATGAATGAGTTGGTAAAATTCATTATTGTTAAATTAAAACCATGAAAAATTTTAAACTAGGTCAAATAATACAGTCATTTAACCCATTATGTTTGTGTCTTCCAGTATATGATTTTCGTTGTTGACAAATTTTCCATTTCGTATTGCAATAGAAGTATTCTTACTAACTTCTTATGATAATTAATTGATAATAACTATTGTTATTAATATTAATTAAACATTTTAATTTTCCTTTCCCAATCCATAATTTACAGGTATTTAAAAATAGACTAAAAGTAATTCTTCTTTTTTTTTAATTAAATGAAGTATCCTTTCATTGAGTATATTTCTATCTTATTGTAAGGTCATTACGTTAAAAGCTGGGTTGACTGATCCATTTCTACATTTAACCAGTATACAAAACATCAGCACCACTATGCCTGTAATTTAGATCTTGGTCTACTGATGAACTTGTCATCGCAAATCAGCTGATATCAAAGTCAAGAGTTCTAAGGTTCAAATTCTAGTAAAGGCAGTTACTTTTATATGGATTTGAATATTAGATCATGGATACCGGTGTTTTTTGATGGTTAGGTTTCAATTAACCACACATCTCAGGAATGGTTGACCTGAGTCTGTACAAGACTACACTTCATTTATTGTACATATCATCCTCATTCATCCTCTTCATTCGTAATACGTTACGGAGATTTTGGAGGCTAAACAGAAAAGAGAAATTTGCCCCATAATTCTTGGCATAGTACAATCTTCTGTTCTGAGCAAACTTTATACAAAACTGTTGGTATTGTTGCGGTGATGTATTTAAATGGAAATAAAGAACTTTAATTTTATCTAAATTTTGTAGTTAACTTTAATGCATTTTAGCTCAGCAGTCTAATTAATAAGTTTCAATAATAATTAAAATTGTATACAAATATTTAGTATTCATGGGTGATTAAATTATTTGTTGTCATATGTTGGAATATACTTTTCCCAAGAATTAATCCAAGATGTGAAAGAGAATATAATAATTATCGTAATAACAAATTTTCAGTTCATGCTGTTGTATTTTGTATTTCAAATGGGTTAGGAAGTCTAGCTTTATGCAATAAGCCCTTTAGCCATTAAGATTATTGTTTACCTATCAGACAGGAAACTGAGTTCTCTCCTAGAACACATCTAGGTTGCACTGGCTAGGGTCTAGATCCAGCAAGACCAGACTGTTATTCATTAGAATCAAAAGTTTAGAAGAAGGGATCAGGAGTAAGAAAATAGGATGAAAGAAAGGATGATGACCCATTCTCAGAGAAATTACAGTAAAAGACAAACAACCACACCCTTTGTTCCAGGCAGTAGATTCCCATTACATTTACAATCCCTCTGGAGATTTGACCATTTTTTTACAGATGGAAGCAGCAGAATTATGTTTCCATCCACCAACTTAAATATATGCTATAAAAAAATTTATTTTTTCACTGTAAATCTAAGTTCCATTCAAGGATGTTATAGGATTTCTAAAGGAATTACCTTGCCTATCCTCAGAATTGTGCTGCCTCTGAAAATACCAACCGCTTATAGTTCAATTAGATCCCCACCAGCAATAAATTTTATAGTAAATCAAATATGTCAAACTCACAGCCTTTGTACTTTATCAGTGCAACCCCATTTCACTAAAATATTTTGGAAGAATCTCTCCTATTATTATGTTTGATAATGTTAAGAATTGTAAGTTTGAAAATTTTCAATTTTGAAATTGGATAATACACAATTGAAATTTAAGTCTGCTGTTTCATTAAACTAGCACATGATTTGGGTCTGACATGCCTGCATGCTTATAATAATCCTGTACATTTCCTCATACCTAGGAACATTTACAGAAAGAAGAATTTTAGATATACATCAAAGACAAAAGTATAAAAACCGTTTACCACCAAGAGTACAGAATTCGATAATGCTTCTTACCTTATACTTTTTTTTTCTAATAGCGCTTTTGAGGTTTTCCCTCATGATCAGTTACATTATCGTATGTCTGGCTAGCCAGATAATAAAAAAATTTTTAATTATTTTTTTTTTAATTTATGACTACATATTTTTATATGTTGTAATTTTAATGGTTTGAATTTAATGTGTGAAGAAAACGTTTAACTGATGATGAGGGAAAACCTCAAAAGCACTATTAAAAAAAATAATAATAAGTGTAAGGTAAAAAGCATTATCAAATTCTGTACTCTTGGTGGTAAACAGTTTTTATACTTTTGTCTTTGTGATATTAGTACAGAGGAGAATATGGACAATTAGAATAACAAAAGAATTGTTTTTGTTAAGTTTTAATATATATATATATATTTACATACACACATAAATACTTATAAACTGTAATTGCCAACATAATATGCAGATCTAAATGTATAAAGAGAAGTTAAGATTGGACTGATGTTTTTTTAAGAATTTTATTCTTGAATTCGAACCAATTCTGAATTGTAATTTCCAACTGAATCAATGATAAATTATTGCACTATGCCTTTCTAAATTTAAAATTCAATAACTGCTATTGTAGGCAAGCCTTTATTATGTAAATGAATTATTTAATATTATATCACAAATTATATTGAATGAAAATAACATACCTGTTTTATATTATCACTTTATAATATTTCTTCCTGTGACTTTCATTAAATTAATTAACAAATTATTAGATTCTAATGTATGTAGCAGTACTTGTCTTATCTCATTTAATATATGTATTACATCCAATTAACCTTGATATTAGGTTTTTAGATAAACAGTACACTTAAATTGTTATCTGCGGTTAATTTTTATGATCAGTAATGTATTATTACACTGCTCTTTTTTATTATGCAACTTTTTTTTTATTTATCCACTTCTAATTTAATGATTACTTGCTTTGAAAAATTGTCATTTAGTATTTCTATTGATCACGTTTTATATTATTTTTATTTTCTTGTGAATTACTAGTCTTCATTGAACATATTTCAAGAATAAACACGTTTAATAACTCGCATTTTGTAAGTACAAAGTAACATTTATTAGAGTAAATTTTTAATACAGATATTTTTAAATAAAAATTTAACTTTTATTTTCTATTTTTTTGAACTCGTTGATATGTTGTTGCAAAATGTTAATGTAAGGAAGATTTTATCTGGCACTAATACTTATATCAATGTGAATTTCTCACAAAAAAAGTCCACCTGTATTTTGTTATGAAATTTTTTTCTATAATAATATTTTATTGCCATCTGATAAGTGTGTATGTATGTAGTACTGTTTTGTAACAAGCTGCAAGCCCAGTTAATAATTTGATAGTTTGTTTATCTTTTCAATTGCTAAGCATTCCTAGAAGTGTTTTAATCCTTCACCTACTACTTTTATACATCTTAGACCAAATAAAAGTAACTGCAATACCATCTAATTTCATTACTGTTACTCATAAAGTTGATAAAATGGGATAAATGACAAATTACATAATTCATGAACGTAACATATGCAGAATATTCAAAAAGTGACGCAACCTTATGGGAAAATGAGTGTTGCAATAGTTGTTGAAAGCGGCCTCCATTATGCAATTCACGTAATTGAATATGATGTTGCATGCTCTTAAATACATGTTGTTACATTTTTTGAGGAATTGCAGTGACACATCGTTCAATTTCGCTCTGTAATTTGTAAATGGTGTAAGGATGAGTTTTGTAAGCAGCATCCTTACGTTGCTTACAAAACTCATCCTTCTAATCCCCATCCTTATGGTATCCCCACAAGAAAAAGTCAAGAGGGAATAATTCAGGAGACCAAGGGGGCCACAACCCCTTTGAAATCACTTGTCCATGAAATCACTGATCCAAGAAAGTCATATTGTTGTTGGCTGTGTGAGCCATAGCATTGTTCTACTGAAACCATGTGTACTGTAGCTGTTCTGCAGGTAAGTTGTTTACAAATTGTTGCACCATTTGTATATAGCACTCACTGTTCACTGTGTCATGAAAGAATTGTACGGAGATTTGCTTATGTGAGATTGCACACCAAACACACACTTTTTGTCCATGCGGAGGAGACTCGTGGAGTGTGGATTTTCCGTACACCAAATACATGAATTCTATGCGTTCATGTATCCATCAAGGTAGAGCCATGCCTTGTCAGATCAAAACCAATCCTCGGCCCCATCTAGCATTACAGATGACATGAACCACTGACAGAAAGCTACACATTTTCCAGTGTCTGTAGGTAACAACTCGTGAACAATACAAATTCTGTACAGATGCATCTTTAAATACTAGTGCAATGCCATGTAGGCACTACCAGCAGAGGCTGGACCTAAGCCTATCTATCTAAGATAGGCATTGCACAGACTTCTTGGAACTAAGAAATATACAGCTTGCATGTCGATCAACTTTTTTGGTATTTTGGTCAACCACTTTTGGCTGCATCTGCCACATTCCCTGTTTCTTGGAACTTGTCATACAGCTGCTTGATGGAGGACTTATGTGATTCATCCAAACCATACTTTTCTGTGAAGTTTTCTGGGTCTGGGCATTGCTGGAACACTAATGTATTGGGAGACAATGAATATTCTCTACTACATTGTGTAACCCATTTTTCCTCATTTAAACCAGCAACAAAGCATTCTTCCATAAGGTTGCATTAATTTTTGAACACTCTGTACCTTATAATACTTTTGAAGAAAAAGCCTAGTGTTAGTAATGTAGTCCAGTTGTAATCTTGGTAGAAACATTTGTACGCTAACTTAGAGAGAAACTGTTGTGTTAGTAGTAACTTTTTTTTTAACTAAAGAACAAAATATAAAAATTTGCTATAAGAATTGTTTAAATTATAAACATATTGCTCATTTGTTTAAAAGAACAAAATCAAGTAATATTTATTATATATATATATATGTTTTAAGATAGAGTATAAGTTTCAGGTTTACCCAATAGGAGGGACCTCCGTCATTAATTTCATTTTTTTCTAGTGTCCAGGCAATCCTGCTGTCAGAGTTATCACCACTTTATCTTTTCCATCCTCCTCCAGTTCCACATTTTGAAAGCTTCTAATCTTTTCTCATCTTCCTTGCATAAAGTATACATGTCCATACAGTCAATTATACTTGGACAGTCATGTCCAAGTATAATGCTACAATCCATACAAAAAATTTGTCATGTCTTTTTCCTGAAATGTTTATCAAGCTTACTGTACAATAAACTTCTGTTTCTATTGAAAGTTTCTTTTGCCATTGCAATTCTAATTATTTCCTTTGTACATCTTGTGTCATCATAGGTAATGCTCCCAAGATGTTTAAAGGACTCCACCTCTTCAGTTTCTTCTCCTTCAAGATTAACTAACATTTTTTTCTTATCCTTGCCAACCATCATACATGTAGTGTTCTTATTGATTTCCATACCAAAGTCCTTACACACTCTATGTTCTCCAGTATTTCTCCAAGAGTCTTGATATTTTCTGCTAGCAATACCATGTCATCAGCAAATCTGATGCATTCTATCCTCTTCCCACCAAAACACACACCTCCCTTCCCTTTCATGCACTTTCCTATGATCCTCAAAGTAAATGTTAGACAGTGTAGGTGAAAGACAGCATCCCGGTTTAACACCCCTTCCAATCTTGCCTTCTTCCATTGAGTCATTTCATACTTGAACTTTTACTTCATGTTCAAGTCAGAAACTTAACCTTCTTTCCTTCCTTCCTTCCAGTCAACACTGTTATTTTTTGGAATGGTCATTTTTTATCCCACTGTACAAGGTCTAAAGACTTTTCAAGATATATGAAAACACATCTTATCTTTTCTTAATGTACCTTTCACCAATAGCTTTCAATAATCCAATAGCATCTCCTGTACTCCTTCCCTTCTGAAAACCAAACTGTTCTTCAGCAGTTGATTCAGAAAGCCTACTTGATATCCTTCTATTCGTAATCCACAGAAGCACTTAGCTCCATGGGACAACAAACTCCCATTGTTCTGAACTCCTCACAGTTGATTGCATTCTTTTTCTTCGTAATTGGTGTCATCACATTTAATAAGAAATCTGTTGGCCATTTATCCTCTCATAAATCTCATTACTTAAATGTAAAACTTACCAAACCTTTTAGAATTTCTATCAGTAATTCATCAATCCCACAGGCTTTTCTGGCCTTCATTTCTTTTAAAGCTTTTACGACTTCTACCTCCAGAATATAATAGCCTTTTTCTTCTTCACACAGTCTTGCCCCTTCCTCTAAGCTAACTTCATTTGGTTGGTGTTCTAGGTCATACAGCCCTCCTATGTATTCTTTCCATCTTCATGAAACTTCTTGAGAATCCCTACCTAATGTCCCATCTTTATTTTTAGTTTCCATTCTTAGTGCACTTCCTTTCCCTTGAAAACATATTTGCTTGGCCTTTCTGTACATTATGTCAAATTTTCTTCTTTCTCCAACTGTTCTATCTCATCACACTTGTTTCTCATTCATTTCTCCCTTGCTTTTTCAACTTCTCCCCAAAACTCCTTATTTAAGCTTGTATAATTTTCTTCCTTCATCACTGTGTACATTTTTTCACTTCCTTCTTTCTTCTATCTTCTGTACTATGGCTTTAATAACCCACTCTTTCTTTGTTCTATTACTTTTTATACCCTATCACATTTATAGCAGCCCTTTTCAGATTCTCATCCTGATCCATTTTCCATTTATATCGGTAAAACTCGCTTTCCGTCACAATATTCTTGATTACAATATTGTTTAATATTGTTGAACAAAAAAATAATAATACAGAAAATCGTTTTTTTTGGTCATGGAATTAAGAGAAATGATGTAACTAGAATAATTAATTTCATGTAATTTTGTGATAAAATAACATTTCTAAAGAGATTAAACCACTGTTATAATTATTGTTATGCTTTTGTGTTATTGATGGAAGAAGTTTTATTAATACTTATTGTTTATATTACATCTTTTACAAATTAAACTGACTCTTAGTTTTCCATTATACTGTGTAATAAATAATTTAACATAAAATTATTTACTCCTCTGCAGTTATTCATATTTTCAGCAAGTTTACTTTCATTGAAGAAACATCATCAGTTGTGCGTACAGAAAGCATTTACATTTTTAGCTACTTAAAATTGTAATTACTATTCTCCTTATTTGTTTTTAACCTTGCATTAGTTGAATAATTTTATACATTGCACCAATGTATCTAAAAAAAATCATTCTGCATGATTAAATTGAATACAGTTCTTTATACAAATTATTTATAGATCTAAAGAAACAACAGATTAATATTTTATTATAGAATTTGAATGTTAGTTTGTACATAAAATAACATTAAAAATTTTTTGTTAGAGTTTTTTTCCAAGAAAACATTAACCTTTCTTTAGAATATGTAAATTCATTTAAATTTTCTTTATCACTAATATTTGTATTGGGTTTATAATATAAAAACATTTACAGAAGCTCTAAAATAAAAAATTGACCACAATTATTAGGAAAATTTACAGTAATAAAAAAAAATTAAACTTTGATGATCTTGTTTGTTGGAGATTCACTTAAACCTAACAACAAGCAAATGGAATAAAAGTTGTATACAAATTCCTCTGGAATTTGAATCCAGGACCTGATATGATACTTTATCTCAAATTATACACCCTAGTTGACTACAGCTAAATTGAAGAAGATCAATCAGGAGCTATTATCCAATAAGTTTTCAGGGTGTAGTTATTTATAAAAGTAGTTCCATGCTACATACTTCCAAACAATCTGTCAGTCTCTGTTTTAATGTAGATAATTTGATTAACATTTTTATTTTTATCACGTTCATAAAATTTTTTGAGGTTTGATTAAAGAACTTAAAATCTATTTATTTCCAGATTTCAAAAATCTGTATGGATATAATTACTATTTAATTTTTATTTCCCTGTCTATTAAACGATCGAGTACTACATATTAAGGGAAGATATATAGGTTAAAAATGTCGGGTGGCTAGTTGTATTTCTCAGAGTTTCAAGATCCCAGAGTCCAAATGGAAAAAGACAACTAGGATGCAAATTCTTAATGCATGTTTGTGTATGTATGTAAACATCTGTTTTACATAATATGAAATCTGATATGTTGGTATTGTGGTGACTCATGTGTACAGGGCATTGATGCCATTAAATTTTATGAAAATTTTACATAGGTTTCAGTAGTTTCCCTTTAAACCATGATTACTATTTCAAGGTCGGTACATTTAAATATTAATTTCACTGGGAACTTTAATTTTAATAAGGTAAAACATATGATTACTCCCATATCCAGAAAATAATCAAATTGTGTAGGATGATCCCTTAGGGAAACTATAAGTACTTTCTTAACCAAGGTGAAGTTTGGTGAAAAGTCTATCTTAATTACTGTTAATAATGTAAAAAAAATTAATCTTTCATCCCCCCTGACTTTTGAAATTAAAATGCATTAAAGCAGAAATTCTTGTAAAGAGTAATGTGGAACCTGGAAAGGGCACAACCCTCCTCTTTGATTTTGCGGGCAGAATTGGATAGTTCTTAAACATTTTTGTAATTATTTACTTACATAAATCATTTTTAGGTTAAAGTTATTTTTTGTAGGTTTTAAAATTATTAAATAATTGCGGAAGTAAGTGAAAATCAAAGGTTAAAAATTCTTTTCAAATTTATCATTAGAAGGATTAAATTTTACCTTTACACAGATACGGGAAAAATTTAGCAGCACGTTTCCCAGCGGTTTTTTAGAAGTAGATGGCTGAATGATCCTTTGTCTATCGCACATTTATAACAATTTTCTTCACATATTAAAATTATAGTCATATTAATTAATTATACGAGGTGCTACCCAAAAGTACGGGAAATTTAAATTTAGCGCGTGAACCAATGCTGGTACGACCTGCTGCCACTAGATGTGGCTAACAGTACTCTTTGTGAATCAGTGTTCCAATAGCTGCATTGTTGACTTTCGTGCGGTTGTGTAACGTTGTGTTTTACTGCTTCGGCGAAGTTATAAATGGCAGATTTTATGGAGCAAAGAACCTGCATCAAATTTTGCTCATGCTTAAAAAAACTGGTGCAGAAACCCATCGCATGCTTGTGGAAGTATTTGGTGACAATGCTGTGAGTAAAAGTAAAACTTTTTTGTGGTAGAAACGATTCAAAGATGGACGAACGACAGTCGATGACGATGAGCGCAACACCGCGAAAGTGGGAGAGGCTATTGTTGCAGATCGTGGACAAACAATCCATGATGTTTGTGCAATCGTACAAATGTCATATGGGTCCGTGCAACGTATCTTGTCGGACAATTTGAACATGAGACGCATCGCTGCAAAATTCGTACCGAGACTGTTGAACAGCGACCAGAAACAAAATCGCGTAGCTGTCTGTAGTGAATTGAAAAATTCAGCAAGAGATGACCCTAACTTCATCTCCAACATCATAACCGGTGATGAGACGTGGGTGTACGGGTATGACCCTGAAACTAAGCAGCAATCGTTGCAGTGGAAGTCGCCAAGTTCACCGCGGCCAAAAAAGCACGCCAAGTTCGCAGCAACATGAAGTCCATGATGATTGTTTTTTTCGACATCAAAGGCATCATCCATAAGGAATTTGTTCCTCTTGGTCAAATTGTTAATGGGATGTTCTATTGTGAAGTTTTGAAGCGGTTAAGTGAAAGCATTAGGGGCAAACGTTCAGATCTGTGGAGTAACAACAGCTGGGTTCTGCACCGTGACAACGCGCCCGCGCACACATCGCTGGCCGTTCGGAATTTCTTGGCTTCCAAAAAGACGGTAGTGATTCCCCACCCACCCTATTCGCCTGACATTGCCCCGTGCGACTTTTTTCTCTTTCCTAAAATAAAATTTCAATTGAAAGGCCGTCGTTTTAACACAATTGAGGAGATTCAGGAAGAAACGCAGAACGTGCTTCGAACACTTACACCTTCCAGGGATGCATGGAATCATGGGAAAAACGCTGGGATCACCGTATCAATACCCAAGGGGATTACTTTGAAGGAGACAGTGGAAATTATAAGTTATGGTAAGCTATTTTTATGATGAAATTCCCTGAACTTTTGGATAGCACCTTGTATATATTTAAAAAATTGTTTAATTTTTTTTTTTATTTACATAATGAATATATACTCATGAAGTCATATAAATACAATGAAGGCCAGGCCAGTCTTAGAAAGGCAACTTGAGAAGATAAATCCATAAATCTAGAGAAGCTATTTTTGGTTAGTGTAGAATGGAACAACTTTTTTTTAACTTTTAAGAAAATTAAATTGTATTGTAAAAAAAAAACAATCTGTCTAAAAATCAGATAACAACGATAAAAGTCAAAGGTAAAGACAGGCAAGCTTTGATTCAGAAAGTCATAAAATGAAAATGTAAAAAAACTTATCACTCTTACACCAAAACATACACCTCCCAAAACACTGATAATGGATAATTTAATTTTTCCCATTAATATTTTTATTATACCAGATTTTGGTGAATTTTGTTACTTATAATAATTACATTAATGATGATAATATGTCTGCTGTCCGTAATGTGAAATTTCTGGGTCACTTATTAGATGATAAATGTTCATGTTGTCTCTGTTTTAGTTGTCTGTTGTTTTTCTTTTTTTTTTAACAGGAAAACCACAGAGGTTGGGGAAATATACAAGAAGAAAAAAATTAAAATATTAAGGTTTGCTAGTGACATTGTCATTGTTATTCTGATTTTGTAAAAATTCTGAACAGTACAGATTAATTACTAGGAGGGAAATTCAGTTAGAAAATAAATAAAAATTAAATTCATGTTAGCAATAAGATTATCATTTCAAATATTATATTATGCAATTTCAAATTTATACTTTGTTGATTAATCGGCACTGTGGATTTAGATTTAATTATTTGTATAATGAATAAGTAATATACTAATATTATGATGTAATATACTTTCCCATATTTTTAATCACCGTTTGGATTCCGTTGTGTAATGATTTATTCAATGTTTCCTGTAGAAACGTATTGAATTAATTTTTGCCCTCATCAGGAGCTGTGTTTGTAGATTAAGTAGATGCATAAACTTGTATTATTCGCCTATTTATCTCTAATACTATAATTTTTTTTTTTTATTCTGACTATTGTTTTCTATTCTTTAATACTCGTTTAGTAACCACTACATTAAATATATTGTACTGTGCTTCTTCTAGTTTCTATGATTCTTTACAGCATCAAAGGAAATGTGAAGTTTCTCTGTCTTTATTTGTCAATAATTTTTGAAGAACTGTTTCTCTGTTGATTGAAAACTACACCCATTAAAAGCAAAACGTTTAAAATTGGTTTTTTTAACATTTAACGTTTAAAAGGCTTTTTTTAACAAATAAGATATCTGTAAAAAAAAACTACACTTTGTGTCAATATGTGTTTTCTTCATATTAAGTTATAGATTTTTTTCTATAATCGAAGTGCTTTTACATTTTTTCACTGCACTGACATTTTAGTTATGATTTTTGAAGTTGTTTATGCAAGTTTAGCCAACCTGATTATATATTTACTTATTTCACCAACGTTTTGTGAATATTGCATAAAAGTAAGGTGTATATTGCACATATGTTGCTAAATTTGTTCTGTTTACTTGGGAGCCAATCAGTTTGGATTGATCAGAATTTTTAATACAACATCTACCTTAGATAAATATATATTTATATTGTCAGAAAGATAAAAATCTCAAAACTTAAAATTTTAATTAACATTATGTTTAGATGCTTGTTATTAATGTTTGATAATGGATAATTAAATTTTTTCCATTACTATTTTGATAATACCAGATTTTGTTGCTTTTAATAAAGATTAATGCTGATGATATGTTTATTGTTCATAATGTGAAATTTCTGCTTCACTTGTTAGATTATAAATAATCATAAAATGTTCAAATTGATTTTATTTACAAAAATCTAACCTACTGTTTTGTTTTAAATTGTCCTAATAATACACTATGCCTGTCATCATCATTATGAAGTGTATATTTAGGCCTCGGTAATTTCCTGTCTGAAATACAGTATGCCTCTCTTTTTGCTATTTCAGAAATCAGAAAGAGTCTTTGAGGTTCAAAAATGCTGTTAAACCATTGTTTGGTGTCCATAATTATGAATCATGTCTACTGTTGATTAATAAATTAAAAATTCAAACTTATTTGTATATTTACGATGTGTATATTAATGTGTATCTTTGTAAAGAAATAAGAGTCATAATTTATTGCTAAAAAAAAATAATAACCATATTTATCAAAAAAGATAACAGAACAGTTTTTTTTTTAACTCAGTACAATAATTTGGCATACAAGAGAGGACCTTATTACGATTATATAGCCACATGCTATAATTAACCAACCAACTTAAAATATCTTTCCACTAATTTATTTAAAATAAATTTTCTATTGCAGAACTAGTATTACACTTTCAATGAGTTTTTAACCATATTGGTGTTGAAAACCTTTCATGCAATTTTCATTAGTGCCTTCTAAATGACATGCTACCAAGCATCCATCTCATCCTCTGCAGAAAAACAATGCTTAAATGCAGACCCAGAAATTAAACAAAAAAAAAATCTGTACTTTATTTTGTACCTTCTTGTGCTTACTTAATATTATTTCTTTCATTTATTATTTTTATGTATTAATATTTACTTGGAAACATTTTTCTTTTCTCTTTTGAGACTACTCTGATGAGGGTTTATTCAGTCACCCTTATTCTGACCAGGTGAATAGGACAATAACTTCTTTTTTTATCCAAGGAACAGCACACCAACCATTCCTGATGTGTTCTACATAATGTGTATAGTATATTTGTATGTTTAAAAACTGAATATGGACAGAAAAATACCAGTAAGTAAAAATTAAATAGATATAAATAAATTTTTTTTTAGCTTAAATTTTGTATAAATTTCAGTCCAAATTGATGAAGCCTACCTTTCAGAATGATTAACACTGAAAAATAATTTCTATATTATGTATGGATTAGTTTATTTCTTTTCACCTAGTATTTTCCATTCCTAGATTTATTATAGAATTAATAAGTTTTTTTACACCTATTTAACAAATAGATGTATCTTTTGTGTAAATTTGATTTCTCATACGGTATATCATCATAACTACAGGTCAATTGTTAGATTTAAGCCTTGGCTTAAACTTTTACATTGTGTGTCATTAGTGAAGATTTATATTACTGTAAAAAGATTTACCTTGTAGTCGCTTAAAATTAATTTGATTTTTCTGAGTAGTTTACATATGTTGTTTCACAAATATTTTGCTGGTATATTTCGTTGCAGCTCATGTTTTTCATAAAATTCTATTAATCCATCAAACAGATGTTGTTCTGCAGTCACTATATTAGATTGTTTTTATTTTCAGGTTAACCGAAGGGACCTCTCTTCTTCATCAGACAGTTACCGAGACAAAAATGGTTGAAAGTTGTTGGACTTGTGACAATCGGCTGTTAGTCTATATATTAGCTGGATTATTTGGAATCAGTGCTTGGCTGTCTGTAAACGCTATGTACACACAACTTCCAATCCTCGTTGAAACTGCACCAGAAGGTTGGAATCTTCCGTCTTACCTTTCCATATTAATATAGGCCCCGTTATATATAGCGTTTTTCAACGATATGCGCCGAGTGCGGTTCGTGATAGCGCATTAATATCTTTTATAATGATGCTTGGTACAGCTTCTCTTTTACTATGTCATTTTTTTATTATCAGACAACAATAGTTTTTGGAGTAAGACACAGTACACCTTTATTTATTCTAACATTCTGCATCGCTCTTGTCGGTTGTACTAGTTCTGTCCTTTTTATTCCTTTTATGAATAATTATCCCGAGATTCATTTAGTTTCTTACCTTGTCAGGGAAGGATTGAGTGGTTTTATACCTAGTATAATTTCATTAGTTCAAGGTGTAGGAATAACAAGGTGTGTTAATAAGACTATAGAAAACGGTACTGTTATAAAAGTTAATGAAATGTCTCCACCGTTGTTTTCATCTCAGATATTCTTCCTGCTGATGTTTTTGTTAATGTGTGCAAGCATGATTTCTTTCTTTCTTTTAAATAAACTTCCATCGTGCAAAACTTTGAAACTTAGAAGAAAATCAACTTCAGCTACTAGGTCATCGACAATGGAAACGACCGATAATAATTGTTTAGACACCCATTTAGATAACCAGATGATGAATCAAATTCCTAAATCTACTACATCTTCTCTGTCTCCTGCTCTTTATATAGGACTTCTTTTTCTTCAGTCCGTGATCTCAATCATGTTTGCAAATGGTGCTCTACCTAGTATACAGTCGTATTCTTGCCTTCCATATGGAAATTTTGCGTATCATTTAGCTGTTAATTTAGCTAATATGGCAAATCCAGCTGCTTGTTTTGTGGCATTTTTTTTACCACGTACTTCACTTTTATCAATTTCTGTTATGAGTACTATGGCTGCAGTTGCGCCATATACAATATAACAACTGCAGCATTTAGTCCTGAACCACCACTACAACATAAAGTTATCGGAATTATTGTTATTGTAAGTATAATTATTGTATTTTTATTTATCTTTAAATCTTACGTAATAATATTTAAATTTACAGCTTATTTTAAATAATGTCTTTTATAGTTAAAACTCATTTACGGTCGCCGTTAACAGGTTTTAAGAAATTATTTGTTCTTGTTGCTAACAAAGGTATACATTCAGTTACATCAAAATGCCCTTCTTTATGTCAAGTTAAAAGAAAATTTATAGACATTACTCCGATCCATTTTTTAGAGACAATCCCAAATCATATTAGACACACATAATGAAACTGCAAAATAGATTAAATTAAGATATTTGTGAAATCGATACCAATATCAAAAGTCAGAAGGGCTTAATGAATGAATTCCCTACCAGGTAAGATAGGTTTCCTGCTCGTACAAATTTAACTAAGAATTGTCATTTTTAGCATTACTTATTTATAATCAGTAGATTATAAATTTTCATAAACATGCACTTCACTCTACTACTTCACTTAGGTACTGTCATTTGTTATCATTAGCCCCAAGATAACAATTTGAAATAAGTTTATCAGATTGTCTTTGGTAAGTAATTCACTCTGCTGTAATCAGGTCCACTAGATAAATCATTTAATGAAATATATTTTTTGAATTTGTGCTTGAATTCATTGAATTTTTAATTTGTTAGTGTCAAATTAGAACTTGTTGCAAACCACAATAAGTTGTCCTTGAAGCGTTTCAATAGAGAGCGTTTTCCATAGAGTATATTGTATTAGTTTTCTGAAAACATTGTGTGGGGTTTTGTTTAGGGAAATTATCGGCGTTGTTACAGTTTTATTTTTTACTTTTTCTGTTGCTAACGAATCCTATTTCTTCATAACGATAAGTTTAACGTAGGATATAATTATAATAACTCTTTATTATCATGTAAAGTGAAAGTAGTGGGGTATACAAATTGAGAGGGAGTAAAATTATTCATAGCCAGACGAGAGAAGACGTGTTTAATGTTTTTAACTTTATGACAAAGGAGCCACAAGGTCGACCGATCCTTCTTAAACAAGTTCAGAAACGTGTGGCCCAAGCTACGCGAATTTCACTTGAAAAGTGTGTTCAAAAATTTTAAACGAAGCAAAAACTAATACCGATAAAGACTTTAGCACTCCTAAAATATATCGTAACAGTAAAAATACTAAATCGTTCACGATAACTGATAAAAAGTATCATTCGTGAAACGATTTATAATTTTCACATTGATGAAGGTGATCGCGTTACTCCTTGATCGCTATTACCGGTCATAAAAGAGGAAATCAATTTTCCCGGAAGCCTTACATGAGGGTTTCAAATGGAAAAAACTAATAATAGAAAAACTTTAGAAGAAAAATCAGAAAATCGGGAACTAAGGCTACGTTATTTAAAAGCTATTAAAGAGTACCGTAACCAAAACGATTTTCACGGACGAATCCTATGTACATGCCACTCATACCAAACCACTATCTTTGAATGACAAGCTCTGACCACAGCCTTGCTGCTCCAATCTCTAACGACAAGAGTGTAGTAATAGTAGCGAGCGATAGGTAAAACAACAATTAATTCTTAATTTTCCCTCTAATCAGTCATCGTCATTGTTAATGCTTCGTACCATAACGTGCATCTGAACCGCACTCCGAATTCGAACTCGCAAAAAGCAGACATGACTGATTAGCTCACACAAAATAACGTGTCATTTACGAATATAATGTTGAAACCAGAACTGTACGGTTTAATAAGACTTCATAAACCACGTGTTAAATTATTTAAAATCGATTCAGTTTTATCCGAGAAAGGTTACAGTGTGTTTAGATTGACTCCTTTTTCTTCGGAATTATATTCGATTGAAAATATTTGGGCGGTTTTAAAAGAGTATGTCGCGAAAATTTTTTAAATTTTAAATTAGATAATACTAAAATTAGAAAATTGTATTTGCTAGAAAAGTAAATAACGAGCAAATTCAATTACGAATTCCGAATGTAAATCAAGGTGCACCATGTCAAGAAAATAGAAACATCTTATTTGTCTCTGGAACCTTTAATTGATAATGCTGTTAAAAATATCATTATTAACGTTAAAGGCGATAGCGATTATAGTGTTTTGAGGGATGATTATGATTTAAATATTAGCGGTGTAAATATAAGCGATGATAAGTTATAAAAAATTGAAGTAGCGGTTAAAATCAGTGTTCATACGTAGTATAGTACTTCTCCGCCTTTTTTCCTTCTTCCTTCTTCGTCAGTGATTCTCGCGAGTGACGCTGTGAAAGCGTCGTGTTCGAATATGCATATGATACGTTTGAACACGTCCTGCTCTCAACAGTATAAAATAGGCGTAAGGGATTGCAGAACATCAATTTAGTTTCGAATTCGAAGCGGCGTCTGATGCCTTTAAGTTTTTAAAAACGTAGTTTCATTGAAAATAATACTAATTGAGGTTTCGGTTTTTTAGTACTCGATCAAACAGTGTAGCTGTTTTTTTCCATTTAGATTTTTGTGCAGAAGGGATAAATTTGTGAAAAAACGAAATGAGCCACCTACATCCAGTGAATCAGTTGGTAAAAGACAAGATTGTACAATGATAGCCTGATTCCCTAGGGAAAGACAACCTCCGTACCATGCCCTGATTGGTTTCACCGGAGGTCATCTTTTAAACCTTGGCATATGGCATCTCTCACAGTCACCTCGGCCCAAAATACCACCGAAGAGAATGCCATAAGCGACAGCGACATTACCAACGGTGTTACTATTTCTAAAAATAACAAAACACATCTCTCGTCTCAAGCAAGACTGAAGACTATAGTCGTCAAAGGAACTGAATCACCTACCTACCCGAAGGGTAAAGTGAGTTCACTTGCAACACAAACGCGGAAGAACACTAAAAAAAAAAACACGAAAATAAAACTAATAACAAAACAACCAGAACGATATAACCTAATAAAACAAAAACAACACTAACAAGAAATCGTAACAAAACAAAGTACGCATGTACAAGACCAAGCAGCAACCTAGATTTCCTGTGAAATCCGTTCCCCAGCCAAATAGTGCAGAAATTCTGCAACCACTGACCATTCAGCTCGGTCCTTCTAGTTTTGACTGATGTCAAACGTTCCTCCGATGGTATCCAATCGAAAAATTACTGCGGTGCGCTCCAGATCGTATTTGGCGCACTATTGCAACACATGAAAGGCATCGTCCTGCACTCTACCCTGCGAGCACAGACCAGAATGCACCAGGCCGAACCCAGCCAGTCTACTCCTAAAGGCCCGGTGACCGGTAAGAAACTGAGTTACATACTTGTTAGGGGAAACCCATGAGGCACCCCGCAAGCTTCTAATGTCTGGGAAGAGGTCGTGCGTATATCGCCCATCTAAAGTCTCTAGCATTTATTACCTTCACTAATAAACGTGAGTAGTAAACAACCCGATAATTCAAGCCTTGGTAGCATTATTTGCTTTAGAGTAAATTACATGAAATTGTTTATTAGCAAATAAACTTAGAATGTATATACAACAGCCATAACCCTTTATGGAGGCGTCTGAAAATCCATGTATTTGGGTTGAGTTAACCTCATCGCCATTGTTGAATTTAACTGGACTTATCTTCTTAATTAATTCAATTAAATGCAACTGATTGTATAATTTATATCATTGAGATAACATCGTTGTAGGTAATTGTCATCCCGATTAATTTTAATCTTGCCATAAGATTGCATAAAACATTTATGATAGAAAACAATAGGACCAATAAGATCTAGTGGGTCAAACACAACTGCAATAATAAAAAAAATAATCCTTTTAGTATAAATTTTAGTATCAATAGATTGAGTAATTTGAAATGATAATGTGGTTGTGGAGTTGTTCCATAAAATCCCTAAGGTATGTAAGTCATGTTCCTGAGTGAAAGGAACAGAACAATTATGCTCAGGAGTAGCAATATTATGATTATTAGAGAACCATTGATGAAATGGTAAACCATAACATTGGAGCAGATTAGATACATCAACCATGCTCACAGCCTGAAATAAAATCATCTACATAAAAATCATTTCTAATAGCATTGCATGCTAATGGAAAATCTCTTTTGTTTTCATTTGATATTTGAATTAGACATCTAGTGGCTAAGTATGAAGCAGAAGCGGTTACATATGTTATAGTTTTCTAAGTGCAAAACATTGTAGTTGTTGATCTGGAGATTCACACCACAAAATGTGTTGTAAATTAATGTCTTGAGGTTTAACTAGTATTTGACAATACATCTTCGCTATGTCTGATGTAATGACATAGTTATGAATTCTAAATCTAATATTATTGAGAATAAAACGTGTTGAACAACAGGCCCAACTAATAGTGTATCATTAAGAGATAAACCATTAAAGGTTTCAGCTGAGCCATCAAAGTCAAGTCGCATTTTAGCAGCTAGACTTGTGGGCTTAAATATTGAATGGTGAGGTAAATAATGTACATCTGAAGCATTAATTAATAAATCGTCAGAATTAAGCAATGGCATATGATCTAATTTTAAGTATTCTTGCATAAAGGTGAAATATTCCCTTTTATGATTAGAATTTTTGCATAATCTGTGTTCCAGATATAACCTATTTTAGTGTTAATGAAAGAATCACTTAACAGGAGTTTATCGGATTTACATGGTAATGAAACAATAAATCTGCCTTGATTGTTTCTATATTAAGTTTGAAGTGTGTTTCATATGTAAGAAGATTCATTAACTGAAACATCAGAATCAGCTTCATAAATTTTCCAAACCTTTTCAAGTATAGTTCAATGAACTAAGGTATTATTGCTTCTAAAAAGGAATGTAACAGTATTCTTATGTTTAAAGTTAGATCTAGAATAGTAACTAACATTATGTAGTTTATGAATCTTGCTAACGTTTGAAGTAGGATGTTTGCGATAAGATTTAAATGCATTGTTGTACTTTAACATTTGCATTTCCAATACTGAATTCCATAATTTGGCAGTATTATAATCTAGCCTTGTTGTTCGAAATTGAATTACAATAAATTCAAATATGTTAACTGGAAGTTGTATTCCTTCAAGCGAGTTGACAAATGAAGAAATGTCATTAATGAATTTAGATAGAAGATCTAACGATAATCTTTTCACAAAAATTAATTTTAAAATGCGATCTGCATTAAAATATTCAATCATAAATTTATTATCAAGTTGAATTATCAATAAATCTAATGCGATTTTATAATTTTCATCAATTATTGGAAGATTTTTAATAATGGCTAAGGCTTCATCTCTAATTGATGAATAATGTAATTTTTGAATGTTTGTTAAATCTTGCTGAGTGTGGATTAAATCATTAAATATATTAAAAAAGTGAGGCCATTCAAGAATGTCACCTTTAAATGATGGTAAATTGATAAGTTGCAATTGCTAATTGTTTAATAGTTGTCTACAGAATGTTTTTGATTATTTACTCTATGCTGACTATTTATCTGTGAATAATCCAATTCTTGTAGTACAGTCCTTAATTGATTTTCTTTGACATAATTTTGTTCTTTATCCATAATGATTACAATAATGAATATGGCCAAAAAACAAAGTAAAACTAAATTCCACAAATATTATGTAGTATACATAATATAAATTTCCAAGCTGAAATTTATTTATATATATATATATGTATATAAAACAATATTAGAACTTCACATATAGCTGATATTTTACATAATTATTTAATTATCTGGTCTTATCAATTTTTTTGGTCCGCCGGGCTGGATCATTTAATCAGAGCCCAATTTTATTTAGATCTTATTTTATCTTGTTAATTTATTCAAGATACAAGATATCCTATTATTCAAGAGACTAAGCTAGAATATACTCTCACCGGTTATCTTCCTATTATTTAAACATAAGAATACTGTTATGTCCCCTTTTACAAGCAACAATAACTTAGATCATTCAACTATATTTGAAAATTTTTGGAAACTTCATGCAACTGATTCTGATGTTTCAGTTAATGAAAGTTCTACATGTGAAACACACTTCTAATTTCATACCACTAGGAACAAACAAGGCAGATTTATTGTTTCACTATCACGTCAATCTGATAAAATCCAGCCCGGAGTACCAAAGATAATGTTAAATTCTTTATTTATTTTAAATGTGCACTGTATTAATCATTACACTGTGTTTCAATAGTTTCATGCTTTTAATTAAGTTCACATTTTTAAATATATATTAAATATGCTGTCTAACTAGAACAGATATAGAATTTAGTAATGTTATCTGTTCAACATTTTAAAGGAAAGCATATAACTTGTTTCATATCTGTTTGTTTATGTTTGGGATACAATTTCGCTGGTATTATAAATAGAAAACAATGTTAGAAATGTTTGGATATGATATTAAGAATTAGTTATTTATTTTGTAAAAATCGGACAGTGCACATTGTATTCTAAAATGCATTACGTAAGTATGGATACACCAGGAAAACCAATTATTTTAAATTCTATTAAAATAATAATATAAAAAAAACTTACCTGAATCAATAATGAAGGTCGCTATCTAAAATGAACAATGCATAAGAAATAGTAATAGTTAATAATATATCAAGTGTGAACACAGACGCAAAGATCCAAATTGAACAGAGTATCGCAGGCCATCAGTAACCACTTTATAATCAACTAGACTAACGGCTGGGTTTCATATTCTGTCTACGAATTCACTGTCGCTCCCCACCCTGCAACTACTGGCGCGTCAAGAGAAACAAATCTCTTTAACCGCCAGAGCAAAATAAATTATGAAAATGCATTTCCTGCACCGCACTGTTTCACCTCTCATAATTACAACCGACCGTTCTCAAAGTTCTCCGATAAAGTTCTCTTATATTTGTCATCGCCTTTCAGTCGATACACAAATATCATTAATAGTACAACCAACCGTATTGTCCAATGGAGAAATTAACACGATTTTAAATATTTTAAGAATTTTTTTATTTTTATTATACATATATATATATAATAGTAAAATTATACTATATTGATTCGTTAGTAAATTTAAAAAAATGAAAATAAAAATTTTATCATAATATTAAAAATGAGTTTTTTTATTCATCTTCCATACAGCTTGGAAGAATTATTCTGTATAAATGCATTGAATAAGGCAAACGCAACAAGGGATTTGTCTGATGCCAAACTTGACGGCTACGGGGACACGGGGGAAAAAAAATCAGTTTAAATGGCAACATATCATCTATCAATCACTAAATGTTAGAACTGTGTTCGTATACAAGCTCCGTATTAAGAATAAATAGTATTCGTTGTATATTAACCGAAGCGAACGGGCGTCTTAAATAATTTTGAAATAATTTTCAGTTTCAGTAAACCTTATTATTATCTCTTAATAAATAATATACTAGGTTATTTATTTATTTGTATACTCACACACGCGCGCACAATTTTTATACACATTTATTATTAAAAAAAAACAAAAAAAAAAAACACAATTAAAATGACAAACTTTCTTTCTGCGTAATTAATGACATCCAGTGTTGCGAATGAATACGTTGGAGGTCTCCGGTTTTCTCAATTTAGACGTAAGATTACAAATCTACAGGTTAACCGGATTAAAAAAACTGAAGATTCTGGGCTGAGCTGTTTGAATTAGTGGTTTTTTTTTAATACTTCATTCTTAATTTGCGTATAAAAATAATTTTTAAGGCAACAAATTCAAAAATAAATAAATAAAACCCATCAGACCGTGAAAGGGAACGTAAAGCGTAAATTTGCATGTTTTATTTTTGACTTTTTTTAATTAAATTGTTTCATAAGATGACATACTCAATCTTGCTATTGCGTAAGGATTGTAAAAAAAGCGGTATGCTGTCTTAACCTTGAAATTTCGTAGATGATTGGAGTGGGGAAGGGTTACGTAACAACTGTGTATAACAAGACGCTGGCAGACAGCGCGGCAAGGATCTTTTATCGTCTTCACCCATTACTAAAACAAATATTCATTATCTATTTATCTCAAACAATTTATTAATTTGATTTGACAACATATTAATATCCAGTTATTTTTTTCCTTTAATTATGACATGAATCTTTAGGGTGTAAAAACATTGATCCAGACTGGGATTCGAAGCCAGAACCCTTTTGCAACATACCTTTATTTTCAAACGGTTTTTTTAAACACACGAATCTGTACTATAATTTATTTATTAATCTGTCGTATTGTTAGCGTTTTAAAATTTAACGGTTGTATTAGTTAAAATAGAATATTTAAATAGGCACTAATTTAGTAAATGCAATGACAGGTAGTTTATTTAATGTGTATAAATAAGGAAAGGAATAAAGACGGTTTTCGGGAGTAATATCGCACTCAATAGTCTCAAATGGAAGGGTTAATAAAATCTTGTTGTGTGTGTTACTGTGCGCGCGCGCGCGCGCATGTTTATGTGAGATTTTATTGAAGGTAGCTTTAAGTACATTACATTATACTGAAGTATGTTCCTCGTCAGTAATTTTAATCTTTCTACGAAAGAATTTCTGTTAAAAAGATTATTTAATTTATTTGTATTTTAACTAAAATAATGATTAAATATTTCCCTCGAAATAAGTACCGTGTACTTCGAAAATAATATTTGTGGAACAGTCAATTATCCGGTTCTTCATTCGTAATTTATTTTCAAATGTAATTAAACGCATATGTTAATATTTTTATTTCAAGTATTTTATAAAAATAATTATTTTTCAAATGTCATTACTTGATAGAATCGTGGTAAATAGTACGTATTTTGTGAAATACTTATTATTGCTAAATAAAAAAAATATAAATATTTGAACTAAATAAATAAATGAAAAACACATAGTCGATAACTTTTGCCATGGAACACACAGTAGATGACTCCTTTCTTTTTCTGTTTAGCCTCCGGGAATTACCGTTCAGGTATTACTTCAGAGGATTAATGAGGACGATATGCATGAGTGTAATTGAAGTGTAGTCTTGTACAGTTTCAGCTCCACCATTCCTGAGATGCGTGGTTAATTAAAACCCAACCACCAAAGAATACCGTACTTAGGGATGGGAATATTCCCACTCATAAGTTCGATCAACTGACAGATTTGTACCAAATTTTTAGATCCTATGATGTCTCTACAAAAATTAAAAATTTTTGAACGGCGATACGTATCCCACTCCTTTAAATAAATTCAAAATTTTACGTTATCAAATTCCTTATATTTTTATATGTAGATATACCGCAATATTTGAGCTAAATTTCAACTTTTAATGGTTAACGGGGTCACATTAATTCGGCATTAAGCAGGTAATGAAAAAATTACAACAAATAAAATTATAAATAAATAATATATATTTTTATTATTTTAAGTGTGAATAAGTATATCAAAGATTAAATTCCACGGAAAACTAAATGAACTGTTCCGGCATTTGCCCTATTGTATCAAGGAAAACCGTGGCAAAACCTTGATAAGAACAGCCTAACAATATTTATGTCTATGATATATTATCAGATTACAGGCATATAACATAGTAAAAACAACTTATACATTATGATAATATTACAATTTTAATTATAATAAATCTTCACGATTTATAAATTTCTTCCACATCTGATATCCATCCTTTTTCCCTGAAAAAAAAGAAATAAAAATTATTATAATAACGATCTACAATCTCTTATCAATAAAATATATCGAAAAAATTTTTCATCTGTTACACCCATCTTCAGGATAATGTAGAAAGAATAGAGTGAAAAAAAAAAAAACATTATGTGTCAAGTAACGAGTATATTACTTCAGCTCTAACAATCGAATATGAATACATTTTTGATAAAATATTAAAAAAGGCTTATATAATATGAAGGAAATTATAATGAATGTAATCGATATATGAATTAACAGAATAAAAGTTCTGAAAGTACTTTGAGAAATGAACTCAAACATAGAAATTTACAATTATGTAATCTATTCTGATCAGTTATAGATAAAAATCTAAACAGTATTCTGGTCCTGTGTACTGATATTTGCTATATATAAAAAAACACAAATCAGTTATTTTTCCATTATAAATAAATTAAAAAATTATTGTGCTTTAATCTTATGCTTAATTTACAAAATGTATAAACAAAATTGCACCTTTCATACGAGTGACGTAAACAAATAAATCGATTTCAACTTTTGATGAGGGAGATAATTTTTAATGAATCAATAGTTCTTTAACTAATATTTCTTCTGTTACCCCTTTAGGCTATCTAATGATGGCATGTAGACCCCAGCGTCTGGTCTTTGGAACTCTTGCTGATTGCAATCTTAGTTAGCAGTCATTTTACTGTTAAAGCTAAATATTTAAAACTTATATTTAGGTATAAAATAAATAATAAGGTACATAGGGCTATTAGTCCCTAGTCAAATGTACGTAGACTACTCAAGCATCGATTTAAAATACCAAATTTGGCCTTGTAATTGGTACAAAAAAATGAAGTTAAAAGAAGTCAGGGACAGACCCTTTTATAATTAGACTGATATGCCCCTAACAACTCCGTTTTTGTCTGTACTACAATCGATGCGGTTGATGTCTGTACACAGTTATAGTCACAAGTATGAATTTAGCCAATGGCAGGATTTACCTTCGCAAAAAATCTACTTTGTTGGCTGTAGTTGAATGAGTCGACTGATTCCCATACATTCAATCCATCACAAAATCATACTTTTATAAAATAAAAAATTTATGTAATTAAACATATATATATATATATATTTATACAAAATAAATTAAAATTCAAAAATTATTTGATTACATATTTTTATATATATCATTGAGATAAAAAATCCCAGGGTTGTTTTTTAATTTTTTTATTAGTATTGTTTAGAAATCGACAGTTATATCGTTAAATTTATAATTGTATTTTTAATTTAAGAAAAACATGTTAATTGTATTTTAAATAAATTATTAAAAAGGATATTTTTAAATGTTAGGTAATCTATTAAAAATAGCAAAGAAAACACAATAAAGTGTTTTCTTAAGCCAAAACATCATTGAGTTACAAGATTTAATAAATTGATTATGTTTATTCAACCCTTTATAGGTCCTTCGTACCTATTTGTACCACCAAACATTAGAGGTCATATTGTACACAAAATTATATATAAACTAATTATTATTGTTTATTTAGATTGTATAAACGCTCTTTGGTACTGTCACATACCACATTTTAATTTTCCCGCTTCTATGGTTACTAGATCGCTGTTGACTTAAAAGCGGTCCCCTACTGCACCAGTGGCTTGTTATAGGGAGAATTACGTTCGTTTTGTGGGACCGTTTTATTTTTGATTGTACGTCTACAATATCTTCTATTTTAACAAGGTAAGTTACTAGATGATAAGAAAAATAATATATTTTAATTATTGTGTATTAGTTTTTAAGGATTCAAGACATTATTTTACTTACGGATGAATAAATACAGCATCATCAGATAACCTATAAATAAGGTACTGCTTACATGCGTTTGAAATGCAATTTACATACATAAAGTACTAACAATTCGAGTGTTGTAAATTAGTTCAAAAGAATCCTTGAATATTCTAGTTTGAAGTGATATAAAGAAATATATGGAGTTTTTTGTTGAGATGATGTTATAAAACTTAAATCATGAATCTGCACAAAACTTAGATTATGTTACTTTTATGACGGTCAATAAAATCAGTGCTTCTGCGTTTTGCGATTACTGAAAGAATTTATAGAAACTTAATAAAGTGGAACCTATATTGTAATATTCTTTTTTAATTTGATCTGATTCAGGTTTAAAAATCTATCATATTAAATTATATGCATAAATTAAATCTACATGATGCTTATAGGCCTTCAAAAAATTATACCTCTATTTTGTTCTTATTGTAAGTGACATGTTACTAGCAACTGTATATGCTGATAAAAATCTATTTTATTTTATTTTATTTTAATGTACAAAAATTCAAGATATAATTTTGTAAAATATGAAATCACAAATATTCTACTTATTTCTTCATGAATGGTGAAGTTTAAGGGGAGAAGCTTCTTGTAACAATACATGCCAATGAAGCTGATAAAAAGGGGGTTCAAGATGTGGGTTATAGCATGTGGCACAACCAGTATTAACTATTATGTTATTTCATTATAATATACTGTACTTTCAAAAATTTGAATGTATTAAAAATTGAAATTATCTACGTCCCGATTTGTTTGAATTTGTAATGTTTAATTATATATAATTTTTTGTTTTTAATTAAATGTGAAAGTCTTTCTTCTTTTTTTGAAAGCGTTATGTATTATTTTTTAAATTTATCCATTAGGTTGAATGGATTAAATTTGTTACCAAATTACAGTTGATTGCAAACATATTTGAGGGGATGGGTTACTGCCTCTTTGACAATTTCAAATATTGAAATGATTAAACAATGATAACAAAAAATTTATTTATCTGCGCTACAATTAGACAGACTAGAAAACTATTCCCTGAAAATCTTGTAAAAGTTGATAGAAAAATGAAAATGGGTGAGATGGACTTTGCTATGTGGGGACATTGTGGTTTCAAAATGGAAAGACGGAGGAAAAAATTTGTATGTGTTGTTTGCACAATGCCTATGAGCAAAATCAAGTGTTATGTATAAACAAAGGGGGAGTACGAGTCAACAGATATGTGGGTGGTGTTGATCAGTTTGTTCAGCTTCACTCTGCGTATAATGTAGGTTGTAAATCTCATTGATGGTGGATGAAGTTATTTTATTACTTTACTGTTACATCAATTGTAAATTAATTTTTATTGTATAAGAATATGGCAAAAACTACTCAACTAAAGAGCAAACACCTCACACATTTGAAATTTCAGTCTCATCGGCAGATGAGCTGATTGGAAGTTTCTGTGTGGAAGAAACCAGGACCATCAACTAAAACTGGAAGAGGGAGAAAGATAAATCGTCTTGATGGGCGGGTCATACTTGCAAATGTTTAAAGGTTGGCTAATGTTGGTAAACACTTACCAGTGACTGGAACAAGAAGAAGATGCACATATTGCAGCACAGCAAAGGAAAAGAAGAGTATAATGTGTGTCAGCTGCAAAGTAGGGTTATGTATAGAATGTTTCATTTAATTTCATGCATCAAAAGTTAGGGGTTTTTATATTTTATTTATGTAATGTTTTTGAAATACGTAATATTTTTATATATACAATATAATATTCTTTCAGCCTACGCAAAGCACAGAATTAGAGAAATATTCTTACCTTTTTGTTCATTCAAGAATGAAAAATTATTACAAAATTATTAATTATCAGATTTTATCTTGTATACCAACTTAAATGATTTTAATAAGAATGTTCCCATCAAATTCTGTTTGCAGATTTATATGTCTAAATTTATATATATATATAATTTTTCTAAATATCCAATTTCCAAAAAAATGGGTTTCTCAAATTTTGCTGACCATTTGATAAATAATAATCAGGATATGACTAATTTAGAAAATAATTTGGAAATAGTTGGAAAAATAAATATTGAAGATGAAAATAGTAATAAAAAATTGGAAATTTTAGAAAAATTGTGTATATATTATACACATACAATTATCTATATATTTTTATTATATATATATATATACACACAGTTGTAAATGTGAATTCTTATTTTATTTTTAAACAAACAATTTTTTTACAAAATGTAAAAAGCTAAAAATTTTATTGTGCGACTGTAAACAGTTTTAAAAATTATAAAAAAAACATCACTGAGGATGGGCTTAGGCCTGAAAGCACTTAGATGGAATAAAAGATTAAAGGTAAGAATGTTTCTCTAATTCTGTGCTTCACAGAGGCTGAAAGAATATTATATTGTACATATAGATATTTACATATAAGAGAAAGAAAAAATGGACTATAGAACGGTTTACCTAATAAATTAATAATATTTTTATGGGTAAGAGACATTTTGTATTAGCAATTTTCTTGTTCTTATTTTATTTTTAAAATAAAAAAGAATATTTGATAAAAAATTTTGTATGGTATTCATATGTACCACTGCCCACATGGTAAGTGGTACATATATGTATATAACAGGGCCTAACTGCCACAGATTTGGTAATGGATGTCCAATTTTGATGGAAATACATAATTTAATGCCTAAGTCCACCAGCCAAGTAAAAACAAAAATATTTTTTTTAGGCCACAGAGTTGTGCCCTATAAAGTGTTAGAGAGATGAATGAATCTCAGTCATTTAATTCTTGGGTTGAGATATAATGATAATCAAAATGAAAAAAAAAAGATGTTATTGGAAAATCCGTAAAATAAATTTATGCTAGTGAAAATGATTTTGATGAAGATGATATCAACATTGAGTCTTAAAGACTCATTACAAATCTTATTAAAGATCTTGTACGGCTACTCGTGATATAAAAAAGTTAAAATCTTGCAGTAATAAAATGTAAATTAATGATGCATCAAAAAATTTGCGGATATTTCAAATAACTTTTCATTTATTAAAAATGAATATTTTGTTAATAGTCTATTAATTATGATTCTGGCCATCAAAAAATATTCTGCTGTTACCTGCTGTAAGGTATTTCTAATTTATTAATTTATATTGATCAAGCTGTAACTTTTTTTTACCCACAATAAAAATATATATATATGACTTTTGTATTTATCGTTTTTCCATAATTTATTTTAGCGTTCTATTATGTTATTTTATAATAATATAGTGTACGTTCAAAAATTGTAATGTATTAAAAATTGAAATTATCTACGTCCCGATTTGTTTGAATTTTTAAAGTTTAATTATATATAATTTTATGTTTTTAATTAAATGCGAATGTTTTTTTTCTTTTTTTGAAAGCGTTATGTATTTTTTTAAAAATTTATCTATTAGGTTGAATGGATTACATTTATTACCAAATTACAGTTGAATTCATAATGAAAGGGCTTCTATAAAAATAATAACCATAAATAAAATTATTGAAATTAATGAATGCTGTAATAAAAGATATGTTATTTCTTGAATTTAAAAATCAGAAAATCTGTTTACAAACATAAAAAATATGTAATTATTGTTCAGAAGCGATTCATTAGAAAAAAAAAAACTAGAATTTTTAGGTTTCTTAGTACTAGTTTATAAAACTGGAAATGAAACTCTAAAGAAAATGAAAACTGCAAAGAAAGAAAGAGAGGGGTAGTATAAAATATGGAACAAAAGAACTAAAATTTGAAAAGGATTCAGAAAAAATTCTAATTTAAGTGATTATTACCCTGAGCAAAAAATATAATAAACTCAACTGAGTTTACTCATTTCTTACAACTAATGACTTCTAATTAAAAATATAAATACTTTTAGTATATGAAATATTAAAAAAAATCATTTTAATATATGATTTTTTATTCTATTGAAATAGTACTGCAAAAGAAACTTGATTAATTTAGACCGGTTCTAAGCCATGCCATCAGACAGGTGAAAATAAATTATAGTATGTCATTATAAGTTATATTTTACAAACCAGGAATAAATACTAAATTTGTGATATAATTCATTATATTTATTCTTTTGTGTGTATTTATTATTGTTGAAGTTTGAAGAGTTACCTTTCTTCAAATCTGAAATTCTGAAAATTAAAAATTCATAATTATTATATAAACATTTAGTCTTTCATAGCTGTAAGATTTCAATTAAAATAAAGATGAAAAAGGACTGTACTTCTAACAAGAATTTCTGTTACAACTGTTGGCAATCTTGGTCATCATTTCATAATTCTGGGCAGAAAAGAAGATTTGCCCTAATAAGCATAATGTTTCTAGTGTACAGCTATTCTACACAAACATGCAGAGTACTTATTTTTAACCAACGACAGAGATCGACAAGGGTTTCAAAGAGAAGCTTTTTCTTTTGCAATACTATTAAAAAAATTTACTGAAAAATAAAACTTTTTTTCTACTAAATTTAAATAATATGTACTTACTTATGATCGCAGCAAGATACACTTATCTCGTACAAAAACTTGTACAGCATTAAATAATTTAACTGTAATGTGGTGAAAATTTCTTGCTCATCTTGCTCAACCTGAAGAAAAGGTGTCAGATATACACATATATATTAAAAAGAAAGATTATATTTAAAAAGGATTATATTAAAAGAAAGATATATTTAAAAAGATTATTTTTAATTGGAAATTTACAGAAATCAAATTTTTATTTTGTAAACTATTATACCAGATGCTCTCTAATGGTAATTTTTATATGTTTGCACTTTTTTTATGTGAATCACAATTTGGTGATAGGATAAAATTAGTTATTTTTAAAAAAAAGTATTTTTAGCAATATTAAATCGTGTAATTAGATTTGTTGTATAAATAAGTAAATAAAAACTTTATTTTATTAATTTTTAAGTTAATTTACAATTGAATTTTTTTTTAGATAAGATTCTCTTTCTTATCATACGGTTTTAAATTAGTTTTAAAGTTCTGGGAATAGACTCAAATATGTCAAAGATAGTTTCTGAGTGTACCATTTACTATGTGTTGTTTTATATATGAGAGCTATTTATTTTTAAGTAACGTCCGATCCATTTTCTAATACAAACAAAACTAATAAAGGTATGGTTAAAAACCTTTTTTATTTCACTCTTTACATTTAATGCTACTTTTACCTAGTTACATTGTTTGTTTAAACATTTATCATAGTGTTTTACAAAATTGTTTATCCCCCATGTCATAGAAATCAGTCGGCTGTTGTTTGTGAAAACAACCAGTCTTCAATCATTGTTTTCACTTCATCAGTGTCAAACCACTGACCACCAAGAAACTCCTTCAGGTAGCAGAACAGGTGCTAAGTCTGGGCTGTATGTTGGGTGTTCAATTTGCTCCCTTCTAAAATATCTTATTAACTCTACAGTTTGAGTTGCAGAATGAGGTCATACTGCAACAAAAACCCAGATGACAGTAGGCCACATAGGTTATTCTGTATGACATTTTAAAGCTTCATCAAAGTCTATCCCATGTACAGTCTATCCCAAAATACAGTTGCCATAATCTTGCATGTTGACATTATCTGTTTGGCTTTCACTTTGACTGGAGATGTTGTATGTCGCCATTCCATTGACTGGTGCTTGGATGCTGGAGTGATGTGAGAAACCCATGTCTCATCTCCTGTGACAAAAGTGTAATGTAAAAGTTCATCTCCTACAGTAAAGTTCTTTACTGTGTCAAGTCAAAAATGTTAAAACACCTAGCCATTCTCCTTTTGTGGTGTTCTCAGTAAGCAGTCTAGGAACTCATCGCAAGAACAGTTTTTTGAACTGCAGGATTTCAGAAATAATTTTGTATAGCACTGAATTTCAAACTTGTGGGAATATCGGTGACAAAGTGAAAAATCATGAATTGCTGGTCTTCACAAATTTTTGTGCCAACTTCACGTACCAAATCATCTGTGATTCCAGAAGGTCGGCCCAATCGCAGTACTTCATGGACATTGTCCTGCCTGTCTGGCAGGACGGCAATATCTAACCCACTGGGTTGGTCTAATGGTGAACATGTTTTCCCAAATTAGCTGATTTGAAAGTCGAGAGTTCCAGCAATCAAGTCCTAGTAAAGGCAGTTACTTTTATATGGATATGAATACTAGATCGTGGATACCACTGTTCTTTGGTGGTTGGGTTTCAAATAACCACACATCTCAGCAATGGTTGAACCGAGACTGTACAAGACTACACTTCATTTACGCTCGTATGAGTGTAAGTGAAGGTGGTAATTCCTGGAGGCTAAACAAGAAAAGAAAGAAGAAGGCCAAATATCTGCAGTCTGTCCTGAAAAGAGCCATGGCCAGAAAGAAATTGTGTCACGTACTTATTAGGGTGTACCCAAAACGCATCCTGCAAACCATTTGGGAAGAGATCATGCGTATAACACCCACCCTCTGCCTCATCCCATCTGGCCTGCCACAAGGCATCACCATGTTGTTCAATCTCTCGAATTTTTTTTAAAGTCAGCTCACCTGACTTCTTTGCAACATAACACTGTTTCTCTGACACAATCAAATCTATTGGTTTCACACCCGTGATTACCAAGATCGCCTCCTGTGAAATTGTACGGTAACCACCCGTTACTGTTAACAATATAAGGCATTGAGCCCTCAATAAAATATCCTGACAACTTTAGCCTAAATCAGTAAATTTTAGCCTATTAGCCCAAACAGGTGCCACATTTTAGCATAATAGCCTTGCGCATGCCTTATACAGAATGCTCATAGTCTTGAAATTAAGACCCCCAATCAGGATTGACTACAAGTTGAATACCAGGAAAGCATTCCAGGCCTTCCCCGTGATATATTGAAGGTGCTTCTTAAATTGCAACTTCTCATCAAGAAACACCTGAGCTACTTTTAAACTTCAACATACTTTATATGCTAGCCTTTCTTTGAAACATGGGCTAGCCAACTCACTGCCAAACAGCATGTGAGGAGCATCATCGTGGTCTTTTCCGTGCTAAACATCATCTTATGTTGTTGACCCCCACAGCTCAAGCATCCTGAAGCCTGAGTTGCTCGGAGCTAAACCTCTCTCCGTAGCCAATCTGACCTAACTTAAAAAATAGCCCTCATTTATATACATATAACAGCAATATTATTTATACCTTTTAATAAATGGTCAGTTACATTAAATATACATTTTTTTATCATTATTACCAACTTACAAAATCTAAATTATTTTGCAAAAAGTAATAATGTTTGGATTTTAGTAAATGGTCAGCTGTAGTATATCTAATGTAGCTGACCATTTATTAAAATGAAAACATATTATTAATGACTGAAAATATAATTTAGAGATTTAGGAAGTTTTTAATAATGATAAAAAGAAAATGTACTCAAGAAATATTACATTGATGTATATAAATATAAAATATGTACCTTCACAGAGTACATTCAAAGATGATGATTTAATTAAAAGCATAATAAAAATACAATATGGCAATAATGACAATAGAACGAAGAAAATACTATGTTTTAGATATTACATCATTCCAGTACAGGACAGTAGAAATTGCATATACATCCATAATAATTTTTAAAAGAATACAATTTCGACAAATTATAAATCTTTTAATGTAATTATAGAATTCAGTACCAACTAAAGAGGTGGAATCCCATGATTCCATTGATATAGCTCTTAACAATTTCAACCCTGTTGAAATTGTTAAGAGCTATATAAAACTCAAATTTTAGATTCTAATCTGATTTCATCAGTTTATTTCTTTTTTATTCAACATATCACCAGCGAATTTTCCTTTCTGTGTACTGTTGCCACTTCTCAGCTTTTCTCTACTTTATAATAGTAGTTTTCTATCTGCATTTTTTAGTGAATTGCCCTTTGGTTCTTTTTTTCAGAAATGCTGGGTCTGTTATCAAGTTATTATAAATCCTTTAAAATGTACTTGCATATTAAAACATTTGTAACATCTGTAGAAGTACTGGTATTTATTCACCAAGTATTGTTGATGTTTTTATTGTGGGGATTTCTAATAATACTCTCTTTAAAAATGTAACTTGTTCATTTAATATTTCCTTTTTATGTAATCTGTTATTTTACTTTTATATTTGTGTAATTTCTTGTTATGCAGTCTCTCCCATTATTATTGAATTAATTGAAAAATTTCAGACTCTTTTGTGTTAAAGATTAATAGTGGTTGTCTTCCATTATCTTCCCCTAATATATTTTGTCTGTATTTTTATCAAAAAATTAGATTAGCTTTAGAAAAAAAATATTTAAGAAATTCTTAATTAATTTACATTTAAAAAAAAATTAATAAAAAATTTGCAGATAGATAAATTTATAAAAATGTCAAAAATAATTTTTATAAAATGTTAAAAAAAAATTTGCCAATTGAAATGATTAAATTAATGAAAGCTGAAATTGAGATAATAATATTCAAAACATTGAATACTGGCATTTGAACACAATTATTTGTGTAGGCCAAAAAGCAGAAATACAAGGTGTGTGAGAAAAGTAATGACACTGACTTTTTACTTACTAAAGTTTTTATTTTTTCAAACAACAATATTATCCCCTTCAAAGTAGTTCCCTTGGGCGGCTATACACTGACGGAGTCATTGTTCCCACTCCTGATAGCAGCACTGGAAGGCTTCAACTGGTAGGGCTTTTAACTGGTCGGTCACAGTCTTTTGAATGTTCTCTAGAGTTCCAAAATTATTTCCTTTTAAGACACGTTTCAATTTCGGGAAAAGGAAAAAGTCACAAGGACTCAAATCAGATGAGTAGGGGGGGGGGGGGGTTTGAGGAACACCATAGGAATGTGTTTTGAGGTCAAAAATTCTGTGATGGAAATGGTCGTGTGACACAGGGCATTGTCATGACGAAGCATCCACTTGTCTGCAGTGTCTGCTCCTACTGCTAAAAAAGCAAATCGGCACGGTTTTGATTTTTGATTTGCTCATTTGACATTTTTTTGGTCAAGGAGAGATGGAGTGTGCCACTCTACACTTTGCCTCTTTGTTTCAGGATCGTACTCAAATATGTGGGATTCATCACCTTTGTTCACACGATTGAAAATTCTTGGTCATTGTCAATCCTCAAGGAGATCAACGCACATGTTTCTTCGATTGTCTTTCTGTTCCGTTGTGAGGTTTTTCGGCACCAATTTCGCACAAACCTTTTGCATGTCCAAATCGTCTGTCAAAATTTGATGTACGGTGAAATTTAACTGTTCACTCATCATCCTTATTGTTAAACGATGGTCTGATCTCACAAGAACCCTCTGTCCTCGGCCTTCCAAAATGATTTGTGCCAGCGGAAAACTTATGCTCTTGATAAGTAATGTTCCCCATAGGCCTGTTTCAACTTTTCAAAGGTCACAGTTGTGGATTCCCCAAGTTTAACACAAAACTTGATTGCACAACTTTGCTCTAAATTCTGATGCTCCATTTTCGTAACACACAACAAAAGCAGAACTTCACTGATGGCGCTGTCAAAAATAATGTATTGGCTGAACAGAGTTGAAACTCGTACTGAGCATGTGGAAGGGATGAACAAACCGGTCTAGCACAGACCGGTAGACACAGCATTGCCAGATCGCTCGCAGTGTTACCAATCTCATTACTTTTCTCACACACCTCATATCTCTAGAAAGAATTGCTTGAAACTTATTGCGATCATCAGTTTTTATTTTTCTGCGATAAGAATTTGCACAAGTAGCTGTTCAGAAATTCTCTTGCTACTTTACAGTGCATTTTATTTTTAGCTGTACCTGTACTTCTACTTTTTGAGTATGTGATCCTGTTAGTGGATCAATGAAATTCTGCATTCTGTGAATGGTAGTGTACATAATTCCTGTTCAAATTACATATACCATTTGAAATTTTTTCCACTGGACAGAAATTATTATTGAACCTGGTACAGTGTGCTGTACTATAATCAGCAATATCATATCTGCAGAACAATTATCTACTGCATCACGAAACCTTCTGTTTCATGGCATAGCTCTCCGAACAGCAATTGCTCCTGAGGGACTTTTCCTCTTTATTAATAAAGACTTGTTGATCTCTACTGTCAGACCTGGGCTGCCAGTTACACAATTTGATTTTAAAAGCTTCTTGGCACACACTTCCCATAGATAATTTTTCCAGTCAACAGCTGTAATATGGTTGATATTTAATTTGTGTTCACAGAATGCCTCAGTTGTCATTTCATAGTTCCATGAATAAATAAATAGTAACATTTTATCAAGGCTTAGTTTAGAGCCCTGCAACCATGTATCTGACTGGACACTTATATTGTGAATAGGTACTGCCTTTTCTTGTATTGTCACCATTCTCAGTCATTCAAAAGATTTTATGCCATGACGTGCCCTTGATTACACTATTTATCTTCTGGTAAAATACCAAAATGTTGAAACAGACCAAATGCAATTCATTTTATCTCTTGATAAAACAAACAATTCATATATATTCACAGGAAGATTTGTAGCATTACTGAATTGTAATTACTACAACGGTGATAATGACAACACAACACTTCAAATAACTAAGATGTGTGGTGTAATTTTAATAATAAATATCAGTATTCGTACGTAGTACAATGATCTAATCAGAAAGTATGAACATGCTTGCTAAAATCTAACATAATCACCTTAATTGCACTAACCTATGATGGGGGACTACCTTAAACGCTCAGGAATGAACATGAACATGAGTTATAAATTTTGTTAATACAATCGTTTATATGTGCAGCAATAAATGTAATATAATTCATGGGGTAATGATGTTCTATAAACTAGCGAAAGGATAACTGAGGTTAACCTAACATACATTTTTCCTAGTATAAAATATTTCTGCTTTTCTATTTTATTACCTCTTTCACTACTTTTTTTTTGGAGTAGGCTAAATTAATTTTATACTTTGTTTCAATTTTTTATCCCAAAACTTGTTCCTCACTTGCACATGGATTTATTTTTTGGTTTGTGGAATTACACAGGTGCTTTGAATCTTGCACATGGAATTTTGTAGTATGAGAAAAATTTCATGCTTGACTGGAATTTGAATCTAGGACCTCTGGATGAAAGGCTTTCTTTTCTTTCTTTTTCCTGTTTAGCCTCTGGAAATTACCATTCAGGTATTACTTCAGAGGATGATATGTATTAATGTAAATGAAGTGTAATCTTGTACAGTCTCGGTTCGACCATTCTTGAGATGTGTGGTTAATTGAAACCCAACCACCAAAGAACACCGGTATACACGATCTAGTATTCAAATCCATATAAAAATAACTGCCTTTACTAGGACTTGAACCCTGGAATTCTCGAATTCCAAATCAGCTGATTTGGGAAGATGCATTCATCACTAGATCAACCATCGGGATGAAAGGCTGAGATGCTACTACTTCACCGTATGATCTATAAATTATCAACAGGGTTGAATTCAGCAGTTTTCCTAGCCTGCCTAAGAAAACGGATATTATTGTAATTCTTGAGATTATTTGCTGTTTTTGAAAAATTACAGAGAATAAGATCTTGGTGGAATACCCTGATTTTCTTTTCCAAGGGCAGAGCTCTGTTTTAGAAAATGATTATATATTTTTTCTAAATTCATCTTCCCTTTGATTGAAACACAATGAACTCCTTCAACAAAAAAAAAAATGGCCCTAAAAAATTTGTTTTATCAGGTGTTTCACAAATAAAACAAATGTGTTTAGAAGAAACATATTCTCCATCATCCATTCAAACAAACTGCAGACATTTTCCTTCCTCAGTGAAATGAATTTCTTGGGGAAAATCAACCGTTGAAGAATCTTCAAAAGTCTAGTTTATGTATTTCTTAGCCCATTGTAATTTCTTTTTATCATATATACTGTTAGCGGTGAATTTTTCAATGGATGATTCACCTTGTTCTAGCCACTTTTACATGGAATATGGAATAGTTACACAGTTAAATTATGAATTTCAACATCAATGCCAAAACTTGATTTTTACCTGATTTATTGACCATTGTTTTACAGCACAGTCGATGGGCATGCAATAAGATTATAAATAGCTGGTGACTATTGTGGCTGCTTTGAATTGTTATGGCAACCAGTTAACTTTCAATGACCAATCAGATGTTAATTTTTGGATTGTCCCTCATACGTTTTGAAGGCTTTTAAATTACCCTGGCGATGAATCTTTGAAGATTTGAAAGAACTAATCTAATTAAAAACTACATAAGTTAGTGTCAACATCTTAAAAAATTATCAGGTTTTAATTTTATTGTAATAATAATTTAGTTTTATTTTGCAGTTTAGGATGCCTGAAGTGCAGGTGGTACCAAGCAGTGTAATGGCTGAAGCTACTCTGATGACAGATGAGCCAGATCTTAGTACGTTTGAAAATAAAACTGGTTTAGCTGAAGATATGAAATTTTTGGCTAGCATGCCAGAATTGTGTGATGTTACATTTCTTGTTGGTGATACAAGAGAACTGGTTTGTGCTGTAAAAGCTGTGTTAGCAGCCAGAAGCAGGTAATTTCTAGTTTGTATTTATTAATGTTTGGATGGAAATATACAGTAGTGAGTTTATGTACATCATTTGTTCAAGAATAACAGATGAATTTGGAATGTTTGCTATTGCATTAAATATTGAAACTATAATTTTTGTTGTCATCATTGAAATTATATGCATTTGAGTTTGAATCCTTATAGAAACCAAACTATCCATCCAGTTTCAAAACAAATCACATCAAAATTTATTCTACATTTGATGGTTTTAGACTTTTAATTTTTCAAGATATATTTTTACTGTGAGTTTGGAAAACGATTATCTTTCGTGTCTTTTGTTGATAGCTAGACTTTGATCATATGGTATTAAAGAACTATTGCACCAATCTTACTCAAAGTTTTATGTAAGCTAGTCCATTTTTTTAACTTATCACTTATAACTTTTATCACTCCTTAAATTTTAGATCTATATCTTTAACTGATTATGAGCTGTTATTCAATTTATAAAACCATTTTTTTTCAGAACTATATGACTTATAAACGTTAGTCAGAGCTCTGTGCTTTTGTTGTTATTTTAAATTGCCAGTATCGTATTTTATAAATGTTATTACTAACTTAAAATTATTTTTTATAGATTTTTATATATAAATTACTTTTAATTGAACTGATAAAAGAGGAAATTAAGTAATATCTAAAAAAATGTAGAATGTAATTGTAGAATGTAGAGTGAGGTCAGAAGTTTAGGAAGTGTACTTTTAACAGTCTTATTTCAGTGCTGGTGAAATACTCAGAACAAACATTAGAGCAGTGTGCTGGAGTGTTATTGTTGTGAGAAACCATAAATTTAGGCACTGTTTTTAGATTGGTTTGACAACTTTAGGCAGGCATTCCTAAGTATACCACTCCCCTGTAACTGACTTCTGAATTTTTGACACAACTCGTTCTAAAATTTCTTCACTGATTTGGATTCTCAAACAGCCAATGGCAGGGGGGTCCCCACATATTCAAGGTATCATAATGTACACCCAAGTTTCATCACATATCACAATACTGTTCACGTAGGGATTTCCTGTTTTCAAACTTTTTCAGCATTTTATGGCACTATGAAAACGTGACATGCCATCTGATCATTGGTCAAGTTATGTGCACCCAAAGGGTACAAAGGTTCCTAACATGAAGGTGATCTCGCTGAATAGCATGAACTGTGGGTCCGTTAATGCCCAAGGACACCTCATTTGGTTGTAGACAGGTATGTCTGTCTGTCTCAAGTATATTTTGTACTTCAGCAATGTTTCTCTTCATCACAGACTAAGATGGTCAACCTTGGAGAATTCTCTATGCCAAAATTTTTTCTTTCAAACTTTTGGTACCTCTTAAATATTGCTGTATGATGAGGATAATCCTCTCCTAGCATAAGGGTCATTTCCTCTGAACACTGATTAATATTTAATCCATGTGCAAATTTGTACCGCAAAAGTACTCTATTCAGTTTTTGACCATGGTGAGATCATTACTAGTTTTCACTAATACAGCTAAAAACCAAATGACAGTGAGGCAGTAACTAGACCAGGTATAGTGCGGGTTGGGACTTGTCTAAACACACCCTAAATTGTAACTGCCTGTGATTGATTCGTTCTGTCATATTGCAAATTTCTTAGTCTCTTTGTATTCCTGAACAAATTGCTAAAAGAAACAAAAGTAAAATAATAATTCAAAACTAATATTTACTGGTATGTGGTAGTATAATATATGAAACTTAATAAAAGCATTTTGGCTTTGTATCCATAGGCAGGGTCGAAAGAGAGAGAGAATTTACCTACTCCTATAATTTATTACTCATTTAGAAGTTCAGTTAAAAGAATTATTTCTTTGTATGTAAAAATTAAAAAAAAGAAAAAATTCAGCTTAGTGATGACTGATCTCTGTGGTAGGTCTTGGCTGCTTATACTGAAGCCCTGGGTTCAAATCCTGTCAGGTATGGCATTTTTCACATGTTATAAAATTTCCATTTCATATTCCCTTGCACAGGCTTCAAGCTTTTATTGTGAATTAATCATCCAGAAAAAAAAGAAACTTATAAAATTCATCAATTTTAAATAATGATGCAGACAAAAAATCTTGTTTGCTGTTTCTACATTGTATCTAATTTAAAAGATAAAATGGTTGTACAAAGTGAATAATAATAGCTGATAATTGATTAAAGGTATAGATTTGAAATTTAAGGGATATGTTAAAAGAATGAGTTATTTTGTGTAAAAATTTAAGCAAACATGTGCAAGTTAACAAATTATTTTCTTCGTATGACAAAACATAAATAGGATTATAAGTCTTTTTTTACATTTAGTTTAGACCTAAATAATTTTATTCTTCATTAGTGACTTCAAAAGTATGTTAAATGATTATACATTATTGTCAGAGATAGTACGCTGTTACTGGTTTTTCATAAATAAAAATAATGAGAACGTTTATGTTAGTTTTTATTAATGGTAAATTTGCAAATTGTTCATTGGTATGAGGTTCAATCAAACATAAACTGTACTTTTGTTTTCACGGTCTGCATACCAATATGGAATGGCTTAGTGATGGATTACAGTGACAGAGGTATTGATGTGGTAAGGGGCTCAAATCGCCGATATTTTAGTATTCACTTATCTCTGGTCAGTAGTGTTATGTTAGATCAAGAGGTTCCATTGTCAGATGCACAATGTATTATTGTGAAATTTCTTATAGATGTGGGTGTCAAAACTGTATGAAATTTTGACTCGACTGCATGCACACTTTGGGGATGTGACATTGTCACGTAGGCAAAACTATGACTAAATTAAGAAACTGGGTAAAATAAGGTTTGAAGCTGTAGAAAATGAGTCACAGTTGGTGTTCAAGGAATTGTGACTGTTCAATCCATGATCAGATTGAAGATGATTGACATTTTATAGTATAAAATTGTTTCGGCGGATCTGTCAGGAATGGTCATTCCATTATCACAAAGCTCCTTGGGTTCTACAAAGTATGTTCCAAGACTTTTAACCCAAAATCAGAAACAGGCCCTAAGAAAATTTGTCAAAGGCTCTTGAATCGATTTTGACAAGAGAGAGCCAATGTTTCACATCAAATAATTGTTTGTGATGGATCCATCATTACATTCTGAAGTATGTAGTGGAATAGGATGGAGAACCTGTCTGTAAAGGTGAAGTGTGTCAATCAGCTGAAAAAGTTTGTGTCCCCATCTTTTGGGAATGGAAAAGAATATTGCTCTTCAATTTTCTCCTCAAATGTCACATTCAAAGTACAATGTCTGACACACTGCCAGCTTTTGGACAAAATAAAAACTGTCTACATGAACTAAAAGTGCCATTTTGATTATCCTTTACGATGATGCCAAGCCTCACACAGCCGATCTCAACACTCGGGATAAAGTGGATGAAATTTACTGGAAAACCTTAAATATCCTTATACTGTCCAGATTTATCCCCCTGTGTTTTTTTTTTGTTCAGGCCATTGAAGGAGGTACTAGGAGGATATTGATTTTAGATTGATAATGAAGTAGGAGAGTTCATTTGCATTTGGTTTGTGATGTTTCCTCAAATTGTTTTCCCACAAACTCACCAGACATTGGTAAAATGTGTAGAACTACACAGATTACATAGAAAAGCAATAAATATGTTTTGTATTTTTATTCTATATTAATAAATGTTAAAAATAAAAGTATGGTTTACATTTGACTGACCCTTGTAGTTAGTGTATCAAAATAAGTAAGATAATATTTCATGACTAGTAATTTGTTGGATGTTTTACATGTAGGTCAGGAAGTGTTTATAAATAAAAAAAGCTGACAAAGTATTGCATGACTATCCCAGCTATGTTGATCAAGTATAACTTATTAAAAAGTATAACTTTTATTAAAGTAATGAAAAAAATTGCTTCTCATTTTGGATCTGGGATATAATATAGGTGCTGAAGCTACTTTAATTTTAATAATCTTTAAGTGATGAAGAAAAATATTTAAAAAATTTTGTTAATATTAAAAATTAAAAGAGTTTGAACGAAAAAAACCCAAAAAAACAGCATGTATATTTTTTAGAGGTTAGGAATAAATTTTAAGAAAATGTTTTCAAAAATATTCATATAATAGGTTAAGTTTAAAAAAATTGTTTAAGTAAAGTTTTCTTCAACTCTAACAACATCCCATTCATTAAATGCTAAAATAAGAACTTTTTCTGCAGTTTAAGTCCAGGATCTATGGTTTAAAAAAATGTACACTTTTCATGATAGCTCTATTTATGAAGTTTAAAGTTTCAAAATATGTTTGAAATAAATATTTAAATCAAAGGGAGATAGAGAAAAAGAAAAAAACATATTTTTCAATTTTAAGAGGTGGGGGTTGATCCTTAAAAAAAATTTTTTGGATTATTTATATATGAATATGAATTGTAGGTAACAACAAATTTGGCTTACTAAAGTTCTCAAAAATGCGTCTGAAGAAAATCGAAATCTGTTTTTTTTTTCAATGTCCACTCACCACCTTAAAGAATTTTGAAAAAAAAAATTAATATGGTTGAATGTCCCATATATAGAAATATTTGAACCAAACTTGATGAAAATCAGTTTGTTCAATCCTGAGATACAAGACCAAAATCAATGTGATACACATAATACTTACATACATTTTTTGGTCTAGATGAAATAATTGGACCCTAAAACATAAAAATTTGTTAAAACCTGATACCCGTTCTTTGCATGATCATCATACTTTCTGCTTTAATGTTGCTATTGTAGCTATATTTACTGGAAGAATAACTCATTATTACATATACGGGTGTAATACAAAGTTCTCCTGGGACTTTTAATAATCTATTCTTCTCATGAAAATAATGGAAAACGTTCACCTAAACTTACGTTCTAAAACGCTTAGTTTGCGAGTTATGGCTAATGAAAAATTTCACTCAGATTTTAGCTACCCAGGTGAAATTAGATAATACTGAAATTTTTAGGACATTAATTGAAGACTTATTGATTTCTTATGGTTTTTGACCTGAAAAATCGAATAAAATAAGTCTCAGAACCATATCTGCAATAGTTTTTGAGAAATAGGGGTGAAAACCAATAAATTGGTGGATCAGTCACGAAGGTCCACATACCTGGCCACCAAGATTGCCTAATCTAACACCTTTAGATTTTTCCATCTGGACATGGATGAAAAATATTATATACAAAACAAAAATACATTCTCATGATTAATTGTCCGCATTATGGATGCGCTGAGAAACTTAAGGACATCCCTGAAGAATTAAAAAAAAAAAACACTTCTGCAGTACAGAATCGTGCCAAGAAATGTAAAAATGGCAGCGCCATTTTTGAACAGTTAATATAAACTGGTATGTATAATACGCTTTGGTCTAGTGTACTGTTTCTAAATAAATTTTGAATATTTTCAATTTTTCTTTGTTTTATTCAACTTATTTTACCCCATTTTATTCTGAATTAAATTCTCTACAAGTTTTGTTTTGTTTGTTTTATGTGTTATTACCCACTGGGCAAACTTATTATATGTCAAATATAAAAAACAGGGGCTTTCCCCCAATTCATTGGTTTCACCCTATATTTCTCAATAACTGTTGCAGGTACAGTTCTGGGACCTATTTTATTTGATTTTTCAGTTCAAAATCCATAAGAAATCAGTAATTCTGCTCCTTAATTATCTTCCTAAAATTTCAGTACGACCTCATTTCACCGGAGTAACTGAAATCTGAGTGAAATCTTTCATTAGCCATAGTTTGCAGAGGAAACATTTTAGGATGTATGTTTATGTGAACTTTTTTTGTTATTTTCATGAGTAGAATAGGCTATGAAAGTCCCAGGAGAACTTCGTGATACATTCTGTATGTTTAACTATCATGTTTGAAAAAAACCATTATAAATTCATGCTACTATATTATTAAGTAACATAATTCCTTAACTTCCACAATACTAAAGTCTTGCTTTTCATGTTATTACTGTTGTTGTTTAATACTTAAAACATGTCCTTTGTGAATAACAAGACATTATTTGTTCTTGAATAGCAAGTCAACTAATTTAGTTCTACTCCTTTGGGAACATTCGTTTGTCTTATTTCAAAATTGTGTTGTAGATTATCATCCTTTTCTAACTGTTATTTTTTCCCTTATCTAATGTATTTATCTTCCCTTGGGGGCTCTGTGGATTCTGATGACATACACAAGGGAGCTGTGCTAAGATTTTAATGACTAGAGAGAATCATTTCATCTAATAATTTATTTCATTGACTACAAATTATATACATAAAAAACATCAACTAACATAAATACATAAATTTTATGTACAAAAATAATTATTCTTATTATTTTAATTCTTAATCATACTTAAAAAAATGAATGAAATAATTGAATGACAAATAAATAAAAAACAAAGAATTTAAAAAAATAATTGTCTTCAAATTGTTTATTTAGACAATGTAATATTTCATTTTAAAAAAAATTTTTGACTTAATTGTAAGGGGAAAACTTACAATGGAACCAACATAGGAATTATTTCTAGAAAATAAAAATCATTAAAACTGGTCCATTTAGTGAAGTGTTAAAGCTTGAACACTATTAACACATACAGTGGTGCTATTGTACATCATGTACCAACCAACATGCCTCATTAAAACCATATATATGAAACCTTATGTACTAATAACATTCCTAATATTGTACTTTTTTCAACTCCAGTTTGTTCTTTATTTCAAGGTATATCACACCTTGTAGACTGTGCCTGTTAAGCGGCATTACATCAGAAGTTTAAACTGGGGGCTAACATCTGAAATATCTTAGGCAACAATGTCCTAACATCTTACGATTTCTTAAGGCTGTGCATCTGGATTCAAATATTTTGACTTACGTTAATAGTTGTTTTAAACAACAAAATTGTTGTTTTGAAACGACAATTTTGTTGTTTCATGTTAGATTTTTAATATTATTTTTATTTCGCACTTAAGATACCGCATAGGTGTTTTAATTTTTAATCATGTACTATAGTAATTTTGTGTCTGGGTGCTGATAACATGTTGTGCCCCCAAGAGAAAATGAAATCCTTGAAATTTTTTGATTGAAAAGATGACTAAATGTGAGGAGAGTAATGTCTGACTAAAATGTAAGGAAAATTTTAGAAAACAAAAGAGGTGATGAAGATTGTGATAATAATAATAATGAATAGAATTTTGGCTACAGAAGTGATAATAATTATGATTTGGACAGTGACAGTAAGATTGAAAACATTGAAACACTTAGTTCAGAACAAAGTTCTAACAACAAAGCTATTAAAAATATCGCTAACAAACAAAATTGGAGCACAGACTACTGCTGCTTTTGATGACCAATCTGCTCAAAATTTCCAGATAATGTTTAATGGCCAGTTAAATCATTAAATTTGAGAGCTATCCCATTTGCCAGGAATACTTTATATAATCTTATAAATGTACCAAATGAAGAAAAAAGTTAAATAATTAAAAACAGAATTATAGTTCATAAACAGATCTGTTATTTATTATTAGCTGGTCAGAGCTTGTTTCACTTGCTATGGCTTGCCATGGGGCTTCGCCACCTGGACCCCTACTGTGTTCATTGCTTGTGAGAATAATACTGATAAAAATTTTCTTTAATAAGACCAGTGGTCCAGGACCAATGGTTTTTTATTTATTATTTTTTTTTCTATAAACCCTTACTACCACAAAAGTAGGTGTGCACACCATAACAAAAATGGCCGTTACAGGTAAACTACTTAAATAAAAATAATAATTTCAAGGTCCTGAAATATATAGGAAACAAGTGGGTAAGTTTCAATTTTTTTTTTAATTTGTCAAGCAATCAGCTTATGTTTTTTTGGGTCACTTCAAATAATTTTACCTAGTTACGGAAACATATTTCCTATTGCTTCGAGAATGACCAATTGATATTATATTTGTTTTAATTTAAGTCATATTAACTGATTTTAAAAATAATTTAAAAAACAATGGTTGTGCTTATCATATAAAAATAATAGCGTTTAAATTCTGCTTAGGGTTGCATTTTAGTTATTTATATTTTAATTAAAAATATGTTATTTTACAGAGTGTTTCATAAGATGTTGTACCAAGCACCAAGTCCACAACGTAAAAAAGAGCCTCCACCCAAAGAGAATAAATTAAGATTATTTCTTAAAAGAAGCAGTGAACCTCTTTTGAACCTACAAAATGCTGCTCAGCAGGTCTGTTTATTTATTTACATGTCTAATTTACTTGTAGTTATTAATTTTAATATTAATTGTAGTGGTGAAATTTACTGTTTATAAAAAATTAATTTATGATTTTTTTTTGTAGATTTTTAATGCTTTGATTGTTTTTTGTTTAATTGTTGGTCCATTATAGGAGTTATATTTATAAACGGTGCTTTATGCATTTTAATTGTTATAATTAATAGTATACATTTTGCAGGAAAAATAAAATTTAAGGGAATAAAATAACAAACACTATTATTTTTTTATATAATGCAATAATCTGATTAAGTCAACTAGTTTGCACTAATTTGAGCCTAAGAACCAGCTACAGCTTAAAAAGATTGCTGAAACCATGTAGTTTCTTTTTTCTAATACTTTGCTTATGCACAGTTGCTTGTTTAAAAAATTTTCAGTGTCTTAAGATTAAACATATTTGTTATTATTTTCTGTTTTAAATAATGAGTTATAGTAAATAGTGTGTGAAATTAACTACTAAAGAGAAATATTCAAAATCTATTCACAATCCCTGGCAGATTGGTATCATCTTTGCCTAACAACCAGGTTATGACGGTTTTGATTCCCAGTAAGGTTCGCATTTTTTTCACATGACACAAAAAATCCATTTATCATTAAAAAAAATATGTAGGGTAAATATTACTGAGTGTAAGCCTCAGTGGAACAATAAATAAATAGTAAAAATAAAAATCAAGATTAGTTTTACATCTAATTGTTAAACAGTAATCATCAACGGGTATATCAAGAATAGAAATAAATGAATGTAAGGTGATTCATGAAAAATGTAACAAAATTTTGGAATTTCTGCTGGTGAAAATAAAGAAAAAAGTTCATATAAACAGGTTTGAAAATTCTTGGTTAATGAGTGTCGGCTGGTGAGATTTCGCCCTGATTTTTGCACCTTCAGTAAAATTAAGGCAGATTATAATTCTTGGGATTCAAATTAAGGGGTAATTGTCCACTCGATGTTCTTTCTGCTGTTCGGTCATCAAATGAGGAACAAACTTTGTTGCAGCTTGATACATGTTCAATTTTTAATGTCACACCATGATTCAATCGAGATTCTAACCCTTTCTGCAAGTTCTCTAACAGTCAATTGGTGATTTGCACGCACCAGATTGTTAATTTTCTGAGCGTGTGCCATTAGTTGAAGGCCTTTTTGGTCGAGGGTCATCTTCAATTGACTGACAACCACTTTTAAATCATGAAAACCATTTGCAACATTGCGTATGACCCGGAGTATCATCTTTGTAAGCTTGTTTCAAAACTTTAAAAGTTTCTGTGAAAGTTTTCCCTAGTTTTGCGCAAAATTTTATGTTGTATTGTTGCTCCTGTAAAACACACATTACAAAAATCGCTGCTAACACTTAAACACATTGCACTCATAACAATAATATGAAAACTAAACAAAAATTCAAGAACATGTGGTTACAGAGGAGGTTATGTAAAACACAATGCTGCTAACTGTACGTCACTTATTTATTTGTTATTTTTTGAACAGAGCTTGTATATACTTAGATTAATAAAAAAAAGTACAAAAAATAAATAAAATAGAACATCAATGCTTACAAAATGTCAGAAATTGTTTCCTCCTGTTATTTTATAAAAAATAACTGTAACTTAGGTTCTAGATAAGAGAGTAAACTGTATTTCTTACGTTGTTGAATTCAAAACTAAAAATTACATAATTTTTCCAGTGCGTAAAAGTCATTTATTTGGTATTAGTATTCTTGCAAAATATTTGTGTGGGTGTGCTACTGTTTTAAAAAAAATATATTGAAGAGAAATCAAAATGTCGTCTTATTTTTTGAAACTGGTTCTCAGGCTTGAAATTATGAAAATTTGATGCTTTATTTATTTGTGTTATTGTTACAAACATGAATCGCATATTATACAAGAATTTTGATAAAGTTGTTGTTAAATATTTGTTCTGTTTTCCCTAATAGTTGATCTTATAATAAAAAGTGTCTGTTTATTTTTGTTTATTGTTTTTATTTGAAGTTAGTTTTTAATAATGATAAATTTGATTTAATTTCAACTGTAAGGAATAAGATTTCATTTCTGTTGTGTGTGTTTTATGTATAAATATATGTACACTTGCTAAATTTTTATTATATTAAGTGGTCTAAAAATATTAATGGATTAAAATGAAATAGTAAAATTATTTGAAAAAATGATTTATATCCTTTGTGTCATGTTTAACCTAAATTAATATTTTTTTTATAACATCATTTTCTTGTGTGTACCAGTGTGTATTTATAAGTTAGTTCCAAAACATTCTCAGAAACATCTATTTGAAACGTATTATATGAGGTATGATTCAAAAGTAAGGGCCTATGAGTTATAAATAACGATTTGCAACACTGATTGGTTTGCATATGTAGAGTAGCTTTAAGTAGTTCTATTAGGCATGTAATGTAACCGTCACATTGCCATCAGTTCATTGTTGTTTATCTTTGCAAGACAGTGTGTTAAAATGAGTGTGGTAATAACAAAAACTGCCAGTTATGAAGTTCGATCAATGATTAGATTTTTAAACGCAAAAGGACATAATGCTGCTGAGATTTACAGTCAATTGTGTGAAACACAGGCCTATCGCATTAAGTGATAGAAAAATGAAACAATGGGATCATAAGTGTACGGAAGGCCATTCAAATGTTTATGACAAACAGAGATGATGATCTCGTTGAACGTGTGTATGCAAAAGTGAGAGAAAATTGTTGTTTTACAATTAGCAATATTTCTTTAGATTTCCAGAAGTTTTAAAGACAACATTGTTTAAAATAATGACAGACACTCTAGGCTATTGTAAACTGTATGCACGATGGGTGCCTAGAATGTTGAAAATATTATAAAGATCACAGAATGACATCTGCTCATGTTTTTCTCGGCTGCTTTAGACACAAGGAGACACATTTTTTCCCATATTATCACTGGTGATGAAATTTAGATTTTTTACGTCAATAATGAAATGAAAAAACAATCCATGTAGTGTTGTCATTTCAATTCACCTAAACCGAAAAAATTCAATCAAGACCAATCTCAAAGGAAAATCTTGGCAACTCTATTCTGGGACCAAAAGAGTGTGCTTTTGATTTTTTGATTGTTTTCATGGAACCAGCCACATCCATCATATCAGAAGTCTGTTGTGAAACACTTTCTAAACTGTGTTGTGCATTTAAAGCTTACAGAGTGCTGGGATCAGGACTTTTTTTTTCATAACGTGTGATGCACAACAGAAACAATTGAAAAATTTGGATGGTAGATTTTTAATTATCCATCTTATAGTCTTGATCTCATGCCCAGGGACTATCATCTTTTTGTTCACTACTCCTCCCTTTTACACCTCAAAGACTGGCTTGCGTCCTAAATTTCGAGGAACGTAAAAAGTTGAAAATCTTGGTGCATAAGTGGCTATAATCCAGGCGTTGGAATTTTATGCAGTGGGTTAGAAGAAGCCTGTTTCATTATATCAAATGTGTTTGGAACAAAATAGTTATTATGTAGAAAAGTATTTGAAAATAATAAATTTTTCAACCATTTTCTTTTTATTACCGATCAGCCCTTACTTTTGAACTGTGCCTTGTAATTTCATAAAATTATTGATACTCATTATAATGCAATACAGCATCACATTTTTGTTCCTCTCCAATAGAAAATGCTTTTAGGTGTAAGTTGAACTCAAGCAGTTTGTGTAATCTGATAAGTTATTTTGATATAATTCTCAACAGATTCGTTTTGTGAATATTTTCAACCGCATTAAAAAACAAATTTACAAATGAACCCTGTTATAATAGCCCATAATGCCGATCAATCACACTAGGAAGATAGCTTGTATATAATAATCATTTCATAGGTGTTTTAATTACTCTGCAAACTTTATTTTATGCACTAATTCTATAGTAATTTTAAGTAAAATTATTTGCTACGGAATGTTTCCTTGTATTTGAGTTTTTGTCATTTTTATTAAAGGTTGTGTGGAACAATCTAGTCTGTAAAATACAGCTACAGTATTGTTTAGGGAAATTAAAATTTTCTATCTAGTACCAAGGAGCTTTATATATGATGTTTGCAAATACAAACACATTAAAGGTACATTAATTAGTAAAGGGATTATTAACATTTACTTATCTCTTTTTTAAGTGCTCTACATAACATCCTTTAGTTATATGAAAATATTAAGGTAATGGTTGATTTTTTGTTGTACTTGTTTTGGCATGTCGATTATCACAACTTCATTGTATTGATTCCATGAATATGAAATTATATAGAACTGTGGGCAGCAATAACAAGATGTTGAACTGACACACCCAAAAAAAAAAATGTTGTGTAGTACAAGAACTGGTGAAATAGAGGGCCGATGGCAAAACATCAAGACTTGGGGGGATCCATTACACCCAATCCAAAGTGGAAGAATTTTGTTTGTTACGGTTCATTGTGATATCAGTCTCAATTGATACAGCACATCAGAGGCATATGAATACATGCTACTGAGGTTTTACCACCACATCTTGAAGGAAAATGTAATTACTGGATTCTTTATTTAATTGCAGGAATAGCTAATTCTGCAGCAAATCCAAATAAGAATGATCAGTCACCATCATAACTTTGAGAAATGAAAGGGTCATAACTTTTACTTAATTGAATTGGTGTTGTTAACTGAGATGAATCGTGCTTTTGTGTGATTGATATCTGAACATTTTACTAAGTCTCTACTATTTATATGAAATGTTGCTTCGTCACTAAAGAACAAATATAGAGCAACATCAATACTCTTCATAGCTACCGCATGAGATGGTAAAATTTTTTGCTTTAACTTGTTTCCCTTTTTCATAAAGCTGGCATCTAGCTAGTTTTCTTTCAAAACTTAAAATTCATCTTGCATATGCAAAAGTCATTGTATATTTGATAGAAGCAGAAATAAAGTTATTTGAAATGAGATGAATCATAAAATAAATCATATTTTTAATATATTTCTACAGTTTTTTCTTTCTTGTTTAACAGTTGTACAAATATTTTCTTGATACATTACAATAACCATCTCTTGTTCTACATCCTCCTGGACACATCATGACTTTTGACATACATTACCATTAATGGCATAAGAACTTATATTTTAAAATTTCTAATGTAACAATCCTTAAGTAATAACTTTCCTGTTTGATTGTAAATTTAACAATTTCTTTTTGTGTAAAATGAAAAGAAATGTTTAAAAAATATGGAAAGCTAATTTAACTAATTATTGTTGGTTTTTCCTATCCATGATTACAGAAGGAAAAGTTTATGCACCTTTAACAGCATCACATACCAGTACAGTTGTTGAAGAATGTATTTCTTTACTTAGAACATTACATATTTTATCAGATTGGAATACACAGTTCAACACACTTCTTGCTAATAAACTTGCTGTTGCAAGTGATTTGCTTACACACCCATTCTTAAATCTTCAGGTACAGGTTTTTTCTCTTTTTTTTAAAATTACTATTTAATTATAATTAAAGTTATTAATTTGTTATTATAGATCAATGAAATTTTTTAGTGCAGAGTTCAGTCAGAGAATTTGTTTGTTTATTTAATGTTTAGATTATTATTATTATTTTGTGTATTATTTATTTTATTCAATTTTTGTAAATTATATTTCAGTAGCAAATATTCATTTTTTCTGTTTATTAAATATGAATTTTTTTATACCATAGATATCAAAGATATCTTGTTTTTATTAACATTTTTGTTCATTTTACTGAAAAGTATTTACATAAGATGATTTAAAAAAAACTGTAGTAATAAAGTAAGTAAAATAATTCTTTACAGTGAAGTTTATTTTTTTATTATTCACTTTTTTTTATTATTCAGTCACTTTTTTTATTCATACGTAATTTGCTTTAAATTATCTCCATTGCTTTATATTATAATTTTTATAACAATGCAGTAGTGTACATGCTGCATTGTTCATTACTGTATTTTACATCCTTGGTTATCTCATATATCTCTTTGTCCTCATTTGCAGTTTTAATCATATGCATATCCTTCTGTTACCAAATTAAGTAACAATATATGGTTTACCAGCCTGTTTAATTATATACAAGATTCTGTGAAAAATTTTTCTACTCTCCTATTTGACATAAAATCTCTTTGTTTTAATTATAAATATAGGTGATTTTCTCCATCCTTGTTTAAATCTCATTTTCATGCTTAATATTCTTTACTTTTAAATCAAAAGTTAAACATTTGAAAAACTCAGAATTTATCCTGGCACAGGGTAGAACTGTGATACAGTGCTGTGAAGACCACTGTACTGCAGTGGTCCTCACTGATAACATTACTGATAGTCTAAAATGAGTAAATATCACATAGAGAATTCACAAGGATCTATGTATTTAGTTATGTGTGTGTTTGTTGTGTTTTTTTTTATCTTCAGTCATTTGACTGGTTTGATGCAGCTCTCCAAGATTCCCTATCTAGTGCCAGTCGTTTCATGTCTATATACCCCCTATGTCCTGTATCCCTAACAATTTGTTTTACATATTACAAACATTGCCTGCCTGCACAATTTTTCCCTTCTACCTGTCCCTCCAATATTAAAGCAACTACTCCAGGATGCCTTAAGATGTAACATATAAGTCTGTCTCTTCTTTTAACTATATTTTTCCAATTATTTTGCTTCTTTCTTCATCACTTTGCTACAACACGTCTTTATTTGTCACTTTATCTTCCCATTTGATTTTTAACATTCTCCTATAGCACCACATTTCAAAACCTAATCGTTTCTTCTCAGGTAGTCCAATCGTCGCAAGTTTCACTTCCATATAAAGCTACGCTCCAAACATATACTTTCAAAAATGTTTTCCTGACGTTTAACGTATTTTTGTTGTAAGCAAATTATATTTCTGACTGGCTTTTTTCCTGTGCTATTGGGCATTTTATATCAATCCTGCTTCGCCCATCTTTAGTAATTCTTCTTCCCAAATAACATAATTCTTCTACCTCCATAATCTTTTCTCTTCCTATTTTTATATTTAGTAGTTCATCTACATTATTTCTACTAAATTTCATTGCTTTTGTTTTGTTCTTGTTTATTTTCATGCAGTAATTCTTGCTTCATGCCATTCATTGTTTCTTCTAAATCTTTTTTACTCTCAGCTTGAATTACTTTATCAGCAAATTATAGCATCTTTATCTTTTCTCCTTGCACTGTTACTCCAGATCAAAATTGTTCTTTAACATCTCTAACTGCTAGTTCTATGTAAAGATTAAAAAGTAACAGGGGTAGGGCACATCCTTGTCAAACTCCCCTTTTTATTACGGTTTTTTTTTTTAATCTTTGATTATTACTGTTGTTTGATTCCTGTAAATATTTGCAAGTGTTCTTCTATCTATACTTGAACCCTAATTTTTTAAAAATTCTAAACATTTTATTCCAGTCTTAAGTTAATAAATGCCTTTTCTAAGCCTGTAAATGCCATTTATGTTGGTTTTGCTTTTTTTAATCTTCCTTGTACTATTAATCTGAGCGCTAAAATTGCTTCTCTCGTCCCTATACTTTTTCTGAAACCAAATTGGTTTTCTCCTAACACTTCTTCCACTCTCCTCTCAATTCTTCAGTACAGAATTCTAGTTAAGGTTTTTAATGCGTGAGTAGTTAAATTAACTAATTGTTCTGTATTCTTCACAATTATCTGCTCCTGCTGTCTTTGGTATCATGACAATAACACTCTTTTTGAAGTCAGACAGAACTTTCCCTTTTTCGTAAACATTACATACCAGTTTACATAATCTATCTATTGCTTCCTCACCTGCACTGCGCAGTAATTCTGCTGGTATCTTGTCTATCCCAGGAGTCTTTCTGCTCTTCAAATCTTTTAATGCTCTCTTAAATTCAGATCTCAGTTTACCATCTATATTCAACACATTATTAGATTTTAACTTGTGTATACAAAATTCTCCTTAAATTTACTGTATGCTCTGTATATTTTACCACTTCACACTCCTGAACACTTTTCTTTAATCCACTCTTCTTTTGCTAATTTACACTTCCTGTTTATAGTATTTCTTAATTGCCGATAGTTCCTTTATCTTCTTCATCACTAGCATTCTTATATGTTCTACATTAATTCATCAGTTGCAATATATCCTCTGATATCTAAGGTTTTCTACCAGTTCTCTATGTTCTGCCTAAGTTTGCTTCTGCTGATTAAAAATCTCCTTTTTAACATTCTCCCATTCTTCTTCTATATTTTCTACCTTTTCTTTTTTTCTTAGATCTCTTGTGATGATGTCCTCCTCAAAAATCTTTTTTACCTCCTCTTCCTTAAGCTTCTCTAAATTCCACTGATTCATCTGACACCTTTTCTTCAGGTTTTTAAACCCTAATCTACATTTCATTATCACTAAATTATGGTCGCTGTCAGTGTCTGCTACTGGATGTGTTTTGCAGTGAACTAGTTGATATTTCTAAATTTTTGTTTAACCATGATAATCAATCTGATTCCTTGCAGTATTACCTGGCTTTTCCCTGATTTTTAAACTGGCTGTTGGCAATTACTAATTTGTACTTCATGTAAAACTCAATAAAACCCTCTTTCATTTCTTTTGCCCAGCCCATATTAACCCACAATATTTCCTTCCTTGCCTTTTCAATTCTTGCATTCCAGTCTCCAAAATTATTAAATTTTCACGCCCTTTTATGTGTTTAATTGCTTTGTCAATTTCTTCATATACACACCCTACCTCATCATCATAGTCATCATCATGGGCACTTATAGGCATATAGATGTTAACAATCATTGTCGGCTTAGATTTTGATTTTATCCTTATTACATTAATATTATTGCTAAACTTTTTGAAATTCTCTCTTCCCTATCTTCTTGTTCACTATGAAACCTACTCCTCCCTGCCCTTTATTTGATGCCGAGTTAATTATTCTTATCACCTGACCAAAAGTCGTTTTCCTCTTCCCACTGAACCTTGCTAATTCATACTATATCTACATTTAATCTATCCATTTCCCTCTTTAAATTTTCTAACCTACTAACCTGGTTTAGACTTCTAACATTCCACACTCTGACTCATAGAATGTTATTTTTTAATTTTCTTGTTACCCCCTTCCATAGTTTGAGTCTCCACCCGGAGATTCAAACAAGGGACTTTTTTACCTCAGGAAAACCCCCTCTATTTTTGTTACATAAAAATGCAGAGAGCTACATTTTCTTGGAAAAAAAACAACTGTAGTTTTCCATTGCTTTCAGCTGTCCAGAAGATTGAGTGATGTTGATGTGGCCATTAAAGTCCTGACCTATGCCCTACTGAAAGAGCTGCTGCCCTCTTTCAGGAATCATTCTTTAGTCTGACTCTCAAAAGATACCTCTCTGATATGGTTGCCTCTTCAGACCAGCTGTTCTGTATCACTGAGCACTCAAGCCCCTCACCATCGGCAAGGTCTCATGATTCATAGAGAGAGATATACCTTATAAACCACCCTTTGCTTGACTTAAATTTATTTTTAATGTGGCATAGGCTGTCAATATATGGTGTTACTAAGAGGTTTTATACAAATCTCAGAGCTCTTGGCCAGGGAAAAAGTTTTATCCTATCATTGAGTACTATGTTAAGAACACAGTTTTGATTTAATTTTATTGGTTTTACAGGTAATTGATAATGAAATAGAAACAGCCAGATTACAAGCTAATGGTATTGCAGCACTTTTGATTGTTGGTGGTATGGATTCACGTGTAAGAATTGGTGGATCTGTTAATCATCAGACTATGGGAGAAGGTATTTATTTAGTATAATTTTTAGACCTTTTTTGTCTTAACAGAAGGCTTAATCAATTTTTTTTTTATTACTGAAACATACTATCGGATTTATTCACTGACAAGTTAGTACCTGTTCCTTAAGCAAGGCAGTAAACTTCACTACCTCATAATTCCTCAGTTCTGGAAAGACCTTGAAAATACCTTCTTAAAAATAAAAAGCTCTGGAGTAAGAATAAATTCCAAAGGTGGAAGTTGTGTTTTAGCAGGCTAATTTCTATAAAATATAAGTATACAGTTTTAACTCTGGGTGTAGTTAGTAATTCTAGCTGTTGTCTAGCATTAAAAAGATTGTTAAACAACCCTGGAAGAAGGAATGAAAGAGTATCAAATGAAAATAAATATAGGAAAAACTTAAATAATGGAAATAAATAACAAAGAAGATTTTAGTGTTAAGGACAATTGAAAAAAGAATAGAAAAAGTAAGAAATTACAAATATTTTGAGACTGTGGTGACAGAGGACTGGAAGAGTGCAATGGAAATAAAAGGAAGGACAGCAATGGCAAAAGAAGCCTTTAGTAAGAAGAGAAAGTTACTGTGTAGTAAAAGTTTGGTCTTCGTGTTAAGGAAGAGGTTAGCCAAATGCTGTGTATGGAGTGTCTTGTATGGAAATGAAGCATGGGTAATGTGGAAGAGGGAAAGCTTGAAGTTTGAGGCTTTTAAAATATGGATATGGAAAAATTAAAGATTGACGGATAAAGTGAGGAGTGAGAAAGTAATGAGCAGGATTAAAGAAGAAAGAATACATGGGAAGTGCACAAAAGAAAATGAAACTGTTAAGGAGCTGTGGTTAGGGGAACTGGAATCTTGACAACTGCATTGAAAGGGTCAGTAGAAGAAGAAAAAGCGAGGAAAAAGAAAATTAAGTTAGAGGTTAGAGGTTAGGTAAAGGGGATGAAGGAGAAGGCACAGGAATGATGGACAGAAATGGATGGAAATAATGGTGGCATAAGGAACCAGTCAGAACACCAGATGACAATGATGATGGATGTAGTTTTCTGTCAGCTTAGTAACAGTGTAATGTTAGAATTTTTTTACGAATGTCCTTAGCACTTAATTTATATGATAGATGAACACAATAATTTTATTACTTATTATTTATTATGCTCATTTTATTAATGATCTATCCTGACCGATTCCTGTCACAATTAAGCAGAAGTCTCTACCTTTTTTATTGATTGAGCCATTGTTTTATATAGAGAGTCCATTCTGTTTGTAGAATTTTTAATCTTATACAAACTTACTTTTATGTGGTGGCGTATCTTTACTTAATTCTGAAACAAAAAGTAACAGAAATTCATTCATAGAAATTGCAAAAGCTGATGCTACTTTGTTATGGTCCAATTTGAAGTGATCTGGAATAGTGTTAACAGATAAGAAAAAAAGTTTAATTGGTAATGTAATGCCTGTTAGGAATCTACTGTATTAACTAATACAAACATAAATACTAAATTTGCAAATACTGAAAAATTCAGTATTAATAAAAAAGTATTTTCAATAGGCTGTATGTTTATATACAACAAACTTACCATTACAATAAACTGACCGTGTGAAGATAAATAAAGTTGGTTTAGATGAAATAATCTCAGTTGCTAAATATTTTAGCATGTATTTAAAGTGTATGATATAAACATTTATGAGAAAATTCAAGTTGTTGTTTGTTATTTATAACTCGTCCTACTGAGTAAAAACTTCCATCTCTGTAAAATAGAAATTTTTAAATGGATCTGGAATACTTTTAGATCATCAAATAGTATTAAAAACAGAAACTGAAGCATAATATGATCCTTTCTGATAGGAATAGTATTATGTTATAACAGGTGTTTCAAAAAGGACCCGACCCTTTGTTTGAGGATGTGAATTTATTACAAAAATATTAATGTTAATAAAATACTTATACAACAATCTTCAAATTACCTTTAATAACTTTACAATAGATGTTCAAAATAATTTCCTGTGATCCCGATGCAGGTTTGTACATGTTCCATAACATATGCAGCCATTTTTCATAATGTTTACTCATTTGAAATCTCACTTTAATGTTAGCCTTCAATTCATCAAGTATATGAGGATTATTTTTAAAAACTACACTTTTCAAATATCCCAAAGAAAAAAGTCTGCTGGGTAAAATTTGGAGATTTTCGAGGCCACAACCCTTTTGATATCAAATGATAGCCAAAAAATTCCCATAACATATCTAACGGTTCATTAGCAGTATGATATGTTTATTATCCTTCTGGAACCAACATTCTTGTTCGTCAAAATCTAACATGGCAATAAACTGTTCGATTAGGTTACGATAAACCACACCAGCTGCAGATTTGTAAAAAATAAAGGCCCTTATTACATGACGCCAGGAGATTACACTCCAAACACCAATTTTACTTGCATGTAATGGTTGTTCAAGAAACATTTGAGAATCTTCAACACTTCATGTTCGACAGTTTTGGGTGTTAATGTAGCCATTCAAGTAAAAACATGCCTCGTCGCTGAAATAAACACACTACAAAATTTCAATATCGTTATCATCAACAAGTGAATGAAGGCAATGACAATGCTGTAAATGTTTGCCGCGGTCTACTTCTTGCGATCTTGAACGATACCAATGCGATAAGCATGCAGTGGTTGATGATGAATTAAAAATTCATGCCTCCACCTGAGAGTGGTGGGGGCACAGCGTTCCCTGTGGTGAGAGAACTGCATGGCGGGAGTGACACTTGTACCACCACGTACGTATATTGTGCTCCAGCTAACATCTGAGCTGCTATCATTGTCGTTCGCCAATATTAAATTAGGCATATATGTGGTAACAACGCGCAATAAGTCTCAATAATAAACACTTGTTTGTCTTTGGAAAATGACTTAGTTAACACAATAGAGACGAATTTATACTGGTATAGCCACTAGTACATAACAAGGACATTTCAACTTCATCTTCTGTCTAGTGCGATCTAGAAATAGTCTAACTTCTTCCAGTGTGGCAGATATATTTTGATATTTTGATTTTTAACATCATTTTATTAAATTATAGCATACTATTATTTTTTCATTTTTACTTTTTAATGTATACATTCTGGTCTTCTGGGTCATGAGCAACACTACGGTAATGAATTATTAGTAAAGTGCAGTTCCTCCTGCCCATGTTTGGATCATTTTATTCATTCATTCTAAGAATATTTATTTAATTTTCTAAGAATATGCCTGCCTGTTTATTTTTATCTCAGGCAATTATGTATAAATTATTTTGATTACTGGTTGCTTGGCTGATTAATCGTTCTTCTTCCTGCTGGCAAGAGAACCAGGCAAGAGACTTCACCACACATTGGTCAAGCCAAGAAGGTCTGGGGCAAACGAAAAAAAATGTGCAGAGGTTGCTACCAAAATGTAAAGGAAACAATGACTAGCAAAGAAGCAGGTAGAAAAGCATGTAAAGTTATTTCTCAATCTTAAAAATGTTTGCTGGAAAACCGGGATATTGTTTGGAGTATTTTAATTCATGTCATACAATTTTAGCCAAAAAAAAATAAATGTTTATTACTCATTGCTTATTGTGTTTTTTAGGATTATATTGTGCGAGTGTTATAGTAACTATTTTTCTTCATTATTAATTGATGCTAATCTGATTTCTGGAGTAAAATAATAATTTCATATCTTTCTTTAATAAAAAAAAAAACTCTGAAAAGCTCAAGTATTTTTTTCTATTGCTTATTGTTTATTTTTTATTTTTCTATGTTATTTTATATCTGTTATATATTATTTTTATTTTAGGATGATTACATACAGTATTGTTAGCTTTTACAATAATTTTATTGTGATATAAAATTAGTTTTCATTTATACTGCATTTTTCGTTTTGTTCCTGCATTAACAAATATTTCATTGTATTTTTTTTCATAATTGTAACTACAAAAAAAAGTTTTATTAAAATAAAACCCAATAAAATTAAAAAATTGGTACACAAATATTGAAGTAGAATGCTAGCAGTCATAAAAATTGAATTTCATCACTACACACTTAAGAAATTAACTACTCCTCAACAATACAGCACCGGTCCTCCATGTGAGTAAAAATTGAACAGCTTTTATTGTGTCCCAACTCAAGGATTAGGAACGACACAAACATAACATTTTCCAAACATATGCAATTATTTGGATGCACTTTTTAGTGCATCATGATCCAACAGATGGCACCATTAATAATGATTTTATTCTGGGTGCTGGAGACTGGAGCTACACTGATACGATAGTGCTGTTCTTCTCACCAGAGAGAGGAAATGCAGACAAGTGAAGTCAGGAGATCTTGCCACTGCATTTAACATTGTTGCTTCCAGCTCTTGGGGACCAGAATAGCACCTAGCATGTTAAGAAGGAGGGGTACAAGATTGCAGTTTATACATTGTAGTAATATGAAATGGACTAGAAAAGAGAATGTAACTTACCAGGTTGGTCTAGTGGTAAATGCGTCTTCCCAAATCAGCTGATTTGGAAGTCGAGAGATCCAGCGTTCAAGTCCTAGTAAAGGCAGTTAATTTTATACAGATTTGAATACTAGATCATGGATACTGGTGTTCTTTGGTGGTTGGGTTTCAATTAACCACACATCTCAGGAATGGTCGAACTGAGACTGTACAAGACTACACTTCATTTACACTCATACATATCCTCATTCATCCTCTGAAGTAATATCTGAACGGTAATTCCCAGAGGCTAAACAGGAAAAAGGAAAAAATAAGAGAACATGTGTTAGAATAAATATGTAAAAACAAAAGAGAGATTTGATTATGTGTTCTCATACAGTTCTTTTCCATTGATAACTTAGAAATATCACTATGGAAGCAATCTTCACATTTAGCCACAATCGCTGGGATGTTTCCACTTTCATTACATTCATTTACAAACATTAATCATCTGTTTAGAATAGAGAAGTGAATGTTGTTCTTTTTTGGGCATAAATGATTATTGTCGTCTATACTGCAATAATATGCTTTTTAATTTATATTGCTTCCTCATTCTTAGCATTTCTCAGGATTCTTAATTCATAATTGAGTGTTTTTTACTCATATATAGATTTGTTACCTAATGTGGTAGTTAAAAATATAAAATGAGATATGATAAATTTGTTTTTAGGTACTGTTTGTAGAATCAGTCAGCATGGAAAATTGGTCGTTCAGTTTGGAGGAGTTGAGACAACAACTAAACTTCCATTACATTATGTACAACCGATTCCTACTACACCATTTTCTCTTGATAAAATGCCACTAACTGAACCTCTATTGGATACATGGGCTACGCTTCTTTCTTTAACTACTGTCAGCCATTCTTTTAAAACTGTACCAGGTATTGTGAAATTGATTGTCTTTGTATATTTGTATTTCTATTAAAACTGTTTTAAAAAATGTAGTCTTTCTAGGTACCTAAAAAAATAATATAATGCTGTAAAAATAAAACAAAATATATTCAAGTCAACACCATGTTTTTAGGCAATACATCAAAGTCTTTTTAAACCTTGATGATTCTGAATTATCAATTAATGTTGTTTCTCATTCATTAACTGTATATTATAATGTATTTTCTTCACTGCTTCCTCTGGGCTTGTTATTTTCTTTTCTTATGTGAATATTAGTGTTATAAATTATTTACTATCAGAACCCTAATACATTAAAAGTTTTAGAAAATTTAATGTAACAATTGTTACTAACAATGTTAACAATGTTACTAAATCTACAAATCTTTTAAACTTTGAAACCTAGATTATTGTACTTAAGAGTGCTATAGATACCTAGGGATTTTGGAGCTAATCAAAAGAAATTTTATAAACATTAAACAATCTAGATTTTCTTCTGTTCAGAAGAAAATCTATATCTTATTTGAAAATGCATAAAATAAATTTATTTTAATATACATGAATATTTATCTATTATGACAAGTACAAATAAATTTATGGTATAACAAAAAAGTTTCATTAATTTATTTTTATGTTTTACAATCATGTTTTTTAAAATTCTTGTTTAGATGTCATATGATTTTGATAAAATGTATATTATAAAGACATATTGCTTTGAAACCTGTGTTCCAGCATCATAGATGTCAAAATTATTATTATTGAGGTCATCTTATCTTTACACCAATATGAACAAATCTAGTATCCACTGCGTAGTAGAACATTATAAAGATGGTATTGTTAGTGAATCCTTTAAAAATGACAATAAGTTCATTTCTAGCTGTCATTGTTTTATACTTAAGGTTGCATCATACAATTAAAGGTTGATATACAATGGATTAAATAATTTAATTGTCATCTAATAAAATGCCTTTATTATTTTTGTTTGTACTAGTTTTTTTATTTCAGTTTTTTTTTATAGAATTAGTGTTAGATGGTTAGAAACTATATAATTTTTGTAAAATTGACTAGTAAACAGTTCTACAGAGCTGAATATTAAGGATATTCTGATTGTATTTTAATATAGAATTAGATAACATATCTGAAAGGTATGCTCAGGCTTCTGTGATGTGTATATTTTATTCACTTGGATGTGTGCATATTTATTCAGTTGGGCTTTGGTTTCAAAACATTAACTTTCTCTTAATATCTCATGAATATAATCTATTTTTACAATATATTTGAAAGTAATGAAAAAGTAGTGAAACTAGAAAAATGTTGACAGCTCATTTTTTATGTTGTTTTTTGTTGGTAAGTTTTAAAATCAAAACAGATATGATAAACATCTATTCATTCAGAAGAGATTTAGAAATTATGATAGTGGCCAAAATGACAGTGGCATGATGATGTCATGATACAATGTTTTTCATTTTTTTTTTTTTATATTATGATCAGAGGGAGATTGTTTGTTGTAGATTGATTAATTCATTCCACTACCCTCCTTCTTTCCTAATCTCTTAACCCATTTTCCTTGAATGGGTAAGTTCGCTGAGAATTATGTTGGCTGCTTTGTTGGATTCATCTGTGAAACACCACATGCTGACAATTTCTAATGACATTAACATTCTTTATTGGGAATAAGTGATGTGGCAATTCTGCTTATGGGACTGACTGTTCATGAGCTCTATTTCCTGTCTGGAGCTGCACAAAATGTCCCGTGGGTATAATTGTATATTTCTACCATCCTGGATCTGTTTCTCCAAAAATCTCAAGTCGTTACGTTATTCCACTGATTTTCTGTATTATTTTTTGTAACAAACAAAAAAGGAATAAAAGTTGTATTCCGCATAGAAGAATAAAAGTTAGCAATCTAATGAAAGAAAAAATGGGATATCTGATTATTTTCATATAATTAAAACAAATTTTAATTTAGAGTTTGCAACCATAATATGGGATTGTGTGGCTTTGACAGTTTACTTAATTATAATGTATATCTCAGTTTCATTTTCAAATTGAGTACCAATAATGATTTCATTAATTGTATAAACTATTTATCATTTTGTTCAGTTATTAGCTTTATGTTTGATATATAGTGATATTATTATATTGTGTAATAAACCATTTATTTTACTTTGCCATTATTTTACTTTTTTTTTAGGTACAATAAATGTGCCATTATTAAGAAATCAACAACAGTTATTAGCTGGAATAAAAGCTTGTTGTGTATTAATACAGTATCAGAGTAGACTTCGTCGTGTTTTGAGACGTCCAACACTGGCACCACATATGTCTCTTGAAGCACTTAATGATTGTGATGATTTAGAAACTGATACTCATTCATTACTTTTACATCAACTTATTGCTAATGCAGTTCAACCATCGCCTCTTAAATCTGAATATACTAGAGGTGAACTTGAGGTAATTGTTTATTGTGACTAAAAATTTAGTAGATTAGAGTTGACGTTAAGTAATCTTATCATTTTTATTTTAAAACTTGATTTTCCTTTTTCTGCAGTTTTTTTTTAACTAAACTGATGTTGAATTTTAATTATTAATTAACAATTTTATGTCCTGAATGATGTACTTTTTCACTACTCGATTCTTTTAATTCTTTAGGTACTTCTCTATACAATCCTTCCATTTCTCTTTGTTCTTTTCTTTTTTCTTAATTCTTAAAATTACATTTTTTTCATCACTCAATTACCGTATAGTTTTCATCCATTCTCTTGTCATAGCCATGCCACTGTATTTATTTTCTGTGAATCTTTATGTTAAACTTATACACCTATTTCAACATTCTCATTTCTTTCACTTTTCAGGTTTTGTTTCATTTGATTTCTAAACTTGTCGCTGTTCTCGTCATATATTTTCTTATAATTACAGTATTTATTTTTGTTCTTGCATTATTGCAAACATTGTTAAGTGATCTAATAAATACAATCATATTACTGGATTTATATTGTAGGTTGTGAGATTCTCAATAACAGTACATATCTTAAATGATTATTGCAAATAAGAGCAATGCAGACTTCTTTTTACCAGTGCAAGGTGCATATGAGTCCCACTCCACTGATATGGTAAGATGACTTTTAACCCCCCTTCTTATGGTATACTACATTTTAAAACATAAGTTACTTTCCAGATAGACTTCATATTTAAACAAACATTACAGAAATGGTGTCAGTTGTAGTATAAAATGAAAGTTTTATTAATATGAGTGAAACTCATGTTAAACCCCGTAATCGTATTATTCTTCCAATAAATTTGATGTAATACACTGTAAAAAGTCTAATAGATGATTTAAATTTAAAAGTTTGTTACTGAAACTTTGATATTAAAGTACATTTCAATTTTTTAATTACAGGAAGCTGCTATAAGTGTCAGCCAGTATCTTGCTGCACAAATAAAGCAAAAGGCTACTGAGCACCCAGTTCAATCAGTTAGTGATAATACCAACAACCGTAATGCAAAATCAAAACGAAGTTGTAACTTGCCTTCTCCTACTACACCTCTAGTCTCGCTCAGTTAACAGAAATGGGTTTTGCTCGACGTACAGTTGAAGCTGCCATTAAAATTTTAGGTATTTATTTTTAGTGTAACAGTTTGTTGAAATTATATATATAGTATAAGTAATAATGAAATATATTGGAAGTTGTATAATTTTACTTGTAACAAATTATTGATGATTCTTATTCATATTATTTTATAAGTGAATGTTTTCTTTATAAATATGAAGGTATTATTAACTTACTCAATTTCATATTTAGGTGATACATCAGAGACAACACCAACTGCAGAACGTCTTGTCGCTTGGTTATTGGAACATCCAGATGAGTGTCTATCTGATACTGGATCAATATCATCATTTGATGGCCTTTCGGATAAGGATTCTATTTCTGATGATATGAACACTTCTTATACAGAAGAGGTAATATTAGTTGTCAGTGAAATTAGAAGTTAAGTGAAATTGAAAGAAATCTAAAGATCACAATTTGAGATTTCTTTTGTTTATTAAGAAAATGATTGGGCACAAAGATAACTGAAAATGTTTTAAAATAAACTTTTAAAAACATTTTATTATAAAATATGGTTCGATTTGAAATTACAGAAGTTTATATACGTTGTTGCCAAACTCGGCTTCAGTGGCATGTGGCACCTTAGATTATACTGATTCCATCAGCTGCTAAGGTCATTACCATTGTTTTCTGGGGTACACATGGTATAATATTGATCGATTACTTACAGAAGGGAAAACATCACAGGAGAGTGTCATGCCTCATAATTACAGAAATTTAATGTGGTACTGAAGAAAAAGCGGTTTCATTTAGCAAGAAAAAAGTGCTTGTTCACCACAACAATGTGCCAGTTCATTCATCTGTGATTTCACTTACTACATTAGCAAAATTGCATTATGAACTATTCCCTCATCCAACTTATTCTCCAAATTTAGTTTAGCCTCTTGTAATTTTTGTTTCCAAGCCTAAAGAAGTGGCTTGTTAGAAAGATTTTCATCAAATGAGCAAGTTATTGCTGAAATGAATGACTATTTTGGAGAGTTCAACAAATTTTACTTTTTGAAACATATAAGAAAGTTAGAAAATTTCTGCAGTAAGTTTATCGAACTAAAAGCAGATTATTTTCAAAAAAAAAATAAATTGAATTTTTGTAAAAAAAAGTCACTATTTTTCAAACCACCCTTGTATATAATTTACCATTCCTCCTTCAGGTTTTCTTTATTAATAAAAATTTGGTTATAATTAATAAAATGTATTAATTGAAACTCACAAGAATAATGCAAAAATGATAAAGATTAACATGGAGTTTTTTTTTTAACATATTAGTTTTTTTTAAAAATTTATTTAAGTATTTTTTTATTTGTTTTAATTTTTATGTTAGTTAATCATGTATTTTTGTTTTTTTTTAATATTTTTAATTTTTTTCCAGGTGATGATAACATAAAACGTTTTTTACCCTCCCCCCAAAAAAAAACCTGGTGTAAAACTTGCTTTTAAATTGTTGTAAGATGTAACTCTTCTAAGACACTTATTCTGTAGTTTTCAACTTTATTATAATTAATACAATAATGTTTTCATAGTAATTCAAGAATATTTTTTAATTGCCAAAGGTAAATATGTTTGCTGATATTGATAATTCTGTTTCAGACCAGTTCTCCATCTCATTACAATAAGCGGGCAGATTTTCTAACGAATGATGAATATGCTGTTTATGTTCGTGATAATGTTGTACCTGGTATGATGGTTCGTTGTAAAACGTATGAGGAGATATCTGAAGGAGAGATTGGACAAGTGTTAAAAGTTGATCATGAAGGATTACATGATTTGAATCTTCAGGTAATATATTACTGCATATAATGACAATATAATAGATATATGATGTGCTTATTCTTGTTTATTTATGGAGCAATGATCATAGAATAATTCAAGCGAGGATTTTAATGTAATTTAGTAAAATAGGATTAATTTGAAATAATGCCAGGTTTGTACCAAGAGTTAAATTCTTATTAAACATTTTATCTGTACGGTATTCAATTAGCTTATAGAATGAACAAATGTTGTGTTTTTGTGAGTGAGTTTGTTATGATTCTGTTTAGTCACATCCTCTGAATCAGTGCCGAATCACAATGGGGCCATATCTATATACTACACTATAATCATTACTCATGCATTAGTCACTGTTTAATTAGTCATATAGTAGTCTCGTAATCAAATGTTTACATAATTTTATATCTTCTGAGTTCTATGAAAACCCTTGATCCTTTCATATGATCACTCTTTTGTTCTTACGTACATTTTCTTTCTCTAAAAGTTAATAAATGCAATTTTTTATGTTTACGGAAAATGAGTATAGTGTATTCCTAGATTTGGGTCATATGACGAGTTATATCATTATTTTGACTCCATGTCTGATACTGATTCAGCTGATATAGTGCACAAATTATTGATATCCTCTCTGAAAAAAGAGCAATGAGAAAAGGCCTTAAATTGTGCGGAAAACACATAATTTTAAATTCTTATAAAAGTAAATTGCAGAGTAATCCAACGGCATTGATTTCGGATATTGTTCATAAAACTGCTAACATAAATCAAAGTTGTGCTGCTTCAATGTATTATGTCATTCTCAAGTATAAATCTACTAAGAATTACAGTCTCCAAAAAAACAAAACCCTACAGGTCAATTGAAGAAAAAGTTGACAATTTTGATAAAAACATGATTTGTAAGTACCTGAATTTTATTTTCTAAACGTACTGTCTGCAATAGACATTGCAAGTTGTAAATGATGATAATGATCTACCATATTTTTGAAGAACAACTTTTTACAAATTATTAAAAAATAAAAATTTTAAATACGAAAAACAAGGCCAGGAAAGTATTTTACTTGACAGTGATATCATTATATGGCAAATACATTACCCCACTGAAATAAAGAAATGAGGCAAGAAGGCCGTAGATTATATTATATGGATGAAACTTGGGTCAACGAAAGCCATACGAAAAGTTTCGTTTGGAAAGATAAAGCTGTGAATTCGTCAAAAGAAGCTGTATGGCTTATCAACTGGTCAACTGATAATAAAACTCCATCCGGTAGAAGTGGGCATTTCATAATTAGGCATATTGGCAGTGATACTGGGTTTGTCAATGATGGTCTCTGGATTTCTGAATCTAAATCTACCAGGAGACCGTAACAAGATGAACAGTCTTTGAAGAAATGGCTTGCGATTTGTTAGCTCTTCTGGAAGATAATGTAGTCAATTCTCTTAGACAACGCCCCTTAACATTTATGTAAAAAGAAGAAAATTCCAGCCATATCTAGGAAAAAGAATGCCATCAAAATGTGGTACAGTGCAATAGAATTTGAGTTTTATTTTTGAAGAGAATGAACTTAAGGTCAAATTATTGCAAAGATTTTCACCTATTAAAAGTAATTTTAGTGTGTATAAAATTGATAGTTAGCAAGATCTAGTGGTCAAACCATGCTTCAATTAGCGCCCTATCATTATGAACTCAACCCAGTTGAGTTAATTTAGGGATAAATCAAAAGTTACATTGCATTAGAAAATACTACTTTTAAAATATTTGATGTTAAAAATTTATGCTTAAAAGCCATCGATAAAACAGATCAGCATGAATAGAAAAAACTGTATAAAACATATAATGGATACTGTTGAACCAAATTATTGGGAATTGGTTATAATAAAAAAACAGAATTAGGCCTCTCATTGTATTTCTTAATACTAACACCACCACGGATTTCTTGCAATCAGATAACGAAAACTGAATTGAATTTATTATTTATTATTATAGAAATTTAATCTAAAATGTTAGTGAACGTTTGCTGTTAGTGGACAATTGACAATTTCATAACTTAAAAAACTTAAGAACATCAGATGTGCCCAACAAGGTAAAAAATATTTATTGATCATTTAACATCTTAATTTATTTAAATTTAAAATATATGTATAATTTTTATAAAATATAATAGTGTGTGATTACTGACTATTAACGTCACTTAGTTTCATTTATATGAATCAGGATTTACAGGAGATGCTTGTGAATTGGCCGCCTGAACACTCGTATGTGCAGTCTGTTTATTTGAACTCTATAAGCTAACTGAATGTTATAGAAAATGATATAGAGTTTTATTTTTACCGAAAGTTATATTTTTTTTTAAGAGTTAAAAATTTTATCAATTTTTCCCTTAGAGTTGAACAAATAATTCATTATAATTAATTTACAATCTTATATATTTGCTTATTTATTAATGAATGGATACATAACCAAAAGTTGATGTTTTTAATTGGAGCAATTAGACTTGAGTTGTTAGATATGTTAAGTCCTTATTAAAGTGGTAATATCCTCTAAAATGTTTTGTTTGAATCCTGGTTAGACATATCTCTTTTTTCATGTTATAAAAATTTCCATGTTGTATTTCCTTTATTGAGCTATAAGGTTATTGGTAATTTAATCATCTAAAAGAAAAAAATCTCTTGAAAGATTGCCAGCACTCCTTGTAATATTATATATCGTATTATTTATGTCAAAACAACTTATTATTTATTTATCATAACTTGTTTTCTTGTTAGCAATTACTTTTCTTTTTTTATTTGTACTTATAAGTAATATTTGTATGATTATATTTTACATAATTATTAAAAATGATCTATAACACAGTATATTATTTGTATTATAATAAATATATATTGGCCAATATTTTATAGATGATATGGAATTTTTTTATTATTTTTTAATATGAGTAATAAATAAGGAAAAATATTATACAAGCATCATTGAACTTGTGTACATTTATTGAAATTTTCTTAATTTATTTTACTATTAAATTAACAAGAATTCTCTGTTAATTTGTGCTCCGAAAATCGTAAAATTATGGATAATGTTATTGTACAATATCATTTGTATTGTAGAAATTTTTGAGATTAAATAGGTCAAGATAAATAAGAAATAAAATGTTCTCATTACTCAGGTTTTAGCATAAAGGCTGAATTTATTTAAATATTTGATATAATGAAATCGGTTCACTGTTCTTGAGGCTTCAGCTGTTAAAGAAAGTTTCTTGTACCAATATAAATAAATTATACTCTGTATATAATTACTGTTATTTTTGTAAGAAATTGATATGTTTTGATTTACTTAAATGTTATTCATTGATTTTGAACAAAGCTAATTCAAAATGCTGTAGGTTGGAAGTTGTCTAAATAAATTTTTGCCAATATTCTTGATTTTCCAATATTCTACATTTTCAACAGAAATGTAAAAGTTTTCAAGTATTTTATTGATTCATTAAGACTTTATTTAAACTTTATATAAGGAAATTTACACTTTACACAAAGGAAATTTTAGAAAAACTTGTAAAATGTATAGAAAAACATAAAAATTGTTTATATGCTAATACAAACAACATATAAGTCTATATTCAGTTTAATTTAAGATTATTTTCAGATTGTTACATGGAAACGTAATCGATGCATTTGTACTCTTAACCTTTTGATTTCAGTCTTTCAGTTTTTAATGTTTTTAAATTGAAAATTATCTTTCATAGAGACATTTTAATATTCAGTGTGATTAATGTATATTTCAATATACATTAGTTACTGAACATGCTCGAACAAAATTACATATCGTATGGGTTTTTTTAATTTAATTTTTAAAATAACTGTCTTATCTTTTTTCTAAATACTAATTTCCAAATATGTCGCAGGACACCAAGAAATTCAGGAGATTATTGAATATGAAAATGTTACGTAAAATAAAAGTTTTGTTTACTTATACAAGTAATAATAATAAAAAAAAGTGAAAATACATTTTTTCGTGAAATACAATTTTAACAACTCCTTCTAATGGCCAGAGGTAAAACATTCAAATGATAACCAAGTGCTTGAATACCTAATCTATCATTATTTTTCCAATTCTGATTAATATATATATATATATATAATAAAAGATAATACTAAAAAATAATAATTTGTTTACAATTAATTTAAAATGTAATCATCTTTCTTTTTGTAATAAATAAAATTGTATATCATATTTTAATAATTAAGTGTCATGTTTTCAAAATGAATTAATAAATTCATGTTTAATAAATGAATTTTTGGTTTTATTTTAAATTATATTCACCCTGAATTGTGGGTGAGAAGTACAACCGCTGAATACAGTATACTAGATATACATTCATCACATACAACAAAATAGTTACCAGTAGGTTTAAAAATAGAGCTCACTTTTATCACCAAGTTTCAAATCTCCAGTTTTTTAAAATAATAGTTTGTATTAGTTAATTGTATATAATTTTTTTCACAGGTTGAATTGCAAGGTAAAAATAACTTTAATGGACGAGAAAATCGTCTGTATTGGGTACGTTTTATACATGTTGAATTATTGGGATTTTCGGTTAATGTAAATGCTTCACCTACTATTAAAGTTGGCGATAAAGTTAAAGTGAAACCATCCATTGGTAAACCAAAATTTAAATGGGGTTATGCTGATCATAACAGTATTGGTGTTGTTACAAGTAAGTATTTATATAATATCTCATTTATGTAGTATTACATTTTAATTGCTATACTTGTATTTTTTTTGGCTGCCTCGTTAGTTCGACTGGTAGTTTGCTTTCTGCTAATCCAGAGATTCTGTGTTCAGTTGAGCAGCAGTTTGGTTTTATTCATTACCTTTTTATTATTTGTATTAGCATTGAGTATAAAACAGTCAGATACAAAACTTTTAAGTAAAAGCATGTGAGTTCGTTGAGTCTTAATAAGATTGTTAACTACCTCAATCAGAGGCAATAGTTCTGTAGATTGATAGTTTCTTTCTTTTATCATTTATTCCTTCTTGATGAGTCTTTGTTTATTTAAGACATATATGTTCATATAATTACATATAAGGTTTCTTTTGATGAACGTTTTTTGTTTATTATTTATACTCTTTTCGGTTATGTTCTATTTTATTTTTAAATTCAATGGTTTAAGTAGTCTGCAAATTAGTCTGTGCCAAAAAATTCTGGTTGTTTTGTGATATTTTTGTTTAATTTTTTTACTGCCTGTGTTTTTGGTTTCTTTCATTAATTGTTTGTATTATTTTATAGGAACTATTTACACTTTTAGTTAGTTTCTTTATTTGTTTTTTAATTTACATTATTTGCCTCAATTTAGTAATTTCGTTCAGGTCCCCTTGGACCTCCATTTTATTACATCTCTGTCATTTCTCGAAGATTTATTTTTAAATAAATTGTTTCATGTAGTTAGAATCTGTCGTCTCTTAGAAGATAATAACATCCTTTGGCTGTTCATCCTTGAGGTGGTCAAGGATGAGACCCACCACAAGACCATCCTTGATGGTCTTGTGGTGGTGAAGTGAAATTTTGGTTTTGTGTGAAGACAAAAATTTAATATTAGCAACTATTTTATATATATATATATATATTATCATTGACTCCCAATTCATCATTCTCTTTTTGTTTTTTCTTAGTTTAAGTTCACATTAAATTCTTTTAATGTTAATTTTTATGTAACTGTTTTATCATCGTGGGTAAGGGACAATAACATTTAGCAATTTAAATTTAATAATCATAATATCTAATATACCAACACCAACATATATCAGTTTGGTGAAAGATTTTTTTCCACCTTAGTAGAAGTTATGAAGATAACAGAATTTAATTTTAATGGAGCAAATTGTCTGATAATGTAACTTATGAAAGTTGTTGAGATTTTGAAATTAGTATATATTAGACTCCTATTGAGAATGCTAATGTTTTTAGTTCTAAATTTTATCATTATCATCCTGAGTTGTTGAAGGCCTGGAATGGTTCTGTTATTATTTTTCTGGTACAGATATTTTAGATAATAATCCAGAAAAAATGGATTATTTTTTACTATTTACTGAGTATCAGTATCGTCAAATACGGATTGTTTTGCTATTATATTACAGTGCATAATTGTGTTAAAACTGAGAAGGTAGATAATGTGTGAAAATACTAGCTGTAAACTGAAATAAATTTTTTTGATTAATTGAAGAGGAGAAATGATTTGATGTTTTGAATAACATAAATAGCAGTGGACAAATTTACATAGCGAAAGATGAAGTTAGTGACTGAGAGAAACATAATTAATAATATTTCTAAGTTGAAAAAAATTAAAGCTATAGATTACTAACAGGTCAGTGGTTTCAATTAGAAGGAAAGAAAAACTTCTCGCTGTTAAAAAAGATTGATACAATATTTACAAACAAAATAAATTGAGATAAGTAATCAAAGAAACTAAAACTAAGAATTACAAGTCACAAATTAGCTTTGAAAATAGGAATAATAAAACAATAAGAAAGGCAGTAGATAAAATTGTGACTAAAGTAGATTCTAATAGTGAAATAAGCTAATTAGTGATAAAAATATTGATGTATTTAAAAACAAGGGTGTAGCAAGGTACATATGGTAGATGTATCTGATCCTCCAATCATTGAACACATCATGTACTCTTTCCAACTAATTACTACTGAGATTGTTGGATGGTTTGAACCAGATTAATATTTATAACAGTACACAGAGTATGATGGTATTACTATTAAAATTGCTTGAAATAAAAAAATACATTCTTAAGGTCTTAACCCATATATATTTAAGAGAAATTTCTCCAATAGCCTTTAAGGATATGAGACTTGTATACTAAGTATAAAAAGGATGACACATCTCTGGCTAAAAAATACAGACAAAATAAAAAAAAATTAAATATCTACTAAATAGTTAATTGGCAATATAAAATAATAATAATAATAAAAATAAAAAAAACGATATGGATTACTTATCATCAGTACTCAAGATGCTGTGGAAACTCTTAATTTCCAACATATTGATGTCTATGGTCCAAAATAAGAGCTATTCTCTTGTGTTCATCAAAAGTTCTATGATACTTTTTTACTTAAAATACTGTTAACATAGCTGGAGAAGAAGATTGACGTTTTGATAATTCTGCTTCTATGGTTTAGGAGTTATCAGACTGATCGCTGAACATTTATTAAGTCGGGTAATGTAATTAGTAACCCTTGTTGCTTACAGTATACCTTAGAGAATAGTAATGGTGCAGTTAGTAATTTACAGCATATTTATTGAATACTAGATCGTGGATACCGGTGTTCTTTGGTGGTTGGGTTTTCAATTAACCACACATCTCAGGTACGGTCGAACTGAGAATGTACAAGACTACACTTCATTTACACTCATACATATCATCCTCATTCATCCTCTGAAGAATTATCTAAACGGTAGTTACCGGAGGCTAAACAGGAAAAAGAAAGAAAGCATATTTATTCATATTTTATTCTTTTGAATTTAGATTTAAAACATTATAATGTGTATTTTAACGGTGATATGTACTATTTGTTAGGATAGAGGTTTGTGAAAGAGTGAAACTTGATTGAAATTGTTTGCAGCAAATAAAAATTAGATTTGACATAGATCTGTTAATTCTCAATATATATAAACTTGTTTTATTAATTCTACCAATTATGTATTTGACCCGCCGTAAATTGAATAAAAAATCTTTTTCTTTGATTGTAATAATTAATGCAGTAGAAATCAGAGAAAATAGAATTGAATTCACAGATTACTTAGGAGTAACAGTTGATCAGCACTTAAGGTGGGATGTGTATATAAATAAAAGTATTCCATGCTTGAGTGTTTTTTAACTTCAGGGACTATTCTATCAATTCCACTGACAAAAAAGTTTATTTTTCTTTCATCCATACTATTTTGCAATGTAGAATTGTTGCTTAGGAAAGTGGTTATCAAATGTTTTATACAGTTCTTAAGCTACAGAAAATAGGATAATTAAATTAATTTTCAGTAAAAGTTTGTTTTATTTCATAATAAAATTGTATGAAAATCACTGCTGGAATGTGGAAGAACAGTTTGAAGGGTAAGCTACTTTGGTGTGAAACTTTATAAGGAACAAGTGAAAAATTGAAATTTACCTTTCTACTCAGTAATGTTAGAACCTGTTTTCTTTGTATTTGATACAATGAAAGTGATATATCTGTCAGTAATGAAATTTTTATATTGGTATCATTGAAAAACTATTTGGATTATGACTTTTGCAGTAATTCTAATTTGGTATTATCTAACTGTTAATAGTGGTATACTTGAATTACTGTAAATTCAATTATATTAGTGTTTATTTTAATTGTTGCAGGCGTTAGTAGTAATGGTAGAGCAGTAACAGTTGATTTTCCACAACAGTGTAATTGGACTGGGCTGGTGTCTGAGATGGAGATTGTACCATCTTGTCACCTTGAAGTCAATTGTAATGGTTGTCAGATGTTCTCTTTAGTTGGTCCTCGATTTAAATGCAAAGCATGCACTAATTTCAATTATTGTGAAAATTGTTTTTATACGCAGAAAAATCATAGACATGGTTTTAATCGTATTACAGAACCAGGTTAGAAAAATTGCAATTTTGCTTCTTATTAGTTAATTACATCTTTGAGAGTTGTAATTTTTATGTTTTTTATTTCACTATTGGAGAAACATTGACTATAAAAATAATCTAATAAAAGTAAACTACTGTTTTTACATATTACTTTTCATTTGCTTGTAAGCTAGTTTATTATAAATTTCTATGAGATATAAGTATCAAGCTTGAGGTATTCTATTAAACCACCAAAGATTATTTGTCTCATTCCATTAATATTTTGCTCCTTTCATATAATACTTTCTACCAGATGTGTCTAAAATATATGTTTTAAGAGATATGATTCATTAATATTAACTTCAGATTAAACCGTACTTCTACTTTATTGTAAATTTTATCTGCAGAATATTCTTACATCCTTCAGAGAATTAATTCATAGCAGTTCTTGAAAGAACTAAAAATAGTTTTGTATGTAGGTCCTATACATTGTTTAGTAAAAGTAATGAACAAAGTGGTGTGAAATTCTTTGAAGGCTAAGGTGAAAGTCTATATTTTAATATTTATTAACTACATCTTTTAAAAATTAATTATAGTTATGGAGCTTGAAAATCACACAAAAACACTATGTTTTCTGAGGTTACATTTTGGGGTTTAAAAGTTGTAATAAAATACTGATTCAGGGTGAAATGGTAAGCTGCGTTCCTTACAACCTGATAGTTTTAAAAATTTCAGAGAGTAGCATCTTGGAATTGAAAAAGATGAATCAAGATAAAATGTTGATAGCCAAGTACTCTTTTAATGCATCAGCTGACAATGATTACTGAATTTTAAAAAAAAATCTGATGTGGACCATGATGAAAGTAACAAAGTGTAGCATTGCGCACAGTATTCAGCGCGCATGCGTATACGCTCGTCCCAAAATCTCATTTTCTACCGGGTTATTTGAACATATAAGTAAGGGATTTTAGGACAAAAATTTTTAGTTGTACAAAAATTTTAAATACATGATAATGTATTCTATTAATGAGCTAACAATCGAATATTTATTAAATATAATAACAATTTTTTTTTAATAATCCTTAATAAAAATAAATATTTTATACAAGTCTATTGATTCTTAAAGAGTATTGAAATTGATTGTTAATTAAGATAAAATTCAAAATAATGAATGAAAACCTAAACAAACAAACAGGGGACAAATCTTATGAAGTGCAACTTCAAAATTTTATATCTGATATTATTTATTTTGGTCAATCTTCGGAATTGATAATTTTTTAGTTTAATTAAAAATATTATCACAAAACAATTTTTGAAAGAAATTGCTTTTAATAATCTAATTTACACGGGAAAATGAGATATTACTTATTTTTTTACGGATACCAAAATGAATATTACTTTTAATACTGAAATAAAAATAAAATAAAAAGTTGTTGTTTAGTGAAAAATAATTTTATATTCAATAAACATATTTTTCTAACGAGTCAAATGAAATGCAAGGGATTTTCTAGGTAAACCATTTTAAACCGCGTGCAATAAAGAGAACAATTGTTCTGCATTCAGGTTTGATATCTTAATCCGTTTCGTTTTACAACTCTGACTCATTTTTTTACCTGGACAAAGCAGAAAAGAATTTCTCTCTGAAGACACAATTCTGTTTTAGCTTTTACACGGATAGTTTGTCTCTGAATTTTCTCGATTTTATAACTACTTGCTTTTAAACAGTGTTTTTTTTATACAAATTTTTTTCTGATACAAATGTAAATATGCCATCGTGTTATTTCCCCAATTGTTTGAGCAGAACTGATTCGCCAACGAAAAAGAAAGTGAAATATTTTCCGTTCCCGGAGAATGAAGCATTACAAAGTGTGTGGCTACAAAAATGCGGAAAATCACGTGATAATATAAAAATTGAACATGATAGGTTCAAAAGTGTGTTTTTATCTGAATTTAAATTTTGATGAAATAAATATGATTAAATTTCGAATTCAAATGCCTGTATGGGAAAAATGAAAAGAATATATTACTGGCTAATCGATCAATGGAATGAAATTTTCTCTGAACTTATTGACTTCATCTTCAATTATTATTAAATTTTAAGTTCTAAAATTAATTAATCTAAAAAATTATATGATTTATACAAATTAAATGTTTGCATAGATGAATTGTCCCCTCCCCCCTTGATAATTCTGCCTTTAATCACATTGATGTCTTGCTTCTGTTTGTGCGCCAACCGCATAAACGAATTTAAACATCATGGCGGGAAAACGATTTTGGGATGAGCCACTGCCACCTTGTTACTTTCATCATGATGTGGACAACATATGACTTCCTTGTACGCCTATTGAATTACTACATTTACACAATTTTTTTTTAAATGAAATGTACATATAATCTTATTTCATTAAAAAATTCTGATATTTTTCTTTTTTTTGTTGTTGAATTATTAATAATCATAATTTTTTTTTACAATGAGAGGTTAATAATTATTAATAACAATATATTTAAATTAAAAAAAAGGAGATGAAGTTGATTCGAACTGATGTGTCTTTCCCTAAGATCCAAATATTTCATTAATTAAAACTTTATTTGGCTATAACTCTGGAACCAATGAAAATAAGTACCACTTATGATATATTGTTGAAAAGCTGTCAGTGAGGGCTTATTACTGGAGTTAAGAAAAAGTCCAAAATACAGGTTTTTTTGGATTATCTTAATTTTTTTGGAAGGTACAAAATTAGATGTTACAACAGTCCTAAATCCAAAATTTTGACATCCTATGGCTAATTGTTTTTGAGTTATGTGAGATACATACACATGTACATACATACATGCAGACATCACGCCGAAACTAAATATGTATTCAGGGATAGTCAAAATGGATATTTCTGTTGAAATCTGGAAACTGAAATTTTTCACAATCACAATACTTCCTTTACTTCTTTCTTACAAGGAAGTAAAAAAGGCTGAGTGCATTTTACTGCAGCCTTTTGGAATTTTTTAGCAATTAATAACCACAGCAGTTGATGAAATTTAAAAAAAACTTACTAAATAATATCTACTAATCTTCATGGTGGAGTGATAGTGTCTGTGTCTTTTATCCAGGGATCCCAGCCAGGCATGGAAGTTTTCATGTGCTACATTATTACATTTCTGTATTACCACATATACAAGTTTCTCTGAAGTTCTAATGGTAAAAAAATTCATCAAGCCAAAAAAAATATAGACATTAATATAGTAATGATATGAATGTTTCAATCAAATGACAATACAAGGTGAACAAGGAAAAATAGTGTGAAAGCTACTTAATATCTCTCTGAATTACAGTAATGAATCACAAATAAAATGAAAGTGTAACTCTTACAGTTTTCCCCTAAAGTGTTCAATGTGAGCACTTTTGTCATGCGCACACATCCAACTGACAGGAGAGTTCATCCCATAATTTAACCAGTATGCCAGCAGTAATGGAAGCAATAGCTGCTTCAAAATCCTATGCCTTAAATACATTAGATCCATAAGTAACAAAGTGACATACCTTTATAAAACTCCCAAAAGAAAAGATCATGTGGAGTGGGATTGGGTAACCTTGAAGGTCATCACAAACAAGCTCTGTTATCAGGTCCAGCATGGACCTGATAACAGAGTTGTTGAATCAGTCAGCATGACTGATTCAACAGTTAAGGAAAACACCATTCAACCAATCTCGTGCAAAGTTATGCTGGTGAGGAGGTGCATCATCTTGTTTTGAAATAAAATTCTCTGGTTTATCTTGCAGTGTAGGAAAGTTTAGAATTGTTTGCTGCATATCAGAATAAGCAACCCCTGTTATGCCTGCTTTAGTGATAAAGAACGGTCCATAAACATGCCATCGGGATATCACATAGAAAACATTTAATTTTGGGGAGTCCCTTTTGCATCATAAGAGTTCATGGGGATTTTCTAACCCCCCCCCCCCCACAAGAAGTGGACATTATGTGTGTTAACTTTTGTACTAAAATAGAATGTTGACTCTTCACTAAACAATATAATTAATAAAGTTGTCATCTTCATGCTGGAACATTTCAATTGCAAAGTGGGCACACACAGTGTAATCAGTAGATTTTAAAAACTGTAACAGCTGTCATCAGTATGGATACATAAGTAAGTGTTTCATTCAAATATTCCACCCTGTCATTACTGGTATTGCTAGTTTATGGCAGGCTTCGTAACAGATTTTTCAGGACTATGCAGGAAAGTCTCTCTGACTTGTTCAACATTTTCTTGAAATACATTTGGTCATCCCATACTTTACCGTTTTTACAAACATCTTTTAGTTTCAAACTGATTATGCCGTAAAAAATGTTATACTCCTTGCAGGATCACATTAGAACTTCTACAGAACTCACGTTGTGAACTATAACTGCAGATTCACATTTAACAAACTGCAAAACACAGAAGGCTTTCTGTCAGAAGTCACTATTTATGCTAGTAGCACTGTTAAGTGGAAAGATAGTGAATCAATCTAGAGCCATGGGTACAACGAAAACAGTCCTTTTTGCTCTTTGATTCTAATCTTAAATCAACTTTGTACACTTTAATCAAGATATATTATAATAGATTTATATGCTGGTATTCTTTTTGTACATTTTGTATAAAGAAAGAGTTATACTAAATGGTTTTTGAAATAAATTAGAAATCAATACAGACTTTTTCTAAAAAAATTAACTTAATATTGAAAACTAGATGGGCTTTTTTGTAATTAAACAGTCATCAGTAGATACTGAGAAAATAATGTATAAAAAAATAAATAAATATTCACTGCTACAGTTTGTTTCTTATAAATTCTATTAAGAGTCACTTGTTGGTAGTCTTTCATAGTTAATTACTATGTTTATTTAATTAACATTTATGCTATTTCATTATTACTTATTAATGATGACTGTTGATAAATCATGTAATTTTATATAGATTATTTTTTAACATTTCTGAGTGTTTTCATGTTTTCCAGTTCAAAATAATGATTGCTCAAACTCAGATGTTTACTTTCTGTTAGCCGCTATGCTTATCAGCATGAATTTTACATTTATAATGTATGAATGATTATCTGCTCAGTATTGGGATCTTTTTCATAACATTTGTTAAGCAAGAGAGAAAACATACTTATTAAAATATTATATCTAAAGTACATAATCTGGATCATTTTGTTTTTAAAATGTTAAATACAATTTTAAGTAGATGGTTAATTAAAGTTACATTCGATATAAAATTATTTAAAAAAAAAAAACATTTTTGTTCAAAAAGCATTCTTCTTCTTCTTCTTCTTACAGGTAGTGCTGCAGTGTTTGCTGGGCGGCCTGGTAGATATAATAGACATGAATTAGTTGTTTCTGAACCTGATATTGATGATTGGTTCCGGTGTGTTAAAACTCTTAGTACCTCATCACGTGGAAATTGGGCTCTATTCTTAATGGATCCGTATTCAGAAAATTATTGGCAGAGTTGTGGTCAGCAAGGAAAGGTATTTATGATTTTTATTTACTAGATGTTTATTCTCATCTAACATTTGTTCAGTTACTTATTACACTTATTTTTTGTTTATTTTTTCAGCACTGGGTAAGACTTGAAATGCTACCAGAAATTTTAATTCAGTCACTGAAGATGCGTGTTGATTCGGTTGACAGTAGTTATATGCCATCACTTGTTGTTGTTAAAGGTGGCTCATCATTTACATCTATGCATGCATTAGCCACTGTACATATTCATGCTGCTGATACTATTGTTACTCTTTTATCAGATGTTCGAGAGGTAAATATACAGTTGTTTTATTTTTAATGACTATTCTCTAAATTGTACTTATGTATGTTTTAATTTAAATTATGTAATTTTTAAAGTTATCAGGTACTATGAAGTGTGTTTAGAAAATAACCAATTTTATTTATAGGGTAAAGATAAAGGTTTTTGAAAATTTTAGTGACATGAGATTAATACAATTGTGTGAAACAAAATGAAACTTGTCATACAGTATTTCTCAATAATTTGCATAGATAGTAAATAAATGTGAAATCTTGAATATTTATTTATTTATTCAAGATTTTGACTGTTGAGTCATGACATGGTTGACAAAGTATCTCAATGTTAATGTTAATTATATTTTTAATAGCTGATGAATCTAAAAGATTTGAAAAGGCCTTATTAGATTGAAGGTAAGATCAATCTTGGTTTATATGTGTGTCTGTGGTTTATAAATACTAATTATAATTCAACACACAGGACATGTTTAAAAAAAAATATATATATATATATATATATATATATACATATATATAAAAACTGAAAAATTGTAGATGTAACAAATTGTGACAAAGTTTGTGCTTTGATGTCATAAGAACAAAAAGAACATTGTGTTACAGTGTTGGGACTATTAAGTTATGCTAGTGATAACATAAAATTTCTAAAGAAGATTATAAAAGGTGATAAAATATAGATTTATGGCTATGTCAAAACTAAAGTTCATTTTTGCCAAACAAAAAAAGCATAGCAAATGTGATTAAATGTCAAGATCATGTTGGGAATTTTTTTTATAGTAAAACTTTTACGAGTGTGTCATTCACTACAATTTTTTCTTTAAATACAAACTACTGATCGTTATTATGTTGAGTTTTAAAAAGACTGGAAAAGTGTTGGGAGGAAGAGACTTGAACTTGGACAGAAGAAAACTTTTTGTTTAACCAAGTCATTGCACCCACATAATCAGCATTGTTGATCGATCCATAAACTGTACAAAAGTGGGATGACTATTCTTTTCTGTTCTCTATTATCTTCTGACCTGGCCCCTTAGAACTCCTTTTTTTTAACTAAGCTCAAATCATCATCTAGAGATTTGACATCAAATGGCACTGAAACATTTGGTAATTGACAATTTGCACTGAAGGTAATCCAAACAGTTTTTATGACAGGTTCCTATAGTGAAAATGCTATTTGGAAAAATTATCTATTAAAGAGGAGACTACCTCCAGGATATTACATAAAAAGCAAACAGTTAGATAAGAAAAGTTCAGTTACTTTTTGAAGTGACCTCATACATTTTGTTTAATTATATCTGTTTCTTTTAACAAATTAAAAAGGTTTGTTAACAAAAACAGACCCAAAAACATTACCTACTTGCCAATATTTTTTTTTAAATGAAAATTACAGTACTAGAGAGTAAATACTAGTGTTGAAAAGACAGTTTCTTCCATCATGAAATACTCAGTGCTTCATATTTTTAATTTAGTATAGGTATTGAATTTATTCTCCCCCTCTTAATACCCTAATATATATCATCATCATTTTTCAGATTATGTTATAAAGAAATACAAAAAAGTTATTCTCAAGCACTGCATTTCTTCAGATTATGTCATATTGATGATGTCTTGATATATTAAAGCTTGGATTAACTACTTTTTTATTACCTCACTAATCATAAACATGTTTAGTCTTATAAAATCATAATTTATCGCTTTTATTTTTGTTAGATTCATAGAAATTGTTATACTTATCAACAAATTTTAATATTTGTTTGCTTGGTTATAACTCAACTCCTCTATTGAATGGAGGCGATGTATATAATCCATTATTTCCCACTGGAAGGGGTACATTAAATTTGTTCTTTTCTTTCTACTCCCCACGTTCATTATGACTGAGTTATCTAAAGCATCTTAATACAAATAACCCTAATTAGAGTTACCTTTCCTAAGAGTAATGATATCTTTAATGGCCAGCTCCTGTATTGGTTAGAGAAATGTAGTGACTTATAGGATTAAAAATACCAGCATTTTGATTGGCATGCTGATATTTAACAAGAAATTTAGGTCAGTGAAGAAGACAGTAAAAGATGATTTCACTTTTCACACTTTCCATAGTAACGCTGGCATTGAACTTATTCTTGGGAATGACTACACCATTTTGGGAAATAATTGGTATCTCAGATTGCTTGCAGCAATTAGTTGTTAAAGCATCTAATGTAATTATGGTATACATAGTTACAACTGCTAACGCTAAGTTACAATTAATGTTAATTTTTTTTGAGTAATTTAATTTTCAATTTACTATTTATTTAACTAACTTAGATTTCTTATTCTTCATTTACCAATTTGTTATTTAATTTTGTTATTTACCATTTAGATATTCTACCCTGGAAATCAAACATTCTATAAAAATATTAGATTACCTATAATTCCTTTTGTATTTAAATTCTATTAAATAAATCACCTAGTACAGAATATTGAGATAAGACATATCTTTATAAAGATATGTTTAGTGTATGAAAAATGTAAAACCTATCTTAGTTCAAAGTTGAATTTTTTTTTGGAGTAAAGATAAAGATGCGCTTTTCCATGCAGATTGCTGCTTCAAAAGCTCAGAGGAAGAGCATCATCATGGACTAAAACTTCATATTATAAGATAAATGACAAGAAGAACCTGCCTGAAATTCTAAAAATAATTGTAAATAAATAGACTGAAATCTGAAGGATTGTAAAGTAATATTTTATGATTAGTTTAAATTGAAATATTATTTCTTAATTCTGGCTATTGTTTTAATACAGTTTATAAATCCTGAACCAAAAAGTGAGTTTTATTTTATACATATATGAATGGTTGCTGAAATGTAATGCACAGTTCCTCATAACTCACAAATGCAAAGAGATCGTCAGATGAAACAAATACAAAATAAAAGTAAATTTTATTTTCTGCACAAACTTAAATTTTTTTCCACATTTTCATCATACACATTTCTTCCAATGGTAAACCAATTTTCTCATTCCATCAACGAAGAATGTTGGTGGTCTTTCCTTAATGGTACAACCTCACTGCATCTTTCCGTTCATCATTCTTAATATCCCCTTAGAATCTAGGGTGTCAAATCTGGTGAATGTGGAGGATTTGGAATATTTCAACTTCACAAGAGTCTCGGCAGTTGCAGTGTGGCTGAGCGGTTAGCATGTTGCAGAAGTATTAAGTCCATGGATTTAGTGTTAGTAAATAAAGTGTTATAAATAATAACGTTATAAATAAATGTTATAAATAAAGTGTAAATAATAGTGTTAGTAGATAAAGTTTTACTTAGAATGGTAAAGTTAATAATCAATTTTTCTTTTTTCTGTAGTATTATCCTTGCATTGAGATAGCAATTAAACAGTGTCGCAATGGAGGAATTGATTGTAAAGTTCATGAACTTTATATTACTGGAAGAAGGAAAAATGCGATAAGTGATTTACCTGCATCTGTACCATTCCTTGCATCAGATTGTACTGATATTCAGGTAATTATTCTGTACATTGTTAACAAAAAAATTTTTTTTTAAAAATTGCTTATATTGATAATTAAAAAGTAAGTAATTTATCACTAAATATTAAAATTTTGATATGTTGTTTACTCTAATAAAATAAACTTAATTTATTTTCTGTACACCATATACAAGTACATACATATCTAGATCACATTCCAGGTCTGGTATTCACCATTCCATCTTGTATTACCCTCCCATCATTTCTGTTCTTCCATCTGCTGTAGTTATGTCCTCTTATGTCTACACTATTTAATTCCCACTGTCCACTTTGCTCTCTAGACCTTTCATTTATCTCTAGTTCTTCCATTACCTTTGATAATCTCTCTCCATTCATTCTCTTGATATGTCCTAAACCGATGTGTGAGATGTGATTGGAAAGTTTTAATACAGGTGGTGCCACTGTTCTGTAGGAGGGGATAGATTTGCCTGCAGGTGTGGAAGGCGAAGCTTGTTTTGTACTTTGCATCCTTTAAAAAATCACTACCATATCTTTGTTCACTACATAGTGGCATCCTGGTGAGTGAAGACATGTTTTCAGTTCTCGATGGATTATTGATTTCACAAAATATGTGATAAAATGGAACAACAAGTTTTTGAAATTTGGTTTGAAAACCTAGAAATCAGCTTTAGAGACTTAAGAACACTTAAAAACAGTTTTTAGGGATAAATGTCTGAGTCAGTCAAATGATTTATCTGGTTCAAAGTTGGCCACGAATCAGTCGAAGATGACCCTGTTCAGCTGGCCTTCCACTTCAAAAACCACCGAAAACATTGTGAAAGTTTGTGATTTAGTGTGCTCTGAATGCAGGCTTTCAATTACGGAAATGGCAGCTAAACTGAATTTAAGTTCTATGCAGTTATTCAATTTTAACTGAAGATGTGAACATGCATTGTGTTTCCACAAAATTCATTCTGAAATTGTTATCAAACCAGCAGTACCAACACTGGCTGTTCGAAGAACTGATTAATCAGTTAGAAACTGACCCAGATTTGTTAAATAGGGTAATTGCAGGCGAAAAATCTTGGGTTTATAAACCAGAAAGAAACCTCAATCATTGCAGTGAAAGGATTCAAGTTCCCCACGACCAAAAAAAGCAACAAATTCGGTCAAATGTGAAAGCAACGTTGGTAGTTTACTTTGATTCTGTTGGTATCATATATCACAAATTTGCCCTTAGGGGGCTGACATTAAACAAGGAATACTCTAAAAGTGTCCTTCAGCATTTGCATGAAAGTGTGTGGGGAAAAAAGGCCTGCACTCTGGCAAGACAAGAATTGGGTCCTCTACCATGACAATGCATTGACTGATTGTGCATTCTTGCTCGTGGAATTTTTGGTCAAATTCCAAATTACTATGCTTCTACAACCCTAGTATATTCCTGATTTAGCCCCTGTCAACTTCTACATGTTTTTAAATTGAAATTTTCACTGAAATGGAACCAGTTTGACTCAATTGAAGACATCCAGGCAAATATGGACTGGTTATTAACACCCTTAAGAAAGAAAATCTCTAGGAATGCTTCCAAAAGTGGAAACACCATTGGAATTGATGTGATCAGTCGGAAGGGAACTACTTTCAGAAAAATTTATTATAATAGCTTTAAGTACTGCTATTTTTAAATATTAAGACAGCCCAGCAGTCTTAAAACTTTGCAATCACTCCTTAATATTTCATTCTCTCCCTTAATAGTGTATTTCTTTAGACAATCTAATATCTGCATTCCTTTTTCTTTTCTACTTTTTTTATTATAACAAATTTCATTTTTCCTTCCAATATTCTTTCCAGTTTCTTTCTCTCTCCATGATTTGAATCCATGTATTATTATAGAAGGATTCCCTTTAATGAATGTATAAGGTGCATCATATAAGTGAAATGAAAAAAAGTAAATTATGTTTTTTTTAACAATATTGATTTTGTTTTGGATTAAAGGGTGTTTTGATTTTCTTTCTTTCTGTCTGTAGGGTAACTGCATCTGTTGTTAAGGAAATTTAGTAATCTAGGAGAACAATTTAATTGATTTTGCTTTGATTATTTATGATTTATCTTCATATTCTTTTAATAATTTTTCAGTTGCTTTTGAAATATTTTATCATGGATCTTATTATGAAATCATCAGTTTGTAAGGACTACAGAATAGTACCATTTACACCACCTAAGAGATTCTAAAATACCTTAGGGGATATCAATATCCAACTAATCAAGATATTAAAATAATATCTCCTTTTTATCTATTAAAAAAAAAGGTTTTTACATACAGGTAACATTCATATACTGAAATTCCCTTAAAATTTTCAATGTATGGAAATTTTCTTGGAATAAAGAATTTCCTCCTATGATAATAATATTTAGGAAAATACACTTGATTACTAGAGAAGAATTCATTTGCTTCACATTTTTGTATAATAAAGCAGCTGTACAGACAATTGCATGCTTGCATTATTTTCCACAATTATGTGAAGTTGATGTATTCTTTCCTATGATGATCCTGCCCATTTTGATAGAAATGCTTCTTCCTTCAAAAGTAATCCAACATATCACACACAAAGATAAAGGAATTTTAATTAAAAAAATAAAATTTTAGTACTTAATGAATGATTGTGTGATTTTTTTGTACTATATTTATGTTACCTAATATTTAATATAAATATTTATATTAGGTAGTTAAAATTTTATTATCTATAAATGCCAAATAATAGCTGATAAGAAACTCTGGGCAAGACAATCAGATTCAGTTCCTGTATGAGTTAACCATTTCCTTTTCATACCTTCACTTTATCTGTCATCTCTTCTTCCTTGGATAGATACTATGAAAACTGTCAGTCACTGTTTTGGCACCATATTGAACCTTGTTGCTGTCAGGACACCATTTCTTTTCTATTGAAACTTAGTGTGAGATGGCAATACCTCCTTTGGACTGTCTGGGAACTCTCTTTGCTGCTGTTTTAGGAGAGCATTCTACAACTTAAGACTGTGTAATCTAGTTGTTAGATATGTGGTGTTTAATCATGATTACAAAGAGAGTAATTGGAGTTTTCCTGGATTCTCGGTAAACTCTCTAACAAACCTCTTTAGGGAGATTAAAAAAGCCAGTTAAAAAAGTTAATGCAATTCTAGCTAGAGAGGGCTTTGCCTTAGACTGCTATTTAGAAGGAAAATTGTTAATTTCATGGATTCACTTAGTCATACTTTCAACTGATTTTATTATGTATTATTTCTTAAAGAATCTTATTGCTTGCTGACTTTCTTACAAAGAATGTTATTCAATATGGATAGATCCACATAAGCAGTAGACTTTTTTTAATAACCACAAATTTTCTATGGGATTAAGATCCCTGGCTTTGTGGTTGCCAATCTAAAATACTGAATTCCTAATCATTGAGCCAATTTATGACTGATTTTTCTGTTTGCTTTAGGTCCTAATGGCATATTATTAACTGTGTGTAATAATTTAAATTTTTAAATATCTAAACGTACAATTTGATTCATAATCCCACACCCAATTAGTATGTTTTATTTATGTAGCGGGAAGTTTATGAATTAATCAACAAGCATGTTATAAAAAAAAAATTAGTTATTTTATGAAATAATATTAGTATAAAAATTAACATGTATGTTTTTTTAATTGTGTTTTTCTTGCTTTATTTAGGAGTCACAAAGCTATGTAACTCGATCTGATGGAACAACTAGTAGTACAAATTCTTCTAGAAGTTCGGTGGTACTTGTTTGGGGATTGAATGATAAAGATCAACTTGGTGGACTGAAGGGTTCAAAAGTTAAATATCCAGTGTACTCTGAAGTAGTTTCTTCCCTTAAACCAGTGTATATTGCTGGTGGATCTAAATCACTGTTTATTGTTTCACATGATGGCAAGGTAAACTTATTTTTATTATAATATAATTTTTGTTACATTTATATATAGAGTAATTTTTATTGAATGCCTGTGTGTTTGTTTTTAGTTGTTTGCTTGTGGTGATAGCACAAATGGTCGCCTTGGACTTGGACATAGTAATAACGTTTCTGTGCCACGACAGTTGACATCATTGAGCCAGTATGTTGTCAAAAAAGTTGCTGTTCATTCTGGTGGTAAACATCCAATGGCTCTTACTCTAGATGGGAAAGTATGTAACTTCATTTATATTTATTAATAACCTTTCAGTGTATTAGTGCTTCACAAGTTACTGTACCTGATCCATATAACTTATTTTACATAAAATTGGTCATTTATACTTATCCTCTTTAAAATTAGTTTTCTTTTTTAACTCCAATTAATATAACTTAATGGAAAATTAAAAACATTGTAACAAAATTATATTTTGTGTTTTTGTGTGTGAAGGATTGAAATCATATGTACTATTGTATCATCAAAATGACCAGCAGCTGAAAACTATCCAGTTTTCAGTTCCATAAGCTTGTTTAAGTTTAGAATATCACAAACTAATCCCACATCATTATTATGTATAGATCAGAATCATTATTATTTTCGGATAAAAGCTGAACGTAGACTAAATGTTCTATTTGTATAAGTGCTGAGTTACATGAAATAAATATCACCAAATGATCTAACAACTGTTCTATATGGTAATTGCTAAGCTTAAACAATCAAATAAATATATCTAAAAAGAAAATTGTCAAGTAAAGCTATAATATATAAATAAATATATTCTTACTGCAAATATAATTTGAATCCCAAGCAATATCATATCTTAACAATACACATAGTTAATCAGAAATGAATAAATTTTATAAAATATATGAAAAAACAGTATATGGTCAAAAACACTATAAAGCCAAATATAATTAAGAAAATAAGTCAGACATAAAAGAATACTTTTAACAATTTTGTAAAATTGATCAATAAGTACAATAAAATGCTATTTTCAGAGTACATACTCCTAGAAAACTGGATATTTTTTTTAAAAAATCAGTTGCATTGAATTTTACAAAATTGAAAATATTTAATAATTTATAAATATATTTGAAATATTCTATATTACTTTTAATTAGACAAATTGCAGTATATGATGGCAAGTCATAAAATGTAAAAAGGTACATAAAAACATAATGGGAGTAAGCTGGGAATGTACACAATTCACTGTGATGTACATTAAAGGTTAAGTTTGTGGAATAATTAATTGTTTTTTTATGTAAAAAGAAAATAAGATGTTGAAATTAGTATTTAGATTTGCTGAACACTCAATGAAATGATGTGCGTTCCGATTGTTGCCACTCATTTATGAACTGTTCCATATTATTACTATTATTATTGACTTTAATTTTTATTATGGTAATTTCAGGTATTTTCATGGGGTGAAGGAGATGAAGGAAAATTAGGGCATGGAAATAGACAAACTTTAGAAAAGCCACGTTTGATAGAAGCATTAAAATCAAAAAGAATACGAGAAATTGCTTGTGGAAGTAGCCATAGTACTGCTATCACATCTAGTGGAGAATTATATACATGGGGCCTTGGTGAATACGGTAGACTTGGTCATGGTGATATGCTTACTCAACTTAAACCAAAACTGGTGTGTAGATATTTTTCACTTAAATAACTCTTGTACTAAAACAGAATATTAAAATTTGCCAACATACTTAAACAGATATTTCTTTTATTATATGAAAATTAAGTGACGAAAGGTTTTGTTTAAAAAATAACTAACTTATTTTGTACTCATTTTAATCACTTCATTTTTCCTTATGTATTTCATTGGTACAATGAGGTCATTATTCTCGGAGTATGATAATGACTAAAATTGTGAGATAGATTGTACTGCTTACTCTTTGGATCTTTTTTTTTTAGTAATAGATTCATCATATAGTTTAAACTTATGCAGGTAAAGTATACACTGTTTGTATGTTATGAAAAATTCTTAATATTTTAAATTGTGTATCTTTCTTGTTTTGGTACAAGGTTTCTCAAAAAAATATTCAGCAAACACAAAACACAACCTTGACTTATAATTTAATAACTGAATAGTTAGTTCCAGTTTTAGTATGAGCTTTGTTCAACTTTAAAACATTCTGTTTAATAATTAAATATTACTGAATGTTTAGTGAATTTTACACTTATGATTTAGTTAGTTTTTATCACCTGATATATGTGACATGTAATATTTGGTGAATGACATAATTATTAAATTTAAAGATTAATACAGCTGAAATTATAGAATGATTATTAGTGGTGCTAATAAGGTAATAATTTGTAAAATATAATTAATGAATGTGACCATGTATTATGTTGTGCATTGCCGGACTTTTGTAGTAGTTTGTTTACATTTAATATAATTAGAAAGAGTTCTTGTTTTTTAGAGATGTACACAAACATCCTAACAAAAACAATATGAAGCTACCTAATAACAGATATAGTTCTGCAACACAAAAAACAACTGTAGTCTAGCATTTCAACAAATTTTGACTCATGAATAAGTAAATAATAAACAAGAAACCACTTGTAGTGGAAATCTAAGTGATAACTTTCTTCATTTTCATGATTTCAACTATAAGTATTCTTTGCACATCCAGCAACAGTAATTAAGGTGTTGCTTTGATATTTTATTATTATTATTATTATAAAGTCCATTTGGGCATAAAAATGTATTAAAGCAAACTATCTGCCTTAGAGATAATGAAAAAATGGAATCATGAAAAAATATCTAGTTTGATGGCATTAACTGTAATTGGTTTTTTACTATTATTGTCTGTAGATCATTAGAAGTTAAATCAACTTATCTGAAGTTTTGTTAAATTTGAAACTATGTTATTTATTTTCATATATTGCCTTATGAGAGGCTGTTGTGCAAATTACTCTTTGGAAAGTGGTCTTGATCAGTTTCAGCCTGATCGCGCAAGAGACAGTATGATTAGTTAATGATGCAAATCATTTACATGGCAAATAGGTGTTTAAATTAAATATCTTTACTGTACTTAGACTTTTTATTGTTTATCTTTATTACAGGTGAAAGCTTTGCTTGGCCATCATATAATTAACGTAGCATGTGGAAGTTGAGATGCCCAAACATTAGCCCTATCTAATGAAGGAATGGTGTTTTCTTGGGGTGATGGTGACTTTCGTAAATTAGGAAGAGGTGGAAGTGAGGGTTGTGATTTACCTCAGAATGTTGAACGTTTAAATGGTTTTGGTGTTTGTCACATTGAATGCGGTGCTCAGTTCTCACTTGCTCTAACGAATAGTGGTCAGGTCAGTATTAGTCAGTTTAGGTTAGTATTAAGAGAATAGGGTACAATTGAAGAGAATAGGATAAATGGTGATGCATTCTATCCACAATATAAAAATATCAGATTTGTAGTTCTCCAAAACAACCAGGAAAGAGGTTCCCTTCAAAAGGTCTCACCTTTCCTGATAAATATAGTTTTTACAGGTTCAAGTAGTTCACCGAAAAACATCAGGAAATTAAGAGATTGATTGATACTGCTCAAGACTTAATGAAGCATCTTAATGATGTGATGATGTTTGACAATGTGAAGTTGTGGCTATTTTCCTAATGGAAGATTCAATATCCATACAGATTTCACTGTCAAGACAGATTCCTACAATAGTAGTGAAGATATTGGTACCATTTAAAATGAATATCTGCAGCTTGCAGCTTGTACCTTCCCCCAAATTCTGATGTCAGTGAGGATGAAATGTCCAGTCTGTTATCACAGATTTTAATGCCCATTATTGGGATTGGATACAAATATTTTTTTGGCTAATATGACAGAAACGGTAGCATGATTCAACAACTAGCCATTTTACAAACCAGTACAAATGCAAATGAAAATACCCCTTAAGTACTTAAGATAGTAAATGTGCAAAGAATTACGCCTCTGATAGTGCAGATGAATTTACCCCTCATAACATCTGCCCAAAGACGAGGCAACCTGTATTTTAAATAGCATGAATCCTGATGCTGTAGTTTATACAGATGGCTGTAAACATGATAATTCTGTTTGTTGTACTTTTGAGGTTGGCAACAGAACATACATGTTTGACCTTCCCAGCATCGCTATTGTTTTCATCGTGGAGCTATATGGAGGCCTTAAATATAATTAGTCCATCATATCGACACATATTTGTCTATTCAGATTCCACGAGTGCCTTGCAGGTGATTACTGACATGTACTCCAGTCTGTGAAATACAGTGTGTTGTTTTTGTAATGACTCGGCATAATACAAGTGTGAGCTTCTGCTGGATCCCCAGCAATATTGGAATTTGATTGTGCTGCAAAAGAGGCTTGTTTGTAGTTTCCTTTTACTGATCTTGTTGTTTCTGAAGATCTTGTCTGTTTTCTGAAGAGGATGTTTTGTGATGAGTGGCAAAGTGAATGGAATGCTACCATCAAGATAAGCTTGTCTAATTAAGGACACTGTATCACTATGGGGCTCTTCATCCAGGAGTAACCGACGAGAGGAAGTTATTATTTGCCATCTGCAAATAGGGCACACTAGATTCATTCATGGACATCTCATGACTTGGACCTATGCACCTGTTTGTATTTGCTGTGACTTCCAACTGATATTGACACTGCATACTTGTGGACTCAGTTATGCGGTATAACTATGTTATCAAATGGCATCCTATTTCTTAAGACCATGCATCTATATTCAATTATTTGATTATAACTTCAGTATATTTCTCTATTTATTTAGTTTGGTGTGTTACAGATGGCAATTTTGTTATTTTATGTTAGATTTAAATTTTTTTTCACATTTAGCATGTGGCATTAGGCATTTTACACCTGTTTATTTTTTAAGTTAATTCTTTATTATTAATTTTTAATTGTTTACTATAATAATAGTGTTCCCAGGTGCTGATAACATTACTTAATTTTGCCCCTAGTTCAATAGAAAGGCCCTTATATGCTTCTGTTGCCATCTTTAATAAATTACTGATTCATTTTAAAAACTTATCCCTGCAATTATTTATTTAAAACACAATTAATAGGTTTTCTTTTACTAAATCAATATTACTCTTGTCTGAATTTTGAAATAATATTAATTAAAAAAATAACCTGTCTTTTTTGTATCCTGTTCAATATGTACATAAATATGTGCTCAAAATAGTTTTCAATAATGCCTTCTGAATTGTGATTATTTGTAATTTTTTATATTTAGTATATTCATACATTTATTATTTACCTTAATATTATTTCATGTGTTCATATTTTAAATAATTTTTATAGGCTTTAATCACGTCTATTTTTTATTTAATAATTAATTTTGTATTTTGTGATGCTGCATAGTCAAAGTTTTACCATGGTTTCCCTTGATCCATCCTTGCAAATACTTGGGCAGTTCCTTTTTTCAAAATAAGTAACATATCTACCTATTTCTGATATAATGTATTATTATATGCTGATTATGTATTTTTATATTCTATAATGTTTTTATTTATTTATTTTAGGTGTAGACATGGGGTAAAGGTGATTATTATAGGCTGGGACATGGGACTGATCAACATGTTAGGAAACTTACATTGGTTGAGGGGTTTCGTGGTGAAAAAGTGATCAATGTTGCTGTAGGTGCTTTACATTGTCTTGCTGTTACTGATACTGGGATGGTGAGTTACATTCATATAATTATTTTTTTATTTTGTCATAAACTGCCATAATCTATTCTGATTATTTGATATGCTTTTGTTCAAACTTAAAATATTACACACTTATATCACGTAAAATAACTCTTAAGATTGTTTGATACATAGACACCAAGCCCATGTAAATGAATATAAATTAATCTCATTGACATATACCTAAAACAAATACAGATAAAAAAACCAAATAAAATATTTAAAAAACCGTTAACGTACTATATTAACATAAATAAATACTAAGAGAAAATAGCTCAAAAATTTTAAAAACTTGATACAATGTAGCTTATAGAAGAAAAAATAAAACAAACCAATTATATACAAGGATAGAGTGAAATGATCCAGATCTGGATAAGAAAACAACATTTTTCTGGGTACATTTTGATTTATTTTTCAACATAGTCACCATTAAGGTGTATACACATAGCCCAGTATTCCACAAGAATGCTTACACCAGTTAAGTATGTTGATTTGCCCACCTTAAAATAACCATCTACGGTGGCAATAACTTGATTATTGGTTGAAAATTTCTTACCTTCAAGCCATTTTTTTTAGGTTAGGAAACAAGTGATAGTCACTAGGAGCCAGAGATAAGTTTGGAGGGTGTTGGAGCAATTCAAACTATAATTTATTGATTTTTGCCTGACTGAAGTGTGAGCGGAAGTTAAAGTATATTTCAACTTCCTGTTATGCATTTGCTTCATAATATCTTCATAATATTAATTAGACCTATTACATTTGCCCAAACCAAATAACTCAATTCTGTACATTGAATTATCAACCATATCACTGATTTTACAGCATTCAAAATGCTCACACCAAACCTTTCATAATTCCACTTGAATTGACTACTTCTTCACTTGATGTAAGGATACAAACAGCACCGGAAAATAATTGGTGGTCAGTACAATTGTTAGAAAATCCAGTATAAGAATTTTAATTGCCACCAATAAAAAATTAAGGATAAATAATATTTACTTTCATTAATATTGATAAAAACTACATATTCTTGCCTGTTCACCTTACCTTTTTATTGTCTGCTGCTTCGACCTCTTTTTTTTAATTGGGTTTATAACCAATTAGGTACTAAATGGCAACAAATCTACATCAGCCTTATTTATGGCCCTTAGATGATAAATTATTATTAAATCATCTATCTATTAGTTTTAACTTTTCTAAACCTGAGATCAAAGTAAAACAGCCAGAGCTTCAGGTTTTCTTCATAAATTCTACCATTTTTTGATCAAACTAATATCAAGCAACATACTTATTGAAGCTGTTTTATCTCATACAATGTGATAAAAACATACACTGTGAAAAAACAGTATATGGTCAAAAACACTATAAAGCCAAATATAATTAAGAAAAAAAGTCAGTCATAAAAGAAGAATACTTTAACAATTTTGTAAAATTGATCAATAAGTACAATAAAATGCTATTTTCAGAGTACATACTCCTAGAAAACTGGATATTTTTTTTTAAAAATCAGTTGCATTGAATTTTACAAAATTGAAAATATTTAATAATTTATAAATATATTTGAAATATTCTATATTACTTTTAATTAGACAAATTGCAGTATATGATGGCAAGTCATAAAATGTAAAAAGGTACATAAAAACATAATGGGAGTAAGCTGGGAATGTACACAATTCACTGTGATGTACATTAAAGGTTAAGTTTGTGGAATAATTAATTGTTTTTTTATGTAAAAAGAAAATAAGATGTTGAAATTAGTTTTTAGATTTGCTGAACACTCAATGAAATGATGTGCGTTCCGATTGTTGCCACTCATTTATGAACTGTTCCATATTATTACTATTATTATTGACTTTAATTTTTATTATGGTAATTTCAGGTATTTTCATGGGGTGAAGGAGATGAAGGAAAATTAGGGCATGGAAATAGACAAACTTTAGAAAAGCCACGTTTGATAGAAGCATTAAAATCAAAAAGAATACGAGAAATTGCTTGTGGAAGTAGCCATAGTACTGCTATCACATCTAGTGGAGAATTATATACATGGGGCCTTGGTGAATACGGTAGACTTGGTCATGGTGATATGCTTACTCAACTTAAACCAAAACTGGTGTGTAGATATTTTTCACTTAATTAACTCTTGTACTAAAACAGAATATTAAAATTTGCCAACATACTTAAACAGATATTTCTTTTATTATATGAAAATTAAGTGACGAAAGGTTTTGTTTAAAAAATAACTAACTTATTTTGTACTCATTTTAATCACTTCATTTTTCCTTATGTATTTCATTGGTACAATGAGGTCATTATTCTCGGAGTATGATAATGACTAAAATTGTGAGATAGATTGTACTGCTTACTCTTTGGATCTTTTTTTTTTAGTAATAGATTCATCATATAGTTTAAACTTATGCAGGTAAAGTATACACTGTTTGTATGTTATGAAATATTCTTAATATTTTAAATTGTGAAGCTTATGAATGAAAAGTTGAAGGTGCTCTCATCTGTTGTATATATACAACAGATATATATATATATACTTACGTTTGTTAATGCTAGGAGAAGCAGAAAATAACATTCAAATCATTTTGAAAATCCCAGTGGAAGTATAATATATTATGGAAATTTTAATTGAACACATTTTTTGATATTGTTCCTGCACAATCAGTTCTTTTATAAAAATATTAAATTAAAAAAATGTATAAGTCAAAAATAATAAAATAAAAGTATATTATTTAAAAGCAGATGGCTCAGCAAAACTAGAATTTTAAAAATTTCACCTGTTTTTTCCTTCCAGTTTTAGACTTTTATTATTCTGATTAAAATAATTTGAAAATATTTATTTTTTAAGAGCTGATTACAATGGTACCTCAAAAATATGTTCAATGTAAAAAAAATGTATCATTTGGATAAGAATATCCTCAAATTTTTATTGCTAAGGTTAATATATTAACTTCGATAACAATTGACTGTTGTCAATAATTTTTTTTTGTTATTAAGATAATTATTATCACAGTAAATAATATTCATTACTTATCATCAGAAATTTTTTTAAAATAAACTGTTGATCAATTTGTCGAACTGGAGGTTACAGATAAACTATTCGTAAAGTTTGTCCAAAAGAAATCAAACTTTTTATAATTTATTTTGTTATATAACTTAATTAGGTATATTCCCTTTGAAGTAGTGTCTGTCACTGTCAGAATGCCTCTCTCTGTATTTTTCCTGTTGTTAGAATACACTCTTAATATATGTTTTGTGAAATAGTCTACAGGCCCAGTAATGATGTATTTTTTAATCTCTTCTATCATCTGGAATGTTCTCCTTTGAGGTGTATTTCATCTTTGGAAACAGAAGTCTGCAGGTTTCAAATCAAATAGATGGACAAACAGGTTTTCACTGTCTATCTGATTTGAGGAGCAAGAGTTGTGTTATGCTTTGCCAAAAACTTCTACATAGAATCCGTTTACAGAGCATTATTGTGATGCGGCATCCATGTTTTGTTTGCCCATACTTCAAGTCTTCTCTTTCTCACAAATACAATATTATTTCCAGATAAATTTTTTTAATGCCTAATTAATGGCATCAATCAAATAAAACAATGCTATCAACACTTTTGAGTTTAATCTGAATTGTTAATGTCAGTCATGACACTAAAATATTCTTTCTAATGAGGTTCTTGCAACATTTTCACACTTTTTGGAAATATCTTTCTTGTTGTGGTACAAGGTTTCTCAAAAAAATATTCAGCAAACACAAAACACAACCTTGACTTATAATTTAATAACTGAATAGTTAGTTCCAGTTTTAGTATGAGCTTTGTTCAACTTTAAAACATTCTGTTTATTAATTAAATATTACTGAATGTTTAGTGAATTTTACACTTATGATTTAGTTAGTTTTTATCACCTGATATATGTGACATGTAATATTTGGTGAATGACATAATTATTAAATTTAAAGATTAATACAGCTGAAATTATAGAATGATTATTAGTGGTGCTAATAAGGTAATAATTTGTAAAATATAATTAATGAATGTGACCATGTATTATGTTGTGCATTGCCGGACTTTTGTAGTAGTTTGTTTACATTTAATATAATTGGAAAGAGTTCTTGTTTTTTAGAGATGTACACAAACATCCTAACAAAAACAATATGAAGCTACCTAATAACAGATATAGTTCTGCAACACAAAAAACAACTGTAGTCTAGCATTTCAACAAATTTTGACTCATGAATAAGTAAATAATAAACAAGAAACCACTTGTAGTGGAAATCTAAGTGATAACTGTCTTCATTTTCATGATTTCAACTATAAGTATTCTTTGCATATCCAGCAACAGTAATTAAGGTGTTGCTTTGATATTTTATTATTATTATTATTATAAAGTCCATTTGGGCATAAAAATGTATTAAAGCAAACTATCTGCCTTAGAGATAATGAAAAAATGGAATCATGAAAAAATATCTAGTTTGATGGCATTAACTGTAATTGGTTTTTTACTATTATTGTCTGTAGATCATTAGAAGTTAAATCAACTTATCTGAAGTTTTGTTAAATTTGAAACTATGTTATTTATTTTCATATATTGCCTTATGAGAGGCTGTTGTGCAAATTACTCTTTGGAAAGTGGTCTTGATCAGTTTCAGCCTGATCGCGCAAGAGACAGTATGATTAGTTAATGATGCAAATCATTTACATGGCAAATAGGTGTTTAAATTAAATATCTTTACTGTACTTAGACTTTTTATTGTTTATCTTTATTACAGGTGAAAGCTTTGCTTGGCCATCATATAATTAACGTAGCATGTGGAAGTTGAGATGCCCAAACATTAGCCCTATCTAATGAAGGAATGGTGTTTTCTTGGGGTGATGGTGACTTTCGTAAATTAGGAAGAGGTGGAAGTGAGGGTTGTGATTTACCTCAGAATGTTGAACGGTTAAATGGTTTTGGTGTTTGTCACATTGAATGCGGTGCTCAGTTCTCACTTGCTCTAACGAATAGTGGTCAGGTCAGTATTAGTCAGTTTAGGTTAGTATTAAGAGAATAGGGTACAATTGAAGAGAATAGGATAAATGGTGATGCATTCTATCCACAATATAAAAATATCAGATTTGTAGTTCTCCAAAACAACCAGGAAAGAGGTTCCCTTCAAAAGGTCTCACCTTTCCTGATAAATATAGTTTTTACAGGTTCAAGTAGTTCACCGAAAAACATCAGGAAATTAAGAGATTGATTGATACTGCTCAAGACTTAATGAAGCATCTTAATGATGTGATGATGTTTGACAATGTGAAGTTGTGGCTATTTTCCTAATGGAAGATTCAATATCCATACAGATTTCACTGTCAAGACAGATTCCTACAATAGTAGTGAAGATATTGGTACCATTTAAAATGAATATCTGCAGCTTGCAGCTTGTACCTTCCCCCAAATTCTGATGTCAGTGAGGATGAAATGTCCAGTCTGTTATCACAGATTTTAATGCCCATTATTGGGATTGGATACAAATATTTTTTTGGCTAATATGACAGAAACGGTAGCATGATTCAACAACTAGCCATTTTACAAACCAGTACAAATGCAAATGAAAATACCCCTTAAGTACTTAAGATAGTAAATGTGCAAAGAATTACGCCTCTGATAGTGCAGATGAATTTACCCCTCATAACATCTGCCCAAAGACGAGGCAACCTGTATTTTAAATAGCATGAATCCTGATGCTGTAGTTTATACAGATGGCTGTAAACATGATAATTCTGTTTGTTGTACTTTTGAGGTTGGCAACAGAACATACATGTTTGACCTTCCCAGCATCGCTATTGTTTTCATCGTGGAGCTATATGGAGGCCTTAAATATAATTAGTCCATCATATCGACACATATTTGTCTATTCAGATTCCACGAGTGCCTTGCAGGTGATTACTGACATGTACTCCAGTCTGTGAAATACAGTGTGTTGTTTTTGTAATGACTCGGCATAATACAAGTGTGAGCTTCTGCTGGATCCCCAGCAATATTGGAATTTGATTGTGCTGCAAAAGAGGCTTGTTTGTAGTTTCCTTTTACTGATCTTGTTGTTTCTGAAGATCTTGTCTGTTTTCTGAAGAGGATGTTTTGTGATGAGTGGCAAAGTGAATGGAATGCTACCATCAAGATAAGCTTGTCTAATTAAGGACACTGTATCACTATGGGGCTCTTCATCCAGGAGTAACCGACGAGAGGAAGTTATTATTTGCCATCTGCAAATAGGGCACACTAGATTCATTCATGGACATCTTATGACTTGGACCTATGCACCTGTTTGTATTTGCTGTGACTTCCAACTGATATTGACACTGCATACTTGTGGACTCAGTTATGCGGTATAACTATGTTATCAAATGGCATCCTATTTCTTAAGACCATGCATCTATATTCAATTATTTGATTATAACTTCAGTATATTTCTCTATTTATTTAGTTTGGTGTGTTACAGATGGCAATTTTGTTATTTTATGTTAGATTTAAATTTTTTTTCACATTTAGCATGTGGCATTAGGCATTTTACACCTGTTTATTTTTTAAGTTAATTCTTTATTATTAATTTTTAATTGTTTACTATAATAATAGTGTTCCCAGGTGCTGATAACATTACTTAATTTTGCCCCTAGTTCAATAGAAAGGCCCTTATATGCTTCTGTTGCCATCTTTAATAAATTACTGATTCATTTTAAAAACTTATCCCTGCAATTATTTATTTAAAACACAATTAATAGGTTTTCTTTTACTAAATCAATATTACTCTTGTCTGAATTTTGAAATAATATTAATTAAAAAAATAACCTGTCTTTTTTGTATCCTGTTCAATATGTACATAAATATGTGCTCAAAATAGTTTTCAATAATGCCTTCTGAATTGTGATTATTTGTAATTTTTTATATTTAGTATATTCATACATTTATTATTTACCTTAATATTATTTCATGTGTTCATATTTTAAATAATTTTTATAGGCTTTAATCACGTCTATTTTTTATTTAATAATTAATTTTGTATTTTGTGATGCTGCATAGTCAAAGTTTTACCATGGTTTCCCTTGATCCATCCTTGCAAATACTTGGGCAGTTCCTTTTTTCAAAATAAGTAACATATCTACCTATTTCTGATATAATGTATTATTATATGCTGATTATGTATTTTTATATTCTATAATGTTTTTATTTATTTATTTTAGGTGTAGACATGGGGTAAAGGTGATTATTATAGGCTGGGACATGGGACTGATCAACATGTTAGGAAACTTACATTGGTTGAGGGGTTTCGTGGTGAAAAAGTGATCAATGTTGCTGTAGGTGCTTTACATTGTCTTGCTGTTACTGATACTGGGATGGTGAGTTACATTCATATAATTATTTTTTTATTTTGTCATAAACTGCCATAATCTATTCTGATTATTTGATATGCTTTTGTTCAAACTTAAAATATTACACACTTATATCACGTAAAATAACTCTTAAGATTGTTTGATACATAGACACCAAGCCCATGTAAATGAATATAAATTAATCTCATTGACATATACCTAAAACAAATACAGATAAAAAAACCAAATAAAATATTTAAAAAACCGTTAACGTACTATATTAACATAAATAAATACTAAGAGAAAATAGCTCAAAAATTTTAAAAACTTGATACAATGTAGCTTATAGAAGAAAAAATAAAACAAACCAATTATATACAAGGATAGAGTGAAATGATCCAGATCTGGATAAGAAAACAACATTTTTCTGGGTACATTTTGATTTATTTTTCAACATAGTCACCATTAAGGTGTATACACATAGCCCAGTATTCCACAAGAATGCTTACACCAGTTAAGTATGTTGATTTGCCCACCTTAAAATAACCATCTACGGTGGCAATAACTTGATTATTGGTTGAAAATTTCTTACCTTCAAGCCATTTTTTTTAGGTTAGGAAACAAGTGATAGTCACTAGGAGCCAGAGATAAGTTTGGAGGGTGTTGGAGCAATTCAAACTATAATTTATTGATTTTTGCCTGACTGAAGTGTGAGCGGAAGTTAAAGTATATTTCAACTTCCTGTTATGCATTTGCTTCATAATATCTTCATAATATTAATTAGACCTATTACATTTGCCCAAACCAAATAACTCAATTCTGTACATTGAATTATCAACCATATCACTGATTTTACAGCATTCAAAATGCTCACACCAAACCTTTCATAATTCCACTTGAATTGACTACTTCTTCACTTGATGTAAGGATACAAACAGCACCGGAAAATAATTGGTGGTCAGTACAATTGTTAGAAAATCCAGTATAAGAATTTTAATTGCCACCAATAAAAAATTAAGGATAAATAATATTTACTTTCATTAATATTGATAAAAACTACATATTCTTGCCTGTTCACCTTACCTTTTTATTGTCTGCTGCTTCGACCTCTTTTTTTTAATTGGGTTTATAACCAATTAGGTACTAAATGGCAACAAATCTACATCAGCCTTATTTATGGCCCTTAGATGATAAATTATTATTAAATCATCTATCTATTAGTTTTAACTTTTCTAAACCTGAGATCAAAGTAAAACAGCCAGAGCTTCAGGTTTTCTTCATAAATTCTACCATTTTTTGATCAAACTAATATCAAGCAACATACTTATTGAAGCTGTTTTATCTCATACAATGTGATAAAAACATACACTGTGAAAAAACAGTATATGGTCAAAAACACTATAAAGCCAAATATAATTAAGAAAATAAGTCAGACATAAAAGAATACTTTTAAAAATTTTGTAAAATTGATCAATAAGTACAATAAAATGCTATTTTCAGAGTACATACTCCTAGAAAACTGGATATTTTTTTTTTAAAAATCAGTTGCATTGAATTTTACAAAATTGAAAATATTTAATAATTTATAAATATATTTGAAATATTCTATATTACTTTTAATTAGACAAATTGCAGTATATGATGGCAAGTCATAAAATGTAAAAAGGTACATAAAAACATAATGGGAGTAAGCTGGGAATGTACACAATTCACTGTGATGTACATTAAAGGTTAAGTTTGTGGAATAATTAATTGTTTTTTTATGTAAAAAGAAAATAAGATGTTGAAATTAGTATTTAGATTTGCTGAACACTCAATGAAATGATGTGCGTTCCGATTGTTGCCACTCATTTATGAACTGTTCCATATTATTACTATTATTATTGACTTTAATTTTTATTATGGTAATTTCAGGTATTTTCATGGGGTGAAGGAGATGAAGGAAAATTAGGGCATGGAAATAGACAAACTTTAGAAAAGCCACGTTTGATAGAAGCATTAAAATCAAAAAGAATACGAGAAATTGCTTGTGGAAGTAGCCATAGTACTGCTATCACATCTAGTGGAGAATTATATACATGGGGCCTTGGTGAATACGGTAGACTTGGTCATGGTGATATGCTTACTCAACTTAAACCAAAACTGGTGTGTAGATATTTTTCACTTAATTAACTCTTGTACTAAAACAGAATATTAAAATTTGCCAACATACTTAAACAGATATTTCTTTTATTATATGAAAATTAAGTGACGAAAGGTTTTGTTTAAAAAATAACTAACTTATTTTGTACTCATTTTAATCACTTCATTTTTCCTTATGTATTTCATTGGTACAATGAGGTCATTATTCTCGGAGTATGATAATGACTAAAATTGTGAGATAGATTGTACTGCTTACTCTTTGGATCTTTTTTTTTTAGTAATAGATTCATCATATAGTTTAAACTTATGCAGGTAAAGTATACACTGTTTGTATGTTATGAAAAATTCTTAATATTTTTAAATTGTGTATCTTTCTTGTTTTGGTACAAGGTTTCTCAAAAAAATATTCAGCAAACACAAAACACAACCTTGACTTATAATTTAATAACTGAATAGTTAGTTCCAGTTTTAGTATGAGCTTTGTTCAACTTTAAAACATTCTGTTTATTAATTAAATATTACTGAATGTTTAGTGAATTTTACACTTATGATTTAGTTAGTTTTTATCACCTGATATATGTGACATGTAATATTTGGTGAATGACATAATTATTAAATTTAAAGATTAATACAGCTGAAATTATAGAATGATTATTAGTGGTGCTAATAAGGTAATAATTTGTAAAATATAATTAATGAATGTGACCATGTATTATGTTGTGCATTGCCGGCCTTTTGTAGTAGTTTGTTTACATTTAATATAATTGGAAAGAGTTCTTGTTTTTTAGAGATGTACACAAACATCCTAACAAAAACAATATGAAGCTACCTAATAACAGATATAGTTCTGCAACACAAAAAACAACTGTAGTCTAGCATTTCAACAAATTTTGACTCATGAATAAGTAAATAATAAACAAGAAACCACTTGTAGTGGAAATCTAAGTGATAACTGTCTTCATTTTCATGATTTCAACTATAAGTATTCTTTGCATATCCAGCAACAGTAATTAAGGTGTTGCTTTGATATTTTATTATTATTATTATTATAAAGTCCATTTGGGCATAAAAATGTATTAAAAAAAACTATCTGCCTTAGAGATAATGAAAAAATGGAATCATGAAAAAATATCTAGTTTGATGGCATTAACTGTAATTGGTTTTTTACTATTATTGTCTGTAGATCATTAGAAGTTAAATCAACTTATCTGAAGTTTTGTTAAATTTGAAACTATGTTATTTATTTTCATATATTGCCTTATGAGAGGCTGTTGTGCAAATTACTCTTTGGAAAGTGGTCTTGATCAGTTTCAGCCTGATCGCGCAAGAGACAGTATGATTAGTTAATGATGCAAATCATTTACATGGCAAATAGGTGTTTAAATTAAATATCTTTACTGTACTTAGACTTTTTATTGTTTATCTTTATTACAGGTGAAAGCTTTGCTTGGCCATCATATAATTAACGTAGCATGTGGAAGTTGAGATGCCCAAACATTAGCCCTATCTAATGAAGGAATGGTGTTTTCTTGGGGTGATGGTGACTTTCGTAAATTAGGAAGAGGTGGAAGTGAGGGTTGTGATTTACCTCAGAATGTTGAACGTTTAAATGGTTTTGGTGTTTGTCACATTGAATGCGGTGCTCAGTTCTCACTTGCTCTAACGAATAGTGGTCAGGTCAGTATTAGTCAGTTTAGGTTAGTATTAAGAGAATAGGGTACAATTGAAGAGAATAGGATAAATGGTGATGCATTCTATCCACAATATAAAAATATCAGATTTGTAGTTCTCCAAAACAACCAGGAAAGAGGTTCCCTTCAAAAGGTCTCACCTTTCCTGATAAATATAGTTTTTACAGGTTCAAGTAGTTCACCGAAAAACATCAGGAAATTAAGAGATTGATTGATACTGCTCAAGACTTAATGAAGCATCTTAATGATGTGATGATGTTTGACAATGTGAAGTTGTGGCTATTTTCCTAATGGAAGATTCAATATCCATACAGATTTCACTGTCAAGACAGATTCCTACAATAGTAGTGAAGATATTGGTACCATTTAAAATGAATATCTGCAGCTTGCAGCTTGTACCTTCCCCCAAATTCTGATGTCAGTGAGGATGAAATGTCCAGTCTGTTATCACAGATTTTAATGCCCATTATTGGGATTGGATACAAATATTTTTTTGGCTAATATGACAGAAACGGTAGCATGATTCAACAACTAGCCATTTTACAAACCAGTACAAATGCAAATGAAAATACCCCTTAAGTACTTAAGATAGTAAATGTGCAAAGAATTACGCCTCTGATAGTGCAGATGAATTTACCCCTCATAACATCTGCCCAAAGACGAGGCAACCTGTATTTTAAATAGCATGAATCCTGATGCTGTAGTTTGTACAGATGGCTGTAAACATGATAATTCTGTTTGTTGTACTTTTGAGGTTGGCAACAGAACATACATGTTTGACCTTCCCAGCATCGCTATTGTTTTCATCGTGGAGCTATATGGAGGCCTTAAATATAATTAGTCCATCATATCGACACATATTTGTCTATTCAGATTCCACGAGTGCCTTGCAGGTGATTACTGACATGTACTCCAGTCTGTGAAATACAGTGTGTTGTTTTTGTAATGACTCGGCATAATACAAGTGTGAGCTTCTGCTGGATCCCCAGCAATATTGGAATTTGATTGTGCTGCAAAAGAGGCTTGTTTGTAGTTTCCTTTTACTGATCTTGTTGTTTCTGAAGATCTTGTCTGTTTTCTGAAGAGGATGTTTTGTGATGAGTGGCAAAGTGAATGGAATGCTACCATCAAGATAAGCTTGTCTAATTAAGGACACTGTATCACTATGGGGCTCTTCATCCAGGAGTAACCGACGAGAGGAAGTTATTATTTGCCATCTGCAAATAGGGCACACTAGATTCATTCATGGACATCTCATGACTTGGACCTATGCACCTGTTTGTATTTGCTGTGACTTCCAACTGATATTGACACTGCATACTTGTGGACTCAGTTATGCGGTATAACTATGTTATCAAATGGCATCCTATTTCTTAAGACCATGCATCTATATTCAATTATTTGATTATAACTTCAGTATATTTCTCTATTTATTTAGTTTGGTGTGTTACAGATGGCAATTTTGTTATTTTATGTTAGATTTAAATTTTTTTTCACATTTAGCATGTGGCATTAGGCATTTTACACCTGTTTATTTTTTAAGTTAATTCTTTATTATTAATTTTTAATTGTTTACTATAATAATAGTGTTCCCAGGTGCTGATAACATTACTTAATTTTGCCCCTAGTTCAATAGAAAGGCCCTTATATGCTTCTGTTGCCATCTTTAATAAATTACTGATTCATTTTAAAAACTTATCCCTGCAATTATTTATTTAAAACACAATTAATAGGTTTTCTTTTACTAAATCAATATTACTGTTGTCTGAATTTTGAAATAATATTAATTAAAAAAATAACCTGTCTTTTTTGTATCCTGTTCAATATGTACATAAATATGTGCTCAAAATAGTTTTCAATAATGCCTTCTGAATTGTGATTATTTGTAATTTTTTATATTTAGTATATTCATACATTTATTATTTACCTTAATATTATTTCATGTGTTCATATTTTAAATAATTTTTATAGGCTTTAATCACGTCTATTTTTTATTTAATAATTAATTTTGTATTTTGTGATGCTGCATAGTCAAAGTTTTACCATGGTTTCCCTTGATCCATCCTTGCAAATACTTGGGCAGTTCCTTTTTTCAAAATAAGTAACATATCTACCTATTTCTGATATAATGTATTATTATATGCTGATTATGTATTTTTATATTCTATAATGTTTTTATTTATTTATTTTAGGTGTAGACATGGGGTAAAGGTGATTATTATAGGCTGGGACATGGGACTGATCAACATGTTAGGAAACTTACATTGGTTGAGGGGTTTCGTGGTGAAAAAGTGATCAATGTTGCTGCAGGTGCTTTACATTGTCTTGCTGTTACTGATACTGGGATGGTGAGTTACATTCATATAATTATTTTTTTATTTTGTCATAAACTGCCATAATCTATTCTGATTATTTGATATGCTTTTGTTCAAACTTAAAATATTACACACTTATATCACGTAAAATAACTCTTAAGATTGTTTGATACATAGACACCAAGCCCATGTAAATGAATATAAATTAATCTCATTGACATATACCTAAAACAAATACAGATAAAAAAACCAAATAAAATATTTAAAAAACCGTTAACGTACTATATTAACATAAATAAATACTAAGAGAAAATAGCTCAAAAATTTTAAAAACTTGATACAATGTAGCTTATAGAAGAAAAATAAAACAAACCAATTATATACAAGGATAGAGTGAAATGATCCAGATCTGGATAAGAAAACAACATTTTTCTGGGTACATTTTGATTTATTTTTCAACATAGTCACCATTAAGGTGTATACACATAGCCCAGTATTCCACAAGAATGCTTACACCAGTTAAGTATGTTGATTTGCCCACCTTAAAATAACCATCTACGGTGGCAATAACTTGATTATTGGTTGAAAATTTCTTACCTTCAAGCCATTTTTTTTAGGTTAGGAAACAAGTGATAGTCACTAGGAGCCAGAGATAAGTTTGGAGGGTGTTGGAGCAATTCAAACTATAATTTATTGATTTTTGCCTGACTGAAGTGTGAGCGGAAGTTAAAGTATATTTCAACTTCCTGTTATGCATTTGCTTCATAATATCTTCATAATATTAATTAGACCTATTACATTTGCCCAAACCAAATAACTCAATTCTGTACATTGAATTATCAACCATATCACTGATTTTACAGCATTCAAAATGCTCACACCAAACCTTTCATAATTCCACTTGAATTGACTACTTCTTCACTTGATGTAAGGATACAAACAGCACCGGAAAATAATTGGTGGTCAGTACAATTGTTAGAAAATCCAGTATAAGAATTTTAATTGCCACCAATAAAAAATTAAGGATAAATAATATTTACTTTCATTAATATTGATAAAAACTACATATTCTTGCCTGTTCACCTTACCTTTTTATTGTCTGCTGCTTCGACCTCTTTTTTTTAATTGGGTTTATAACCAATTAGGTACTAAATGGCAACAAATCTACATCAGCCTTATTTATGGCCCTTAGATGATAAATTATTATTAAATCATCTATCTATTAGTTTTAACTTTTCTAAACCTGAGATCAAAGTAAAACAGCCAGAGCTTCAGGTTTTCTTCATAAATTCTACCATTTTTTGATCAAACTAATATCAAGCAACATACTTATTGAAGCTGTTTTATCTCATACAATGTGATAAAAACATACACTGTGAAAAAACAGTATATGGTCAAAAACACTATAAAGCCAAATATAATTAAGAAAAAAAGTCAGTCATAAAAGAAGAATACTTTAACAATTTTGTAAAATTGATCAATAAGTACAATAAAATGCTATTTTCAGAGTACATACTCCTAGAAAACTGGATATTTTTTTTTAAAAATCAGTTGCATTGAATTTTACAAAATTGAAAATATTTAATAATTTATAAATATATTTGAAATATTCTATATTACTTTTAATTAGACAAATTGCAGTATATGATGGCAAGTCATAAAATGTAAAAAGGTACATAAAAACATAATGGGAGTAAGCTGGGAATGTACACAATTCACTGTGATGTACATTAAAGGTTAAGTTTGTGGAATAATTAATTGTTTTTTTATGTAAAAAGAAAATAAGATGTTGAAATTAGTATTTAGATTTGCTGAACACTCAATGAAATGATGTGCGTTCCGATTGTTGCCACTCATTTATGAACTGTTCCATATTATTACTATTATTATTGACTTTAATTTTTATTATGGTAATTTCAGGTATTTTCATGGGGTGAAGGAGATGAAGGAAAATTAGGGCATGGAAATAGACAAACTTTAGAAAAGCCACGTTTGATAGAAGCATTAAAATCAAAAAGAATACGAGAAATTGCTTGTGGAAGTAGCCATAGTACTGCTATCACATCTAGTGGAGAATTATATACATGGGGCCTTGGTGAATACGGTAGACTTGGTCATGGTGATATGCTTACTCAACTTAAACCAAAACTGGTGTGTAGATATTTTTCACTTAATTAACTCTTGTACTAAAACAGAATATTAAAATTTGCCAACATACTTAAACAGATATTTCTTTTATTATATGAAAATTAAGTGACGAAAGGTTTTGTTTAAAAAATAACTAACTTATTTTGTACTCATTTTAATCACTTCATTTTTCCTTATGTATTTCATTGGTACAATGAGGTCATTATTCTCGGAGTATGATAATGACTAAAATTGTGAGATAGATTGTACTGCTTACTCTTTAGATCTTTTTTTTTTAGTAATAGATTCATCATATAGTTTAAACTTATGCAGGTAAAGTATACACTGTTTGTATGTTATGAAAAATTCTTAATATTTTAAATTGTGAGGCTTATGAATGAAAAGTTGAAGGTGCTCTCATCTGTTGTATATATACAACAGATATATATATATACTTACGTTTGTTAATGCTAGGAGAAGCAGAAAATAACATTCAAATCATTTTGAAAATCCCAGTGGAAGTATAATATATTATGGAAATTTTAATTGAACACATTTTTTGATATTGTTCCTGCACAATCAGTTCTTTTATAAAAATATTAAATTAAAAAAATGTATAAGTCAAAAATAATAAAATAAAAGTATATTATTTAAAAGCAGATGGCTCAGCAAAACTAGAATTTTAAAAATTTCACCTGTTTTTTCCTTCCAGTTTTAGACTTTTATTATTCTGATTAAAATAATTTGAAAATATTTATTTTTTAAGAGCTGATTACAATGGTACCTCAAAAATATGTTCAATGTAAAAAAAATGTATCATTTGGATAAGAATATCCTCAAATTTTTATTGCTAAGGTTAATATATTAACTTCGATAACAATTGACTGTTGTCAATAATTTTTTTTTGTTATTAAGATAATTATTATCACAGTAAATAATATTCATTACTTATCATCAGAAATTTTTTTAAAATAAACTGTTGATCAATTTGTCGAACTGGAGGTTACAGATAAACTATTCGTAAAGTTTGTCCAAAAGAAATCAAACTTTTTATAATTTATTTTGTTATATAACTTAATTAGGTATATTCCCTTTGAAGTAGTGTCTGTCACTGTCAGAATGCCTCTCTCTGTATTTTTCCTGTTGTTAGAATACACTCTTAATATATGTTTTGTGAAATAGTCTACAGGCCCAGTAATGATGTATTTTTTAATCTCTTCTATCATCTGGAATGTTCTCCTTTGAGGTGTATTTCATCTTTGGAAACAGAAGTCTGCAGGTTTCAAATCAAATAGATGGACAAACAGGTTTTCACTGTCTATCTGATTTGAGGAGCAAGAGTTGTGTTATGCTTTGCCAAAAACTTCTACATAGAATCCGTTTACAGAGCATTATTGTGATGCGGCATCCATGTTTTGTTTGCCCATACTTCAAGTCTTCTCTTTCTCACAAATACAATATTATTTCCAGATAAATTTTTTTAATGCCTAATTAATGGCATCAATCAAATAAAACAATGCTATCAACACTTTTGAGTTTAATCTGAATTGTTAATGTCAGTCATGACACTAAAATATTCTTTCTAATGAGGTTCTTGCAACATTTTCACACTTTTTGGAAATATCTTTCTTGTTGTGGTACAAGGTTTCTCAAAAAAATATTCAGCAAACACAAAACACAACCTTGACTTATAATTTAATAACTGAATAGTTAGTTCCAGTTTTAGTATGAGCTTTGTTCAACTTTAAAACATTCTGTTTATTAATTAAATATTACTGAATGTTTAGTGAATTTTACACTTATGATTTAGTTAGTTTTTATCACCTGATATATGTGACATGTAATATTTGGTGAATGACATAATTATTAAATTTAAAGATTAATACAGCTGAAATTATAGAATGATTATTAGTGGTGCTAATAAGGTAATAATTTGTAAAATATAATTAATGAATGTGACCATGTATTATGTTGTGCATTGCCGGACTTTTGTAGTAGTTTGTTTACATTTAATATAATTGGAAAGAGTTCTTGTTTTTTAGAGATGTACACAAACATCCTAACAAAAACAATATGAAGCTACCTAATAACAGATATAGTTCTGCAACACAAAAAACAACTGTAGTCTAGCATTTCAACAAATTTTGACTCATGAATAAGTAAATAATAAACAAGAAACCACTTGTAGTGGAAATCTAAGTGATAACTGTCTTCATTTTCATGATTTCAACTATAAGTATTCTTTGCATATCCAGCAACAGTAATTAAGGTGTTGCTTTGATATTTTATTATTATTATTATTATAAAGTCCATTTGGGCATAAAAATGTATTAAAAAAAACTATCTGCCTTAGAGATAATGAAAAAATGGAATCATGAAAAAATATCTAGTTTGATGGCATTAACTGTAATTGGTTTTTTACTATTATTGTCTGTAGATCATTAGAAGTTAAATCAACTTATCTGAAGTTTTGTTAAATTTGAAACTATGTTATTTATTTTCATATATTGCCTTATGAGAGGCTGTTGTGCAAATTACTCTTTGGAAAGTGGTCTTGATCAGTTTCAGCCTGATCGCGCAAGAGACAGTATGATTAGTTAATGATGCAAATCATTTACATGGCAAATAGGTGTTTAAATTAAATATCTTTACTGTACTTAGACTTTTTATTGTTTATCTTTATTACAGGTGAAAGCTTTGCTTGGCCATCATATAATTAACGTAGCATGTGGAAGTTGAGATGCCCAAACATTAGCCCTATCTAATGAAGGAATGGTGTTTTCTTGGGGTGATGGTGACTTTCGTAAATTAGGAAGAGGTGGAAGTGAGGGTTGTGATTTACCTCAGAATGTTGAACGTTTAAATGGTTTTGGTGTTTGTCACATTGAATGCGGTGCTCAGTTCTCACTTGCTCTAACGAATAGTGGTCAGGTCAGTATTAGTCAGTTTAGGTTAGTATTAAGAGAATAGGGTACAATTGAAGAGAATAGGATAAATGGTGATGCATTCTATCCACAATATAAAAATATCAGATTTGTAGTTCTCCAAAACAACCAGGAAAGAGGTTCCCTTCAAAAGGTCTCACCTTTCCTGATAAATATAGTTTTTACAGGTTCAAGTAGTTCACCGAAAAACATCAGGAAATTAAGAGATTGATTGATACTGCTCAAGACTTAATGAAGCATCTTAATGATGTGATGATGTTTGACAATGTGAAGTTGTGGCTATTTTCCTAATGGAAGATTCAATATCCATACAGATTTCACTGTCAAGACAGATTCCTACAATAGTAGTGAAGATATTGGTACCATTTAAAATGAATATCTGCAGCTTGCAGCTTGTACCTTCCCCCAAATTCTGATGTCAGTGAGGATGAAATGTCCAGTCTGTTATCACAGATTTTAATGCCCATTATTGGGATTGGATACAAATATTTTTTTGGCTAATATGACAGAAACGGTAGCATGATTCAACAACTAGCCATTTTACAAACCAGTACAAATGCAAATGAAAATACCCCTTAAGTACTTAAGATAGTAAATGTGCAAAGAATTACGCCTCTGATAGTGCAGATGAATTTACCCCTCATAACATCTGCCCAAAGACGAGGCAACCTGTATTTTAAATAGCATGAATCCTGATGCTGTAGTTTATACAGATGGCTGTAAACATGATAATTCTGTTTGTTGTACTTTTGAGGTTGGCAACAGAACATACATGTTTGACCTTCCCAGCATCGCTATTGTTTTCATCGTGGAGCTATATGGAGGCCTTAAATATAATTAGTCCATCATATCGACACATATTTGTCTATTCAGATTCCACGAGTGCCTTGCAGGTGATTACTGACATGTACTCCAGTCTGTGAAATACAGTGTGTTGTTTTTGTAATGACTCGGCATAATACAAGTGTGAGCTTCTGCTGGATCCCCAGCAATATTGGAATTTGATTGTGCTGCAAAAGAGGCTTGTTTGTAGTTTCCTTTTACTGATCTTGTTGTTTCTGAAGATCTTGTCTGTTTTCTGAAGAGGATGTTTTGTGATGAGTGGCAAAGTGAATGGAATGCTACCATCAAGATAAGCTTGTCTAATTAAGGACACTGTATCACTATGGGGCTCTTCATCCAGGAGTAACCGACGAGAGGAAGTTATTATTTGCCATCTGCAAATAGGGCACACTAGATTCATTCATGGACATCTCATGACTTGGACCTATGCACCTGTTTGTATTTGCTGTGACTTCCAACTGATATTGACACTGCATACTTGTGGACTCAGTTATGCGGTATAACTATGTTATCAAATGGCATCCTATTTCTTAAGACCATGCATCTATATTCAATTATTTGATTATAACTTCAGTATATTTCTCTATTTATTTAGTTTGGTGTGTTACAGATGGCAATTTTGTTATTTTATGTTAGATTTAAATTTTTTTTCACATTTAGCATGTGGCATTAGGCATTTTACACCTGTTTATTTTTTAAGTTAATTCTTTATTATTAATTTTTAATTGTTTACTATAATAATAGTGTTCCCAGGTGCTGATAACATTACTTAATTTTGCCCCTAGTTCAATAGAAAGGCCCTTATATGCTTCTGTTGCCATCTTTAATAAATTACTGATTCATTTTAAAAACTTATCCCTGCAATTATTTATTTAAAACACAATTAATAGGTTTTCTTTTACTAAATCAATATTACTCTTGTCTGAATTTTGAAATAATATTAATTAAAAAAATAACCTGTCTTTTTTGTATCCTGTTCAATATGTACATAAATATGTGCTCAAAATAGTTTTCAATAATGCCTTCTGAATTGTGATTATTTGTAATTTTTTATATTTAGTATATTCATACATTTATTATTTACCTTAATATTATTTCATGTGTTCATATTTTAAATAATTTTTATAGGCTTTAATCACGTCTATTTTTTATTTAATAATTAATTTTGTATTTTGTGATGCTGCATAGTCAAAGTTTTACCATGGTTTCCCTTGATCCATCCTTGCAAATACTTGGGCAGTTCCTTTTTTCAAAATAAGTAACATATCTACCTATTTCTGATATAATGTATTATTATATGCTGATTATGTATTTTTATATTCTATAATGTTTTTATTTATTTATTTTAGGTGTAGACATGGGGTAAAGGTGATTATTATAGGCTGGGACATGGGACTGATCAACATGTTAGGAAACTTACATTGGTTGAGGGGTTTCGTGGTGAAAAAGTGATCAATGTTGCTGTAGGTGCTTTACATTGTCTTGCTGTTACTGATACTGGGATGGTGAGTTACATTCATATAATTATTTTTTTATTTTGTCATAAACTGCCATAATCTATTCTGATTATTTGATATGCTTTTGTTCAAACTTAAAATATTACACACTTATATCACGTAAAATAACTCTTAAGATTGTTTGATACATAGACACCAAGCCCATGTAAATGAATATAAATTAATCTCATTGACATATACCTAAAACAAATACAGATAAAAAAACCAAATAAAATATTTAAAAAACCGTTAACGTACTATATTAACATAAATAAATACTAAGAGAAAATAGCTCAAAAATTTTAAAAACTTGATACAATGTAGCTTATAGAAGAAAAAATAAAACAAACCAATTATATACAAGGATAGAGTGAAATGATCCAGATCTGGATAAGAAAACAACATTTTTCTGGGTACATTTTGATTTATTTTTCAACATAGTCACCATTAAGGTGTATACACATAGCCCAGTATTCCACAAGAATGCTTACACCAGTTAAGTATGTTGATTTGCCCACCTTAAAATAACCATCTACGGTGGCAATAACTTGATTATTGGTTGAAAATTTCTTACCTTCAAGCCATTTTTTTTAGGTTAGGAAACAAGTGATAGTCACTAGGAGCCAGAGATAAGTTTGGAGGGTGTTGGAGCAATTCAAACTATAATTTATTGATTTTTGCCTGACTGAAGTGTGAGCGGAAGTTAAAGTATATTTCAACTTCCTGTTATGCATTTGCTTCATAATATCTTCATAATATTAATTAGACCTATTACATTTGCCCAAACCAAATAACTCAATTCTGTACATTGAATTATCAACCATATCACTGATTTTACAGCATTCAAAATGCTCACACCAAACCTTTCATAATTCCACTTGAATTGACTACTTCTTCACTTGATGTAAGGATACAAACAGCACCGGAAAATAATTGGTGGTCAGTACAATTGTTAGAAAATCCAGTATAAGAATTTTAATTGCCACCAATAAAAAATTAAGGATAAATAATATTTACTTTCATTAATATTGATAAAAACTACATATTCTTGCCTGTTCACCTTACCTTTTTATTGTCTGCTGCTTCGACCTCTTTTTTTTAATTGGGTTTATAACCAATTAGGTACTAAATGGCAACAAATCTACATCAGCCTTATTTATGGCCCTTAGATGATAAATTATTATTAAATCATCTATCTATTAGTTTTAACTTTTCTAAACCTGAGATCAAAGTAAAACAGCCAGAGCTTCAGGTTTTCTTCATAAATTCTACCATTTTTTGATCAAACTAATATCAAGCAACATACTTATTGAAGCTGTTTTATCTCATACAATGTGATAAAAACATACACTGTGAAAAAACAGTATATGGTCAAAAACACTATAAAGCCAAATATAATTAAGAAAATAAGTCAGACATAAAAGAATACTTTTAAAAATTTTGTAAAATTGATCAATAAGTACAATAAAATGCTATTTTCAGAGTACATACTCCTAGAAAACTGGATATTTTTTTTTTAAAAATCAGTTGCATTGAATTTTACAAAATTGAAAATATTTAATAATTTATAAATATATTTGAAATATTCTATATTACTTTTAATTAGACAAATTGCAGTATATGATGGCAAGTCATAAAATGTAAAAAGGTACATAAAAACATAATGGGAGTAAGCTGGGAATGTACACAATTCACTGTGATGTACATTAAAGGTTAAGTTTGTGGAATAATTAATTGTTTTTTTATGTAAAAAGAAAATAAGATGTTGAAATTAGTATTTAGATTTGCTGAACACTCAATGAAATGATGTGCGTTCCGATTGTTGCCACTCATTTATGAACTGTTCCATATTATTACTATTATTATTGACTTTAATTTTTATTATGGTAATTTCAGGTATTTTCATGGGGTGAAGGAGATGAAGGAAAATTAGGGCATGGAAATAGACAAACTTTAGAAAAGCCACGTTTGATAGAAGCATTAAAATCAAAAAGAATACGAGAAATTGCTTGTGGAAGTAGCCATAGTACTGCTATCACATCTAGTGGAGAATTATATACATGGGGCCTTGGTGAATACGGTAGACTTGGTCATGGTGATATGCTTACTCAACTTAAACCAAAACTGGTGTGTAGATATTTTTCACTTAATTAACTCTTGTACTAAAACAGAATATTAAAATTTGCCAACATACTTAAACAGATATTTCTTTTATTATATGAAAATTAAGTGACGAAAGGTTTTGTTTAAAAAATAACTAACTTATTTTGTACTCATTTTAATCACTTCATTTTTCCTTATGTATTTCATTGGTACAATGAGGTCATTATTCTCGGAGTATGATAATGACTAAAATTGTGAGATAGATTGTACTGCTTACTCTTTGGATCTTTTTTTTTTAGTAATAGATTCATCATATAGTTTAAACTTATGCAGGTAAAGTATACACTGTTTGTATGTTATGAAAAATTCTTAATATTTTTAAATTGTGTATCTTTCTTGTTTTGGTACAAGGTTTCTCAAAAAAATATTCAGCAAACACAAAACACAACCTTGACTTATAATTTAATAACTGAATAGTTAGTTCCAGTTTTAGTATGAGCTTTGTTCAACTTTAAAACATTCTGTTTATTAATTAAATATTACTGAATGTTTAGTGAATTTTACACTTATGATTTAGTTAGTTTTTATCACCTGATATATGTGACATGTAATATTTGGTGAATGACATAATTATTAAATTTAAAGATTAATACAGCTGAAATTATAGAATGATTATTAGTGGTGCTAATAAGGTAATAATTTGTAAAATATAATTAATGAATGTGACCATGTATTATGTTGTGCATTGCCGGCCTTTTGTAGTAGTTTGTTTACATTTAATATAATTGGAAAGAGTTCTTGTTTTTTAGAGATGTACACAAACATCCTAACAAAAACAATATGAAGCTACCTAATAACAGATATAGTTCTGCAACACAAAAAACAACTGTAGTCTAGCATTTCAACAAATTTTGACTCATGAATAAGTAAATAATAAACAAGAAACCACTTGTAGTGGAAATCTAAGTGATAACTGTCTTCATTTTCATGATTTCAACTATAAGTATTCTTTGCATATCCAGCAACAGTAATTAAGGTGTTGCTTTGATATTTTATTATTATTATTATTATAAAGTCCATTTGGGCATAAAAATGTATTAAAAAAAACTATCTGCCTTAGAGATAATGAAAAAATGGAATCATGAAAAAATATCTAGTTTGATGGCATTAACTGTAATTGGTTTTTTACTATTATTGTCTGTAGATCATTAGAAGTTAAATCAACTTATCTGAAGTTTTGTTAAATTTGAAACTATGTTATTTATTTTCATATATTGCCTTATGAGAGGCTGTTGTGCAAATTACTCTTTGGAAAGTGGTCTTGATCAGTTTCAGCCTGATCGCGCAAGAGACAGTATGATTAGTTAATGATGCAAATCATTTACATGGCAAATAGGTGTTTAAATTAAATATCTTTACTGTACTTAGACTTTTTATTGTTTATCTTTATTACAGGTGAAAGCTTTGCTTGGCCATCATATAATTAACGTAGCATGTGGAAGTTGAGATGCCCAAACATTAGCCCTATCTAATGAAGGAATGGTGTTTTCTTGGGGTGATGGTGACTTTCGTAAATTAGGAAGAGGTGGAAGTGAGGGTTGTGATTTACCTCAGAATGTTGAACGTTTAAATGGTTTTGGTGTTTGTCACATTGAATGCGGTGCTCAGTTCTCACTTGCTCTAACGAATAGTGGTCAGGTCAGTATTAGTCAGTTTAGGTTAGTATTAAGAGAATAGGGTACAATTGAAGAGAATAGGATAAATGGTGATGCATTCTATCCACAATATAAAAATATCAGATTTGTAGTTCTCCAAAACAACCAGGAAAGAGGTTCCCTTCAAAAGGTCTCACCTTTCCTGATAAATATAGTTTTTACAGGTTCAAGTAGTTCACCGAAAAACATCAGGAAATTAAGAGATTGATTGATACTGCTCAAGACTTAATGAAGCATCTTAATGATGTGATGATGTTTGACAATGTGAAGTTGTGGCTATTTTCCTAATGGAAGATTCAATATCCATACAGATTTCACTGTCAAGACAGATTCCTACAATAGTAGTGAAGATATTGGTACCATTTAAAATGAATATCTGCAGCTTGCAGCTTGTACCTTCCCCCAAATTCTGATGTCAGTGAGGATGAAATGTCCAGTCTGTTATCACAGATTTTAATGCCCATTATTGGGATTGGATACAAATATTTTTTTGGCTAATATGACAGAAACGGTAGCATGATTCAACAACTAGCCATTTTACAAACCAGTACAAATGCAAATGAAAATACCCCTTAAGTACTTAAGATAGTAAATGTGCAAAGAATTACGCCTCTGATAGTGCAGATGAATTTACCCCTCATAACATCTGCCCAAAGACGAGGCAACCTGTATTTTAAATAGCATGAATCCTGATGCTGTAGTTTGTACAGATGGCTGTAAACATGATAATTCTGTTTGTTGTACTTTTGAGGTTGGCAACAGAACATACATGTTTGACCTTCCCAGCATCGCTATTGTTTTCATCGTGGAGCTATATGGAGGCCTTAAATATAATTAGTCCATCATATCGACACATATTTGTCTATTCAGATTCCACGAGTGCCTTGCAGGTGATTACTGACATGTACTCCAGTCTGTGAAATACAGTGTGTTGTTTTTGTAATGACTCGGCATAATACAAGTGTGAGCTTCTGCTGGATCCCCAGCAATATTGGAATTTGATTGTGCTGCAAAAGAGGCTTGTTTGTAGTTTCCTTTTACTGATCTTGTTGTTTCTGAAGATCTTGTCTGTTTTCTGAAGAGGATGTTTTGTGATGAGTGGCAAAGTGAATGGAATGCTACCATCAAGATAAGCTTGTCTAATTAAGGACACTGTATCACTATGGGGCTCTTCATCCAGGAGTAACCGACGAGAGGAAGTTATTATTTGCCATCTGCAAATAGGGCACACTAGATTCATTCATGGACATCTCATGACTTGGACCTATGCACCTGTTTGTATTTGCTGTGACTTCCAACTGATATTGACACTGCATACTTGTGGACTCAGTTATGCGGTATAACTATGTTATCAAATGGCATCCTATTTCTTAAGACCATGCATCTATATTCAATTATTTGATTATAACTTCAGTATATTTCTCTATTTATTTAGTTTGGTGTGTTACAGATGGCAATTTTGTTATTTTATGTTAGATTTAAATTTTTTTTCACATTTAGCATGTGGCATTAGGCATTTTACACCTGTTTATTTTTTAAGTTAATTCTTTATTATTAATTTTTAATTGTTTACTATAATAATAGTGTTCCCAGGTGCTGATAACATTACTTAATTTTGCCCCTAGTTCAATAGAAAGGCCCTTATATGCTTCTGTTGCCATCTTTAATAAATTACTGATTCATTTTAAAAACTTATCCCTGCAATTATTTATTTAAAACACAATTAATAGGTTTTCTTTTACTAAATCAATATTACTGTTGTCTGAATTTTGAAATAATATTAATTAAAAAAATAACCTGTCTTTTTTGTATCCTGTTCAATATGTACATAAATATGTGCTCAAAATAGTTTTCAATAATGCCTTCTGAATTGTGATTATTTGTAATTTTTTATATTTAGTATATTCATACATTTATTATTTACCTTAATATTATTTCATGTGTTCATATTTTAAATAATTTTTATAGGCTTTAATCACGTCTATTTTTTATTTAATAATTAATTTTGTATTTTGTGATGCTGCATAGTCAAAGTTTTACCATGGTTTCCCTTGATCCATCCTTGCAAATACTTGGGCAGTTCCTTTTTTCAAAATAAGTAACATATCTACCTATTTCTGATATAATGTATTATTATATGCTGATTATGTATTTTTATATTCTATAATGTTTTTATTTATTTATTTTAGGTGTAGACATGGGGTAAAGGTGATTATTATAGGCTGGGACATGGGACTGATCAACATGTTAGGAAACTTACATTGGTTGAGGGGTTTCGTGGTGAAAAAGTGATCAATGTTGCTGCAGGTGCTTTACATTGTCTTGCTGTTACTGATACTGGGATGGTGAGTTACATTCATATAATTATTTTTTTATTTTGTCATAAACTGCCATAATCTATTCTGATTATTTGATATGCTTTTGTTCAAACTTAAAATATTACACACTTATATCACGTAAAATAACTCTTAAGATTGTTTGATACATAGACACCAAGCCCATGTAAATGAATATAAATTAATCTCATTGACATATACCTAAAACAAATACAGATAAAAAAACCAAATAAAATATTTAAAAAACCGTTAACGTACTATATTAACATAAATAAATACTAAGAGAAAATAGCTCAAAAATTTTAAAAACTTGATACAATGTAGCTTATAGAAGAAAAATAAAACAAACCAATTATATACAAGGATAGAGTGAAATGATCCAGATCTGGATAAGAAAACAACATTTTTCTGGGTACATTTTGATTTATTTTTCAACATAGTCACCATTAAGGTGTATACACATAGCCCAGTATTCCACAAGAATGCTTACACCAGTTAAGTATGTTGATTTGCCCACCTTAAAATAACCATCTACGGTGGCAATAACTTGATTATTGGTTGAAAATTTCTTACCTTCAAGCCATTTTTTTTAGGTTAGGAAACAAGTGATAGTCACTAGGAGCCAGAGATAAGTTTGGAGGGTGTTGGAGCAATTCAAACTATAATTTATTGATTTTTGCCTGACTGAAGTGTGAGCGGAAGTTAAAGTATATTTCAACTTCCTGTTATGCATTTGCTTCATAATATCTTCATAATATTAATTAGACCTATTACATTTGCCCAAACCAAATAACTCAATTCTGTACATTGAATTATCAACCATATCACTGATTTTACAGCATTCAAAATGCTCACACCAAACCTTTCATAATTCCACTTGAATTGACTACTTCTTCACTTGATGTAAGGATACAAACAGCACCGGAAAATAATTGGTGGTCAGTACAATTGTTAGAAAATCCAGTATAAGAATTTTAATTGCCACCAATAAAAAATTAAGGATAAATAATATTTACTTTCATTAATATTGATAAAAACTACATATTCTTGCCTGTTCACCTTACCTTTTTATTGTCTGCTGCTTCGACCTCTTTTTTTTAATTGGGTTTATAACCAATTAGGTACTAAATGGCAACAAATCTACATCAGCCTTATTTATGGCCCTTAGATGATAAATTATTATTAAATCATCTATCTATTAGTTTTAACTTTTCTAAACCTGAGATCAAAGTAAAACAGCCAGAGCTTCAGGTTTTCTTCATAAATTCTACCATTTTTTGATCAAACTAATATCAAGCAACATACTTATTGAAGCTGTTTTATCTCATACAATGTGATAAAAACATACACTGTGAAAAAACAGTATATGGTCAAAAACACTATAAAGCCAAATATAATTAAGAAAAAAAGTCAGTCATAAAAGAAGAATACTTTAACAATTTTGTAAAATTGATCAATAAGTACAATAAAATGCTATTTTCAGAGTACATACTCCTAGAAAACTGGATATTTTTTTTTAAAAATCAGTTGCATTGAATTTTACAAAATTGAAAATATTTAATAATTTATAAATATATTTGAAATATTCTATATTACTTTTAATTAGACAAATTGCAGTATATGATGGCAAGTCATAAAATGTAAAAAGGTACATAAAAACATAATGGGAGTAAGCTGGGAATGTACACAATTCACTGTGATGTACATTAAAGGTTAAGTTTGTGGAATAATTAATTGTTTTTTTATGTAAAAAGAAAATAAGATGTTGAAATTAGTATTTAGATTTGCTGAACACTCAATGAAATGATGTGCGTTCCGATTGTTGCCACTCATTTATGAACTGTTCCATATTATTACTATTATTATTGACTTTAATTTTTATTATGGTAATTTCAGGTATTTTCATGGGGTGAAGGAGATGAAGGAAAATTAGGGCATGGAAATAGACAAACTTTAGAAAAGCCACGTTTGATAGAAGCATTAAAATCAAAAAGAATACGAGAAATTGCTTGTGGAAGTAGCCATAGTACTGCTATCACATCTAGTGGAGAATTATATACATGGGGCCTTGGTGAATACGGTAGACTTGGTCATGGTGATATGCTTACTCAACTTAAACCAAAACTGGTGTGTAGATATTTTTCACTTAATTAACTCTTGTACTAAAACAGAATATTAAAATTTGCCAACATACTTAAACAGATATTTCTTTTATTATATGAAAATTAAGTGACGAAAGGTTTTGTTTAAAAAATAACTAACTTATTTTGTACTCATTTTAATCACTTCATTTTTCCTTATGTATTTCATTGGTACAATGAGGTCATTATTCTCGGAGTATGATAATGACTAAAATTGTGAGATAGATTGTACTGCTTACTCTTTAGATCTTTTTTTTTTAGTAATAGATTCATCATATAGTTTAAACTTATGCAGGTAAAGTATACACTGTTTGTATGTTATGAAAAATTCTTAATATTTTAAATTGTGAGGCTTATGAATGAAAAGTTGAAGGTGCTCTCATCTGTTGTATATATACAACAGATATATATATATACTTACGTTTGTTAATGCTAGGAGAAGCAGAAAATAACATTCAAATCATTTTGAAAATCCCAGTGGAAGTATAATATATTATGGAAATTTTAATTGAACACATTTTTTGATATTGTTCCTGCACAATCAGTTCTTTTATAAAAATATTAAATTAAAAAAATGTATAAGTCAAAAATAATAAAATAAAAGTATATTATTTAAAAGCAGATGGCTCAGCAAAACTAGAATTTTAAAAATTTCACCTGTTTTTTCCTTCCAGTTTTAGACTTTTATTATTCTGATTAAAATAATTTGAAAATATTTATTTTTTAAGAGCTGATTACAATGGTACCTCAAAAATATGTTCAATGTAAAAAAAATGTATCATTTGGATAAGAATATCCTCAAATTTTTATTGCTAAGGTTAATATATTAACTTCGATAACAATTGACTGTTGTCAATAATTTTTTTTTGTTATTAAGATAATTATTATCACAGTAAATAATATTCATTACTTATCATCAGAAATTTTTTTAAAATAAACTGTTGATCAATTTGTCGAACTGGAGGTTACAGATAAACTATTCGTAAAGTTTGTCCAAAAGAAATCAAACTTTTTATAATTTATTTTGTTATATAACTTAATTAGGTATATTCCCTTTGAAGTAGTGTCTGTCACTGTCAGAATGCCTCTCTCTGTATTTTTCCTGTTGTTAGAATACACTCTTAATATATGTTTTGTGAAATAGTCTACAGGCCCAGTAATGATGTATTTTTTAATCTCTTCTATCATCTGGAATGTTCTCCTTTGAGGTGTATTTCATCTTTGGAAACAGAAGTCTGCAGGTTTCAAATCAAATAGATGGACAAACAGGTTTTCACTGTCTATCTGATTTGAGGAGCAAGAGTTGTGTTATGCTTTGCCAAAAACTTCTACATAGAATCCGTTTACAGAGCATTATTGTGATGCGGCATCCATGTTTTGTTTGCCCATACTTCAAGTCTTCTCTTTCTCACAAATACAATATTATTTCCAGATAAATTTTTTTAATGCCTAATTAATGGCATCAATCAAATAAAACAATGCTATCAACACTTTTGAGTTTAATCTGAATTGTTAATGTCAGTCATGACACTAAAATATTCTTTCTAATGAGGTTCTTGCAACATTTTCACACTTTTTGGAAATATCTTTCTTGTTGTGGTACAAGGTTTCTCAAAAAAATATTCAGCAAACACAAAACACAACCTTGACTTATAATTTAATAACTGAATAGTTAGTTCCAGTTTTAGTATGAGCTTTGTTCAACTTTAAAACATTCTGTTTATTAATTAAATATTACTGAATGTTTAGTGAATTTTACACTTATGATTTAGTTAGTTTTTATCACCTGATATATGTGACATGTAATATTTGGTGAATGACATAATTATTAAATTTAAAGATTAATACAGCTGAAATTATAGAATGATTATTAGTGGTGCTAATAAGGTAATAATTTGTAAAATATAATTAATGAATGTGACCATGTATTATGTTGTGCATTGCCGGACTTTTGTAGTAGTTTGTTTACATTTAATATAATTGGAAAGAGTTCTTGTTTTTTAGAGATGTACACAAACATCCTAACAAAAACAATATGAAGCTACCTAATAACAGATATAGTTCTGCAACACAAAAAACAACTGTAGTCTAGCATTTCAACAAATTTTGACTCATGAATAAGTAAATAATAAACAAGAAACCACTTGTAGTGGAAATCTAAGTGATAACTGTCTTCATTTTCATGATTTCAACTATAAGTATTCTTTGCATATCCAGCAACAGTAATTAAGGTGTTGCTTTGATATTTTATTATTATTATTATTATAAAGTCCATTTGGGCATAAAAATGTATTAAAAAAAACTATCTGCCTTAGAGATAATGAAAAAATGGAATCATGAAAAAATATCTAGTTTGATGGCATTAACTGTAATTGGTTTTTTACTATTATTGTCTGTAGATCATTAGAAGTTAAATCAACTTATCTGAAGTTTTGTTAAATTTGAAACTATGTTATTTATTTTCATATATTGCCTTATGAGAGGCTGTTGTGCAAATTACTCTTTGGAAAGTGGTCTTGATCAGTTTCAGCCTGATCGCGCAAGAGACAGTATGATTAGTTAATGATGCAAATCATTTACATGGCAAATAGGTGTTTAAATTAAATATCTTTACTGTACTTAGACTTTTTATTGTTTATCTTTATTACAGGTGAAAGCTTTGCTTGGCCATCATATAATTAACGTAGCATGTGGAAGTTGAGATGCCCAAACATTAGCCCTATCTAATGAAGGAATGGTGTTTTCTTGGGGTGATGGTGACTTTCGTAAATTAGGAAGAGGTGGAAGTGAGGGTTGTGATTTACCTCAGAATGTTGAACGTTTAAATGGTTTTGGTGTTTGTCACATTGAATGCGGTGCTCAGTTCTCACTTGCTCTAACGAATAGTGGTCAGGTCAGTATTAGTCAGTTTAGGTTAGTATTAAGAGAATAGGGTACAATTGAAGAGAATAGGATAAATGGTGATGCATTCTATCCACAATATAAAAATATCAGATTTGTAGTTCTCCAAAACAACCAGGAAAGAGGTTCCCTTCAAAAGGTCTCACCTTTCCTGATAAATATAGTTTTTACAGGTTCAAGTAGTTCACCGAAAAACATCAGGAAATTAAGAGATTGATTGATACTGCTCAAGACTTAATGAAGCATCTTAATGATGTGATGATGTTTGACAATGTGAAGTTGTGGCTATTTTCCTAATGGAAGATTCAATATCCATACAGATTTCACTGTCAAGACAGATTCCTACAATAGTAGTGAAGATATTGGTACCATTTAAAATGAATATCTGCAGCTTGCAGCTTGTACCTTCCCCCAAATTCTGATGTCAGTGAGGATGAAATGTCCAGTCTGTTATCACAGATTTTAATGCCCATTATTGGGATTGGATACAAATATTTTTTTGGCTAATATGACAGAAACGGTAGCATGATTCAACAACTAGCCATTTTACAAACCAGTACAAATGCAAATGAAAATACCCCTTAAGTACTTAAGATAGTAAATGTGCAAAGAATTACGCCTCTGATAGTGCAGATGAATTTACCCCTCATAACATCTGCCCAAAGACGAGGCAACCTGTATTTTAAATAGCATGAATCCTGATGCTGTAGTTTATACAGATGGCTGTAAACATGATAATTCTGTTTGTTGTACTTTTGAGGTTGGCAACAGAACATACATGTTTGACCTTCCCAGCATCGCTATTGTTTTCATCGTGGAGCTATATGGAGGCCTTAAATATAATTAGTCCATCATATCGACACATATTTGTCTATTCAGATTCCACGAGTGCCTTGCAGGTGATTACTGACATGTACTCCAGTCTGTGAAATACAGTGTGTTGTTTTTGTAATGACTCGGCATAATACAAGTGTGAGCTTCTGCTGGATCCCCAGCAATATTGGAATTTGATTGTGCTGCAAAAGAGGCTTGTTTGTAGTTTCCTTTTACTGATCTTGTTGTTTCTGAAGATCTTGTCTGTTTTCTGAAGAGGATGTTTTGTGATGAGTGGCAAAGTGAATGGAATGCTACCATCAAGATAAGCTTGTCTAATTAAGGACACTGTATCACTATGGGGCTCTTCATCCAGGAGTAACCGACGAGAGGAAGTTATTATTTGCCATCTGCAAATAGGGCACACTAGATTCATTCATGGACATCTCATGACTTGGACCTATGCACCTGTTTGTATTTGCTGTGACTTCCAACTGATATTGACACTGCATACTTGTGGACTCAGTTATGCGGTATAACTATGTTATCAAATGGCATCCTATTTCTTAAGACCATGCATCTATATTCAATTATTTGATTATAACTTCAGTATATTTCTCTATTTATTTAGTTTGGTGTGTTACAGATGGCAATTTTGTTATTTTATGTTAGATTTAAATTTTTTTTCACATTTAGCATGTGGCATTAGGCATTTTACACCTGTTTATTTTTTAAGTTAATTCTTTATTATTAATTTTTAATTGTTTACTATAATAATAGTGTTCCCAGGTGCTGATAACATTACTTAATTTTGCCCCTAGTTCAATAGAAAGGCCCTTATATGCTTCTGTTGCCATCTTTAATAAATTACTGATTCATTTTAAAAACTTATCCCTGCAATTATTTATTTAAAACACAATTAATAGGTTTTCTTTTACTAAATCAATATTACTCTTGTCTGAATTTTGAAATAATATTAATTAAAAAAATAACCTGTCTTTTTTGTATCCTGTTCAATATGTACATAAATATGTGCTCAAAATAGTTTTCAATAATGCCTTCTGAATTGTGATTATTTGTAATTTTTTATATTTAGTATATTCATACATTTATTATTTACCTTAATATTATTTCATGTGTTCATATTTTAAATAATTTTTATAGGCTTTAATCACGTCTATTTTTTATTTAATAATTAATTTTGTATTTTGTGATGCTGCATAGTCAAAGTTTTACCATGGTTTCCCTTGATCCATCCTTGCAAATACTTGGGCAGTTCCTTTTTTCAAAATAAGTAACATATCTACCTATTTCTGATATAATGTATTATTATATGCTGATTATGTATTTTTATATTCTATAATGTTTTTATTTATTTATTTTAGGTGTAGACATGGGGTAAAGGTGATTATTATAGGCTGGGACATGGGACTGATCAACATGTTAGGAAACTTACATTGGTTGAGGGGTTTCGTGGTGAAAAAGTGATCAATGTTGCTGTAGGTGCTTTACATTGTCTTGCTGTTACTGATACTGGGATGGTGAGTTACATTCATATAATTATTTTTTTATTTTGTCATAAACTGCCATAATCTATTCTGATTATTTGATATGCTTTTGTTCAAACTTAAAATATTACACACTTATATCACGTAAAATAACTCTTAAGATTGTTTGATACATAGACACCAAGCCCATGTAAATGAATATAAATTAATCTCATTGACATATACCTAAAACAAATACAGATAAAAAAACCAAATAAAATATTTAAAAAACCGTTAACGTACTATATTAACATAAATAAATACTAAGAGAAAATAGCTCAAAAATTTTAAAAACTTGATACAATGTAGCTTATAGAAGAAAAAATAAAACAAACCAATTATATACAAGGATAGAGTGAAATGATCCAGATCTGGATAAGAAAACAACATTTTTCTGGGTACATTTTGATTTATTTTTCAACATAGTCACCATTAAGGTGTATACACATAGCCCAGTATTCCACAAGAATGCTTACACCAGTTAAGTATGTTGATTTGCCCACCTTAAAATAACCATCTACGGTGGCAATAACTTGATTATTGGTTGAAAATTTCTTACCTTCAAGCCATTTTTTTTAGGTTAGGAAACAAGTGATAGTCACTAGGAGCCAGAGATAAGTTTGGAGGGTGTTGGAGCAATTCAAACTATAATTTATTGATTTTTGCCTGACTGAAGTGTGAGCGGAAGTTAAAGTATATTTCAACTTCCTGTTATGCATTTGCTTCATAATATCTTCATAATATTAATTAGACCTATTACATTTGCCCAAACCAAATAACTCAATTCTGTACATTGAATTATCAACCATATCACTGATTTTACAGCATTCAAAATGCTCACACCAAACCTTTCATAATTCCACTTGAATTGACTACTTCTTCACTTGATGTAAGGATACAAACAGCACCGGAAAATAATTGGTGGTCAGTACAATTGTTAGAAAATCCAGTATAAGAATTTTAATTGCCACCAATAAAAAATTAAGGATAAATAATATTTACTTTCATTAATATTGATAAAAACTACATATTCTTGCCTGTTCACCTTACCTTTTTATTGTCTGCTGCTTCGACCTCTTTTTTTTAATTGGGTTTATAACCAATTAGGTACTAAATGGCAACAAATCTACATCAGCCTTATTTATGGCCCTTAGATGATAAATTATTATTAAATCATCTATCTATTAGTTTTAACTTTTCTAAACCTGAGATCAAAGTAAAACAGCCAGAGCTTCAGGTTTTCTTCATAAATTCTACCATTTTTTGATCAAACTAATATCAAGCAACATACTTATTGAAGCTGTTTTATCTCATACAATGTGATAAAAACATACACTGTGAAAAAACAGTATATGGTCAAAAACACTATAAAGCCAAATATAATTAAGAAAAAAAGTCAGTCATAAAAGAAGAATACTTTAACAATTTTGTAAAATTGATCAATAAGTACAATAAAATGCTATTTTCAGAGTACATACTCCTAGAAAACTGGATATTTTTTTTTAAAAATCAGTTGCATTGAATTTTACAAAATTGAAAATATTTAATAATTTATAAATATATTTGAAATATTCTATATTACTTTTAATTAGACAAATTGCAGTATATGATGGCAAGTCATAAAATGTAAAAAGGTACATAAAAACATAATGGGAGTAAGCTGGGAATGTACACAATTCACTGTGATGTACATTAAAGGTTAAGTTTGTGGAATAATTAATTGTTTTTTTATGTAAAAAGAAAATAAGATGTTGAAATTAGTATTTAGATTTGCTGAACACTCAATGAAATGATGTGCGTTCCGATTGTTGCCACTCATTTATGAACTGTTCCATATTATTACTATTATTATTGACTTTAATTTTTATTATGGTAATTTCAGGTATTTTCATGGGGTGAAGGAGATGAAGGAAAATTAGGGCATGGAAATAGACAAACTTTAGAAAAGCCACGTTTGATAGAAGCATTAAAATCAAAAAGAATACGAGAAATTGCTTGTGGAAGTAGCCATAGTACTGCTATCACATCTAGTGGAGAATTATATACATGGGGCCTTGGTGAATACGGTAGACTTGGTCATGGTGATATGCTTACTCAACTTAAACCAAAACTGGTGTGTAGATATTTTTCACTTAATTAACTCTTGTACTAAAACAGAATATTAAAATTTGCCAACATACTTAAACAGATATTTCTTTTATTATATGAAAATTAAGTGACGAAAGGTTTTGTTTAAAAAATAACGTAACTTATTTTGTACTCATTTTAATCACTTCATTTTTCCTTATGTATTTCATTGGTACAATGAGGTCATTATTCTCGGAGTATGATAATGACTAAAATTGTGAGATAGATTGTACTGCTTACTCTTTGGATGTTTTTTTTTTAGTAATAGATTCATCATATAGTTTAAACTTATGCAGGTAAAGTATACACTGTTTGTATGTTATGAAATATTCTTAATATTTTAAATTGTGAAGCTTATGAATGAAAAGTTGAAGGTGCTCTCATCTGTTGTATATATACAACAGATATATATATATATACTTACGTTTGTTAATGCTAGGAGAAGCAGAAAATAACATTCAAATCATTTTGAAAATCCCAGTGGAAGTATAATATATTATGGAAATTTTAATTGAACACATTTTTTGATATTGTTCCTGCACAATCAGTTCTTTTATAAAAATATTAAATTAAAAAAATGTATAAGTCAAAAATAATAAAATAAAAGTATATTATTTAAAAGCAGATGGCTCAGCAAAACTAGAATTTTAAAAATTTCACCTGTTTTTTCCTTCCAGTTTTAGACTTTTATTATTCTGATTAAAATAATTTGAAAATATTTATTTTTTAAGAGCTGATTACAATGGTACCTCAAAAATATGTTCAATGTAAAAAAAATGTATCATTTGGATAAGAATATCCTCAAATTTTTATTGCTAAGGTTAATATATTAACTTCGATAACAATTGACTGTTGTCAATAATTTTTTTTTGTTATTAAGATAATTATTATCACAGTAAATAATATTCATTACTTATCATCAGAAATTTTTTTAAAATAAACTGTTGATCAATTTGTCGAACTGGAGGTTACAGATAAACTATTCGTAAAGTTTGTCCAAAAGAAATCAAACTTTTTATAATTTATTTTGTTATATAACTTAATTAGGTATATTCCCTTTGAAGTAGTGTCTGTCACTGTCAGAATGCCTCTCTCTGTATTTTTCCTGTTGTTAGAATACACTCTTAATATATGTTTTGTGAAATAGTCTACAGGCCCAGTAATGATGTATTTTTTAATCTCTTCTATCATCTGGAATGTTCTCCTTTGAGGTGTATTTCATCTTTGGAAACAGAAGTCTGCAGGTTTCAAATCAAATAGATGGACAAACAGGTTTTCACTGTCTATCTGATTTGAGGAGCAAGAGTTGTGTTATGCTTTGCCAAAAACTTCTACATAGAATCCGTTTACAGAGCATTATTGTGATGCGGCATCCATGTTTTGTTTGCCCATACTTCAAGTCTTCTCTTTCTCACAAATACAATATTATTTCCAGATAAATTTTTTTAATGCCTAATTAATGGCATCAATCAAATAAAACAATGCTATCAACACTTTTGAGTTTAATCTGAATTGTTAATGTCAGTCATGACACTAAAATATTCTTTCTAATGAGGTTCTTGCAACATTTTCACACTTTTTGGAAATATCTTTCTTGTTGTGGTACAAGGTTTCTCAAAAAAATATTCAGCAAACACAAAACACAACCTTGACTTATAATTTAATAACTGAATAGTTAGTTCCAGTTTTAGTATGAGCTTTGTTCAACTTTAAAACATTCTGTTTATTAATTAAATATTACTGAATGTTTAGTGAATTTTACACTTATGATTTAGTTAGTTTTTATCACCTGATATATGTGACATGTAATATTTGGTGAATGACATAATTATTAAATTTAAAGATTAATACAGCTGAAATTATAGAATGATTATTAGTGGTGCTAATAAGGTAATAATTTGTAAAATATAATTAATGAATGTGACCATGTATTATGTTGTGCATTGCCGGACTTTTGTAGTAGTTTGTTTACATTTAATATAATTGGAAAGAGTTCTTGTTTTTTAGAGATGTACACAAACATCCTAACAAAAACAATATGAAGCTACCTAATAACAGATATAGTTCTGCAACACAAAAAACAACTGTAGTCTAGCATTTCAACAAATTTTGACTCATGAATAAGTAAATAATAAACAAGAAACCACTTGTAGTGGAAATCTAAGTGATAACTGTCTTCATTTTCATGATTTCAACTATAAGTATTCTTTGCATATCCAGCAACAGTAATTAAGGTGTTGCTTTGATATTTTATTATTATTATTATTATAAAGTCCATTTGGGCATAAAAATGTATTAAAAAAAACTATCTGCCTTAGAGATAATGAAAAAATGGAATCATGAAAAAATATCTAGTTTGATGGCATTAACTGTAATTGGTTTTTTACTATTATTGTCTGTAGATCATTAGAAGTTAAATCAACTTATCTGAAGTTTTGTTAAATTTGAAACTATGTTATTTATTTTCATATATTGCCTTATGAGAGGCTGTTGTGCAAATTACTCTTTGGAAAGTGGTCTTGATCAGTTTCAGCCTGATCGCGCAAGAGACAGTATGATTAGTTAATGATGCAAATCATTTACATGGCAAATAGGTGTTTAAATTAAATATCTTTACTGTACTTAGACTTTTTATTGTTTATCTTTATTACAGGTGAAAGCTTTGCTTGGCCATCATATAATTAACGTAGCATGTGGAAGTTGAGATGCCCAAACATTAGCCCTATCTAATGAAGGAATGGTGTTTTCTTGGGGTGATGGTGACTTTCGTAAATTAGGAAGAGGTGGAAGTGAGGGTTGTGATTTACCTCAGAATGTTGAACGTTTAAATGGTTTTGGTGTTTGTCACATTGAATGCGGTGCTCAGTTCTCACTTGCTCTAACGAATAGTGGTCAGGTCAGTATTAGTCAGTTTAGGTTAGTATTAAGAGAATAGGGTACAATTGAAGAGAATAGGATAAATGGTGATGCATTCTATCCACAATATAAAAATATCAGATTTGTAGTTCTCCAAAACAACCAGGAAAGAGGTTCCCTTCAAAAGGTCTCACCTTTCCTGATAAATATAGTTTTTACAGGTTCAAGTAGTTCACCGAAAAACATCAGGAAATTAAGAGATTGATTGATACTGCTCAAGACTTAATGAAGCATCTTAATGATGTGATGATGTTTGACAATGTGAAGTTGTGGCTATTTTCCTAATGGAAGATTCAATATCCATACAGATTTCACTGTCAAGACAGATTCCTACAATAGTAGTGAAGATATTGGTACCATTTAAAATGAATATCTGCAGCTTGCAGCTTGTACCTTCCCCCAAATTCTGATGTCAGTGAGGATGAAATGTCCAGTCTGTTATCACAGATTTTAATGCCCATTATTGGGATTGGATACAAATATTTTTTTGGCTAATATGACAGAAACGGTAGCATGATTCAACAACTAGCCATTTTACAAACCAGTACAAATGCAAATGAAAATACCCCTTAAGTACTTAAGATAGTAAATGTGCAAAGAATTACACCTCTGATAGTGCAGATGAATTTACCCCTCATAACATCTGCCCAAAGACGAGGCAACCTGTATTTTAAATAGCATGAATCCTGATGCTGTAGTTTATACAGATGGCTGTAAACATGATAATTCTGTTTGTTGTACTTTTGAGGTTGGCAACAGAACATACATGTTTGACCTTCCCAGCATCGCTATTGTTTTCATCGTGGAGCTATATGGAGGCCTTAAATATAATTAGTCCATCATATCGACACATATTTGTCTATTCAGATTCCACGAGTGCCTTGCAGGTGATTACTGACATGTACTCCAGTCTGTGAAATACAGTGTGTTGTTTTTGTAATGACTCGGCATAATACAAGTGTGAGCTTCTGCTGGATCCCCAGCAATATTGGAATTTGATTGTGCTGCAAAAGAGGCTTGTTTGTAGTTTCCTTTTACTGATCTTGTTGTTTCTGAAGATCTTGTCTGTTTTCTGAAGAGGATGTTTTGTGATGAGTGGCAAAGTGAATGGAATGCTACCATCAAGATAAGCTTGTCTAATTAAGGACACTGTATCACTATGGGGCTCTTCATCCAGGAGTAACCGACAAGAGGAAGTTATTATTTGCCATCTGCAAATAGGGCACACTAGATTCATTCATGGACATCTCATGACTTGGACCTATGCACCTGTTTGTATTTGCTGTGACTTCCAACTGATATTGACACTGCATACTTGTGGACTCAGTTATGCGGTATAACTATGTTATCAAATGGCATCCTATTTCTTAAGACCATGCATCTATATTCAATTATTTGATTATAACTTCAGTATATTTCTCTATTGATTTAGTTTGGTGTGTTACAGATGGCAATTTTGTTATTTTATGTTAGATTTAAATTTTTTTTCACATTTAGCATGTGGCATTAGGCATTTTACACCTGTTTATTTTTTAAGTTAATTCTTTATTATTAATTTTTAATTGTTTACTATAATAATAGTGTTCCCAGGTGCTGATAACATTACTTAATTTTGCCCCTAGTTCAATAGAAAGGCCCTTATATGCTTCTGTTGCCATCTTTAATAAATTACTGATTCATTTTAAAAACTTATCCCTGCAATTATTTATTTAAAACACAATTAATAGGTTTTCTTTTACTAAATCAATATTACTCTTGTCTGAATTTTGAAATAATATTAATTAAAAAAATAACCTGTCTTTTTTGTATCCTGTTCAATATGTACATAAATATGTGCTCAAAATAGTTTTCAATAATGCCTTCTGAATTGTGATTATTTGTAATTTTTTATATTTAGTATATTCATACATTTATTATTTACCTTAATATTATTTCATGTGTTCATATTTTAAATAATTTTTATAGGCTTTAATCACGTCTATTTTTTATTTAATAATTAATTTTGTATTTTGTGATGCTGCATAGTCAAAGTTTTACCATGGTTTCCCTTGATCCATCCTTGCAAATACTTGGGCAGTTCCTTTTTTCAAAATAAGTAACATATCTACCTATTTCTGATATAATGTATTATTATATGCTGATTATGTATTTTTATATTCTATAATGTTTTTATTTATTTATTTTAGGTGTAGACATGGGGTAAAGGTGATTATTATAGGCTGGGACATGGGACTGATCAACATGTTAGGAAACTTACATTGGTTGAGGGGTTTCGTGGTGAAAAAGTGATCAATGTTGCTGTAGGTGCTTTACATTGTCTTGCTGTTACTGATACTGGGATGGTGAGTTACATTCATATAATTATTTTTTTATTTTGTCATAAACTGCCATAATCTATTCTGATTATTTGATATGCTTTTGTTCAAACTTAAAATATTACACACTTATATCACGTAAAATAACTCTTAAGATTGTTTGATACATAGACACCAAGCCCATGTAAATGAATATAAATTAATCTCATTGACATATACCTAAAACAAATACAGATAAAAAAACCAAATAAAATATTTAAAAAACCGTTAACGTACTATATTAACATAAATAAATACTAAGAGAAAATAGCTCAAAAATTTTAAAAACTTGATACAATGTAGCTTATAGAAGAAAAAATAAAACAAACCAATTATATACAAGGATAGAGTGAAATGATCCAGATCTGGATAAGAAAACAACATTTTTCTGGGTACATTTTGATTTATTTTTCAACATAGTCACCATTAAGGTGTATACACATAGCCCAGTATTCCACAAGAATGCTTACACCAGTTAAGTATGTTGATTTGCCCACCTTAAAATAACCATCTACGGTGGCAATAACTTGATTATTGGTTGAAAATTTCTTACCTTCAAGCCATTTTTTTTAGGTTAGGAAACAAGTGATAGTCACTAGGAGCCAGAGATAAGTTTGGAGGGTGTTGGAGCAATTCAAACTATAATTTATTGATTTTTGCCTGACTGAAGTGTGAGCGGAAGTTAAAGTATATTTCAACTTCCTGTTATGCATTTGCTTCATAATATCTTCATAATATTAATTAGACCTATTACATTTGCCCAAACCAAATAACTCAATTCTGTACATTGAATTATCAACCATATCACTGATTTTACAGCATTCAAAATGCTCACACCAAACCTTTCATAATTCCACTTGAATTGACTACTTCTTCACTTGATGTAAGGATACAAACAGCACCGGAAAATAATTGGTGGTCAGTACAATTGTTAGAAAATCCAGTATAAGAATTTTAATTGCCACCAATAAAAAATTAAGGATAAATAATATTTACTTTCATTAATATTGATAAAAACTACATATTCTTGCCTGTTCACCTTACCTTTTTATTGTCTGCTGCTTCGACCTCTTTTTTTTAATTGGGTTTATAACCAATTAGGTACTAAATGGCAACAAATCTACATCAGCCTTATTTATGGCCCTTAGATGATAAATTATTATTAAATCATCTATCTATTAGTTTTAACTTTTCTAAACCTGAGATCAAAGTAAAACAGCCAGAGCTTCAGGTTTTCTTCATAAATTCTACCATTTTTTGATCAAACTAATATCAAGCAACATACTTATTGAAGCTGTTTTATCTCATACAATGTGATAAAAACATACACTGTGAAAAAACAGTATATGGTCAAAAACACTATAAAGCCAAATATAATTAAGAAAAAAAGTCAGTCATAAAAGAAGAATACTTTAACAATTTTGTAAAATTGATCAATAAGTACAATAAAATGCTATTTTCAGAGTACATACTCCTAGAAAACTGGATATTTTTTTTTAAAAATCAGTTGCATTGAATTTTACAAAATTGAAAATATTTAATAATTTATAAATATATTTGAAATATTCTATATTACTTTTAATTAGACAAATTGCAGTATATGATGGCAAGTCATAAAATGTAAAAAGGTACATAAAAACATAATGGGAGTAAGCTGGGAATGTACACAATTCACTGTGATGTACATTAAAGGTTAAGTTTGTGGAATAATTAATTGTTTTTTTATGTAAAAAGAAAATAAGATGTTGAAATTAGTTTTTAGATTTGCTGAACACTCAATGAAATGATGTGCGTTCCGATTGTTGCCACTCATTTATGAACTGTTCCATATTATTACTATTATTATTGACTTTAATTTTTATTATGGTAATTTCAGGTATTTTCATGGGGTGAAGGAGATGAAGGAAAATTAGGGCATGGAAATAGACAAACTTTAGAAAAGCCACGTTTGATAGAAGCATTAAAATCAAAAAGAATACGAGAAATTGCTTGTGGAAGTAGCCATAGTACTGCTATCACATCTAGTGGAGAATTATATACATGGGGCCTTGGTGAATACGGTAGACTTGGTCATGGTGATATGCTTACTCAACTTAAACCAAAACTGGTGTGTAGATATTTTTCACTTAATTAACTCTTGTACTAAAACAGAATATTAAAATTTGCCAACATACTTAAACAGATATTTCTTTTATTATATGAAAATTAAGTGACGAAAGGTTTTGTTTAAAAAATAACTAACTTATTTTGTACTCATTTTAATCACTTCATTTTTCCTTATGTATTTCATTGGTACAATGAGGTCATTATTCTCGGAGTATGATAATGACTAAAATTGTGAGATAGATTGTACTGCTTACTCTTTGGATCTTTTTTTTTTAGTAATAGATTCATCATATAGTTTAAACTTATGCAGGTAAAGTATACACTGTTTGTATGTTATGAAATATTCTTAATATTTTAAATTGTGAAGCTTATGAATGAAAAGTTGAAGGTGCTCTCATCTGTTGTATATATACAACAGATATATATATATATATACTTACGTTTGTTAATGCTAGGAGAAGCAGAAAATAACATTCAAATCATTTTGAAAATCCCAGTGGAAGTATAATATATTATGGAAATTTTAATTGAACACATTTTTTGATATTGTTCCTGCACAATCAGTTCTTTTATAAAAATATTAAATTAAAAAAATGTATAAGTCAAAAATAATAAAATAAAAGTATATTATTTAAAAGCAGATGGCTCAGCAAAACTAGAATTTTAAAAATTTCACCTGTTTTTTCCTTCCAGTTTTAGACTTTTATTATTCTGATTAAAATAATTTGAAAATATTTATTTTTTAAGAGCTGATTACAATGGTACCTCAAAAATATGTTCAATGTAAAAAAAATGTATCATTTGGATAAGAATATCCTCAAATTTTTATTGCTAAGGTTAATATATTAACTTCGATAACAATTGACTGTTGTCAATAATTTTTTTTTGTTATTAAGATAATTATTATCACAGTAAATAATATTCATTACTTATCATCAGAAATTTTTTTAAAATAAACTGTTGATCAATTTGTCGAACTGGAGGTTACAGATAAACTATTCGTAAAGTTTGTCCAAAAGAAATCAAACTTTTTATAATTTATTTTGTTATATAACTTAATTAGGTATATTCCCTTTGAAGTAGTGTCTGTCACTGTCAGAATGCCTCTCTCTGTATTTTTCCTGTTGTTAGAATACACTCTTAATATATGTTTTGTGAAATAGTCTACAGGCCCAGTAATGATGTATTTTTTAATCTCTTCTATCATCTGGAATGTTCTCCTTTGAGGTGTATTTCATCTTTGGAAACAGAAGTCTGCAGGTTTCAAATCAAATAGATGGACAAACAGGTTTTCACTGTCTATCTGATTTGAGGAGCAAGAGTTGTGTTATGCTTTGCCAAAAACTTCTACATAGAATCCGTTTACAGAGCATTATTGTGATGCGGCATCCATGTTTTGTTTGCCCATACTTCAAGTCTTCTCTTTCTCACAAATACAATATTATTTCCAGATAAATTTTTTTAATGCCTAATTAATGGCATCAATCAAATAAAACAATGCTATCAACACTTTTGAGTTTAATCTGAATTGTTAATGTCAGTCATGACACTAAAATATTCTTTCTAATGAGGTTCTTGCAACATTTTCACACTTTTTGGAAATATCTTTCTTGTTGTGGTACAAGGTTTCTCAAAAAAATATTCAGCAAACACAAAACACAACCTTGACTTATAATTTAATAACTGAATAGTTAGTTCCAGTTTTAGTATGAGCTTTGTTCAACTTTAAAACATTCTGTTTATTAATTAAATATTACTGAATGTTTAGTGAATTTTACACTTATGATTTAGTTAGTTTTTATCACCTGATATATGTGACATGTAATATTTGGTGAATGACATAATTATTAAATTTAAAGATTAATACAGCTGAAATTATAGAATGATTATTAGTGGTGCTAATAAGGTAATAATTTGTAAAATATAATTAATGAATGTGACCATGTATTATGTTGTGCATTGCCGGACTTTTGTAGTAGTTTGTTTACATTTAATATAATTGGAAAGAGTTCTTGTTTTTTAGAGATGTACACAAACATCCTAACAAAAACAATATGAAGCTACCTAATAACAGATATAGTTCTGCAACACAAAAAACAACTGTAGTCTAGCATTTCAACAAATTTTGACTCATGAATAAGTAAATAATAAACAAGAAACCACTTGTAGTGGAAATCTAAGTGATAACTGTCTTCATTTTCATGATTTCAACTATAAGTATTCTTTGCATATCCAGCAACAGTAATTAAGGTGTTGCTTTGATATTTTATTATTATTATTATTATAAAGTCCATTTGGGCATAAAAATGTATTAAAGCAAACTATCTGCCTTAGAGATAATGAAAAAATGGAATCATGAAAAAATATCTAGTTTGATGGCATTAACTGTAATTGGTTTTTTACTATTATTGTCTGTAGATCATTAGAAGTTAAATCAACTTATCTGAAGTTTTGTTAAATTTGAAACTATGTTATTTATTTTCATATATTGCCTTATGAGAGGCTGTTGTGCAAATTACTCTTTGGAAAGTGGTCTTGATCAGTTTCAGCCTGATCGCGCAAGAGACAGTATGATTAGTTAATGATGCAAATCATTTACATGGCAAATAGGTGTTTAAATTAAATATCTTTACTGTACTTAGACTTTTTATTGTTTATCTTTATTACAGGTGAAAGCTTTGCTTGGCCATCATATAATTAACGTAGCATGTGGAAGTTGAGATGCCCAAACATTAGCCCTATCTAATGAAGGAATGGTGTTTTCTTGGGGTGATGGTGACTTTCGTAAATTAGGAAGAGGTGGAAGTGAGGGTTGTGATTTACCTCAGAATGTTGAACGGTTAAATGGTTTTGGTGTTTGTCACATTGAATGCGGTGCTCAGTTCTCACTTGCTCTAACGAATAGTGGTCAGGTCAGTATTAGTCAGTTTAGGTTAGTATTAAGAGAATAGGGTACAATTGAAGAGAATAGGATAAATGGTGATGCATTCTATCCACAATATAAAAATATCAGATTTGTAGTTCTCCAAAACAACCAGGAAAGAGGTTCCCTTCAAAAGGTCTCACCTTTCCTGATAAATATAGTTTTTACAGGTTCAAGTAGTTCACCGAAAAACATCAGGAAATTAAGAGATTGATTGATACTGCTCAAGACTTAATGAAGCATCTTAATGATGTGATGATGTTTGACAATGTGAAGTTGTGGCTATTTTCCTAATGGAAGATTCAATATCCATACAGATTTCACTGTCAAGACAGATTCCTACAATAGTAGTGAAGATATTGGTACCATTTAAAATGAATATCTGCAGCTTGCAGCTTGTACCTTCCCCCAAATTCTGATGTCAGTGAGGATGAAATGTCCAGTCTGTTATCACAGATTTTAATGCCCATTATTGGGATTGGATACAAATATTTTTTTGGCTAATATGACAGAAACGGTAGCATGATTCAACAACTAGCCATTTTACAAACCAGTACAAATGCAAATGAAAATACCCCTTAAGTACTTAAGATAGTAAATGTGCAAAGAATTACGCCTCTGATAGTGCAGATGAATTTACCCCTCATAACATCTGCCCAAAGACGAGGCAACCTGTATTTTAAATAGCATGAATCCTGATGCTGTAGTTTATACAGATGGCTGTAAACATGATAATTCTGTTTGTTGTACTTTTGAGGTTGGCAACAGAACATACATGTTTGACCTTCCCAGCATCGCTATTGTTTTCATCGTGGAGCTATATGGAGGCCTTAAATATAATTAGTCCATCATATCGACACATATTTGTCTATTCAGATTCCACGAGTGCCTTGCAGGTGATTACTGACATGTACTCCAGTCTGTGAAATACAGTGTGTTGTTTTTGTAATGACTCGGCATAATACAAGTGTGAGCTTCTGCTGGATCCCCAGCAATATTGGAATTTGATTGTGCTGCAAAAGAGGCTTGTTTGTAGTTTCCTTTTACTGATCTTGTTGTTTCTGAAGATCTTGTCTGTTTTCTGAAGAGGATGTTTTGTGATGAGTGGCAAAGTGAATGGAATGCTACCATCAAGATAAGCTTGTCTAATTAAGGACACTGTATCACTATGGGGCTCTTCATCCAGGAGTAACCGACGAGAGGAAGTTATTATTTGCCATCTGCAAATAGGGCACACTAGATTCATTCATGGACATCTCATGACTTGGACCTATGCACCTGTTTGTATTTGCTGTGACTTCCAACTGATATTGACACTGCATACTTGTGGACTCAGTTATGCGGTATAACTATGTTATCAAATGGCATCCTATTTCTTAAGACCATGCATCTATATTCAATTATTTGATTATAACTTCAGTATATTTCTCTATTTATTTAGTTTGGTGTGTTACAGATGGCAATTTTGTTATTTTATGTTAGATTTAAATTTTTTTTCACATTTAGCATGCGGCATTAGGCATTTTACACCTGTTTATTTTTTAAGTTAATTCTTTATTATTAATTTTTAATTGTTTACTATAATAATAGTGTTCCCAGGTGCTGATAACATTACTTAATTTTGCCCCTAGTTCAATAGAAAGGCCCTTATATGCTTCTGTTGCCATCTTTAATAAATTACTGATTCATTTTAAAAACTTATCCCTGCAATTATTTATTTAAAACACAATTAATAGGTTTTCTTTTACTAAATCAATATTACTCTTGTCTGAATTTTGAAATAATATTAATTAAAAAAATAACCTGTCTTTTTTGTATCCTGTTCAATATGTACATAAATATGTGCTCAAAATAGTTTTCAATAATGCCTTCTGAATTGTGATTATTTGTAATTTTTTATATTTAGTATATTCATACATTTATTATTTACCTTAATATTATTTCATGTGTTCATATTTTAAATAATTTTTATAGGCTTTAATCACGTCTATTTTTTATTTAATAATTAATTTTGTATTTTGTGATGCTGCATAGTCAAAGTTTTACCATGGTTTCCCTTGATCCATCCTTGCAAATACTTGGGCAGTTCCTTTTTTCAAAATAAGTAACATATCTACCTATTTCTGATATAATGTATTATTATATGCTGATTATGTATTTTTATATTCTATAATGTTTTTATTTATTTATTTTAGGTGTAGACATGGGGTAAAGGTGATTATTATAGGCTGGGACATGGGACTGATCAACATGTTAGGAAACTTACATTGGTTGAGGGGTTTCGTGGTGAAAAAGTGATCAATGTTGCTGTAGGTGCTTTACATTGTCTTGCTGTTACTGATACTGGGATGGTGAGTTACATTCATATAATTATTTTTTTATTTTGTCATAAACTGCCATAATCTATTCTGATTATTTGATATGCTTTTGTTCAAACTTAAAATATTACACACTTATATCACGTAAAATAACTCTTAAGATTGTTTGATACATAGACACCAAGCCCATGTAAATGAATATAAATTAATCTCATTGACATATACCTAAAACAAATACAGATAAAAAAACCAAATAAAATATTTAAAAAACCGTTAACGTACTATATTAACATAAATAAATACTAAGAGAAAATAGCTCAAAAATTTTAAAAACTTGATACAATGTAGCTTATAGAAGAAAAAATAAAACAAACCAATTATATACAAGGATAGAGTGAAATGATCCAGATCTGGATAAGAAAACAACATTTTTCTGGGTACATTTTGATTTATTTTTCAACATAGTCACCATTAAGGTGTATACACATAGCCCAGTATTCCACAAGAATGCTTACACCAGTTAAGTATGTTGATTTGCCCACCTTAAAATAACCATCTACGGTGGCAATAACTTGATTATTGGTTGAAAATTTCTTACCTTCAAGCCATTTTTTTTAGGTTAGGAAACAAGTGATAGTCACTAGGAGCCAGAGATAAGTTTGGAGGGTGTTGGAGCAATTCAAACTATAATTTATTGATTTTTGCCTGACTGAAGTGTGAGCGGAAGTTAAAGTATATTTCAACTTCCTGTTATGCATTTGCTTCATAATATCTTCATAATATTAATTAGACCTATTACATTTGCCCAAACCAAATAACTCAATTCTGTACATTGAATTATCAACCATATCACTGATTTTACAGCATTCAAAATGCTCACACCAAACCTTTCATAATTCCACTTGAATTGACTACTTCTTCACTTGATGTAAGGATACAAACAGCACCGGAAAATAATTGGTGGTCAGTACAATTGTTAGAAAATCCAGTATAAGAATTTTAATTGCCACCAATAAAAAATTAAGGATAAATAATATTTACTTTCATTAATATTGATAAAAACTACATATTCTTGCCTGTTCACCTTACCTTTTTATTGTCTGCTGCTTCGACCTCTTTTTTTTAATTGGGTTTATAACCAATTAGGTACTAAATGGCAACAAATCTACATCAGCCTTATTTATGGCCCTTAGATGATAAATTATTATTAAATCATCTATCTATTAGTTTTAACTTTTCTAAACCTGAGATCAAAGTAAAACAGCCAGAGCTTCAGGTTTTCTTCATAAATTCTACCATTTTTTGATCAAACTAATATCAAGCAACATACTTATTGAAGCTGTTTTATCTCATACAATGTGATAAAAACATACACTGTGAAAAAACAGTATATGGTCAAAAACACTATAAAGCCAAATATAATTAAGAAAAAAAGTCAGTCATAAAAGAAGAATACTTTAACAATTTTGTAAAATTGATCAATAAGTACAATAAAATGCTATTTTCAGAGTACATACTCCTAGAAAACTGGATATTTTTTTTTAAAAATCAGTTGCATTGAATTTTACAAAATTGAAAATATTTAATAATTTATAAATATATTTGAAATATTCTATATTACTTTTAATTAGACAAATTGCAGTATATGATGGCAAGTCATAAAATGTAAAAAGGTACATAAAAACATAATGGGAGTAAGCTGGGAATGTACACAATTCACTGTGATGTACATTAAAGGTTAAGTTTGTGGAATAATTAATTGTTTTTTTATGTAAAAAGAAAATAAGATGTTGAAATTAGTTTTTAGATTTGCTGAACACTCAATGAAATGATGTGCGTTCCGATTGTTGCCACTCATTTATGAACTGTTCCATATTATTACTATTATTATTGACTTTAATTTTTATTATGGTAATTTCAGGTATTTTCATGGGGTGAAGGAGATGAAGGAAAATTAGGGCATGGAAATAGACAAACTTTAGAAAAGCCACGTTTGATAGAAGCATTAAAATCAAAAAGAATACGAGAAATTGCTTGTGGAAGTAGCCATAGTACTGCTATCACATCTAGTGGAGAATTATATACATGGGGCCTTGGTGAATACGGTAGACTTGGTCATGGTGATATGCTTACTCAACTTAAACCAAAACTGGTGTGTAGATATTTTTCACTTAATTAACTCTTGTACTAAAACAGAATATTAAAATTTGCCAACATACTTAAACAGATATTTCTTTTATTATATGAAAATTAAGTGACGAAAGGTTTTGTTTAAAAAATAACTAACTTATTTTGTACTCATTTTAATCACTTCATTTTTCCTTATGTATTTCATTGGTACAATGAGGTCATTATTCTCGGAGTATGATAATGACTAAAATTGTGAGATAGATTGTACTGCTTACTCTTTGGATCTTTTTTTTTTAGTAATAGATTCATCATATAGTTTAAACTTATGCAGGTAAAGTATACACTGTTTGTATGTTATGAAAAATTCTTAATATTTTAAATTGTGAGGCTTATGAATGAAAAGTTGAAGGTGCTCTCATCTGTTGTATATATACAACAGATATATATATATACTTACGTTTGTTAATGCTAGGAGAAGCAGAAAATAACATTCAAATCATTTTGAAAATCCCAGTGGAAGTATAATATATTATGGAAATTTTAATTGAACACATTTTTTGATATTGTTCCTGCACAATCAGTTCTTTTATAAAAATATTAAATTAAAAAAATGTATAAGTCAAAAATAATAAAATAAAAGTATATTATTTAAAAGCAGATGGCTCAGCAAAACTAGAATTTTAAAAATTTCACCTGTTTTTTCCTTCCAGTTTTAGACTTTTATTATTCTGATTAAAATAATTTGAAAATATTTATTTTTTAAGAGCTGATTACAATGGTACCTCAAAAATATGTTCAATGTAAAAAAAATGTATCATTTGGATAAGAATATCCTCAAATTTTTATTGCTAAGGTTAATATATTAACTTCGATAACAATTGACTGTTGTCAATAATTTTTTTTTGTTATTAAGATAATTATTATCACAGTAAATAATATTCATTACTTATCATCAGAAATTTTTTTAAAATAAACTGTTGATCAATTTGTCGAACTGGAGGTTACAGATAAACTATTCGTAAAGTTTGTCCAAAAGAAATCAAACTTTTTATAATTTATTTTGTTATATAACTTAATTAGGTATATTCCCTTTGAAGTAGTGTCTGTCACTGTCAGAATGCCTCTCTCTGTATTTTTCCTGTTGTTAGAATACACTCTTAATATATGTTTTGTGAAATAGTCTACAGGCCCAGTAATGATGTATTTTTTAATCTCTTCTATCATCTGGAATGTTCTCCTTTGAGGTGTATTTCATCTTTGGAAACAGAAGTCTGCAGGTTTCAAATCAAATAGATGGACAAACAGGTTTTCACTGTCTATCTGATTTGAGGAGCAAGAGTTGTGTTATGCTTTGCCAAAAACTTCTACATAGAATCCGTTTACAGAGCATTATTGTGATGCGGCATCCATGTTTTGTTTGCCCATACTTCAAGTCTTCTCTTTCTCACAAATACAATATTATTTCCAGATAAATTTTTTTAATGCCTAATTAATGGCATCAATCAAATAAAACAATGCTATCAACACTTTTGAGTTTAATCTGAATTGTTAATGTCAGTCATGACACTAAAATATTCTTTCTAATGAGGTTCTTGCAACATTTTCACACTTTTTGGAAATATCTTTCTTGTTGTGGTACAAGGTTTCTCAAAAAAATATTCAGCAAACACAAAACACAACCTTGACTTATAATTTAATAACTGAATAGTTAGTTCCAGTTTTAGTATGAGCTTTGTTCAACTTTAAAACATTCTGTTTATTAATTAAATATTACTGAATGTTTAGTGAATTTTACACTTATGATTTAGTTAGTTTTTATCACCTGATATATGTGACATGTAATATTTGGTGAATGACATAATTATTAAATTTAAAGATTAATACAGCTGAAATTATAGAATGATTATTAGTGGTGCTAATAAGGTAATAATTTGTAAAATATAATTAATGAATGTGACCATGTATTATGTTGTGCATTGCCGGACTTTTGTAGTAGTTTGTTTACATTTAATATAATTGGAAAGAGTTCTTGTTTTTTAGAGATGTACACAAACATCCTAACAAAAACAATATGAAGCTACCTAATAACAGATATAGTTCTGCAACACAAAAAACAACTGTAGTCTAGCATTTCAACAAATTTTGACTCATGAATAAGTAAATAATAAACAAGAAACCACTTGTAGTGGAAATCTAAGTGATAACTGTCTTCATTTTCATGATTTCAACTATAAGTATTCTTTGCATATCCAGCAACAGTAATTAAGGTGTTGCTTTGATATTTTATTATTATTATTATTATAAAGTCCATTTGGGCATAAAAATGTATTAAAGCAAACTATCTGCCTTAGAGATAATGAAAAAATGGAATCATGAAAAAATATCTAGTTTGATGGCATTAACTGTAATTGGTTTTTTACTATTATTGTCTGTAGATCATTAGAAGTTAAATCAACTTATCTGAAGTTTTGTTAAATTTGAAACTATGTTATTTATTTTCATATATTGCCTTATGAGAGGCTGTTGTGCAAATTACTCTTTGGAAAGTGGTCTTGATCAGTTTCAGCCTGATCGCGCAAGAGACAGTATGATTAGTTAATGATGCAAATCATTTACATGGCAAATAGGTGTTTAAATTAAATATCTTTACTGTACTTAGACTTTTTATTGTTTATCTTTATTACAGGTGAAAGCTTTGCTTGGCCATCATATAATTAACGTAGCATGTGGAAGTTGAGATGCCCAAACATTAGCCCTATCTAATGAAGGAATGGTGTTTTCTTGGGGTGATGGTGACTTTCGTAAATTAGGAAGAGGTGGAAGTGAGGGTTGTGATTTACCTCAGAATGTTGAACGTTTAAATGGTTTTGGTGTTTGTCACATTGAATGCGGTGCTCAGTTCTCACTTGCTCTAACGAATAGTGGTCAGGTCAGTATTAGTCAGTTTAGGTTAGTATTAAGAGAATAGGGTACAATTGAAGAGAATAGGATAAATGGTGATGCATTCTATCCACAATATAAAAATATCAGATTTGTAGTTCTCCAAAACAACCAGGAAAGAGGTTCCCTTCAAAAGGTCTCACCTTTCCTGATAAATATAGTTTTTACAGGTTCAAGTAGTTCACCGAAAAACATCAGGAAATTAAGAGATTGATTGATACTGCTCAAGACTTAATGAAGCATCTTAATGATGTGATGATGTTTGACAATGTGAAGTTGTGGCTATTTTCCTAATGGAAGATTCAATATCCATACAGATTTCACTGTCAAGACAGATTCCTACAATAGTAGTGAAGATATTGGTACCATTTAAAATGAATATCTGCAGCTTGCAGCTTGTACCTTCCCCCAAATTCTGATGTCAGTGAGGATGAAATGTCCAGTCTGTTATCACAGATTTTAATGCCCATTATTGGGATTGGATACAAATATTTTTTTGGCTAATATGACAGAAACGGTAGCATGATTCAACAACTAGCCATTTTACAAACCAGTACAAATGCAAATGAAAATACCCCTTAAGTACTTAAGATAGTAAATGTGCAAAGAATTACACCTCTGATAGTGCAGATGAATTTACCCCTCATAACATCTGCCCAAAGACGAGGCAACCTGTATTTTAAATAGCATGAATCCTGATGCTGTAGTTTATACAGATGGCTGTAAACATGATAATTCTGTTTGTTGTACTTTTGAGGTTGGCAACAGAACATACATGTTTGACCTTCCCAGCATCGCTATTGTTTTCATCGTGGAGCTATATGGAGGCCTTAAATATAATTAGTCCATCATATCGACACATATTTGTCTATTCAGATTCCACGAGTGCCTTGCAGGTGATTACTGACATGTACTCCAGTCTGTGAAATACAGTGTGTTGTTTTTGTAATGACTCGGCATAATACAAGTGTGAGCTTCTGCTGGATCCCCAGCAATATTGGAATTTGATTGTGCTGCAAAAGAGGCTTGTTTGTAGTTTCCTTTTACTGATCTTGTTGTTTCTGAAGATCTTGTCTGTTTTCTGAAGAGGATGTTTTGTGATGAGTGGCAAAGTGAATGGAATGCTACCATCAAGATAAGCTTGTCTAATTAAGGACACTGTATCACTATGGGGCTCTTCATCCAGGAGTAACCGACGAGAGGAAGTTATTATTTGCCATCTGCAAATAGGGCACACTAGATTCATTCATGGACATCTCATGACTTGGACCTATGCACCTGTTTGTATTTGCTGTGACTTCCAACTGATATTGACACTGCATACTTGTGGACTCAGTTATGCGGTATAACTATGTTATCAAATGGCATCCTATTTCTTAAGACCATGCATCTATATTCAATTATTTGATTATAACTTCAGTATATTTCTCTATTTATTTAGTTTGGTGTGTTACAGATGGCAATTTTGTTATTTTATGTTAGATTTAAATTTTTTTTCACATTTAGCATGTGGCATTAGGCATTTTACACCTGTTTATTTTTTAAGTTAATTCTTTATTATTAATTTTTAATTGTTTACTATAATAATAGTGTTCCCAGGTGCTGATAACATTACTTAATTTTGCCCCTAGTTCAATAGAAAGGCCCTTATATGCTTCTGTTGCCATCTTTAATAAATTACTGATTCATTTTAAAAACTTATCCCTGCAATTATTTATTTAAAACACAATTAATAGGTTTTCTTTTACTAAATCAATATTACTCTTGTCTGAATTTTGAAATAATATTAATTAAAAAAATAACCTGTCTTTTTTGTATCCTGTTCAATATGTACATAAATATGTGCTCAAAATAGTTTTCAATAATGCCTTCTGAATTGTGATTATTTGTAATTTTTTATATTTAGTATATTCATACATTTATTATTTACCTTAATATTATTTCATGTGTTCATATTTTAAATAATTTTTATAGGCTTTAATCACGTCTATTTTGTATTTAATAATTAATTTTGTATTTTGTGATGCTGCATAGTCAAAGTTTTACCATGGTTTCCCTTGATCCATCCTTGCAAATACTTGGGCAGTTCCTTTTTTCAAAATAAGTAACATATCTACCTATTTCTGATATAATGTATTATTATATGCTGATTATGTATTTTTATATTCTATAATGTTTTTATTTATTTATTTTAGGTGTAGACATGGGGTAAAGGTGATTATTATAGGCTGGGACATGGGACTGATCAACATGTTAGGAAACTTACATTGGTTGAGGGGTTTCGTGGTGAAAAAGTGATCAATGTTGCTGTAGGTGCTTTACATTGTCTTGCTGTTACTGATACTGGGATGGTGAGTTACATTCATATAATTATTTTTTTATTTTGTCATAAACTGCCATAATCTATTCTGATTATTTGATATGCTTTTGTTCAAACTTAAAATATTACACACTTATATCACGTAAAATAACTCTTAAGATTGTTTGATACATAGACACCAAGCCCATGTAAATGAATATAAATTAATCTCATTGACATATACCTAAAACAAATACAGATAAAAAAACCAAATAAAATATTTAAAAAACCGTTAACGTACTATATTAACATAAATAAATACTAAGAGAAAATAGCTCAAAAATTTTAAAAACTTGATACAATGTAGCTTATAGAAGAAAAAATAAAACAAACCAATTATATACAAGGATAGAGTGAAATGATCCAGATCTGGATAAGAAAACAACATTTTTCTGGGTACATTTTGATTTATTTTTCAACATAGTCACCATTAAGGTGTATACACATAGCCCAGTATTCCACAAGAATGCTTACACCAGTTAAGTATGTTGATTTGCCCACCTTAAAATAACCATCTACGGTGGCAATAACTTGATTATTGGTTGAAAATTTCTTACCTTCAAGCCATTTTTTTTAGGTTAGGAAACAAGTGATAGTCACTAGGAGCCAGAGATAAGTTTGGAGGGTGTTGGAGCAATTCAAACTATAATTTATTGATTTTTGCCTGACTGAAGTGTGAGCGGAAGTTAAAGTATATTTCAACTTCCTGTTATGCATTTGCTTCATAATATCTTCATAATATTAATTAGACCTATTACATTTGCCCAAACCAAATAACTCAATTCTGTACATTGAATTATCAACCATATCACTGATTTTACAGCATTCAAAATGCTCACACCAAACCTTTCATAATTCCACTTGAATTGACTACTTCTTCACTTGATGTAAGGATACAAACAGCACCGGAAAATAATTGGTGGTCAGTACAATTGTTAGAAAATCCAGTATGAGAATTTCAATTGCCACCAATAAAAAATTAAGGATAAATAATATTTACTTTCATTAATATTGATAAAAACTACATATTCTTGCCTGTTCACCTTACCTTTTTATTGTCTGCTGCTTCGACCTCTTTTTTTTAATTGGGTTTATAACCAATTAGGTACTAAATGGCAACAAATCTACATCAGCCTTATTTATGGCCCTTAGATGATAAATTATTATTAAATCATCTATCTATTAGTTTTAACTTTTCTAAACCTGAGATCAAAGTAAAACAGCCAGAGCTTCAGGTTTTCTTCATAAATTCTACCATTTTTTGATCAAACTAATATCAAGCAACATACTTATTGAAGCTGTTTTATCTCATACAATGTGATAAAAACATACACTGTGAAAAAACAGTATATGGTCAAAAACACTATAAAGCCAAATATAATTAAGAAAAAAAGTCAGTCATAAAAGAAGAATACTTTAACAATTTTGTAAAATTGATCAATAAGTACAATAAAATGCTATTTTCAGAGTACATACTCCTAGAAAACTGGATATTTTTTTTTTTTAAATCAGTTGCATTGAATTTTACAAAATTGAAAATATTTAATAATTTATAAATATATTTGAAATATTCTATATTACTTTTAATTAGACAAATTGCAGTATATGATGGCAAGTCATAAAATGTAAAAAGGTACATAAAAACATAATGGGAGTAAGCTGGGAATGTACACAATTCACTGTGATGTACATTAAAGGTTAAGTTTGTGGAATAATTAATTGTTTTTTTATGTAAAAAGAAAATAAGATGTTGAAATTAGTATTTAGATTTGCTGAACACTCAATGAAATGATGTGCGTTCCGATTGTTGCCACTCATTTATGAACTGTTCCATATTATTACTATTATTATTGACTTTAATTTTTATTATGGTAATTTCAGGTATTTTCATGGGGTGAAGGAGATGAAGGAAAATTAGGGCATGGAAATAGACAAACTTTAGAAAAGCCACGTTTGATAGAAGCATTAAAATCAAAAAGAATACGAGAAATTGCTTGTGGAAGTAGCCATAGTACTGCTATAACATCTAGTGGAGAATTATATACATGGGGCCTTGGTGAATACGGTAGACTTGGTCATGGTGATATGCTTACTCAACTTAAACCAAAACTGGTGTGTAGATATTTTTCACTTAATTAACTCTTGTACTAAAACAGAATATTGAAATTTGCCAACATACTTAAACAGATATTTCTTTTATTATATGAAAATTAAGTGACGAAAGGTTTTGTTTAAAAAATAACTAACTTATTTTGTACTCATTTTAATCACTTCATTTTTCCTTATGTATTTCATTGGTACAATGAGGTCATTATTCTCGGAGTATGATAATGACTAAAATTGTGAGATAGATTGTACTGCTTACTCTTTGGATCTTTTTTTTTTAGTAATAGATTCATCATATAGTTTAAACTTATGCAGGTAAAGTATACACTGTTTGTATGTTATGAAATATTCTTAATATTTTAAATTGTGAAGCTTATGAATGAAAAGTTGAAGGTGCTCTCATCTGTTGTATATATACAACAGATATATATATATATACTTACGTTTGTTAATGCTAGGAGAAGCAGAAAATAACATTCAAATCATTTTGAAAATCCCAGTGGAAGTATAATATATTATGGAAATTTTAATTGAACACATTTTTTGATATTGTTCCTGCACAATCAGTTCTTTTATAAAAATATTAAATTAAAAAAATGTATAAGTCAAAAATAATAAAATAAAAGTATATTATTTAAAAGCAGATGGCTCAGCAAAACTAGAATTTTAAAAATTTCACCTGTTTTTTCCTTCCAGTTTTAGACTTTTATTATTCTGATTAAAATAATTTGAAAATATTTATTTTTTAAGAGCTGATTACAATGGTACCTCAAAAATATGTTCAATGTAAAAAAAATGTATCATTTGGATAAGAATATCCTCAAATTTTTATTGCTAAGGTTAATATATTAACTTCGATAACAATTGACTGTTGTCAATAATTTTTTTTTGTTATTAAGATAATTATTATCACAGTAAATAATATTCATTACTTATCATCAGAAATTTTTTTAAAATAAACTGTTGATCAATTTGTCGAACTGGAGGTTACAGATAAACTATTCGTAAAGTTTGTCCAAAAGAAATCAAACTTTTTATAATTTATTTTGTTATATAACTTAATTAGGTATATTCCCTTTGAAGTAGTGTCTGTCACTGTCAGAATGCCTCTCTCTGTATTTTTCCTGTTGTTAGAATACACTCTTAATATATGTTTTGTGAAATAGTCTACAGGCCCAGTAATGATGTATTTTTTAATCTCTTCTATCATCTGGAATGTTCTCCTTTGAGGTGTATTTCATCTTTGGAAACAGAAGTCTGCAGGTTTCAAATCAAATAGATGGACAAACAGGTTTTCACTGTCTATCTGATTTGAGGAGCAAGAGTTGTGTTATGCTTTGCCAAAAACTTCTACATAGAATCCGTTTACAGAGCATTATTGTGATGCGGCATCCATGTTTTGTTTGCCCATACTTCAAGTCTTCTCTTTCTCACAAATACAATATTATTTCCAGATAAATTTTTTTAATGCCTAATTAATGGCATCAATCAAATAAAACAATGCTATCAACACTTTTGAGTTTAATCTGAATTGTTAATGTCAGTCATGACACTAAAATATTCTTTCTAATGAGGTTCTTGCAACATTTTCACACTTTTTGGAAATATCTTTCTTGTTGTGGTACAAGGTTTCTCAAAAAAATATTCAGCAAACACAAAACACAACCTTGACTTATAATTTAATAACTGAATAGTTAGTTCCAGTTTTAGTATGAGCTTTGTTCAACTTTAAAACATTCTGTTTATTAATTAAATATTACTGAATGTTTAGTGAATTTTACACTTATGATTTAGTTAGTTTTTATCACCTGATATATGTGACATGTAATATTTGGTGAATGACATAATTATTAAATTTAAAGATTAATACAGCTGAAATTATAGAATGATTATTAGTGGTGCTAATAAGGTAATAATTTGTAAAATATAATTAATGAATGTGACCATGTATTATGTTGTGCATTGCCGGACTTTTGTAGTAGTTTGTTTACATTTAATATAATTGGAAAGAGTTCTTGTTTTTTAGAGATGTACACAAACATCCTAACAAAAACAATATGAAGCTACCTAATAACAGATATAGTTCTGCAACACAAAAAACAACTGTAGTCTAGCATTTCAACAAATTTTGACTCATGAATAAGTAAATAATAAACAAGAAACCACTTGTAGTGGAAATCTAAGTGATAACTGTCTTCATTTTCATGATTTCAACTATAAGTATTCTTTGCATATCCAGCAACAGTAATTAAGGTGTTGCTTTGATATTTTATTATTATTATTATTATAAAGTCCATTTGGGCATAAAAATGTATTAAAAAAAACTATCTGCCTTAGAGATAATGAAAAAATGGAATCATGAAAAAATATCTAGTTTGATGGCATTAACTGTAATTGGTTTTTTACTATTATTGTCTGTAGATCATTAGAAGTTAAATCAACTTATCTGAAGTTTTGTTAAATTTGAAACTATGTTATTTATTTTCATATATTGCCTTATGAGAGGCTGTTGTGCAAATTACTCTTTGGAAAGTGGTCTTGATCAGTTTCAGCCTGATCGCGCAAGAGACAGTATGATTAGTTAATGATGCAAATCATTTACATGGCAAATAGGTGTTTAAATTAAATATCTTTACTGTACTTAGACTTTTTATTGTTTATCTTTATTACAGGTGAAAGCTTTGCTTGGCCATCATATAATTAACGTAGCATGTGGAAGTTGAGATGCCCAAACATTAGCCCTATCTAATGAAGGAATGGTGTTTTCTTGGGGTGATGGTGACTTTCGTAAATTAGGAAGAGGTGGAAGTGAGGGTTGTGATTTACCTCAGAATGTTGAACGTTTAAATGGTTTTGGTGTTTGTCACATTGAATGCGGTGCTCAGTTCTCACTTGCTCTAACGAATAGTGGTCAGGTCAGTATTAGTCAGTTTAGGTTAGTATTAAGAGAATAGGGTACAATTGAAGAGAATAGGATAAATGGTGATGCATTCTATCCACAATATAAAAATATCAGATTTGTAGTTCTCCAAAACAACCAGGAAAGAGGTTCCCTTCAAAAGGTCTCACCTTTCCTGATAAATATAGTTTTTACAGGTTCAAGTAGTTCACTGAAAAACATCAGGAAATTAAGAGATTGATTGATACTGCTCAAGACTTAATGAAGCATCTTAATGATGTGATGATGTTTGACAATGTGAAGTTGTGGCTATTTTCCTAATGGAAGATTCAATATCCATACAGATTTCACTGTCAAGACAGATTCCTACAATAGTAGTGAAGATATTGGTACCATTTAAAATGAATATCTGCAGCTTGCAGCTTGTACCTTCCCCCAAATTCTGATGTCAGTGAGGATGAAATGTCCAGTCTGTTATCACAGATTTTAATGCCCATTATTGGGATTGGATACAAATATTTTTTTGGCTAATATGACAGAAACGGTAGCATGATTCAACAACTAGCCATTTTACAAACCAGTACAAATGCAAATGAAAATACCCCTTAAGTACTTAAGATAGTAAATGTGCAAAGAATTACGCCTCTGATAGTGCAGATGAATTTACCCCTCATAACATCTGCCCAAAGACGAGGCAACCTGTATTTTAAATAGCATGAATCCTGATGCTGTAGTTTATACAGATGGCTGTAAACATGATAATTCTGTTTGTTGTACTTTTGAGGTTGGCAACAGAACATACATGTTTGACCTTCCCAGCATCGCTATTGTTTTCATCGTGGAGCTATATGGAGGCCTTAAATATAATTAGTCCATCATATCGACACATATTTGTCTATTCAGATTCCACGAGTGCCTTGCAGGTGATTACTGACATGTACTCCAGTCTGTGAAATACAGTGTGTTGTTTTTGTAATGACTCGGCATAATACAAGTGTGAGCTTCTGCTGGATCCCCAGCAATATTGGAATTTGATTGTGCTGCAAAAGAGGCTTGTTTGTAGTTTCCTTTTACTGATCTTGTTGTTTCTGAAGATCTTGTCTGTTTTCTGAAGAGGATGTTTTGTGATGAGTGGCAAAGTGAATGGAATGCTACCATCAAGATAAGCTTGTCTAATTAAGGACACTGTATCACTATGGGGCTCTTCATCCAGGAGTAACCGACGAGAGGAAGTTATTATTTGCCATCTGCAAATAGGGCACACTAGATTCATTCATGGACATCTCATGACTTGGACCTATGCACCTGTTTGTATTTGCTGTGACTTCCAACTGATATTGACACTGCATACTTGTGGACTCAGTTATGCGGTATAACTATGTTATCAAATGGCATCCTATTTCTTAAGACCATGCATCTATATTCAATTATTTGATTATAACTTCAGTATATTTCTCTATTTATTTAGTTTGGTGTGTTACAGATGGCAATTTTGTTATTTTATGTTAGATTAAATTTTTTTTTTCACATTTAGCATGTGGCATTAGGCATTTTACACCTGTTTATTTTTTAAGTTAATTCTTTATTATTAATTTTTAATTGTTTACTATAATAATAGTGTTCCCAGGTGCTGATAACATTACTTAATTTTGCCCCTAGTTCAATAGAAAGGCCCTTATATGCTTCTGTTGCCATCTTTAATAAATTACTGATTCATTTTAAAAACTTATCCCTGCAATTATTTATTTAAAACACAATTAATAGGTTTTCTTTTACTAAATCAATATTACTCTTGTCTGAATTTTGAAATAATATTAATTAAAAAAATAACCTGTCTTTTTTGTATCCTGTTCAATATGTACATAAATATGTGCTCAAAATAGTTTTCAATAATGCCTTCTGAATTGTGATTATTTGTAATTTTTTATATTTAGTATATTCATACATTTATTATTTACCTTAATATTATTTCATGTGTTCATATTTTAAATAATTTTTATAGGCTTTAATCACGTCTATTTTTTATTTAATAATTAATTTTGTATTTTGTGATGCTGCATAGTCAAAGTTTTACCATGGTTTCCCTTGATCCATCCTTGCAAATACTTGGGCAGTTCCTTTTTTCAAAATAAGTAACATATCTACCTATTTCTGATATAATGTATTATTATATGCTGATTTTGTATTTTTATATTCTATAATGTTTTTATTTATTTATTTTAGGTGTAGACATGGGGTAAAGGTGATTATTATAGGCTGGGACATGGGACTGATCAACATGTTAGGAAACTTACATTGGTTGAGGGGTTTCGTGGTGAAAAAGTGATCAATGTTGCTGTAGGTGCTTTACATTGTCTTGCTGTTACTGATACTGGGATGGTGAGTTACATTCATATAATTATTTTTTTATTTTGTCATAAACTGCCATAATCTATTCTGATTATTTGATATGCTTTTGTTCAAACTTAAAATATTACACACTTATATCACGTAAAATAACTCTTAAGATTGTTTGATACATAGACACCAAGCCCATGTAAATGAATATAAATTAATCTCATTGACATATACCTAAAACAAATACAGATAAAAAAACCAAATAAAATATTTAAAAAACCGTTAACGTACTATATTAACATAAATAAATACTAAGAGAAAATAGCTCAAAAATTTTAAAAACTTGATACAATGTAGCTTATAGAAGAAAAAATAAAACAAACCAATTATATACAAGGATAGAGTGAAATGATCCAGATCTGGATAAGAAAACAACATTTTTCTGGGTACATTTTGATTTATTTTTCAACATAGTCACCATTAAGGTGTATACACATAGCCCAGTATTCCACAAGAATGCTTACACCAGTTAAGTATGTTGATTTGCCCACCTTAAAATAACCATCTACGGTGGCAATAACTTGATTATTGGTTGAAAATTTCTTACCTTCAAGCCATTTTTTTTAGGTTAGGAAACAAGTGATAGTCACTAGGAGCCAGAGATAAGTTTGGAGGGTGTTGGAGCAATTCAAACTATAATTTATTGATTTTTGCCTGACTGAAGTGTGAGCGGAAGTTAAAGTATATTTCAACTTCCTGTTATGCATTTGCTTCATAATATCTTCATAATATTAATTAGACCTATTACATTTGCCCAAACCAAATAACTCAATTCTGTACATTGAATTATCAACCATATCACTGATTTTACAGCATTCAAAATGCTCACACCAAACCTTTCATAATTCCACTTGAATTGACTACTTCTTCACTTGATGTAAGGATACAAACAGCACCGGAAAATAATTGGTGGTCAGTACAATTGTTAGAAAATCCAGTATAAGAATTTTAATTGCCACCAATAAAAAATTAAGGATAAATAATATTTACTTTCATTAATATTGATAAAAACTACATATTCTTGCCTGTTCACCTTACCTTTTTATTGTCTGCTGCTTCGACCTCTTTTTTTTAATTGGGTTTATAACCAATTAGGTACTAAATGGCAACAAATCTACATCAGCCTTATTTATGGCCCTTAGATGATAAATTATTATTAAATCATCTATCTATTAGTTTTAACTTTTCTAAACCTGAGATCAAAGTAAAACAGCCAGAGCTTCAGGTTTTCTTCATAAATTCTACCATTTTTTGATCAAACTAATATCAAGCAACATACTTATTGAAGCTGTTTTATCTCATACAATGTGATAAAAACATACACTGTGAAAAAACAGTATATGGTCAAAAACACTATAAAGCCAAATATAATTAAGAAAAAAAGTCAGTCATAAAAGAAGAATACTTTAACAATTTTGTAAAATTGATCAATAAGTACAATAAAATGCTATTTTCAGAGTACATACTCCTAGAAAACTGGATATTTTTTTTTTTTAAATCAGTTGCATTGAATTTTACAAAATTGAAAATATTTAATAATTTATAAATATATTTGAAATATTCTATATTACTTTTAATTAGACAAATTGCAGTATATGATGGCAAGTCATAAAATGTAAAAAGGTACATAAAAACATAATGGGAGTAAGCTGGGAATGTACACAATTCACTGTGATGTACATTAAAGGTTAAGTTTGTGGAATAATTAATTGTTTTTTTATGTAAAAAGAAAATAAGATGTTGAAATTAGTATTTAGATTTGCTGAACACTCAATGAAATGATGTGCGTTCCGATTGTTGCCACTCATTTATGAACTGTTCCATATTATTACTATTATTATTGACTTTAATTTTTATTATGGTAATTTCAGGTATTTTCATGGGGTGAAGGAGATGAAGGAAAATTAGGGCATGGAAATAGACAAACTTTAGAAAAGCCACGTTTGATAGAAGCATTAAAATCAAAAAGAATACGAGAAATTGCTTGTGGAAGTAGCCATAGTACTGCTATCACATCTAGTGGAGAATTATATACATGGGGCCTTGGTGAATACGGTAGACTTGGTCATGGTGATATGCTTACTCAACTTAAACCAAAACTGGTGTGTAGATATTTTTCACTTAATTAACTCTTGTACTAAAACAGAATATTAAAATTTGCCAACATACTTAAACAGATATTTCTTTTATTATATGAAAATTAAGTGACGAAAGGTTTTGTTTAAAAAATAACGTAACTTATTTTGTACTCATTTTAATCACTTCATTTTTCCTTATGTATTTCATTGGTACAATGAGGTCATTATTCTCGGAGTATGATAATGACTAAAATTGTGAGATAGATTGTACTGCTTACTCTTTGGATCTTTTTTTTTTAGTAATAGATTCATCATATAGTTTAAACTTATGCAGGTAAAGTATACACTGTTTGTATGTTATGAAATATTCTTAATATTTTAAATTGTGAAGCTTATGAATGAAAAGTTGAAGGTGCTCTCATCTGTTGTATATATACAACAGATATATATATATATATACTTACGTTTGTTAATGCTAGGAGAAGCAGAAAATAACATTCAAATCATTTTGAAAATCCCAGTGGAAGTATAATATATTATGGAAATTTTAATTGAACACATTTTTTGATATTGTTCCTGCACAATCAGTTCTTTTATAAAAATATTAAATTAAAAAAATGTATAAGTCAAAAATAATAAAATAAAAGTATATTATTTAAAAGCAGATGGCTCAGCAAAACTAGAATTTTAAAAATTTCACCTGTTTTTTCCTTCCAGTTTTAGACTTTTATTATTCTGATTAAAATAATTTGAAAATATTTATTTTTTAAGAGCTGATTACAATGGTACCTCAAAAATATGTTCAATGTAAAAAAAATGTATCATTTGGATAAGAATATCCTCAAATTTTTATTGCTAAGGTTAATATATTAACTTCGATAACAATTGACTGTTGTCAATAATTTTTTTTTGTTATTAAGATAATTATTATCACAGTAAATAATATTCATTACTTATCATCAGAAATTTTTTTAAAATAAACTGTTGATCAATTTGTCGAACTGGAGGTTACAGATAAACTATTCGTAAAGTTTGTCCAAAAGAAATCAAACTTTTTATAATTTATTTTGTTATATAACTTAATTAGGTATATTCCCTTTGAAGTAGTGTCTGTCACTGTCAGAATGCCTCTCTCTGTATTTTTCCTGTTGTTAGAATACACTCTTAATATATGTTTTGTGAAATAGTCTACAGGCCCAGTAATGATGTATTTTTTAATCTCTTCTATCATCTGGAATGTTCTCCTTTGAGGTGTATTTCATCTTTGGAAACAGAAGTCTGCAGGTTTCAAATCAAATAGATGGACAAACAGGTTTTCACTGTCTATCTGATTTGAGGAGCAAGAGTTGTGTTATGCTTTGCCAAAAACTTCTACATAGAATCCGTTTACAGAGCATTATTGTGATGCGGCATCCATGTTTTGTTTGCCCATACTTCAAGTCTTCTCTTTCTCACAAATACAATATTATTTCCAGATAAATTTTTTTAATGCCTAATTAATGGCATCAATCAAATAAAACAATGCTATCAACACTTTTGAGTTTAATCTGAATTGTTAATGTCAGTCATGACACTAAAATATTCTTTCTAATGAGGTTCTTGCAACATTTTCACACTTTTTGGAAATATCTTTCTTGTTGTGGTACAAGGTTTCTCAAAAAAATATTCAGCAAACACAAAACACAACCTTGACTTATAATTTAATAACTGAATAGTTAGTTCCAGTTTTAGTATGAGCTTTGTTCAACTTTAAAACATTCTGTTTATTAATTAAATATTACTGAATGTTTAGTGAATTTTACACTTATGATTTAGTTAGTTTTTATCACCTGATATATGTGACATGTAATATTTGGTGAATGACATAATTATTAAATTTAAAGATTAATACAGCTGAAATTATAGAATGATTATTAGTGGTGCTAATAAGGTAATAATTTGTAAAATATAATTAATGAATGTGACCATGTATTATGTTGTGCATTGCCGGACTTTTGTAGTAGTTTGTTTACATTTAATATAATTGGAAAGAGTTCTTGTTTTTTAGAGATGTACACAAACATCCTAACAAAAACAATATGAAGCTACCTAATAACAGATATAGTTCTGCAACACAAAAAACAACTGTAGTCTAGCATTTCAACAAATTTTGACTCATGAATAAGTAAATAATAAACAAGAAACCACTTGTAGTGGAAATCTAAGTGATAACTGTCTTCATTTTCATGATTTCAACTATAAGTATTCTTTGCATATCCAGCAACAGTAATTAAGGTGTTGCTTTGATATTTTATTATTATTATTATTATAAAGTCCATTTGGGCATAAAAATGTATTAAAGCAAACTATCTGCCTTAGAGATAATGAAAAAATGGAATCATGAAAAAATATCTAGTTTGATGGCATTAACTGTAATTGGTTTTTTACTATTATTGTCTGTAGATCATTAGAAGTTAAATCAACTTATCTGAAGTTTTGTTAAATTTGAAACTATGTTATTTATTTTCATATATTGCCTTATGAGAGGCTGTTGTGCAAATTACTCTTTGGAAAGTGGTCTTGATCAGTTTCAGCCTGATCGCGCAAGAGACAGTATGATTAGTTAATGATGCAAATCATTTACATGGCAAATAGGTGTTTAAATTAAATATCTTTACTGTACTTAGACTTTTTATTGTTTATCTTTATTACAGGTGAAAGCTTTGCTTGGCCATCATATAATTAACGTAGCATGTGGAAGTTGAGATGCCCAAACATTAGCCCTATCTAATGAAGGAATGGTGTTTTCTTGGGGTGATGGTGACTTTCGTAAATTAGGAAGAGGTGGAAGTGAGGGTTGTGATTTACCTCAGAATGTTGAACGTTTAAATGGTTTTGATGTTTGTCACATTGAATGCGGTGCTCAGTTCTCACTTGCTCTAACGAATAGTGGTCAGGTCAGTATTAGTCAGTTTAGGTTAGTATTAAGAGAATAGGGTACAATTGAAGAGAATAGGATAAATGGTGATGCATTCTATCCACAATATAAAAATATCAGATTTGTAGTTCTCCAAAACAACCAGGAAAGAGGTTCCCTTCAAAAGGTCTCACCTTTCCTGATAAATATAGTTTTTACAGGTTCAAGTAGTTCACCGAAAAACATCAGGAAATTAAGAGATTGATTGATACTGCTCAAGACTTAATGAAGCATCTTAATGATGTGATGATGTTTGACAATGTGAAGTTGTGGCTATTTTCCTAATGGAAGATTCAATATCCATACAGATTTCACTGTCAAGACAGATTCCTACAATAGTAGTGAAGATATTGGTACCATTTAAAATGAATATCTGCAGCTTGCAGCTTGTACCTTCCCCCAAATTCTGATGTCAGTGAGGATGAAATGTCCAGTCTGTTATCACAGATTTTAATGCCCATTATTGGGATTGGATACAAATATTTTTTTGGCTAATATGACAGAAACGGTAGCATGATTCAACAACTAGCCATTTTACAAACCAGTACAAATGCAAATGAAAATACCCCTTAAGTACTTAAGATAGTAAATGTGCAAAGAATTACGCCTCTGATAGTGCAGATGAATTTACCCCTCATAACATCTGCCCAAAGACGAGGCAACCTGTATTTTAAATAGCATGAATCCTGATGCTGTAGTTTATACAGATGGCTGTAAACATGATAATTCTGTTTGTTGTACTTTTGAGGTTGGCAACAGAACATACATGTTTGACCTTCCCAGCATCGCTATTGTTTTCATCGTGGAGCTATATGGAGGCCTTAAATATAATTAGTCCATCATATCGACACATATTTGTCTATTCAGATTCCACGAGTGCCTTGCAGGTGATTACTGACATGTACTCCAGTCTGTGAAATACAGTGTGTTGTTTTTGTAATGACTCGGCATAATACAAGTGTGAGCTTCTGCTGGATCCCCAGCAATATTGGAATTTGATTGTGCTGCAAAAGAGGCTTGTTTGTAGTTTCCTTTTACTGATCTTGTTGTTTCTGAAGATCTTGTCTGTTTTCTGAAGAGGATGTTTTGTGATGAGTGGCAAAGTGAATGGAATGCTACCATCAAGATAAGCTTGTCTAATTAAGGACACTGTATCACTATGGGGCTCTTCATCCAGGAGTAACCGACGAGAGGAAGTTATTATTTGCCATCTGCAAATAGGGCACACTAGATTCATTCATGGACATCTTATGACTTGGACCTATGCACCTGTTTGTATTTGCTGTGACTTCCAACTGATATTGACACTGCATACTTGTGGACTCAGTTATGCGGTATAACTATGTTATCAAATGGCATCCTATTTCTTAAGACCATGCATCTATATTCAATTATTTGATTATAACTTCAGTATATTTCTCTATTTATTTAGTTTGGTGTGTTACAGATGGCAATTTTGTTATTTTATGTTAGATTTAAATTTTTTTTCACATTTAGCATGTGGCATTAGGCATTTTACACCTGTTTATTTTTTAAGTTAATTCTTTATTATTAATTTTTAATTGTTTACTATAATAATAGTGTTCCCAGGTGCTGATAACATTACTTAATTTTGCCCCTAGTTCAATAGAAAGGCCCTTATATGCTTCTGTTGCCATCTTTAATAAATTACTGATTCATTTTAAAAACTTATCCCTGCAATTATTTATTTAAAACACAATTAATAGGTTTTCTTTTACTAAATCAATATTACTCTTGTCTGAATTTTGAAATAATATTAATTAAAAAAATAACCTGTCTTTTTTGTATCCTGTTCAATATGTACATAAATATGTGCTCAAAATAGTTTTCAATAATGCCTTCTGAATTGTGATTATTTGTAATTTTTTATATTTAGTATATTCATACATTTATTATTTACCTTAATATTATTTCATGTGTTCATATTTTAAATAATTTTTATAGGCTTTAATCACGTCTATTTTTTATTTAATAATTAATTTTGTATTTTGTGATGCTGCATAGTCAAAGTTTTACCATGGTTTCCCTTGATCCATCCTTGCAAATACTTGGGCAGTTCCTTTTTTCAAAATAAGTAACATATCTACCTATTTCTGATATAATGTATTATTATATGCTGATTTTGTATTTTTATATTCTATAATGTTTTTATTTATTTATTTTAGGTGTAGACATGGGGTAAAGGTGATTATTATAGGCTGGGACATGGGACTGATCAACATGTTAGGAAACTTACATTGGTTGAGGGGTTTCGTGGTGAAAAAGTGATCAATGTTGCTGTAGGTGCTTTACATTGTCTTGCTGTTACTGATACTGGGATGGTGAGTTACATTCATATAATTATTTTTTTATTTTGTCATAAACTGCCATAATCTATTCTGATTATTTGATATGCTTTTGTTCAAACTTAAAATATTACACACTTATATCACGTAAAATAACTCTTAAGATTGTTTGATACATAGACACCAAGCCCATGTAAATGAATATAAATTAATCTCATTGACATATACCTAAAACAAATACAGATAAAAAAACCAAATAAAATATTTAAAAAACCGTTAACGTACTATATTAACATAAATAAATACTAAGAGAAAATAGCTCAAAAATTTTAAAAACTTGATACAATGTAGCTTATAGAAGAAAAAATAAAACAAACCAATTATATACAAGGATAGAGTGAAATGATCCAGATCTGGATAAGAAAACAACATTTTTCTGGGTACATTTTGATTTATTTTTCAACATAGTCACCATTAAGGTGTATACACATAGCCCAGTATTCCACAAGAATGCTTACACCAGTTAAGTATGTTGATTTGCCCACCTTAAAATAACCATCTACGGTGGCAATAACTTGATTATTGGTTGAAAATTTCTTACCTTCAAGCCATTTTTTTTAGGTTAGGAAACAAGTGATAGTCACTAGGAGCCAGAGATAAGTTTGGAGGGTGTTGGAGCAATTCAAACTATAATTTATTGATTTTTGCCTGACTGAAGTGTGAGCGGAAGTTAAAGTATATTTCAACTTCCTGTTATGCATTTGCTTCATAATATCTTCATAATATTAATTAGACCTATTACATTTGCCCAAACCAAATAACTCAATTCTGTACATTGAATTATCAACCATATCACTGATTTTACAGCATTCAAAATGCTCACACCAAACCTTTCATAATTCCACTTGAATTGACTACTTCTTCACTTGATGTAAGGATACAAACAGCACCGGAAAATAATTGGTGGTCAGTACAATTGTTAGAAAATCCAGTATAAGAATTTTAATTGCCACCAATAAAAAATTAAGGATAAATAATATTTACTTTCATTAATATTGATAAAAACTACATATTCTTGCCTGTTCACCTTACCTTTTTATTGTCTGCTGCTTCGACCTCTTTTTTTTAATTGGGTTTATAACCAATTAGGTACTAAATGGCAACAAATCTACATCAGCCTTATTTATGGCCCTTAGATGATAAATTATTATTAAATCATCTATCTATTAGTTTTAACTTTTCTAAACCTGAGATCAAAGTAAAACAGCCAGAGCTTCAGGTTTTCTTCATAAATTCTACCATTTTTTGATCAAACTAATATCAAGCAACATACTTATTGAAGCTGTTTTATCTCATACAATGTGATAGAAACATACACTGTGAAAAAACAGTATATGGTCAAAAACACTATAAAGCCAAATATAATTAAGAAAATAAGTCAGACATAAAAGAATACTTTTAAAAATTTTGTAAAATTGATCAATAAGTACAATAAAATGCTATTTTCAGAGTACATACTCCTAGAAAACTGGATATTTTTTTTTTTAAAAATCAGTTGCATTGAATTTTACAAAATTGAAAATATTTAATAATTTATAAATATATTTGAAATATTCTATATTACTTTTAATTAGACAAATTGCAGTATATGATGGCAAGTCATAAAATGTAAAAAGGTACATAAAAACATAATGGGAGTAAGCTGGGAATGTACACAATTCACTGTGATGTACATTAAAGGTTAAGTTTGTGGAATAATTAATTGTTTTTTTATGTAAAAAGAAAATAAGATGTTGAAATTAGTATTTAGATTTGCTGAACACTCAATGAAATGATGTGCGTTCCGATTGTTGCCACTCATTTATGAACTGTTCCATATTATTACTATTATTATTGACTTTAATTTTTATTATGGTAATTTCAGGTATTTTCATGGGGTGAAGGAGATGAAGGAAAATTAGGGCATGGAAATAGACAAACTTTAGAAAAGCCACGTTTGATAGAAGCATTAAAATCAAAAAGAATACGAGAAATTGCTTGTGGAAGTAGCCATAGTACTGCTATCACATCTAGTGGAGAATTATATACATGGGGCCTTGGTGAATACGGTAGACTTGGTCATGGTGATATGCTTACTCAACTTAAACCAAAACTGGTGTGTAGATATTTTTCACTTAATTAACTCTTGTACTAAAACAGAATATTAAAATTTGCCAACATACTTAAACAGATATTTCTTTTATTATATGAAAATTAAGTGACGAAAGGTTTTGTTTAAAAAATAACTAACTTATTTTGTACTCATTTTAATCACTTCATTTTTCCTTATGTATTTCATTGGTACAATGAGGTCATTATTCTCGGAGTATGATAATGACTAAAATTGTGAGATAGATTGTACTGCTTACTCTTTGGATCTTTTTTTTTTAGTAATAGATTCATCATATAGTTTAAACTTATGCAGGTAAAGTATACACTGTTTGTATGTTATGAAATATTCTTAATATTTTAAATTGTGAAGCTTATGAATGAAAAGTTGAAGGTGCTCTCATCTGTTGTATATATACAACAGATATATATATATATACTTACATTTGTTAATGCTAGGAGAAGCAGAAAATAACATTCAAATCATTTTGAAAATCCCAGTGGAAGTATAATATATTATGGAAATTTTAATTGAACACATTTTTTGATATTGTTCCTGCACAATCAGTTCTTTTATAAAAATATTAAATTAAAAAAATGTATAAGTCAAAAATAATAAAATAAAAGTATATTATTTAAAAGCAGATGGCTCAGCAAAACTAGAATTTTAAAAATTTCACCTGTTTTTTCCTTCCAGTTTTAGACTTTTATTATTCTGATTAAAATAATTTGAAAATATTTATTTTTTAAGAGCTGATTACAATGGTACCTCAAAAATATGTTCAATGTAAAAAAAATGTATCATTTGGATAAGAATATCCTCAAATTTTTATTGCTAAGGTTAATATATTAACTTCGATAACAATTGACTGTTGTCAATAATTTTTTTTTGTTATTAAGATAATTATTATCACAGTAAATAATATTCATTACTTATCATCAGAAATTTTTTTTAAATAAACTGTTGATCAATTTGTCGAACTGGACGTTACAGATAAACTATTCGTAAAGTTTGTCCAAAAGAAATCAAACTTTTTATAATTTATTTTGTTATATAACTTAATTAGGTATATTCCCTTTGAAGTAGTGTCTGTCACTGTCAGAATGCCTCTCTCTGTATTTTTCCTGTTGTTAGAATACACTCTTAATATATGTTTTGTGAAATAGTCTACAGGCCCAGTAATGATGTATTTTTTAATCTCTTCTATCATCTGGAATGTTCTCCTTTGAGGTGTATTTCATCTTTGGAAACAGAAGTCTGCAGGTTTCAAATCAAATAGATGGACAAACAGGTTTTCACTGTCTATCTGATTTGAGGAGCAAGAGTTGTGTTATGCTTTGCCAAAAACTTCTACATAGAATCCGTTTACAGAGCATTATTGTGATGCGGCATCCATGTTTTGTTTGCCCATACTTCAAGTCTTCTCTTTCTCACAAATACAATATTATTTCCAGATAAATTTTTTTAATGCCTAATTAATGGCATCAATCAAATAAAACAATGCTATCAACACTTTTGAGTTTAATCTGAATTGTTAATGTCAGTCATGACACTAAAATATTCTTTCTAATGAGGTTCTTGCAACATTTTCACACTTTTTGGAAATATCTTTCTTGTTTTGGTACAAGGTTTCTCAAAAAAATATTCAGCAAACACAAAACACAACCTTGACTTATAATTTAATAACTGAATAGTTAGTTCCAGTTTTAGTATGAGCTTAGTTCAACTTTAAAACATTCTGTTTATTAATTAAATATTACTGAATGTTTAGTGAATTTTACACTTATGATTTAGTTAGTTTTTATCACCTGATATATGTGACATGTAATATTTGGTGAATGACATAATTATTAAATTTAAAGATTAATACAGCTGAAATTATAGAATGATTATTAGTGGTGCTAATAAGGTAATAATTTGTAAAATATAATTAATGAATGTGACCATGTATTATGTTGTGCATTGCCGGACTTTTGTAGTAGTTTGTTTACATTTAATATAATTAGAAAGAGTTCTTGTTTTTTAGAGATGTACACAAACATCCTAACAAAAACAATATGAAGCTACCTAATAACAGATATAGTTCTGCAACACAAAAAACAACTGTAGTCTAGCATTTCAACAAATTTTGACTCATGAATAAGTAAATAATAAACAAGAAACCACTTGTAGTGGAAATCTAAGTGATAACTTTCTTCATTTTCATGATTTCAACTATAAGTATTCTTTGCACATCCAGCAACAGTAATTAAGGTGTTGCTTTGATATTTTATTATTATTATTATTATAAAGTCCATTTGGGCATAAAAATGTATTAAAGCAAACTATCTGCCCTACAGATAATGAAAAAATGGAATCATGAAAAAATATCTAGTTTGATGGCATTAACTGTAATTGGTTTTTTACTAGTATTGTCTGTAGATCATTAGAAGTTAAATCAACTTATCTGAAGTTTTGTTAAATTTGAAACTATGTTATTTATTTTCATATATTGCCTTATGAGAGGCTGTTGTGCAAATTACTCTTTGGAAAGTGGTCTTGATCAGTTTCAGCCTGATCGCGCAAGAGACAGTATGATTAGTTAATGATGCAAATCATTTACATGGCAAATAGGTGTTTAAATTAAATATCTTTACTGTACTTAGACTTTTTATTGTTTATCTTTATTACAGGTGAAAGCTTTGCTTGGCCATCATATAATTAACGTAGCATGTGGAAGTTGAGATGCCCAAACATTAGCCCTATCTAATGAAGGAATGGTGTTTTCTTGGGGTGATGGTGACTTTCGTAAATTAGGAAGAGGTGGAAGTGAGGGTTGTGATTTACCTCAGAATGTTGAACGTTTAAATGGTTTTGGTGTTTGTCACATTGAATGCGGTGCTCAGTTCTCACTTGCTCTAACGAAGAGTGGTCAGGTCAGTATTAGTCAGTTTAGGTTAGTATTAAGAGAATAGGGTACAATTGAAGAGAATAGGATAAATGGTGATGCATTCCATCCACAATTTAAAAATATCAGATTTGTAGTTCTCCAAAACAACCAGGAAAGAGGTTCCCTTCAAAAGGTCTCACCTTTCCTGATAAATATAGTTTTTACAGGTTCAAGTAGTTCACCGAAAAACATCAGGAAATTAAGAGATTGATTGATACTGCTCAAGACTTAATGAAGCATCTTAATGATGTGATGATGTTTGACAATGTGAAGTTGTGGCTATTTTCCTAATGGAAGATGCAATATCCATACAGATTTCACTGTCAAGACAGATTCCTACAATAGTAGTGAAGATATTGGTACCATTTAAAATGAATATCTGCAGCTTGCAGCTTGTACCTTCCCCCAAATTCTGATGTCAGTGAGGATGAAATGTCCAGTCTGTTATCACAGATTTTAATGCCCATTATTGGGATTGGATACAAATATTTTTTTGGCTAATATGACAGAAACGGTAGCATGATTCAACAACTAGCCATTTTACAAACCAGTACAAATGCAAATGAAAATACCCCTTAAGTACTTAAGATAGTAAATGTGCAAAGAATTACGCCTCTGATAGTGCAGATGAATTTACCCCTCATAACATCTGCCCAAAGACGAGGCAACCTGTATTTTAAATAGCATGAATCCTGATGCTGTAGTTTATACAGATGGCTGTAAACATGATAATTCTGTTTGTTGTACTTTTGAGGTTGGCAACAGAACATACATGTTTGACCTTCCCAGCATCGCTATTGTTTTCATCGTGGAGCTATATGGAGGCCTTAAATATAATTAGTCCATCATATCGACACATATTTGTCTATTCAGATTCCACGAGTGCCTTGCAGGTGATTACTGACATGTACTCCAGTCTGTGAAATACAGTGTGTTGTTTTTGTAATGACTCGGCATAATACAAGTGTGAGCTTCTGCTGGATCCCCAGCAATATTGGAATTTGATTGTGCTGCAAAAGAGGCTTGTTTGTAGTTTCCTTTTACTGATCTTGTTGTTTCTGAAGATCTTGTCTGTTTTCTGAAGAGGATGTTTTGTGATGAGTGGCAAAGTGAATGGAATGCTACCATCAAGATAAGCTTGTCTAATTAAGGACACTGTATCACTATGGGGCTCTTCATCCAGGAGTAACCGACGAGAGGAAGTTATTATTGGCCATCTGCAAATAGGGCACACTAGATTCATTCATGGACATCTCATGACTTGGACCTATGCACCTGTTTGTATTTGCTGTGACTTCCAACTGATATTGACACTGCATACTTGTGGACTCAGTTATGCGGTATAACTATGTTATCAAATGGCATCCTATTTCTTAAGACCATGCATCTATATTCAATTATTTGATTATAACTTCAGTATATTTCTCTATTTATTTAGTTTGGTGTGTTACAGATGGCAATTTTGTTATTTTATGTTAGATTTAAATTTTTTTTCACATTTAGCATGTGGCATTAGGCATTTTACACCTGTTTATTTTTTAAGTTAATTCTTTATTATTAATTTTTAATTGTTTACTATAATAATAGTGTTCCCAGGTGCTGATAACATTACTTAATTTTGCCCCTAGTTCAATAGAAAGGCCCTTATATGCTTCTGTTGCCATCTTTAATAAATTACTGATTCATTTTAAAAAACTTATCCCTGCACTTATTTATTTAAAACACAATTAATAGGTTTTCTTTTACTAAATCAATATTACTCTTGTCTGAATTTTGAAATAATATTAATTAAAAAAATAACCTGTCTTTTTTGTATCCTGTTCAATATGTACATAAATATGTGCTCAAAATAGTTTTCAATAATGCCTTCTGAATTGTGATTATTTGTAATTTTTTATATTTAGTATATTCATACATTTATTATTTACCTTAATATTATTTCATGTGTTCATATTTTAAATAATTTTTATAGGCTTTAATCACGTCTATTTTTTATTTAATAATTAATTTTGTATTTTGTGATGCTGCATAGTCAAAGTTTTACCATGGTTTCCCTTGATCCATCCTTGCAAATACTTGGGCAGTTCCTTTTTTCAAAATAAGTAACATATCTACCTATTTCTGATATAATGTATTATTATATGCTGATTATGTATTTTTATATTCTATAATGTTTTTATTTATTTATTTTAGGTGTAGACATGGGGTAAAGGTGATTATTATAGGCTGGGACATGGGACTGATCAACATGTTAGGAAACTTACATTGGTTGAGGGGTTTCGTGGTGAAAAAGTGATCAATGTTGCTGTAGGTGCTTTACATTGTCTTGCTGTTACTGATACTGGGATGGTGAGTTACATTCATATAATTATTTTTTTATTTTGTCATAAACTGCCATAATCTATTCTGATTATTTGATATGCTTTTGTTCAAACTTAAAATATTACACACTTATATCACGTAAAATAACTCTTAAGATTGTTTGATACATAGACACCAAGCCCATGTAAATGAATATAAATTAATCTCATTGACATATACCTAAAACAAATACAGATAAAAAAACCAAATAAAATATTTAAAAAACCGTTAACGTACTATATTAACATAAATAAATACTAAGAGAAAATAGCTCAAAAATTTTAAAAACTTGATACAATGTAGCTTATAGAAGAAAAAATAAAACAAACCAATTATATACAAGGATAGAGTGAAATGATCCAGATCTGGATAAGAAAACAACATTTTTCTGGGTACATTTTGATTTATTTTTCAACATAGTCACCATTAAGGTGTATACACATAGCCCAGTATTCCACAAGAATGCTTACACCAGTTAAGTATGTTGATTTGCCCACCTTAAAATAACCATCTATGGTGGCAATAACTTGATTATTGGTTGAAAATTTCTTACCTTCAAGCCATTTTTTTTAGGTTAGGAAACAAGTGATAGTCACTAGGAGCCAGAGATAAGTTTGGAGGGTGTTGGAGCAATTCAAACTATAATTTATTGATTTTTGCCTGACTGAAGTGTGAGCGGAAGTTAAAGTATATTTCAACTTCCTGTTATGCATTTGCTTCATAATATCTTCATAATATTAATTAGACCTATTACATTTGCCCAAACCAAATAACTCAATTCTGTACATTGAATTATCAACCATATCACTGATTTTACAGCATTCAAAATGCTCACACCAAACCTTTCATAATTCCACTTGAATTGACTACTTCTTCACTTGATGTAAGGATACAAACAGCACCGGAAAATAATTGGTGGTCAGTACAATTGTTAGAAAATCCAGTATAAGAATTTTAATTGCCACCAATAAAAAATTAAGGATAAATAATATTTACTTTCATTAATATTGATAAAAACTACATATTCTTGCCTGTTCACCTTACCTTTTTATTGTCTGCTGCTTCGACCTCTTTTTTTTAATTGGGTTTATAACCAATTAGGTACTAAATGGCAACAAATCTACATCAGCCTTATTTATGGCCCTTAGATGATAAATTATTATTAAATCATCTATCTATTAGTTTTAACTTTTCTAAACCTGAGATCAAAGTAAAACAGCCAGAGCTTCAGGTTTTCTTCATAAATTCTACCATTTTTTGATCAAACTAATATCAAGCAACATACTTATTGAAGCTGTTTTATCTCATACAATGTGATAAAAACATACACTGTGAAAAAACAGTATATGGTCAAAAACACTATAAAGCCAAATATAATTAAGAAAAAAAGTCAGTCATAAAAGAAGAATACTTTAACAATTTTGTAAAATTGATCAATAAGTACAATAAAATGCTATTTTCAGAGTACATACTCCTAGAAAACTGGATATTTTTTTTTTTTAAATCAGTTGCATTGAATTTTACAAAATTGAAAATATTTAATAATTTATAAATATATTTGAAATATTCTATATTACTTTTAATTAGACAAATTGCAGTATATGATGGCAAGTCATAAAATGTAAAAAGGTACATAAAAACATAATGGGAGTAAGCTGGGAATGTACACAATTCACTGTGATGTACATTAAAGGTTAAGTTTGTGGAATAATTAATTGTTTTTTTATGTAAAAAGAAAATAAGATGTTGAAATTAGTATTTAGATTTGCTGAACACTCAATGAAATGATGTGCGTTCCGATTGTTGCCACTCATTTATGAACTGTTCCATATTATTACTATTATTATTGACTTTAATTTTTATTATGGTAATTTCAGGTATTTTCATGGGGTGAAGGAGATGAAGGAAAATTAGGGCATGGAAATAGACAAACTTTAGAAAAGCCACGTTTGATAGAAGCATTAAAATCAAAAAGAATACGAGAAATTGCTTGTGGAAGTAGCCATAGTACTGCTATCACATCTAGTGGAGAATTATATACATGGGGCCTTGGTGAATACGGTAGACTTGGTCATGGTGATATGCTTACTCAACTTAAACCAAAACTGGTGTGTAGATATTTTTCACTTAATTAACTCTTGTACTAAAACAGAATATTAAAATTTGCCAACATACTTAAACAGATATTTCTTTTATTATATGAAAATTAAGTGACGAAAGGTTTTGTTTAAAAAATAACTAACTTATTTTGTACTCATTTTAATCACTTCATTTTTCCTTATGTATTTCATTGGTACAATGAGGTCATTATTCTCGGAGTATGATAATGACTAAAATTGTGAGATAGATTGTACTGCTTACTCTTTGGATCTTTTTTTTTTAGTAATAGATTCATCATATAGTTTAAACTTATGCAGGTAAAGTATACACTGTTTGTATGTTATGAAATATTCTTAATATTTTAAATTGTGAAGCTTATGAATGAAAAGTTGAAGGTGCTCTCATCTGTTGTATATATACAACAGATATATATATATATACTTACGTTTGTTAATGCTAGGAGAAGCAGAAAATAACATTCAAATCATTTTGAAAATCCCAGTGGAAGTATAATATATTATGGAAATTTTAATTGAACACATTTTTTGATATTGTTCCTGCACAATCAGTTCTTTTATAAAAATATTAAATTAAAAAAATGTATAAGTCAAAAATAATAAAATAAAAGTATATTATTTAAAAGCAGATGGCTCAGCAAAACTAGAATTTTAAAAATTTCACCTGTTTTTTCCTTCCAGTTTTAGACTTTTATTATTCTGATTAAAATAATTTGAAAATATTTATTTTTTAAGAGCTGATTACAATGGTACCTCAAAAATATGTTCAATGTAAAAAAAATGTATCATTTGGATAAGAATATCCTCAAATTTTTATTGCTAAGGTTAATATATTAACTTCGATAACAATTGACTGTTGTCAATAATTTTTTTTTGTTATTAAGATAATTATTATCACAGTAAATAATATTCATTACTTATCATCAGAAATTTTTTTAAAATAAACTGTTGATCAATTTGTCGAACTGGAGGTTACAGATAAACTATTCGTAAAGTTTGTCCAAAAGAAATCAAACTTTTTATAATTTATTTTGTTATATAACTTAATTAGGTATATTCCCTTTGAAGTAGTGTCTGTCACTGTCAGAATGCCTCTCTCTGTATTTTTCCTGTTGTTAGAATACACTCTTAATATATGTTTTGTGAAATAGTCTACAGGCCCAGTAATGATGTATTTTTTAATCTCTTCTATCATCTGGAATGTTCTCCTTTGAGGTGTATTTCATCTTTGGAAACAGAAGTCTGCAGGTTTCAAATCAAATAGATGGACAAACAGGTTTTCACTGTCTATCTGATTTGAGGAGCAAGAGTTGTGTTATGCTTTGCCAAAAACTTCTACATAGAATCCGTTTACAGAGCATTATTGTGATGCGGCATCCATGTTTTGTTTGCCCATACTTCAAGTCTTCTCTTTCTCACAAATACAATATTATTTCCAGATAAATTTTTTTAATGCCTAATTAATGGCATCAATCAAATAAAACAATGCTATCAACACTTTTGAGTTTAATCTGAATTGTTAATGTCAGTCATGACACTAAAATATTCTTTCTAATGAGGTTCTTGCAACATTTTCACACTTTTTGGAAATATCTTTCTTGTTGTGGTACAAGGTTTCTCAAAAAAATATTCAGCAAACACAAAACACAACCTTGACTTATAATTTAATAACTGAATAGTTAGTTCCAGTTTTAGTATGAGCTTTGTTCAACTTTAAAACATTCTGTTTATTAATTAAATATTACTGAATGTTTAGTGAATTTTACACTTATGATTTAGTTAGTTTTTATCACCTGATATATGTGACATGTAATATTTGGTGAATGACATAATTATTAAATTTAAAGATTAATACAGCTGAAATTATAGAATGATTATTAGTGGTGCTAATAAGGTAATAATTTGTAAAATATAATTAATGAATGTGACCATGTATTATGTTGTGCATTGCCGGACTTTTGTAGTAGTTTGTTTACATTTAATATAATTGGAAAGAGTTCTTGTTTTTTAGAGATGTACACAAACATCCTAACAAAAACAATATGAAGCTACCTAATAACAGATATAGTTCTGCAACACAAAAAACAACTGTAGTCTAGCATTTCAACAAATTTTGACTCATGAATAAGTAAATAATAAACAAGAAACCACTTGTAGTGGAAATCTAAGTGATAACTGTCTTCATTTTCATGATTTCAACTATAAGTATTCTTTGCATATCCAGCAACAGTAATTAAGGTGTTGCTTTGATATTTTATTATTATTATTATTATAAAGTCCATTTGGGCATAAAAATGTATTAAAGCAAACTATCTGCCTTAGAGATAATGAAAAAATGGAATCATGAAAAAATATCTAGTTTGATGGCATTAACTGTAATTGGTTTTTTACTATTATTGTCTGTAGATCATTAGAAGTTAAATCAACTTATCTGAAGTTTTGTTAAATTTGAAACTATGTTATTTATTTTCATATATTGCCTTATGAGAGGCTGTTGTGCAAATTACTCTTTGGAAAGTGGTCTTGATCAGTTTCAGCCTGATCGCGCAAGAGACAGTATGATTAGTTAATGATGCAAATCATTTACATGGCAAATAGGTGTTTAAATTAAATATCTTTACTGTACTTAGACTTTTTATTGTTTATCTTTATTACAGGTGAAAGCTTTGCTTGGCCATCATATAATTAACGTAGCATGTGGAAGTTGAGATGCCCAAACATTAGCCCTATCTAATGAAGGAATGGTGTTTTCTTGGGGTGATGGTGACTTTCGTAAATTAGGAAGAGGTGGAAGTGAGGGTTGTGATTTACCTCAGAATGTTGAACGTTTAAATGGTTTTGGTGTTTGTCACATTGAATGCGGTGCTCAGTTCTCACTTGCTCTAACGAATAGTGGTCAGGTCAGTATTAGTCAGTTTAGGTTAGTATTAAGAGAATAGGGTACAATTGAAGAGAATAGGATAAATGGTGATGCATTCTATCCACAATATAAAAATATCAGATTTGTAGTTCTCCAAAACAACCAGGAAAGAGGTTCCCTTCAAAAGGTCTCACCTTTCCTGATAAATATAGTTTTTACAGGTTCAAGTAGTTCACCGAAAAACATCAGGAAATTAAGAGATTGATTGATATTGCTCAAGACTTAATGAAGCATCATAATGATGTGATGATGTTTGACAATGTGAAGTTGTGGCTATTTTCCTAATGGAAGATTCAATATCCATACAGATTTCACTGTCAAGACAGATTCCTACAATAGTAGTGAAGATATTGGTACCATTTAAAATGAATATCTGCAGCTTGCAGCTTGTACCTTCCCCCAAATTCTGATGTCAGTGAGGATGAAATGTCCAGTCTGTTATCACAGATTTTAATGCCCATTATTGGGATTGGATACAAATATTTTTTTGGCTAATATGACAGAAACGGTAGCATGATTCAACAACTAGCCATTTTACAAACCAGTACAAATGCAAATGAAAATACCCCTTAAGTACTTAAGATAGTAAATGTGCAAAGAATTACGCCTCTGATAGTGCAGATGAATTTACCCCTCATAACATCTGCCCAAAGACGAGGCAACCTGTATTTTAAATAGCATGAATCCTGATGCTGTAGTTTATACAGATGGCTGTAAACATGATAATTCTGTTTGTTGTACTTTTGAGGTTGGCAACAGAACATACATGTTTGACCTTCCCAGCATCGCTATTGTTTTCATCGTGGAGCTATATGGAGGCCTTAAATATAATTAGTCCATCATATCGACACATATTTGTCTATTCAGATTCCACGAGTGCCTTGCAGGTGATTACTGACATGTACTCCAGTCTGTGAAATACAGTGTGTTGTTTTTGTAATGACTCGGCATAATACAAGTGTGAGCTTCTGCTGGATCCCCAGCAATATTGGAATTTGATTGTGCTGCAAAAGAGGCTTGTTTGTAGTTTCCTTTTACTGATCTTGTTGTTTCTGAAGATCTTGTCTGTTTTCTGAAGAGGATGTTTTGTGATGAGTGGCAAAGTGAATGGAATGCTACCATCAAGATAAGCTTGTCTAATTAAGGACACTGTATCACTATGGGGCTCTTCATCCAGGAGTAACCGACGAGAGGAAGTTATTATTGGCCATCTGCAAATAGGGCACACTAGATTCATTCATGGACATCTCATGACTTGGACCTATGCACCTGTTTGTATTTGCTGTGACTTCCAACTGATATTGACACTGCATACTTGTGGACTCAGTTATGCGGTATAACTATGTTATCAAATGGCATCCTATTTCTTAAGACCATGCATCTATATTCAATTATTTGATTATAACTTCAGTATATTTCTCTATTTATTTAGTTTGGTGTGTTACAGATGGCAATTTTGTTATTTTATGTTAGATTTAAATTTTTTTTCACATTTAGCATGTGGCATTAGGCATTTTACACCTGTTTATTTTTTAAGTTAATTCTTTATTATTAATTTTTAATTGTTTACTATAATAATAGTGTTCCCAGGTGCTGATAACATTACTTAATTTTGCCCCTAGTTCAATAGAAAGGCCCTTATATGCTTCTGTTGCCATCTTTAATAAATTACTGATTCATTTTAAAAACTTATCCCTGCAATTATTTATTTAAAACACAATTAATAGGTTTTCTTTTACTAAATCAATATTACTCTTGTCTGAATTTTGAAATAATATTAATTAAAAAAATAACCTGTCTTTTTTGTATCCTGTTCAATATGTACATAAATATGTGCTCAAAATAGTTTTCAATAATGCCTTCTGAATTGTGATTATTTGTAATTTTTTATATTTAGTATATTCATACATTTATTATTTACCTTAATATTATTTCATGTGTTCATATTTTAAATAATTTTTATAGGCTTTAATCACGTCTATTTTTTATTTAATAATTAATTTTGTATTTTGTGATGCTGCATAGTCAAAGTTTTACCATGGTTTCCCTTGATCCATCCTTGCAAATACTTGGGCAGTTCCTTTTTTCAAAATAAGTAACATATCTACCTATTTCTGATATAATGTATTATTATATGCTGATTATGTATTTTTATATTCTATAATGTTTTTATTTATTTATTTTAGGTGTAGACATGGGGTAAAGGTGATTATTATAGGCTGGGACATGGGACTGATCAACATGTTAGAAAACTTACATTGGTTGAGGGGTTTCGTGGTGAAAAAGTGATCAATGTTGCTGTAGGTGCTTTACATTGTCTTGCTGTTACTGATACTGGGATGGTGAGTTACATTCATATAATTATTTTTTTATTTTGTCATAAACTGCCATAATCTATTCTGATTATTTGATATGCTTTTGTTCAAACTTAAAATATTACACACTTATATCACGTAAAATAACTCTTAAGATTGTTTGATACATAGACACCAAGCCCATGTAAATGAATATAAATTAATCTCATTGACATATACCTAAAACAAATACAGATAAAAAAACCAAATAAAATATTTAAAAAACCGTTAACGTACTATATTAACATAAATAAATACTAAGAGAAAATAGCTCAAAAATTTTAAAAACTTGATACAATGTAGCTTATAGAAGAAAAAATAAAACAAACCAATTATATACAAGGATAGAGTGAAATGATCCAGATCTGGATAAGAAAACAACATTTTTCTGGGTACATTTTGATTTATTTTTCAACATAGTCACCATTAAGGTGTATACACATAGCCCAGTATTCCACAAGAATGCTTACACCAGTTAAGTATGTTGATTTGCCCACCTTAAAATAACCATCTACGGTGGCAATAACTTGATTATTGGTTGAAAATTTCTTACCTTCAAGCCATTTTTTTTAGGTTAGGAAACAAGTGATAGTCACTAGGAGCCAGAGATAAGTTTGGAGGGTGTTGGAGCAATTCAAACTATAATTTATTGATTTTTGCCTGACTGAAGTGTGAGCGGAAGTTAAAGTATATTTCAACTTCCTGTTATGCATTTGCTTCATAATATCTTCATAATATTAATTAGACCTATTACATTTGCCCAAACCAAATAACTCAATTCTGTACATTGAATTATCAACCATATCACTGATTTTACAGCATTCAAAATGCTCACACCAAACCTTTCATAATTCCACTTGAATTGACTACTTCTTCACTTGATGTAAGGATACAAACAGCACCGGAAAATAATTGGTGGTCAGTACAATTGTTAGAAAATCCAGTATAAGAATTTTAATTGCCACCAATAAAAAATTAAGGATAAATAATATTTACTTTCATTAATATTGATAAAAACTACATATTCTTGCCTGTTCACCTTACCTTTTTATTGTCTGCTGCTTCGACCTCTTTTTTTTAATTGGGTTTATAACCAATTAGGTACTAAATGGCAACAAATCTACATCAGCCTTATTTATGGCCCTTAGATGATAAATTATTATTAAATCATCTATCTATTAGTTTTAACTTTTCTAAACCTGAGATCAAAGTAAAACAGCCAGAGCTTCAGGTTTTCTTCATAAATTCTACCATTTTTTGATCAAACTAATATCAAGCAACATACTTATTGAAGCTGTTTTATCTCATACAATGTGATAAAAACAGTATATGGTCAAAAACACTATAAAGCCAAATATAATTAAGAAAATAAGTCAGACATAAAAGAATACTTTTAACAATTTTGTAAAATTGATCAATAAGTACAATAAAATGCTATTTTCAGAGTACATACTCCTAGAAAACTGGATATTTTTTTTTTAAAAATCAGTTGCATTGAATTTTACAAAATTGAAAATATTTAATAATTTATAAATATATTTGAAATATTCTATATTACTTTTAATTAGACAAATTGCAGTATATGATGGCAAGTCATAAAATGTAAAAAGGTACATAAAAACATAATGGGAGTAAGCTGGGAATGTACACAATTCACTGTGATGTACATTAAAGGTTAAGTTTGTGGAATAATTAATTGTTTTTTTATGTAAAAAGAAAATAAGATGTTGAAATTAGTATTTAGATTTGCTGAACACTCAATGAAATGATGTGCGTTCCGATTGTTGCCACTCATTTATGAACTGTTCCATATTATTACTATTATTATTGACTTTAATTTTTATTATGGTAATTTCAGGTATTTTCATGGGGTGAAGGAGATGAAGGAAAATTAGGGCATGGAAATAGACAAACTTTAGAAAAGCCACGTTTGATAGAAGCATTAAAATCAAAAAGAATACGAGAAATTGCTTGTGGAAGTAGCCATAGTACTGCTATCACATCTAGTGGAGAATTATATACATGGGGCCTTGGTGAATACGGTAGACTTGGTCATGGTGATATGCTTACTCAACTTAAACCAAAACTGGTGTGTAGATATTTTTCACTTAATTAACTCTTGTACTAAAACAGAATATTAAAATTTGCCAACATACTTAAACAGATATTTCTTTTATTATATGAAAATTAAGTGACGAAAGGTTTTGTTTAAAAAATAACTAACTTATTTTGTACTCATTTTAATCACTTCATTTTTCCTTATGTATTTCATTGGTACAATGAGGTCATTATTCTCGGAGTATGATAATGACTAAAATTGTGAGATAGATTGTACTGCTTACTCTTTGGATCTTTTTTTTTTAGTAATAGATTCATCATATAGTTTAAACTTATGCAGGTAAAGTATACACTGTTTGTATGTTATGAAATATTCTTAATATTTTAAATTGTGAAGCTTATGAATGAAAAGTTGAAGGTGCTCTCATCTGTTGTATATATACAACAGATATATATATATATACTTACGTTTGTTAATGCTAGGAGAAGCAGAAAATAACATTCAAATCATTTTGAAAATCCCAGTGGAAGTATAATATATTATGGAAATTTTAATTGAACACATTTTTTGATATTGTTCCTGCACAATCAGTTCTTTTATAAAAATATTAAATTAAAAAAATGTATAAGTCAAAAATAATAAAATAAAAGTATATTATTTAAAAGCAGATGGCTCAGCAAAACTAGAATTTTAAAAATTTCACCTGTTTTTTCCTTCCAGTTTTAGACTTTTATTATTCTGATTAAAATAATTTGAAAATATTTATTTTTTAAGAGCTGATTACAATGGTACCTCAAAAATATGTTCAATGTAAAAAAAATGTATCATTTGGATAAGAATATCCTCAAATTTTTATTGCTAAGGTTAATATATTAACTTCGATAACAATTGACTGTTGTCAATAATTTTTTTTTGTTATTAAGATAATTATTATCACAGTAAATAATATTCATTACTTATCATCAGAAATTTTTTTAAAATAAACTGTTGATCAATTTGTCGAACTGGAGGTTACAGATAAACTATTCGTAAAGTTTGTCCAAAAGAAATCAAACTTTTTATAATTTATTTTGTTATATAACTTAATTAGGTATATTCCCTTTGAAGTAGTGTCTGTCACTGTCAGAATGCCTCTCTCTGTATTTTTCCTGTTGTTAGAATACACTCTTAATATATGTTTTGTGAAATAGTCTACAGGCCCAGTAATGATGTATTTTTTAATCTCTTCTATCATCTGGAATGTTCTCCTTTGAGGTGTATTTCATCTTTGGAAACAGAAGTCTGCAGGTTTCAAATCAAATAGATGGACAAACAGGTTTTCACTGTCTATCTGATTTGAGGAGCAAGAGTTGTGTTATGCTTTGCCAAAAACTTCTACATAGAATCCGTTTACAGAGCATTATTGTGATGCGGCATCCATGTTTTGTTTGCCCATACTTCAAGTCTTCTCTTTCTCACAAATACAATATTATTTCCAGATAAATTTTTTTAATGCCTAATTAATGGCATCAATCAAATAAAACAATGCTATCAACACTTTTGAGTTTAATCTGAATTGTTAATGTCAGTCATGACACTAAAATATTCTTTCTAATGAGGTTCTTGCAACATTTTCACACTTTTTGGAAATATCTTTCTTGTTTTGGTACAAGGTTTCTCAAAAAAATATTCAGCAAACACAAAACACAACCTTGACTTATAATTTAATAACTGAATAGTTAGTTCCAGTTTTAGTATGAGCTTTGTTCAACTTTAAAACATTCTGTTTATTAATTAAATATTACTGAATGTTTAGTGAATTTTACACTTATGATTTAGTTAGTTTTTATCACCTGATATATGTGACATGTAATATTTGGTGAATGACATAATTATTAAATTTAAAGATTAATACAGCTGAAATTATAGAATGATTATTAGTGGTGCTAATAAGGTAATAATTTGTAAAATATAATTAATGAATGTGACCATGTATTATGTTGTGCATTGCCGGACTTTTGTAGTAGTTTGTTTACATTTAATATAATTGGAAAGAGTTCTTGTTTTTTAGAGATGTACACAAACATCCTAACAAAAACAATATGAAGCTACCTAATAACAGATATAGTTCTGCAACACAAAAAACAACTGTAGTCTAGCATTTCAACAAATTTTGACTCATGAATAAGTAAATAATAAACAAGAAACCACTTGTAGTGGAAATCTAAGTGATAACTGTCTTCATTTTCATGATTTCAACTATAAGTATTCTTTGCATATCCAGCAACAGTAATTAAGGTGTTGCTTTGATATTTTATTATTATTATTATTATAAAGTCCATTTGGGCATAAAAATGTATTAAAGCAAACTATCTGCCTTAGAGATAATGAAAAAATGGAATCATGAAAAAATATCTAGTTTGATGGCATTAACTGTAATTGGTTTTTTACTATTATTGTCTGTAGATCATTAGAAGTTAAATCAACTTATCTGAAGTTTTGTTAAATTTGAAACTATGTTATTTATTTTCATATATTGCCTTATGAGAGGCTGTTGTGCAAATTACTCTTTGGAAAGTGGTCTTGATCAGTTTCAGCCTGATCGCGCAAGAGACAGTATGATTAGTTAATGATGCAAATCATTTACATGGCAAATAGGTGTTTAAATTAAATATCTTTACTGTACTTAGACTTTTTATTGTTTATCTTTATTACAGGTGAAAGCTTTGCTTGGCCATCATATAATTAACGTAGCATGTGGAAGTTGAGATGCCCAAACATTAGCCCTATCTAATGAAGGAATGGTGTTTTCTTGGGGTGATGGTGACTTTCGTAAATTAGGAAGAGGTGGAAGTGAGGGTTGTGATTTACCTCAGAATGTTGAACGTTTAAATGGTTTTGGTGTTTGTCACATTGAATGCGGTGCTCAGTTCTCACTTGCTCTAACGAATAGTGGTCAGGTCAGTATTAGTCAGTTTAGGTTAGTATTAAGAGAATAGGGTACAATTGAAGAGAATAGGATAAATGGTGATGCATTCTATCCACAATATAAAAATATCAGATTTGTAGTTCTCCAAAACAACCAGGAAAGAGGTTCCCTTCAAAAGGTCTCACCTTTCCTGATAAATATAGTTTTTACAGGTTCAAGTAGTTCACCGAAAAACATCAGGAAATTAAGAGATTGATTGATACTGCTCAAGACTTAATGAAGCATCTTAATGATGTGATGATGTTTGACAATGTGAAGTTGTGGCTATTTTCCTAATGGAAGATTCAATATCCATACAGATTTCACTGTCAAGACAGATTCCTACAATAGTAGTGAAGATATTGGTACCATTTAAAATGAATATCTGCAGCTTGCAGCTTGTACCTTCCCCCAAATTCTGATGTCAGTGAGGATGAAATGTCCAGTCTGTTATCACAGATTTTAATGCCCATTATTGGGATTGGATACAAATATTTTTTTGGCTAATATGACAGAAACGGTAGCATGATTCAACAACTAGCCATTTTACAAACCAGTACAAATGCAAATGAAAATACCCCTTAAGTACTTAAGATAGTAAATGTGCAAAGAATTACGCCTCTGATAGTGCAGATGAATTTACCCCTCATAACATCTGCCCAAAGACGAGGCAACCTGTATTTTAAATAGCATGAATCCTGATGCTGTAGTTTATACAGATGGCTGTAAACATGATAATTCTGTTTGTTGTACTTTTGAGGTTGGCAACAGAACATACATGTTTGACCTTCCCAGCATCGCTATTGTTTTCATCGTGGAGCTATATGGAGGCCTTAAATATAATTAGTCCATCATATCGACACATATTTGTCTATTCAGATTCCACGAGTGCCTTGCAGGTGATTACTGACATGTACTCCAGTCTGTGAAATACAGTGTGTTGTTTTTGTAATGACTCGGCATAATACAAGTGTGAGCTTCTGCTGGATCCCCAGCAATATTGGAATTTGATTGTGCTGCAAAAGAGGCTTGTTTGTAGTTTCCTTTTACTGATCTTGTTGTTTCTGAAGATCTTGTCTGTTTTCTGAAGAGGATGTTTTGTGATGAGTGGCAAAGTGAATGGAATGCTACCATCAAGATAAGCTTGTCTAATTAAGGACACTGTATCACTATGGGGCTCTTCATCCAGGAGTAACCGACGAGAGGAAGTTATTATTGGCCATCTGCAAATAGGGCACACTAGATTCATTCATGGACATCTCATGACTTGGACCTATGCACCTGTTTGTATTTGCTGTGACTTCCAACTGATATTGACACTGCATACTTGTGGACTCAGTTATGCGGTATAACTATGTTATCAAATGGCATCCTATTTCTTAAGACCATGCATCTATATTCAATTATTTGATTATAACTTCAGTATATTTCTCTATTTATTTAGTTTGGTGTGTTACAGATGGCAATTTTGTTATTTTATGTTAGATTTAAATTTTTTTTCACATTTAGCATGTGGCATTAGGCATTTTACACCTGTTTATTTTTTAAGTTAATTCTTTATTATTAATTTTTAATTGTTTACTATAATAATAGTGTTCCCAGGTGCTGATAACATTACTTAATTTTGCCCCTAGTTCAATAGAAAGGCCCTTATATGCTTCTGTTGCCATCTTTAATAAATTACTGATTCATTTTAAAAAACTTATCCCTGCAATTATTTATTTAAAACACAATTAATAGGTTTTCTTTTACTAAATCAATATTACTCTTGTCTGAATTTTGAAATAATATTAATTAAAAAAATAACCTGTCTTTTTTGTATCCTGTTCAATATGTACATAAATATGTGCTCAAAATAGTTTTCAATAATGCCTTCTGAATTGTGATTATTTGTAATTTTTTATATTTAGTATATTCATACATTTATTATTTACCTTAATATTATTTCATGTGTTCATATTTTAAATAATTTTTATAGGCTTTAATCACGTCTATTTTTTATTTAATAATTAATTTTGTATTTTGTGATGCTGCATAGTCAAAGTTTTACCATGGTTTCCCTTGATCCATCCTTGCAAATACTTGGGCAGTTCCTTTTTTCAAAATAAGTAACATATCTACCTATTTCTGATATAATGTATTATTATATGCTGATTATGTATTTTTATATTCTATAATGTTTTTATTTATTTATTTTAGGTGTAGACATGGGGTAAAGGTGATTATTATAGGCTGGGACATGGGACTGATCAACATGTTAGGAAACTTACATTGGTTGAGGGGTTTCGTGGTGAAAAAGTGATCAATGTTGCTGTAGGTGCTTTACATTGTCTTGCTGTTACTGATACTGGGATGGTGAGTTACATTCATATAATTATTTTTTTATTTTGTCATAAACTGCCATAATCTATTCTGATTATTTGATATGCTTTTGTTCAAACTTAAAATATTACACACTTATATCACGTAAAATAACTCTTAAGATTGTTTGATACATAGACACCAAGCCCATGTAAATGAATATAAATTAATCTCATTGACATATACCTAAAACAAATACAGATAAAAAAACCAAATAAAATATTTAAAAAACCGTTAACGTACTATATTAACATAAATAAATACTAAGAGAAAATAGCTCAAAAATTTTAAAAACTTGATACAATGTAGCTTATAGAAGAAAAAATAAAACAAACCAATTATATACAAGGATAGAGTGAAATGATCCAGATCTGGATAAGAAAACAACATTTTTCTGGGTACATTTTGATTTATTTTTCAACATAGTCACCATTAAGGTGTATACACATAGCCCAGTATTCCACAAGAATGCTTACACCAGTTAAGTATGTTGATTTGCCCACCTTAAAATAACCATCTACGGTGGCAATAACTTGATTATTGGTTGAAAATTTCTTACCTTCAAGCCATTTTTTTTAGGTTAGGAAACAAGTGATAGTCACTAGGAGCCAGAGATAAGTTTGGAGGGTGTTGGAGCAATTCAAACTATAATTTATTGATTTTTGCCTGACTGAAGTGTGAGCGGAAGTTAAAGTATATTTCAACTTCCTGTTATGCATTTGCTTCATAATATCTTCATAATATTAATTAGACCTATTACATTTGCCCAAACCAAATAACTCAATTCTGTACATTGAATTATCAACCATATCACTGATTTTACAGCATTCAAAATGCTCACACCAAACCTTTCATAATTCCACTTGAATTGACTACTTCTTCACTTGATGTAAGGATACAAACAGCACCGGAAAATAATTGGTGGTCAGTACAATTGTTAGAAAATCCAGTATAAGAATTTTAATTGCCACCAATAAAAAATTAAGGATAAATAATATTTACTTTCATTAATATTGATAAAAACTACATATTCTTGCCTGTTCACCTTACCTTTTTATTGTCTGCTGCTTCGACCTCTTTTTTTTAATTGGGTTTATAACCAATTAGGTACTAAATGGCAACAAATCTACATCAGCCTTATTTATGGCCCTTAGATGATAAATTATTATTAAATCATCTATCTATTAGTTTTAACTTTTCTAAACCTGAGATCAAAGTAAAACAGCCAGAGCTTCAGGTTTTCTTCATAAATTCTACCATTTTTTGATCAAACTAATATCAAGCAACATACTTATTGAAGCTGTTTTATCTCATACAATGTGATAAAAACATACACTGTGAAAAAACAGTATATGGTCAAAAACACTATAAAGCCAAATATAATTAAGAAAAAAAGTCAGTCATAAAAGAAGAATACTTTAACAATTTTGTAAAATTGATCAATAAGTACAATAAAATGCTATTTTCAGAGTACATACACCTAGAAAACTGGATATTTTTTTTTTTTAAATCAGTTGCATTGAATTTTACAAAATTGAAAATATTTAATAATTTATAAATATATTTGAAATATTCTATATTACTTTTAATTAGACAAATTGCAGTATATGATGGCAAGTCATAAAATGTAAAAAGGTACATAAAAACATAATGGGAGTAAGCTGGGAATGTACACAATTCACTGTGATGTACATTAAAGGTTAAGTTTGTGGAATAATTAATTGTTTTTTTATGTAAAAAGAAAATAAGATGTTGAAATTAGTATTTAGATTTGCTGAACACTCAATGAAATGATGTGCGTTCCGATTGTTGCCACTCATTTATGAACTGTTCCATATTATTACTATTATTATTGACTTTAATTTTTATTATGGTAATTTCAGGTATTTTCATGGGGTGAAGGAGATGAAGGAAAATTAGGGCATGGAAATAGACAAACTTTAGAAAAGCCACGTTTGATAGAAGCATTAAAATCAAAAAGAATACGAGAAATTGCTTGTGGAAGTAGCCATAGTACTGCTATCACATCTAGTGGAGAATTATATACATGGGGCCTTGGTGAATACGGTAGACTTGGTCATGGTGATATGCTTACTCAACTTAAACCAAAACTGGTGTGTAGATATTTTTCACTTAATTAACTCTTGTACTAAAACAGAATATTAAAATTTGCCAACATACTTAAACAGATATTTCTTTTATTATATGAAAATTAAGTGACGAAAGGTTTTGTTTAAAAAATAACTAACTTATTTTGTACTCATTTTAATCACTTCATTTTTCCTTATGTATTTCATTGGTACAATGAGGTCATTATTCTCGGAGTATGATAATGACTAAAATTGTGAGATAGATTGTACTGCTTACTCTTTGGATCTTTTTTTTTTAGTAATAGATTCATCATATAGTTTAAACTTATGCAGGTAAAGTATACACTGTTTGTATGTTATGAAATATTCTTAATATTTTAAATTGTGAAGCTTATGAATGAAAAGTTGAAGGTGCTCTCATCTGTTGTATATATACAACAGATATATATATATATACTTACGTTTGTTAATGCTAGGAGAAGCAGAAAATAACATTCAAATCATTTTGAAAATCCCAGTGGAAGTATAATATATTATGGAAATTTTAATTGAACACATTTTTTGATATTGTTCCTGCACAATCAGTTCTTTTATAAAAATATTAAATTAAAAAAATGTATAAGTCAAAAATAATAAAATAAAAGTATATTATTTAAAAGCAGATGGCTCAGCAAAACTAGAATTTTAAAAATTTCACCTGTTTTTTCCTTCCAGTTTTAGACTTTTATTATTCTGATTAAAATAATTTGAAAATATTTATTTTTTAAGAGCTGATTACAATGGTACCTCAAAAATATGTTCAATGTAAAAAAAATGTATCATTTGGATAAGAATATCCTCAAATTTTTATTGCTAAGGTTAATATATTAACTTCGATAACAATTGACTGTTGTCAATAATTTTTTTTTGTTATTAAGATAATTATTATCACAGTAAATAATATTCATTACTTATCATCAGAAATTTTTTTAAAATAAACTGTTGATCAATTTGTCGAACTGGACGTTACAGATAAACTATTCGTAAAGTTTGTCCAAAAGAAATCAAACTTTTTATAATTTATTTTGTTATATAACTTAATTAGGTATATTCCCTTTGAAGTAGTGTCTGTCACTGTCAGAATGCCTCTCTCTGTATTTTTCCTGTTGTTAGAATACACTCTTAATATATGTTTTGTGAAATAGTCTACAGGCCCAGTAATGATGTATTTTTTAATCTCTTCTATCATCTGGAATGTTCTCCTTTGAGGTGTATTTCATCTTTGGAAACAGAAGTCTGCAGGTTTCAAATCAAATAGATGGACAAACAGGTTTTCACTGTCTATCTGATTTGAGGAGCAAGAGTTGTGTTATGCTTTGCCAAAAACTTCTACATAGAATCCGTTTACAGAGCATTATTGTGATGCGGCATCCATGTTTTGTTTGCCCATACTTCAAGTCTTCTCTTTCTCACAAATACAATATTATTTCCAGATAAATTTTTTTAATGCCTAATTAATGGCATCAATCAAATAAAACAATGCTATCAACACTTTTGAGTTTAATCTGAATTGTTAATGTCAGTCATGACACTAAAATATTCTTTCTAATGAGGTTCTTGCAACATTTTCACACTTTTTGGAAATATCTTTCTTGTTTTGGTACAAGGTTTCTCAAAAAAATATTCAGCAAACACAAAACACAACCTTGACTTATAATTTAATAACTGAATAGTTAGTTCCAGTTTTAGTATGAGCTTTGTTCAACTTTAAAACATTCTGTTTATTAATTAAATATTACTGAATGTTTAGTGAATTTTACACTTATGATTTAGTTAGTTTTTATCACCTGATATATGTGACATGTAATATTTGGTGAATGACATAATTATTAAATTTAAAGATTAATACAGCTGAAATTATAGAATGATTATTAGTGGTGCTAATAAGGTAATAATTTGTAAAATATAATTAATGAATGTGACCATGTATTATGTTGTGCATTGCCGGACTTTTGTAGTAGTTTGTTTACATTTAATATAATTGGAAAGAGTTCTTGTTTTTTAGAGATGTACACAAACATCCTAACAAAAACAATATGAAGCTACCTAATAACAGATATAGTTCTGCAACACAAAAAACAACTGTAGTCTAGCATTTCAACAAATTTTGACTCATGAATAAGTAAATAATAAACAAGAAACCACTTGTAGTGGAAATCTAAGTGATAACTGTCTTCATTTTCATGATTTCAACTATAAGTATTCTTTGCATATCCAGCAACAGTAATTAAGGTGTTGCTTTGATATTTTATTATTATTATTATTATAAAGTCCATTTGGGCATAAAAATGTATTAAAGCAAACTATCTGCCTTAGAGATAATGAAAAAATGGAATCATGAAAAAATATCTAGTTTGATGGCATTAACTGTAATTGGTTTTTTACTATTATTGTCTGTAGATCATTAGAAGTTAAATCAACTTATCTGAAGTTTTGTTAAATTTGAAACTATGTTATTTATTTTCATATATTGCCTTATGAGAGGCTGTTGTGCAAATTACTCTTTGGAAAGTGGTCTTGATCAGTTTCAGCCTGATCGCGCAAGAGACAGTATGATTAGTTAATGATGCAAATCATTTACATGGCAAATAGGTGTTTAAATTAAATATCTTTACTGTACTTAGACTTTTTATTGTTTATCTTTATTACAGGTGAAAGCTTTGCTTGGCCATCATATAATTAACGTAGCATGTGGAAGTTGAGATGCCCAAACATTAGCCCTATCTAATGAAGGAATGGTGTTTTCTTGGGGTGATGGTGACTTTCGTAAATTAGGAAGAGGTGGAAGTGAGGGTTGTGATTTACCTCAGAATGTTGAACGTTTAAATGGTTTTGGTGTTTGTCACATTGAATGCGGTGCTCAGTTCTCACTTGCTCTAACGAATAGTGGTCAGGTCAGTATTAGTCAGTTTAGGTTAGTATTAAGAGAATAGGGTACAATTGAAGAGAATAGGATAAATGGTGATGCATTCTATCCACAATATAAAAATATCAGATTTGTAGTTCTCCAAAACAACCAGGAAAGAGGTTCCCTTCAAAAGGTCTCACCTTTCCTGATAAATATAGTTTTTACAGGTTCAAGTAGTTCACCGAAAAACATCAGGAAATTAAGAGATTGATTGATACTGCTCAAGACTTAATGAAGCATCTTAATGATGTGATGATGTTTGACAATGTGAAGTTGTGGCTATTTTCCTAATGGAAGATTCAATATCCATACAGATTTCACTGTCAAGACAGATTCCTACAATAGTAGTGAAGATATTGGTACCATTTAAAATGAATATCTGCAGCTTGCAGCTTGTACCTTCCCCCAAATTCTGATGTCAGTGAGGATGAAATGTCCAGTCTGTTATCACAGATTTTAATGCCCATTATTGGGATTGGATACAAATATTTTTTTGGCTAATATGACAGAAACGGTAGCATGATTCAACAACTAGCCATTTTACAAACCAGTACAAATGCAAATGAAAATACCCCTTAAGTACTTAAGATAGTAAATGTGCAAAGAATTACGCCTCTGATAGTGCAGATGAATTTACCCCTCATAACATCTGCCCAAAGACGAGGCAACCTGTATTTTAAATAGCATGAATCCTGATGCTGTAGTTTATACAGATGGCTGTAAACATGATAATTCTGTTTGTTGTACTTTTGAGGTTGGCAACAGAACATACATGTTTGACCTTCCCAGCATCGCTATTGTTTTCATCGTGGAGCTATATGGAGGCCTTAAATATAATTAGTCCATCATATCGACACATATTTGTCTATTCAGATTCCACGAGTGCCTTGCAGGTGATTACTGACATGTACTCCAGTCTGTGAAATACAGTGTGTTGTTTTTGTAATGACTCGGCATAATACAAGTGTGAGCTTCTGCTGGATCCCCAGCAATATTGGAATTTGATTGTGCTGCAAAAGAGGCTTGTTTGTAGTTTCCTTTTACTGATCTTGTTGTTTCTGAAGATCTTGTCTGTTTTCTGAAGAGGATGTTTTGTGATGAGTGGCAAAGTGAATGGAATGCTACCATCAAGATAAGCTTGTCTAATTAAGGACACTGTATCACTATGGGGCTCTTCATCCAGGAGTAACCGACGAGAGGAAGTTATTATTGGCCATCTGCAAATAGGGCACACTAGATTCATTCATGGACATCTCATGACTTGGACCTATGCACCTGTTTGTATTTGCTGTGACTTCCAACTGATATTGACACTGCATACTTGTGGACTCAGTTATGCGGTATAACTATGTTATCAAATGGCATCCTATTTCTTAAGACCATGCATCTATATTCAATTATTTGATTATAACTTCAGTATATTTCTCTATTTATTTAGTTTGGTGTGTTACAGATGGCAATTTTGTTATTTTATGTTAGATTTAAATTTTTTTTCACATTTAGCATGTGGCATTAGGCATTTTACACCTGTTTATTTTTTAAGTTAATTCTTTATTATTAATTTTTAATTGTTTACTATAATAATAGTGTTCCCAGGTGCTGATAACATTACTTAATTTTGCCCCTAGTTCAATAGAAAGGCCCTTATATGCTTCTGTTGCCATCTTTAATAAATTACTGATTCATTTTAAAAAACTTATCCCTGCAATTATTTATTTAAAACACAATTAATAGGTTTTCTTTTACTAAATCAATATTACTCTTGTCTGAATTTTGAAATAATATTAATTAAAAAAATAACCTGTCTTTTTTGTATCCTGTTCAATATGTACATAAATATGTGCTCAAAATAGTTTTCAATAATGCCTTCTGAATTGTGATTATTTGTAATTTTTTATATTTAGTATATTCATACATTTATTATTTACCTTAATATTATTTCATGTGTTCATATTTTAAATAATTTTTATAGGCTTTAATCACGTCTATTTTTTATTTAATAATTAATTTTGTATTTTGTGATGCTGCATAGTCAAAGTTTTACCATGGTTTCCCTTGATCCATCCTTGCAAATACTTGGGCAGTTCCTTTTTTCAAAATAAGTAACATATCTACCTATTTCTGATATAATGTATTATTATATGCTGATTATGTATTTTTATATTCTATAATGTTTTTATTTATTTATTTTAGGTGTAGACATGGGGTAAAGGTGATTATTATAGGCTGGGACATGGGACTGATCAACATGTTAGGAAACTTACATTGGTTGAGGGGTTTCGTGGTGAAAAAGTGATCAATGTTGCTGTAGGTGCTTTACATTGTCTTGCTGTTACTGATACTGGGATGGTGAGTTACATTCATATAATTATTTTTTTATTTTGTCATAAACTGCCATAATCTATTCTGATTATTTGATATGCTTTTGTTCAAACTTAAAATATTACACACTTATATCACGTAAAATAACTCTTAAGATTGTTTGATACATAGACACCAAGCCCATGTAAATGAATATAAATTAATCTCATTGACATATACCTAAAACAAATACAGATAAAAAAACCAAATAAAATATTTAAAAAACCGTTAACGTACTATATTAACATAAATAAATACTAAGAGAAAATAGCTCAAAAATTTTAAAAACTTGATACAATGTAGCTTATAGAAGAAAAAATAAAACAAACCAATTATATACAAGGATAGAGTGAAATGATCCAGATCTGGATAAGAAAACAACATTTTTCTGGGTACATTTTGATTTATTTTTCAACATAGTCACCATTAAGGTGTATACACATAGCCCAGTATTCCACAAGAATGCTTACACCAGTTAAGTATGTTGATTTGCCCACCTTAAAATAACCATCTATGGTGGCAATAACTTGATTATTGGTTGAAAATTTCTTACCTTCAAGCCATTTTTTTTAGGTTAGGAAACAAGTGATAGTCACTAGGAGCCAGAGATAAGTTTGGAGGGTGTTGGAGCAATTCAAACTATAATTTATTGATTTTTGCCTGACTGAAGTGTGAGCGGAAGTTAAAGTATATTTCAACTTCCTGTTATGCATTTGCTTCATAATATCTTCATAATATTAATTAGACCTATTACATTTGCCCAAACCAAATAACTCAATTCTGTACATTGAATTATCAACCATATCACTGATTTTACAGCATTCAAAATGCTCACACCAAACCTTTCATAATTCCACTTGAATTGACTACTTCTTCACTTGATGTAAGGATACAAACAGCACCGGAAAATAATTGGTGGTCAGTACAATTGTTAGAAAATCCAGTATAAGAATTTTAATTGCCACCAATAAAAAATTAAGGATAAATAATATTTACTTTCATTAATATTGATAAAAACTACATATTCTTGCCTGTTCACCTTACCTTTTTATTGTCTGCTGCTTCGACCTCTTTTTTTTAATTGGGTTTATAACCAATTAGGTACTAAATGGCAACAAATCTACATCAGCCTTATTTATGGCCCTTAGATGATAAATTATTATTAAATCATCTATCTATTAGTTTTAACTTTTCTAAACCTGAGATCAAAGTAAAACAGCCAGAGCTTCAGGTTTTCTTCATAAATTCTACCATTTTTTGATCAAACTAATATCAAGCAACATACTTATTGAAGCTGTTTTATCTCATACAATGTGATAAAAACATACACTGTAAAAAAACAGTATATGGTCAAAAACACTATAAAGCCAAATATAATTAAGAAAATAAGTCAGACATAAAAGAATACTTTTAACAATTTTGTAAAATTGATCAATAAGTACAATAAAATGCTATTTTCAGAGTACATACTCCTAGAAAACTGGATATTTTTTTTTTAAAAATCAGTTGCATTGAATTTTACAAAATTGAAAATATTTAATAATTTATAAATATATTTGAAATATTCTATATTACTTTTAATTAGACAAATTGCAGTATATGATGGCAAGTCATAAAATGTAAAAAGGTACATAAAAACATAATGGGAGTAAGCTGGGAATGTACACAATTCACTGTGATGTACATTAAAGGTTAAGTTTGTGGAATAATTAATTGTTTTTTTATGTAAAAAGAAAATAAGATGTTGAAATTAGTATTTAGATTTGCTGAACACTCAATGAAATGATGTGCGTTCCGATTGTTGCCACTCATTTATGAACTGTTCCATATTATTACTATTATTATTGACTTTAATTTTTATTATGGTAATTTCAGGTATTTTCATGGGGTGAAGGAGATGAAGGAAAATTAGGGCATGGAAATAGACAAACTTTAGAAAAGCCACGTTTGATAGAAGCATTAAAATCAAAAAGAATACGAGAAATTGCTTGTGGAAGTAGCCATAGTACTGCTATCACATCTAGTGGAGAATTATATACATGGGGCCTTGGTGAATACGGTAGACTTGGTCATGGTGATATGCTTACTCAACTTAAACCAAAACTGGTGTGTAGATATTTTTCACTTAATTAACTCTTGTACTAAAACAGAATATTAAAATTTGCCAACATACTTAAACAGATATTTCTTTTATTATATGAAAATTAAGTGACGAAAGGTTTTGTTTAAAAAATAACTAACTTATTTTGTACTCATTTTAATCACTTCATTTTTCCTTATGTATTTCATTGGTACAATGAGGTCATTATTCTCGGAGTATGATAATGACTAAAATTGTGAGATAGATTGTACTGCTTACTCTTTGGATCTTTTTTTTTTAGTAATAGATTCATCATATAGTTTAAACTTATGCAGGTAAAGTATACACTGTTTGTATGTTATGAAATATTCTTAATATTTTAAATTGTGAAGCTTATGAATGAAAAGTTGAAGGTGCTCTCATCTGTTGTATATATACAACAGATATATATATATATACTTACGTTTGTTAATGCTAGGAGAAGCAGAAAATAACATTCAAATCATTTTGAAAATCCCAGTGGAAGTATAATATATTATGGAAATTTTAATTGAACACATTTTTTGATATTGTTCCTGCACAATCAGTTCTTTTATAAAAATATTAAATTAAAAAAATGTATAAGTCAAAAATAATAAAATAAAAGTATATTATTTAAAAGCAGATGGCTCAGCAAAACTAGAATTTTAAAAATTTCACCTGTTTTTTCCTTCCAGTTTTAGACTTTTATTATTCTGATTAAAATAATTTGAAAATATTTATTTTTTAAGAGCTGATTACAATGGTACCTCAAAAATATGTTCAATGTAAAAAAAATGTATCATTTGGATAAGAATATCCTCAAATTTTTATTGCTAAGGTTAATATATTAACTTCGATAACAATTGACTGTTGTCAATAATTTTTTTTTGTTATTAAGATAATTATTATCACAGTAAATAATATTCATTACTTATCATCAGAAATTTTTTTTAAATAAACTGTTGATCAATTTGTCGAACTGGACGTTACAGATAAACTATTCGTAAAGTTTGTCCAAAAGAAATCAAACTTTTTATAATTTATTTTGTTATATAACTTAATTAGGTATATTCCCTTTGAAGTAGTGTCTGTCACTGTCAGAATGCCTCTCTCTGTATTTTTCCTGTTGTTAGAATACACTCTTAATATATGTTTTGTGAAATAGTCTACAGGCCCAGTAATGATGTATTTTTTAATCTCTTCTATCATCTGGAATGTTCTCCTTTGAGGTGTATTTCATCTTTGGAAACAGAAGTCTGCAGGTTTCAAATCAAATAGATGGACAAACAGGTTTTCACTGTCTATCTGATTTGAGGAGCAAGAGTTGTGTTATGCTTTGCCAAAAACTTCTACATAGAATCCGTTTACAGAGCATTATTGTGATGCGGCATCCATGTTTTGTTTGCCCATACTTCAAGTCTTCTCTTTCTCACAAATACAATATTATTTCCAGATAAATTTTTTTAATGCCTAATTAATGGCATCAATCAAATAAAACAATGCTATCAACACTTTTGAGTTTAATCTGAATTGTTAATGTCAGTCATGACACTAAAATATTCTTTCTAATGAGGTTCTTGCAACATTTTCACACTTTTTGGAAATATCTTTCTTGTTTTGGTACAAGGTTTCTCAAAAAAATATTCAGCAAACACAAAACACAACCTTGACTTATAATTTAATAACTGAATAGTTAGTTCCAGTTTTAGTATGAGCTTTGTTCAACTTTAAAACATTCTGTTTATTAATTAAATATTACTGAATGTTTAGTGAATTTTACACTTATGATTTAGTTAGTTTTTATCACCTGATATATGTGACATGTAATATTTGGTGAATGACATAATTATTAAATTTAAAGATTAATACAGCTGAAATTATAGAATGATTATTAGTGGTGCTAATAAGGTAATAATTTGTAAAATATAATTAATGAATGTGACCATGTATTATGTTGTGCATTGCCGGACTTTTGTAGTAGTTTGTTTACATTTAATATAATTGGAAAGAGTTCTTGTTTTTTAGAGATGTACACAAACATCCTAACAAAAACAATATGAAGCTACCTAATAACAGATATAGTTCTGCAACACAAAAAACAACTGTAGTCTAGCATTTCAACAAATTTTGACTCATGAATAAGTAAATAATAAACAAGAAACCACTTGTGGTGGAAATCTAAGTGATAACTGTCTTCATTTTCATGATTTCAACTATAAGTATTCTTTGCATATCCAGCAACAGTAATTAAGGTGTTGCTTTGATATTTTATTATTATTATTATTATTATAAAGTCCATTTGGGCATAAAAATGTATTAAAGCAAACTATCTGCCTTAGAGATAATGAAAAAATGGAATCATGAAAAAATATCTAGTTTGATGGCATTAACTGTAATTGGTTTTTTACTATTATTGTCTGTAGATCATTAGAAGTTAAATCAACTTATCTGAAGTTTTGTTAAATTTGAAACTATGTTATTTATTTTCATATATTGCCTTATGAGAGGCTGTTGTGCAAATTACTCTTTGGAAAGTGGTCTTGATCAGTTTCAGCCTGATCGCGCAAGAGACAGTATGATTAGTTAATGATGCAAATCATTTACATGGCAAATAGGTGTTTAAATTAAATATCTTTACTGTACTTAGACTTTTTATTGTTTATCTTTATTACAGGTGAAAGCTTTGCTTGGCCATCATATAATTAACGTAGCATGTGGAAGTTGAGATGCCCAAACATTAGCCCTATCTAATGAAGGAATGGTGTTTTCTTGGGGTGATGGTGACTTTTGTAAATTAGGAAGAGGTGGAAGTGAGGGTTGTGATTTACCTCAGAATGTTGAACGTTTAAATGGTTTTGGTGTTTGTCACATTGAATGCGGTGCTCAGTTCTCACTTGCTCTAACGAATAGTGGTCAGGTCAGTATTAGTCAGTTTAGGTTAGTATTAAGAGAATAGGGTACAATTGAAGAGAATAGGATAAATGGTGATGCATTCTATCCACAATATAAAAATATCAGATTTGTAGTTCTCCAAAACAACCAGGAAAGAGGTTCCCTTCAAAAGGTCTCACCTTTCCTGATAAATATAGTTTTTACAGGTTCAAGTAGTTCACCGAAAAACATCAGGAAATTAAGAGATTGATTGATACTGCTCAAGACTTAATGAAGCATCTTAATGATGTGATGATGTTTGACAATGTGAAGTTGTGGCTATTTTCCTAATGGAAGATTCAATATCCATACAGATTTCACTGTCAAGACAGATTCCTACAATAGTAGTGAAGATATTGGTACCATTTAAAATGAATATCTGCAGCTTGCAGCTTGTACCTTCCCCCAAATTCTGATGTCAGTGAGGATGAAATGTCCAGTCTGTTATCACAGATTTTAATGCCCATTATTGGGATTGGATACAAATATTTTTTTGGCTAATATGACAGAAACGGTAGCATGATTCAACAACTAGCCATTTTACAAACCAGTACAAATGCAAATGAAAATACCCCTTAAGTACTTAAGATAGTAAATGTGCAAAGAATTACGCCTCTGATAGTGCAGATGAATTTACCCCTCATAACATCTGCCCAAAGACGAGGCAACCTGTATTTTAAATAGCATGAATCCTGATGCTGTAGTTTATACAGATGGCTGTAAACATGATAATTCTGTTTGTTGTACTTTTGAGGTTGGCAACAGAACATACATGTTTGACCTTCCCAGCATCGCTATTGTTTTCATCGTGGAGCTATATGGTGGCCTTAAATATAATTAGTCCATCATATCGACACATATTTGTCTATTCAGATTCCACGAGTGCCTTGCAGGTGATTACTGACATGTACTCCAGTCTGTGAAATACAGTGTGTTGTTTTTGTAATGACTCGGCATAATACAAGTGTGAGCTTCTGCTGGATCCCCAGCAATATTGGAATTTGATTGTGCTGCAAAAGAGGCTTGTTTGTAGTTTCCTTTTACTGATCTTGTTGTTTCTGAAGATCTTGTCTGTTTTCTGAAGAGGATGTTTTGTGATGAGTGGCAAAGTGAATGGAATGCTACCATCAAGATAAGCTTGTCTAATTAAGGACACTGTATCACTATGGGGCTCTTCATCCAGGAGTAACCGACGAGAGGAAGTTATTATTTGCCATCTGCAAATAGGGCACACTAGATTCATTCATGGACATCTCATGACTTGGACCTATGCACCTGTTTGTATTTGCTGTGACTTCCAACTGATATTGACACTGCATACTTGTGGACTCAGTTATGCGGTATAACTATGTTATCAAATGGCATCCTATTTCTTAAGACCATGCATCTATATTCAATTATTTGATTATAACTTCAGTATATTTCTCTATTTATTTAGTTTGGTGTGTTACAGATGGCAATTTTGTTATTTTATGTTAGATTTAAATTTTTTTTCACATTTAGCATGTGGCATTAGGCATTTTACACCTGTTTATTTTTTAAGTTAATTCTTTATTATTAATTTTTAATTGTTTACTATAATAATAGTGTTCCCAGGTGCTGATAACATTACTTAATTTTGCCCCTAGTTCAATAGAAAGGCCCTTATATGCTTCTGTTGCCATCTTTAATAAATTACTGATTCATTTTAAAAACTTATCCCTGCAATTATTTATTTAAAACACAATTAATAGGTTTTCTTTTACTAAATCAATATTACTCTTGTCTGAATTTTGAAATAATATTAATTAAAAAAATAACCTGTCTTTTTTGTATCCTGTTCAATATGTACATAAATATGTGCTCAAAATAGTTTTCAATAATGCCTTCTGAATTGTGATTATTTGTAATTTTTTATATTTAGTATATTCATACATTTATTATTTACCTTAATATTATTTCATGTGTTCATATTTTAAATAATTTTTATAGGCTTTAATCACGTCTATTTTTTATTTAATAATTAATTTTGTATTTTGTGATGCTGCATAGTCAAAGTTTTACCATGGTTTCCCTTGATCCATCCTTGCAAATACTTGGGCAGTTCCTTTTTTCAAAATAAGTAACATATCTACCTATTTCTGATATAATGTATTATTATATGCTGATTATGTATTTTTATATTCTATAATGTTTTTATTTATTTATTTTAGGTGTAGACATGGGGTAAAGGTGATTATTATAGGCTGGGACATGGGACTGATCAACATGTTAGGAAACTTACATTGGTTGAGGGGTTTCGTGGTGAAAAAGTGATCAATGTTGCTGTAGGTGCTTTACATTGTCTTGCTGTTACTGATACTGGGATGGTGAGTTACATTCATATAATTATTTTTTTATTTTGTCATAAACTGCCATAATCTATTCTGATTATTTGATATGCTTTTGTTCAAACTTAAAATATTACACACTTATATCACGTAAAATAACTCTTAAGATTGTTTGATACATAGACACCAAGCCCATGTAAATGAATATAAATTAATCTCATTGACATATACCTAAAACAAATACAGATAAAAAAACCAAATAAAATATTTAAAAAACCGTTAACGTACTATATTAACATAAATAAATACTAAGAGAAAATAGCTCAAAAATTTTAAAAACTTGATACAATGTAGCTTATAGAAGAAAAAATAAAACAAACCAATTATATACAAGGATAGAGTGAAATGATCCAGATCTGGATAAGAAAACAACATTTTTCTGGGTACATTTTGATTTATTTTTCAACATAGTCACCATTAAGGTGTATACACATAGCCCAGTATTCCACAAGAATGCTTACACCAGTTAAGTATGTTGATTTGCCCACCTTAAAATAACCATCTACGGTGGCAATAACTTGATTATTGGTTGAAAATTTCTTACCTTCAAGCCATTTTTTTTAGGTTAGGAAACAAGTGATAGTCACTAGGAGCCAGAGATAAGTTTGGAGGGTGTTGGAGCAATTCAAACTATAATTTATTGATTTTTGCCTGACTGAAGTGTGAGCGGAAGTTAAAGTATATTTCAACTTCCTGTTATGCATTTGCTTCATAATATCTTCATAATATTAATTAGACCTATTACATTTGCCCAAACCAAATAACTCAATTCTGTACATTGAATTATCAACCATATCACTGATTTTACAGCATTCAAAATGCTCACACCAAACCTTTCATAATTCCACTTGAATTGACTACTTCTTCACTTGATGTAAGGATACAAACAGCACCGGAAAATAATTGGTGGTCAGTACAATTGTTAGAAAATCCAGTATAAGAATTTTAATTGCCACCAATAAAAAATTAAGGATAAATAATATTTACTTTCATTAATATTGATAAAAACTACATATTCTTGCCTGTTCACCTTACCTTTTTATTGTCTGCTGCTTCGACCTCTTTTTTTTAATTGGGTTTATAACCAATTAGGTACTAAATGGCAACAAATCTACATCAGCCTTATTTATGGCCCTTAGATGATAAATTATTATTAAATCATCTATCTATTAGTTTTAACTTTTCTAAACCTGAGATCAAAGTAAAACAGCCAGAGCTTCTGGTTTTCTTCATAAATTCTACCATTTTTTGATCAAACTAATATCAAGCAACATACTTATTGAAGCTGTTTTATCTCATACAATGTGATAAAAACATACACTGTGAAAAAACAGTATATGGTCAAAAACACTATAAAGCCAAATATAATTAAGAAAATAAGTCAGACATAAAAGAATACTTTTAACAATTTTGTAAAATTGATCAATAAGTACAATAAAATGCTATTTTCAGAGTACATACTCCTAGAAAACTGGATATTTTTTTTTTAAAAATCAGTTTCATTGAATTTTACAAAATTGAAAATATTTAATAATTTATAAATATATTTGAAATATTCTATATTACTTTTAATTAGACAAATTGCAGTATATGATGGCAAGTCATAAAATGTAAAAAGGTACATAAAAACATAATGGGAGTAAGCTGGGAATGTACACAATTCACTGTGATGTACATTAAAGGTTAAGTTTGTGGAATAATTAATTGTTTTTTTATGTAAAAAGAAAATAAGATGTTGAAATTAGTATTTAGATTTGCTGAACACTCAATGAAATGATGTGCGTTCCGATTGTTGCCACTCATTTATGAACTGTTCCATATTATTACTATTATTATTGACTTTAATTTTTATTATGGTAATTTCAGGTATTTTCATGGGGTGAAGGAGATGAAGGAAAATTAGGGCATGGAAATAGACAAACTTTAGAAAAGCCACGTTTGATAGAAGCATTAAAATCAAAAAGAATACGAGAAATTGCTTGTGGAAGTAGCCATAGTACTGCTATCACATCTAGTGGAGAATTATATACATGGGGCCTTGGTGAATACGGTAGACTTGGTCATGGTGATATGCTTACTCAACTTAAACCAAAACTGGTGTGTAGATATTTTTCACTTAATTAACTCTTGTACTAAAACAGAATATTAAAATTTGCCAACATACTTAAACAGATATTTCTTTTATTATATGAAAATTAAGTGACGAAAGGTTTTGTTTAAAAAATAACTAACTTATTTTGTACTCATTTTAATCACTTCATTTTTCCTTATGTATTTCATTGGTACAATGAGGTCATTATTCTCGGAGTATGATAATGACTAAAATTGTGAGATAGATTGTACTGCTTACTCTTTGGATCTTTTTTTTTTAGTAATAGATTCATCATATAGTTTAAACTTATGCAGGTAAAGTATACACTGTTTGTATGTTATGAAATATTCTTAATATTTTAAATTGTGAAGCTTATGAATGAAAAGTTGAAGGTGCTCTCATCTGTTGTATATATACAACAGATATATATATATATACTTACGTTTGTTAATGCTAGGAGAAGCAGAAAATAACATTCAAATCATTTTGAAAATCCCAGTGGAAGTATAATATATTATGGAAATTTTAATTGAACACATTTTTTGATATTGTTCCTGCACAATCAGTTCTTTTATAAAAATATTAAATTAAAAAAATGTATAAGTCAAAAATAATAAAATAAAAGTATATTATTTAAAAGCAGATGGCTCAGCAAAACTAGAATTTTAAAAATTTCACCTGTTTTTTCCTTCCAGTTTTAGACTTTTATTATTCTGATTAAAATAATTTGAAAATATTTATTTTTTAAGAGCTGATTACAATGGTACCTCAAAAATATGTTCAATGTAAAAAAAATGTATCATTTGGATAAGAATATCCTCAAATTTTTATTGCTAAGGTTAATATATTAACTTCGATAACAATTGACTGTTGTCAATAATTTTTTTTTGTTATTAAGATAATTATTATCACAGTAAATAATATTCATTACTTATCATCAGAAATTTTTTTAAAATAAACTGTTGATCAATTTGTCGAACTGGACGTTACAGATAAACTATTCGTAAAGTTTGTCCAAAAGAAATCAAACTTTTTATAATTTATTTTGTTATATAACTTAATTAGGTATATTCCCTTTGAAGTAGTGTCTGTCACTGTCAGAATGCCTCTCTCTGTATTTTTCCTGTTGTTAGAATACACTCTTAATATATGTTTTGTGAAATAGTCTACAGGCCCAGTAATGATGTATTTTTTAATCTCTTCTATCATCTGGAATGTTCTCCTTTGAGGTGTATTTCATCTTTGGAAACAGAAGTCTGCAGGTTTCAAATCAAATAGATGGACAAACAGGTTTTCACTGTCTATCTGATTTGAGGAGCAAGAGTTGTGTTATGCTTTGCCAAAAACTTCTACATAGAATCCGTTTACAGAGCATTATTGTGATGCGGCATCCATGTTTTGTTTGCCCATACTTCAAGTCTTCTCTTTCTCACAAATACAATATTATTTCCAGATAAATTTTTTTAATGCCTAATTAATGGCATCAATCAAATAAAACAATGCTATCAACACTTTTGAGTTTAATCTGAATTGTTAATGTCAGTCATGACACTAAAATATTCTTTCTAATGAGGTTCTTGCAACATTTTCACACTTTTTGGAAATATCTTTCTTGTTTTGGTACAAGGTTTCTCAAAAAAATATTCAGCAAACACAAAACACAACCTTGACTTATAATTTAATAACTGAATAGTTAGTTCCAGTTTTAGTATGAGCTTTGTTCAACTTTAAAACATTCTGTTTATTAATTAAATATTACTGAATGTTTAGTGAATTTTACACTTATGATTTAGTTAGTTTTTATCACCTGATATATGTGACATGTAATATTTGGTGAATGACATAATTATTAAATTTAAAGATTAATACAGCTGAAATTATAGAATGATTATTAGTGGTGCTAATAAGGTAATAATTTGTAAAATATAATTAATGAATGTGACCATGTATTATGTTGTGCATTGCCGGACTTTTGTAGTAGTTTGTTTACATTTAATATAATTGGAAAGAGTTCTTGTTTTTTAGAGATGTACACAAACATCCTAACAAAAACAATATGAAGCTACCTAATAACAGATATAGTTCTGCAACACAAAAAACAACTGTAGTCTAGCATTTCAACAAATTTTGACTCATGAATAAGTAAATAATAAACAAGAAACCACTTGTGGTGGAAATCTAAGTGATAACTGTCTTCATTTTCATGATTTCAACTATAAGTATTCTTTGCATATCCAGCAACAGTAATTAAGGTGTTGCTTTGATATTTTATTATTATTATTATTATTATAAAGTCCATTTGGGCATAAAAATGTATTAAAGCAAACTATCTGCCTTAGAGATAATGAAAAAATGGAATCATGAAAAAATATCTAGTTTGATGGCATTAACTGTAATTGGTTTTTTACTATTATTGTCTGTAGATCATTAGAAGTTAAATCAACTTATCTGAAGTTTTGTTAAATTTGAAACTATGTTATTTATTTTCATATATTGCCTTATGAGAGGCTGTTGTGCAAATTACTCTTTGGAAAGTGGTCTTGATCAGTTTCAGCCTGATCGCGCAAGAGACAGTATGATTAGTTAATGATGCAAATCATTTACATGGCAAATAGGTGTTTAAATTAAATATCTTTACTGTACTTAGACTTTTTATTGTTTATCTTTATTACAGGTGAAAGCTTTGCTTGGCCATCATATAATTAACGTAGCATGTGGAAGTTGAGATGCCCAAACATTAGCCCTATCTAATGAAGGAATGGTGTTTTCTTGGGGTGATGGTGACTTTCGTAAATTAGGAAGAGGTGGAAGTGAGGGTTGTGATTTACCTCAGAATGTTGAACGTTTAAATGGTTTTGGTGTTTGTCACATTGAATGCGGTGCTCAGTTCTCACTTGCTCTAACGAATAGTGGTCAGGTCAGTATTAGTCAGTTTAGGTTAGTATTAAGAGAATAGGGTACAATTGAAGAGAATAGGATAAATGGTGATGCATTCTATCCACAATATAAAAATATCAGATTTGTAGTTCTCCAAAACAACCAGGAAAGAGGTTCCCTTCAAAAGGTCTCACCTTTCCTGATAAATATAGTTTTTACAGGTTCAAGTAGTTCACCGAAAAACATCAGGAAATTAAGAGATTGATTGATACTGCTCAAGACTTAATGAAGCATCTTAATGATGTGATGATGTTTGACAATGTGAAGTTGTGGCTATTTTCCTAATGGAAGATTCAATATCCATACAGATTTCACTGTCAAGACAGATTCCTACAATAGTAGTGAAGATATTGGTACCATTTAAAATGAATATCTGCAGCTTGCAGCTTGTACCTTCCCCCAAATTCTGATGTCAGTGAGGATGAAATGTCCAGTCTGTTATCACAGATTTTAATGCCCATTATTGGGATTGGATACAAATATTTTTTTGGCTAATATGACAGAAACGGTAGCATGATTCAACAACTAGCCATTTTACAAACCAGTACAAATGCAAATGAAAATACCCCTTAAGTACTTAAGATAGTAAATGTGCAAAGAATTACGCCTCTGATAGTGCAGATGAATTTACCCCTCATAACATCTGCCCAAAGACGAGGCAACCTGTATTTTAAATAGCATGAATCCTGATGCTGTAGTTTATACAGATGGCTGTAAACATGATAATTCTGTTTGTTGTACTTTTGAGGTTGGCAACAGAACATACATGTTTGACCTTCCCAGCATCGCTATTGTTTTCATCGTGGAGCTATATGGAGGCCTTAAATATAATTAGTCCATCATATCGACACATATTTGTCTATTCAGATTCCACGAGTGCCTTGCAGGTGATTACTGACATGTACTCCAGTCTGTGAAATACAGTGTGTTGTTTTTGTAATGACTCGGCATAATACAAGTGTGAGCTTCTGCTGGATCCCCAGCAATATTGGAATTTGATTGTGCTGCAAAAGAGGCTTGTTTGTAGTTTCCTTTTACTGATCTTGTTGTTTCTGAAGATCTTGTCTGTTTTCTGAAGAGGATGTTTTGTGATGAGTGGCAAAGTGAATGGAATGCTACCATCAAGATAAGCTTGTCTAATTAAGGACACTGTATCACTATGGGGCTCTTCATCCAGGAGTAACCGACGAGAGGAAGTTATTATTGGCCATCTGCAAATAGGGCACACTAGATTCATTCATGGACATCTCATGACTTGGACCTATGCACCTGTTTGTATTTGCTGTGACTTCCAACTGATATTGACACTGCATACTTGTGGACTCAGTTATGCGGTATAACTATGTTATCAAATGGCATCCTATTTCTTAAGACCATGCATCTATATTCAATTATTTGATTATAACTTCAGTATATTTCTCTATTTATTTAGTTTGGTGTGTTACAGATGGCAATTTTGTTATTTTATGTTAGATTTAAATTTTTTTTCACATTTAGCATGTGGCATTAGGCATTTTACACCTGTTTATTTTTTAAGTTAATTCTTTATTATTAATTTTTAATTGTTTACTATAATAATAGTGTTCCCAGGTGCTGATAACATTACTTAATTTTGCCCCTAGTTCAATAGAAAGGCCCTTATATGCTTCTGTTGCCATCTTTAATAAATTACTGATTCATTTTAAAAACTTATCCCTGCAATTATTTATTTAAAACACAATTAATAGGTTTTCTTTTACTAAATCAATATTACTCTTGTCTGAATTTTGAAATAATATTAATTAAAAAAATAACCTGTCTTTTTTGTATCCTGTTCAATATGTGCATAAATATGTGCTCAAAATAGTTTTCAATAATGCCTTCTGAATTGTGATTATTTGTAATTTTTTATATTTAGTATATTCATACATTTATTATTTACCTTAATATTATTTCATGTGTTCATATTTTAAATAATTTTTATAGGCTTTAATCACGTCTATTTTTTATTTAATAATTAATTTTGTATTTTGTGATGCTGCATAGTCAAAGTTTTACCATGGTTTCCCTTGATCCATCCTTGCAAATACTTGGGCAGTTCCTTTTTTCAAAATAAGTAACATATCTACCTATTTCTGATATAATGTATTATTATATGCTGATTATGTATTTTTATATTCTATAATGTTTTTATTTATTTATTTTAGGTGTAGACATGGGGTAAAGGTGATTATTATAGGCTGGGACATGGGACTGATCAACATGTTAGGAAACTTACATTGGTTGAGGGGTTTCGTGGTGAAAAAGTGATCAATGTTGCTGTAGGTGCTTTACATTGTCTTGCTGTTACTGATACTGGGATGGTGAGTTACATTCATATAATTATTTTTTTATTTTGTCATAAACTGCCATAATCTATTCTGATTATTTGATATGCTTTTGTTCAAACTTAAAATATTACACACTTATATCACGTAAAATAACTCTTAAGATTGTTTGATACATAGACACCAAGCCCATGTAAATGAATATAAATTAATCTCATTGACATATACCTAAAACAAATACAGATAAAAAAACCAAATAAAATATTTAAAAAACCGTTAACGTACTATATTAACATAAATAAATACTAAGAGAAAATAGCTCAAAAATTTTAAAAACTTGATACAATGTAGCTTATAGAAGAAAAAATAAAACAAACCAATTATATACAAGGATAGAGTGAAATGATCCAGATCTGGATAAGAAAACAACATTTTTCTGGGTACATTTTGATTTATTTTTCAACATAGTCACCATTAAGGTGTATACACATAGCCCAGTATTCCACAAGAATGCTTACACCAGTTAAGTATGTTGATTTGCCCACCTTAAAATAACCATCTACGGTGGCAATAACTTGATTATTGGTTGAAAATTTCTTACCTTCAAGCCATTTTTTTTAGGTTAGGAAACAAGTGATAGTCACTAGGAGCCAGAGATAAGTTTGGAGGGTGTTGGAGCAATTCAAACTATAATTTATTGATTTTTGCCTGACTGAAGTGTGAGCGGAAGTTAAAGTATATTTCAACTTCCTGTTATGCATTTGCTTCATAATATCTTCATAATATTAATTAGACCTATTACATTTGCCCAAACCAAATAACTCAATTCTGTACATTGAATTATCAACCATATCACTGATTTTACAGCATTCAAAATGCTCACACCAAACCTTTCATAATTCCACTTGAATTGACTACTTCTTCACTTGATGTAAGGATACAAACAGCACCGGAAAATAATTGGTGGTCAGTACAATTGTTAGAAAATCCAGTATAAGAATTTTAATTGCCACCAATAAAAAATTAAGGATAAATAATATTTACTTTCATTAATATTGATAAAAACTACATATTCTTGCCTGTTCACCTTACCTTTTTATTGTCTGCTGCTTCGACCTCTTTTTTTTAATTGGGTTTATAACCAATTAGGTACTAAATGGCAACAAATCTACATCAGCCTTATTTATGGCCCTTAGATGATAAATTATTATTAAATCATCTATCTATTAGTTTTAACTTTTCTAAACCTGAGATCAAAGTAAAACAGCCAGAGCTTCTGGTTTTCTTCATAAATTCTACCATTTTTTGATCAAACTAATATCAAGCAACATACTTATTGAAGCTGTTTTATCTCATACAATGTGATAAAAACATACACTGTGAAAAAACAGTATATGGTCAAAAACACTATAAAGCCAAATATAATTAAGAAAATAAGTCAGACATAAAAGAATACTTTTAACAATTTTGTAAAATTGATCAATAAGTACAATAAAATGCTATTTTCAGAGTACATACTCCTAGAAAACTGGATATTTTTTTTTTAAAAATCAGTTTCATTGAATTTTACAAAATTGAAAATATTTAATAATTTATAAATATATTTGAAATATTCTATATTACTTTTAATTAGACAAATTGCAGTATATGATGGCAAGTCATAAAATGTAAAAAGGTACATAAAAACATAATGGGAGTAAGCTGGGAATGTACACAATTCACTGTGATGTACATTAAAGGTTAAGTTTGTGGAATAATTAATTGTTTTTTTATGTAAAAAGAAAATAAGATGTTGAAATTAGTATTTAGATTTGCTGAACACTCAATGAAATGATGTGCGTTCCGATTGTTGCCACTCATTTATGAACTGTTCCATATTATTACTATTATTATTGACTTTAATTTTTATTATGGTAATTTCAGGTATTTTCATGGGGTGAAGGAGATGAAGGAAAATTAGGGCATGGAAATAGACAAACTTTAGAAAAGCCACGTTTGATAGAAGCATTAAAATCAAAAAGAATACGAGAAATTGCTTGTGGAAGTAGCCATAGTACTGCTATCACATCTAGTGGAGAATTATATACATGGGGCCTTGGTGAATACGGTAGACTTGGTCATGGTGATATGCTTACTCAACTTAAACCAAAACTGGTGTGTAGATATTTTTCACTTAATTAACTCTTGTACTAAAACAGAATATTAAAATTTGCCAACATACTTAAACAGATATTTCTTTTATTATATGAAAATTAAGTGACGAAAGGTTTTGTTTAAAAAATAACTAACTTATTTTGTACTCATTTTAATCACTTCATTTTTCCTTATGTATTTCATTGGTACAATGAGGTCATTATTCTCGGAGTATGATAATGACTAAAATTGTGAGATAGATTGTACTGCTTACTCTTTGGATCTTTTTTTTTTAGTAATAGATTCATCATATAGTTTAAACTTATGCAGGTAAAGTATACACTGTTTGTATGTTATGAAATATTCTTAATATTTTAAATTGTGAAGCTTATGAATGAAAAGTTGAAGGTGCTCTCATCTGTTGTATATATACAACAGATATATATATATATACTTACGTTTGTTAATGCTAGGAGAAGCAGAAAATAACATTCAAATCATTTTGAAAATCCCAGTGGAAGTATAATATATTATGGAAATTTTAATTGAACACATTTTTTGATATTGTTCCTGCACAATCAGTTCTTTTATAAAAATATTAAATTAAAAAAATGTATAAGTCAAAAATAATAAAATAAAAGTATATTATTTAAAAGCAGATGGCTCAGCAAAACTAGAATTTTAAAAATTTCACCTGTTTTTTCCTTCCAGTTTTAGACTTTTATTATTCTGATTAAAATAATTTGAAAATATTTATTTTTTAAGAGCTGATTACAATGGTACCTCAAAAATATGTTCAATGTAAAAAAAATGTATCATTTGGATAAGAATATCCTCAAATTTTTATTGCTAAGGTTAATATATTAACTTCGATAACAATTGACTGTTGTCAATAATTTTTTTTTGTTATTAAGATAATTATTATCACAGTAAATAATATTCATTACTTATCATCAGAAATTTTTTTAAAATAAACTGTTGATCAATTTGTCGAACTGGAGGTTACAGATAAACTATTCGTAAAGTTTGTCCAAAAGAAATCAAACTTTTTATAATTTATTTTGTTATATAACTTAATTAGGTATATTCCCTTTGAAGTAGTGTCTGTCACTGTCAGAATGCCTCTCTCTGTATTTTTCCTGTTGTTAGAATACACTCTTAATATATGTTTTGTGAAATAGTCTACAGGCCCAGTAATGATGTATTTTTTAATCTCTTCTATCATCTGGAATGTTCTCCTTTGAGGTGTATTTCATCTTTGGAAACAGAAGTCTGCAGGTTTCAAATCAAATAGATGGACAAACAGGTTTTCACTGTCTATCTGATTTGAGGAGCAAGAGTTGTGTTATGCTTTGCCAAAAACTTCTACATAGAATCCGTTTACAGAGCATTATTGTGATGCGGCATCCATGTTTTGTTTGCCCATACTTCAAGTCTTCTCTTTCTCACAAATACAATATTATTTCCAGATAAATTTTTTTAATGCCTAATTAATGGCATCAATCAAATAAAACAATGCTATCAACACTTTTGAGTTTAATCTGAATTGTTAATGTCAGTCATGACACTAAAATATTCTTTCTAATGAGGTTCTTGCAACATTTTCACACTTTTTGGAAATATCTTTCTTGTTTTGGTACAAGGTTTCTCAAAAAAATATTCAGCAAACACAAAACACAACCTTGACTTATAATTTAATAACTGAATAGTTAGTTCCAGTTTTAGTATGAGCTTTGTTCAACTTTAAAACATTCTGTTTATTAATTAAATATTACTGAATGTTTAGTGAATTTTACACTTATGATTTAGTTAGTTTTTATCACCTGATATATGTGACATGTAATATTTGGTGAATGACATAATTATTAAATTTAAAGATTAATACAGCTGAAATTATAGAATGATTATTAGTGGTGCTAATAAGGTAATAATTTGTAAAATATAATTAATGAATGTGACCATGTATTATGTTGTGCATTGCCGGACTTTTGTAGTAGTTTGTTTACATTTAATATAATTGGAAAGAGTTCTTGTTTTTTAGAGATGTACACAAACATCCTAACAAAAACAATATGAAGCTACCTAATAACAGATATAGTTCTGCAACACAAAAAACAACTGTAGTCTAGCATTTCAACAAATTTTGACTCATGAATAAGTAAATAATAAACAAGAAACCACTTGTGGTGGAAATCTAAGTGATAACTGTCTTCATTTTCATGATTTCAACTATAAGTATTCTTTGCATATCCAGCAACAGTAATTAAGGTGTTGCTTTGATATTTTATTATTATTATTATTATTATAAAGTCCATTTGGGCATAAAAATGTATTAAAGCAAACTATCTGCCTTAGAGATAATGAAAAAATGGAATCATGAAAAAATATCTAGTTTGATGGCATTAACTGTAATTGGTTTTTTACTATTATTGTCTGTAGATCATTAGAAGTTAAATCAACTTATCTGAAGTTTTGTTAAATTTGAAACTATGTTATTTATTTTCATATATTGCCTTATGAGAGGCTGTTGTGCAAATTACTCTTTGGAAAGTGGTCTTGATCAGTTTCAGCCTGATCGCGCAAGAGACAGTATGATTAGTTAATGATGCAAATCATTTACATGGCAAATAGGTGTTTAAATTAAATATCTTTACTGTACTTAGACTTTTTATTGTTTATCTTTATTACAGGTGAAAGCTTTGCTTGGCCATCATATAATTAACGTAGCATGTGGAAGTTGAGATGCCCAAACATTAGCCCTATCTAATGAAGGAATGGTGTTTTCTTGGGGTGATGGTGACTTTCGTAAATTAGGAAGAGGTGGAAGTGAGGGTTGTGATTTACCTCAGAATGTTGAACGTTTAAATGGTTTTGGTGTTTGTCACATTGAATGCGGTGCTCAGTTCTCACTTGCTCTAACGAATAGTGGTCAGGTCAGTATTAGTCAGTTTAGGTTAGTATTAAGAGAATAGGGTACAATTGAAGAGAATAGGATAAATGGTGATGCATTCTATCCACAATATAAAAATATCAGATTTGTAGTTCTCCAAAACAACCAGGAAAGAGGTTCCCTTCAAAAGGTCTCACCTTTCCTGATAAATATAGTTTTTACAGGTTCAAGTAGTTCACCGAAAAACATCAGGAAATTAAGAGATTGATTGATACTGCTCAAGACTTAATGAAGCATCTTAATGATGTGATGATGTTTGACAATGTGAAGTTGTGGCTATTTTCCTAATGGAAGATTCAATATCCATACAGATTTCACTGTCAAGACAGATTCCTACAATAGTAGTGAAGATATTGGTACCATTTAAAATGAATATCTGCAGCTTGCAGCTTGTACCTTCCCCCAAATTCTGATGTCAGTGAGGATGAAATGTCCAGTCTGTTATCACAGATTTTAATGCCCATTATTGGGATTGGATACAAATATTTTTTTGGCTAATATGACAGAAACGGTAGCATGATTCAACAACTAGCCATTTTACAAACCAGTACAAATGCAAATGAAAATACCCCTTAAGTACTTAAGATAGTAAATGTGCAAAGAATTACGCCTCTGATAGTGCAGATGAATTTACCCCTCATAACATCTGCCCAAAGACGAGGCAACCTGTATTTTAAATAGCATGAATCCTGATGCTGTAGTTTATACAGATGGCTGTAAACATGATAATTCTGTTTGTTGTACTTTTGAGGTTGGCAACAGAACATACATGTTTGACCTTCCCAGCATCGCTATTGTTTTCATCGTGGAGCTATATGGAGGCCTTAAATATAATTAGTCCATCATATCGACACATATTTGTCTATTCAGATTCCACGAGTGCCTTGCAGGTGATTACTGACATGTACTCCAGTCTGTGAAATACAGTGTGTTGTTTTTGTAATGACTCGGCATAATACAAGTGTGAGCTTCTGCTGGATCCCCAGCAATATTGGAATTTGATTGTGCTGCAAAAGAGGCTTGTTTGTAGTTTCCTTTTACTGATCTTGTTGTTTCTGAAGATCTTGTCTGTTTTCTGAAGAGGATGTTTTGTGATGAGTGGCAAAGTGAATGGAATGCTACCATCAAGATAAGCTTGTCTAATTAAGGACACTGTATCACTATGGGGCTCTTCATCCAGGAGTAACCGACGAGAGGAAGTTATTATTGGCCATCTGCAAATAGGGCACACTAGATTCATTCATGGACATCTCATGACTTGGACCTATGCACCTGTTTGTATTTGCTGTGACTTCCAACTGATATTGACACTGCATACTTGTGGACTCAGTTATGCGGTATAACTATGTTATCAAATGGCATCCTATTTCTTAAGACCATGCATCTATATTCAATTATTTGATTATAACTTCAGTATATTTCTCTATTTATTTAGTTTGGTGTGTTACAGATGGCAATTTTGTAATTTTATGTTAGATTTAAATTTTTTTTCACATTTAGCATGTGGCATTAGGCATTTTACACCTGTTTATTTTTTAAGTTAATTCTTTATTATTAATTTTTAATTGTTTACTATAATAATAGTGTTCCCAGGTGCTGATAACATTACTTAATTTTGCCCCTAGTTCAATAGAAAGGCCCTTATATGCTTCTGTTGCCATCTTTAATAAATTACTGATTCATTTTAAAAACTTATCCCTGCAATTATTTATTTAAAACACAATTAATAGGTTTTCTTTTACTAAATCAATATTACTCTTGTCTGAATTTTGAAATAATATTAATTAAAAAAATAACCTGTCTTTTTTGTATCCTGTTCAATATGTGCATAAATATGTGCTCAAAATAGTTTTCAATAATGCCTTCTGAATTGTGATTATTTGTAATTTTTTATATTTAGTATATTCATACATTTATTATTTACCTTAATATTATTTCATGTGTTCATATTTTAAATAATTTTTATAGGCTTTAATCACGTCTATTTTTTATTTAATAATTAATTTTGTATTTTGTGATGCTGCATAGTCAAAGTTTTACCATGGTTTCCCTTGATCCATCCTTGCAAATACTTGGGCAGTTCCTTTTTTCAAAATAAGTAACATATCTACCTATTTCTGATATAATGTATTATTATATGCTGATTATGTATTTTTATATTCTATAATGTTTTTATTTATTTATTTTAGGTGTAGACATGGGGTAAAGGTGATTATTATAGGCTGGGACATGGGACTGATCAACATGTTAGGAAACTTACATTGGTTGAGGGGTTTCGTGGTGAAAAAGTGATCAATGTTGCTGTAGGTGCTTTACATTGTCTTGCTGTTACTGATACTGGGATGGTGAGTTACATTCATATAATTATTTTTATTTTGTCATAAACTGCCATAATCTATTCTGATTATTTGATATGCTTTTGTTCAAACTTAAAATATTACACACTTATATCACGTAAAATAACTCTTAAGATTGTTTGATACATAGACACCAAGCCCATGTAAATGAATATAAATTAATCTCATTGACATATACCTAAAACAAATACAGATAAAAAAACCAAATAAAATATTTAAAAAACCGTTAACGTACTATATTAACATAAATAAATACTAAGAGAAAATAGCTCAAAAATTTTAAAAACTTGATACAATGTAGCTTATAGAAGAAAAAATAAAACAAACCAATTATATACAAGGATAGAGTGAAATGATCCAGATCTGGATAAGAAAACAACATTTTTCTGGGTACATTTTGATTTATTTTTCAACATAGTCACCATTAAGGTGTATACACATAGCCCAGTATTCCACAAGAATGCTTACACCAGTTAAGTATGTTGATTTGCCCACCTTAAAATAACCATCTATGGTGGCAATAACTTGATTATTGGTTGAAAATTTCTTACCTTCAAGCCATTTTTTTTAGGTTAGGAAACAAGTGATAGTCACTAGGATCCAGAGATAAGTTTGGAGGGTGTTGGAGCAATTCAAACTATAATTTATTGATTTTTGCCTGACTGAAGTGTGAGCGGAAGTTAAAGTATATTTCAACTTCCTGTTATGCATTTGCTTCATAATATCTTCATAATATTAATTAGACCTATTACATTTGCCCAAACCAAATAACTCAATTCTGTACATTGAATTATCAACCATATCACTGATTTTACAGCATTCAAAATGCTCACACCAAACCTTTCATAATTCCACTTGAATTGACTACTTCTTCACTTGATGTAAGGATACAAACAGCACCGGAAAATAATTGGTGGTCAGTACAATTGTTAGAAAATCCAGTATAAGAATTTTAATTGCCACCAATAAAAAATTAAGGATAAATAATATTTACTTTCATTAATATTGATAAAAACTACATATTCTTGCCTGTTCACCTTACCTTTTTATTGTCTGCTGCTTCGACCTCTTTTTTTTAATTGGGTTTATAACCAATTAGGTACTAAATGGCAACAAATCTACATCAGCCTTATTTATGGCCCTTAGATGATAAATTATTATTAATTCATCTATCTATTAGTTTTAACTTTTCTAAACCTGAGATCAAAGTAAAACAGCCAGAGCTTCAGGTTTTCTTCATAAATTCTACCATTTTTTGATCAAACTAATATCAAGCAACATACTTATTGAAGCTGTTTTATCTCATACAATGTGATAAAAACATACACTGTGAAAAAACAGTATATGGTCAAAAACACTATAAAGCCAAATATAATTAAGAAAATAAGTCAGACATAAAAGAATACTTTTAACAATTTTGTAAAATTGATCAATAAGTACAATAAAATGCTATTTTCAGAGTACATACTCCTAGAAAACTGGATATTTTTTTTTTAAAAATCAGTTGCATTGAATTTTACAAAATTGAAAATATTTAATAATTTATAAATATATTTGAAATATTCTATATTACTTTTAATTAGACAAATTGCAGTATATGATGGCAAGTCATAAAATGTAAAAAGGTACATAAAAACATAATGGGAGTAAGCTGGGAATGTACACAATTCACTGTGATGTACATTAAAGGTTAAGTTTGTGGAATAATTAATTGTTTTTTTATGTAAAAAGAAAATAAGATGTTGAAATTAGTATTTAGATTTGCTGAACACTCAATGAAATGATGTGCGTTCCGATTGTTGCCACTCATTTATGAACTGTTCCATATTATTACTATTATTATTGACTTTAATTTTTATTATGGTAATTTCAGGTATTTTCATGGGGTGAAGGAGATGAAGGAAAATTAGGGCATGGAAATAGACAAACTTTAGAAAAGCCACGTTTGATAGAAGCATTAAAATCAAAAAGAATACGAGAAATTGCTTGTGGAAGTAGCCATAGTACTGCTATCACATCTAGTGGAGAATTATATACATGGGGCCTTGGTGAATACGGTAGACTTGGTCATGGTGATATGCTTACTCAACTTAAACCAAAACTGGTGTGTAGATATTTTTCACTTAATTAACTCTTGTACTAAAACAGAATATTAAAATTTGCCAACATACTTAAACAGATATTTCTTTTATTATATGAAAATTAAGTGACGAAAGGTTTTGTTTAAAAAATAACTAACTTATTTTGTACTCATTTTAATCACTTCATTTTTCCTTATGTATTTCATTGGTACAATGAGGTCATTATTCTCGGAGTATGATAATGACTAAAATTGTGAGATAGATTGTACTGCTTACTCTTTGGATCTTTTTTTTTTAGTAATAGATTCATCATATAGTTTAAACTTATGCAGGTAAAGTATACACTGTTTGTATGTTATGAAATATTCTTAATATTTTAAATTGTGAAGCTTATGAATGAAAAGTTGAAGGTGCTCTCATCTGTTGTATATATACAACAGATATATATATATATACTTACGTTTGTTAATGCTAGGAGAAGCAGAAAATAACATTCAAATCATTTTGAAAATCCCAGTGGAAGTATAATATATTATGGAAATTTTAATTGAACACATTTTTTGATATTGTTCCTGCACAATCAGTTCTTTTATAAAAATATTAAATTAAAAAAATGTATAAGTCAAAAATAATAAAATAAAAGTATATTATTTAAAAGCAGATGGCTCAGCAAAACTAGAATTTTAAAAATTTCACCTGTTTTTTCCTTCCAGTTTTAGACTTTTATTATTCTGATTAAAATAATTTGAAAATATTTATTTTTTAAGAGCTGATTACAATGGTACCTCAAAAATATGTTCAATGTAAAAAAAATGTATCATTTGGATAAGAATATCCTCAAATTTTTATTGCTAAGGTTAATATATTAACTTCGATAACAATTGACTGTTGTCAATAATTTTTTTTTGTTATTAAGATAATTATTATCACAGTAAATAATATTCATTACTTATCATCAGAAATTTTTTTAAAATAAACTGTTGATCAATTTGTCGAACTGGAGGTTACAGATAAACTATTCGTAAAGTTTGTCCAAAAGAAATCAAACTTTTTATAATTTATTTTGTTATATAACTTAATTAGGTATATTCCCTTTGAAGTAGTGTCTGTCACTGTCAGAATGCCTCTCTCTGTATTTTTCCTGTTGTTAGAATACACTCTTAATATATGTTTTGTGAAATAGTCTACAGGCCCAGTAATGATGTATTTTTTAATCTCTTCTATCATCTGGAATGTTCTCCTTTGAGGTGTATTTCATCTTTGGAAACAGAAGTCTGCAGGTTTCAAATCAAATAGATGGACAAACAGGTTTTCACTGTCTATCTGATTTGAGGAGCAAGAGTTGTGTTATGCTTTGCCAAAAACTTCTACATAGAATCCGTTTACAGAGCATTATTGTGATGCGGCATCCATGTTTTGTTTGCCCATACTTCAAGTCTTCTCTTTCTCACAAATACAATATTATTTCCAGATAAATTTTTTTAATGCCTAATTAATGGCATCAATCAAATAAAACAATGCTATCAACACTTTTGAGTTTAATCTGAATTGTTAATGTCAGTCATGACACTAAAATATTCTTTCTAATGAGGTTCTTGCAACATTTTCACACTTTTTGGAAATATCTTTCTTGTTTTGGTACAAGGTTTCTCAAAAAAATATTCAGCAAACACAAAACACAACCTTGACTTATAATTTAATAACTGAATAGTTAGTTCCAGTTTTAGTATGAGCTTTGTTCAACTTTAAAACATTCTGTTTATTAATTAAATATTACTGAATGTTTAGTGAATTTTACACTTATGATTTAGTTAGTTTTTATCACCTGATATATGTGACATGTAATATTTGGTGAATGACATAATTATTAAATTTAAAGATTAATACAGCTGAAATTATAGAATGATTATTAGTGGTGCTAATAAGGTAATAATTTGTAAAATATAATTAATGAATGTGACCATGTATTATGTTGTGCATTGCCGGACTTTTGTAGTAGTTTGTTTACATTTAATATAATTGGAAAGAGTTCTTGTTTTTTAGAGATGTACACAAACATCCTAACAAAAACAATATGAAGCTACCTAATAACAGATATAGTTCTGCAACACAAAAAACAACTGTAGTCTAGCATTTCAACAAATTTTGACTCATGAATAAGTAAATAATAAACAAGAAACCACTTGTAGTGGAAATCTAAGTGATAACTGTCTTCATTTTCATGATTTCAACTATAAGTATTCTTTGCATATCCAGCAACAGTAATTAAGGTGTTGCTTTGATATTTTATTATTATTATTATTATAAAGTCCATTTGGGCATAAAAATGTATTAAAAAAAACTATCTGCCTTAGAGATAATGAAAAAATGGAATCATGAAAAAATATCTAGTTTGATGGCATTAACTGTAATTGGTTTTTTACTATTATTGTCTGTAGATCATTAGAAGTTAAATCAACTTATCTGAAGTTTTGTTAAATTTGAAACTATGTTATTTATTTTCATATATTGCCTTATGAGAGGCTGTTGTGCAAATTACTCTTTGGAAAGTGGTCTTGATCAGTTTCAGCCTGATCGCGCAAGAGACAGTATGATTAGTTAATGATGCAAATCATTTACATGGCAAATAGGTGTTTAAATTAAATATCTTTACTGTACTTAGACTTTTTATTGTTTATCTTTATTACAGGTGAAAGCTTTGCTTGGCCATCATATAATTAACGTAGCATGTGGAAGTTGAGATGCCCAAACATTAGCCCTATCTAATGAAGGAATGGTGTTTTCTTGGGGTGATGGTGACTTTCGTAAATTAGGAAGAGGTGGAAGTGAGGGTTGTGATTTACCTCAGAATGTTGAACGTTTAAATGGTTTTGGTGTTTGTCACATTGAATGCGGTGCTCAGTTCTCACTTGCTCTAACGAATAGTGGTCAGGTCAGTATTAGTCAGTTTAGGTTAGTATTAAGAGAATAGGGTACAATTGAAGAGAATAGGATAAATGGTGATGCATTCTATCCACAATATAAAAATATCAGATTTGTAGTTCTCCAAAACAACCAGGAAAGAGGTTCCCTTCAAAAGGTCTCACCTTTCCTGATAAATATAGTTTTTACAGGTTCAAGTAGTTCACCGAAAAACATCAGGAAATTAAGAGATTGATTGATACTGCTCAAGACTTAATGAAGCATCTTAATGATGTGATGATGTTTGACAATGTGAAGTTGTGGCTATTTTCCTAATGGAAGATTCAATATCCATACAGATTTCACTGTCAAGACAGATTCCTACAATAGTAGTGAAGATATTGGTACCATTTAAAATGAATATCTGCAGCTTGCAGCTTGTACCTTCCCCCAAATTCTGATGTCAGTGAGGATGAAATGTCCAGTCTGTTATCACAGATTTTAATGCCCATTATTGGGATTGGATACAAATATTTTTTTGGCTAATATGACAGAAACGGTAGCATGATTCAACAACTAGCCATTTTACAAACCAGTACAAATGCAAATGAAAATACCCCTTAAGTACTTAAGATAGTAAATGTGCAAAGAATTACGCCTCTGATAGTGCAGATGAATTTACCCCTCATAACATCTGCCCAAAGACGAGGCAACCTGTATTTTAAATAGCATGAATCCTGATGCTGTAGTTTATACAGATGGCTGTAAACATGATAATTCTGTTTGTTGTACTTTTGAGGTTGGCAACAGAACATACATGTTTGACCTTCCCAGCATCGCTATTGTTTTCATCGTGGAGCTATATGGAGGCCTTAAATATAATTAGTCCATCATATCGACACATATTTGTCTATTCAGATTCCACGAGTGCCTTGCAGGTGATTACTGACATGTACTCCAGTCTGTGAAATACAGTGTGTTGTTTTTGTAATGACTCGGCATAATACAAGTGTGAGCTTCTGCTGGATCCCCAGCAATATTGGAATTTGATTGTGCTGCAAAAGAGGCTTGTTTGTAGTTTCCTTTTACTGATCTTGTTGTTTCTGAAGATCTTGTCTGTTTTCTGAAGAGGATGTTTTGTGATGAGTGGCAAAGTGAATGGAATGCTACCATCAAGATAAGCTTGTCTAATTAAGGACACTGTATCACTATGGGGCTCTTCATCCAGGAGTAACCGACGAGAGGAAGTTATTATTGGCCATCTGCAAATAGGGCACACTAGATTCATTCATGGACATCTCATGACTTGGACCTATGCACCTGTTTGTATTTGCTGTGACTTCCAACTGATATTGACACTGCATACTTGTGGACTCAGTTATGCGGTATAACTATGTTATCAAATGGCATCCTATTTCTTAAGACCATGCATCTATATTCAATTATTTGATTATAACTTCAGTATATTTCTCTATTTATTTAGTTTGGTGTGTTACAGATGGCAATTTTGTTATTTTATGTTAGATTTAAATTTTTTTTCACATTTAGCATGTGGCATTAGGCATTTTACACCTGTTTATTTTTTAAGTTAATTCTTTATTATTAATTTTTAATTGTTTACTATAATAATAGTGTTCCCAGGTGCTGATAACATTACTTAATTTTGCCCCTAGTTCAATAGAAAGGCCCTTATATGCTTCTGTTGCCATCTTTAATAAATTACTGATTCATTTTAAAAACTTATCCCTGCAATTATTTATTTAAAACACAATTAATAGGTTTTCTTTTACTAAATCAATATTACTCTTGTCTGAATTTTGAAATAATATTAATTAAAAAAATAACCTGTCTTTTTTGTATCCTGTTCAATATGTACATAAATATGTGCTCAAAATAGTTTTCAATAATGCCTTCTGAATTGTGATTATTTGTAATTTTTTATATTTAGTATATTCATACATTTATTATTTACCTTAATATTATTTCATGTGTTCATATTTTAAATAATTTTTATAGGCTTTAATCACGTCTATTTTTTATTTAATAATTAATTTTGTATTTTGTGATGCTGCATAGTCAAAGTTTTACCATGGTTTCCCTTGATCCATCCTTGCAAATACTTGGGCAGTTCCTTTTTTCAAAATAAGTAACATATCTACCTATTTCTGATATAATGTATTATTATATGCTGATTATGTATTTTTATATTCTATAATGTTTTTATTTATTTATTTTAGGTGTAGACATGGGGTAAAGGTGATTATTATAGGCTGGGACATGGGACTGATCAACATGTTAGGAAACTTACATTGGTTGAGGGGTTTCGTGGTGAAAAAGTGATCAATGTTGCTGTAGGTGCTTTACATTGTCTTGCTGTTACTGATACTGGGATGGTGAGTTACATTCATATAATTATTTTTTTATTTTGTCATAAACTGCCATAATCTATTCTGATTATTTGATATGCTTTTGTTCAAACTTAAAATATTACACACTTATATCACGTAAAATAACTCTTAAGATTGTTTGATACATAGACACCAAGCCCATGTAAATGAATATAAATTAATCTCATTGACATATACCTAAAACAAATACAGATAAAAAAACCAAATAAAATATTTAAAAAACCGTTAACGTACTATATTAACATAAATAAATACTAAGAGAAAATAGCTCAAAAATTTTAAAAACTTGATACAATGTAGCTTATAGAAGAAAAAATAAAACAAACCAATTATATACAAGGATAGAGTGAAATGATCCAGATCTGGATAAGAAAACAACATTTTTCTGGGTACATTTTGATTTATTTTTCAACATAGTCACCATTAAGGTGTATACACATAGCCCAGTATTCCACAAGAATGCTTACACCAGTTAAGTATGTTGATTTGCCCACCTTAAAATAACCATCTATGGTGGCAATAACTTGATTATTGGTTGAAAATTTCTTACCTTCAAGCCATTTTTTTTAGGTTAGGAAACAAGTGATAGTCACTAGGAGCCAGAGATAAGTTTGGAGGGTGTTGGAGCAATTCAAACTATAATTTATTGATTTTTGCCTGACTGAAGTGTGAGCGGAAGTTAAAGTATATTTCAACTTCCTGTTATGCATTTGCTTCATAATATCTTCATAATATTAATTAGACCTATTACATTTGCCCAAACCAAATAACTCAATTCTGTACATTGAATTATCAACCATATCACTGATTTTACAGCATTCAAAATGCTCACACCAAACCTTTCATAATTCCACTTGAATTGACTACTTCTTCACTTGATGTAAGGATACAAACAGCACCGGAAAATAATTGGTGGTCAGTACAATTGTTAGAAAATCCAGTATAAGAATTTTAATTGCCACCAATAAAAAATTAAGGATAAATAATATTTACTTTCATTAATATTGATAAAAACTACATATTCTTGCCTGTTCACCTTACCTTTTTATTGTCTGCTGCTTCGACCTCTTTTTTTTAATTGGGTTTATAACCAATTAGGTACTAAATGGCAACAAATCTACATCAGCCTTATTTATGGCCCTTAGATGATAAATTATTATTAAATCATCTATCTATTAGTTTTAACTTTTCTAAACCTGAGATCAAAGTAAAACAGCCAGAGCTTCAGGTTTTCTTCATAAATTCTACCATTTTTTGATCAAACTAATATCAAGCAACATACTTATTGAAGCTGTTTTATCTCATACAATGTGATAAAAACATACACTGTGAAAAAACAGTATATGGTCAAAAACACTATAAAGCCAAATATAATTAAGAAAAAAAGTCAGTCATAAAAGAAGAATACTTTAACAATTTTGTAAAATTGATCAATAAGTACAATAAAATGCTATTTTCAGAGTACATACTCCTAGAAAACTGGATATTTTTTTTTTTTAAATCAGTTGCATTGAATTTTACAAAATTGAAAATATTTAATAATTTATAAATATATTTGAAATATTCTATATTACTTTTAATTAGACAAATTGCAGTATATGATGGCAAGTCATAAAATGTAAAAAGGTACATAAAAACATAATGGGAGTAAGCTGGGAATGTACACAATTCACTGTGATGTACATTAAAGGTTAAGTTTGTGGAATAATTAATTGTTTTTTTATGTAAAAAGAAAATAAGATGTTGAAATTAGTATTTAGATTTGCTGAACACTCAATGAAATGATGTGCGTTCCGATTGTTGCCACTCATTTATGAACTGTTCCATATTATTACTATTATTATTGACTTTAATTTTTATTATGGTAATTTCAGGTATTTTCATGGGGTGAAGGAGATGAAGGAAAATTAGGGCATGGAAATAGACAAACTTTAGAAAAGCCACGTTTGATAGAAGCATTAAAATCAAAAAGAATACGAGAAATTGCTTGTGGAAGTAGCCATAGTACTGCTATCACATCTAGTGGAGAATTATATACATGGGGCCTTGGTGAATACGGTAGACTTGGTCATGGTGATATGCTTACTCAACTTAAACCAAAACTGGTGTGTAGATATTTTTCACTTAATTAACACTTGTACTAAAACAGAATATTAAAATTTGCCAACATACTTAAACAGATATTTCTTTTATTATATGAAAATTAAGTGACGAAAGGTTTTGTTTAAAAAATAACTAACTTATTTTGTACTCATTTTAATCACTTCATTTTTCCTTATGTATTTCATTGGTACAATGAGGTCATTATTCTCGGAGTATGATAATGACTAAAATTGTGAGATAGATTGTACTGCTTACTCTTTGGATCTTTTTTTTTTAGTAATAGATTCATCATATAGTTTAAACTTATGCAGGTAAAGTATACACTGTTTGTATGTTATGAAATATTCTTAATATTTTAAATTGTGAAGCTTATGAATGAAAAGTTGAAGGTGCTCTCATCTGTTGTATATATACAACAGATATATATATATATATACTTACGTTTGTTAATGCTAGGAGAAGCAGAAAATAACATTCAAATCATTTTGAAAATCCCAGTGGAAGTATAATATATTATGGAAATTTTAATTGAACACATTTTTTGATATTGTTCCTGCACAATCAGTTCTTTTATAAAAATATTAAATTAAAAAAATGTATAAGTCAAAAATAATAAAATAAAAGTATATTATTTAAAAGCAGATGGCTCAGCAAAACTAGAATTTTAAAAATTTCACCTGTTTTTTCCTTCCAGTTTTAGACTTTTATTATTCTGATTAAAATAATTTGAAAATATTTATATTTTAAGAGCTGATTACAATGGTACCTCAAAAATATGTTCAATGTAAAAAAAATGTATCATTTGGATAAGATTATCCTCAAATTTTTATTGCTAAGGTTAATATATTAACTTCGATAACAATTGACTGTTGTCAATAATTTTTTTTTGTTACTAAGATAATTATTATCACAGTAAATAATATTCATTACTTATCATCAGAAATTTTTTTAAAATAAACTGTTGATCAATTTGTCGAACTGGAGGTTACAGATAAACTATTCATAAAGTTTGTCCAAAAGAAATCAAACTTTTTATAATTTATTTTGTTGTATAACTTAATTAGGTATATTCCCTTTGAAGTAGTGTCTGTCACTGTCAGAATGCCTCTCTCTGTATTTTTCCTGTTGTTAGAATACACTCTTAATATATGTTTTGTGAAATAGTCTACAGGCCCAGTAATGATGTATTTTTTAATCTCTTCTATCATCTGGAATGTTCTCCTTTGAGGTGTATTTCATCTTTGGAAACAGAAGTCTGCAGGTTTCAAATCAAATAGATGGACAAACAGGTTTTCACTGTCTATCTGATTTGAGGAGCAAGAGTTGTGTTATGCTTTGCCAAAAACTTCTACATAGAATCCGTTTACAGAGCATTATTGTGATGCGGCATCCATGTTTTGTTTGCCCATACTTCAAGTCTTCTCTTTCTCACAAATACAATATTATTTCCAGATAAATTTTTTTAATGCCTAATTAATGGCATCAATCAAATAAAACAATGCTATCAACACTTTTGAGTTTAATCTGAATTGTTAATGTCAGTCATGACACTAAAATATTCTTTCTAATGAGGTTCTTGCAACATTTTCACACTTTTTGGAAATATCTTTCTTGTTTTGGTACAAGGTTTCTCAAAAAAATATTCAGCAAACACAAAACACAACCTTGACTTATAATTTAATAACTGAATAGTTAGTTTCAGTTTTAGTATGAGCTTTGTTCAACTTTAAAACATTCTGTTTATTAATTAAATATTACTGAATGTTTAGTGAATTTTACACTTATGATTTAGTTAGTTTTTATCACCTGATATATGTGACATGTAATATTTGGTGAATGACATAATTATTAAATTTAAAGATTAATACAGCTGAAATTATAGAATGATTATTAGTGGTGCTAATAAGGTAATAATTTGTAAAATATAATTAATGAATGTGACCATGTATTATGTTGTGCATTGCCGGACTTTTGTAGTAGTTTGTTTACATTTAATATAATTGGAAAGAGTTCTTGTTTTTTAGAGATGTACACAAACATCCTAACAAAAACAATATGAAGCTACCTAATAACAGATATAGTTCTGCAACACAAAAAACAACTGTAGTCTAGCATTTCAACAAATTTTGACTCATGAATAAGTAAATAATAAACAAGAAACCACTTGTAGTGGAAATCTAAGTGATAACTGTCTTCATTTTCATGATTTCAACTATAAGTATTCTTTGCATATCCAGCAACAGTAATTAAGGTGTTGCTTTGATATTTTATTATTATTATTATTATAAAGTCCATTTGGGCATAAAAATGTATTAAAGCAAACTATCTGCCTTAGAGATAATGAAAAAATGGAATCATGAAAAAATATCTAGTTTGATGGCATTAACTGTAATTGGTTTTTTACTATTATTGTCTGTAGATCATTAGAAGTTAAATCAACTTATCTGAAGTTTTGTTAAATTTGAAACTATGTTATTTATTTTCATATATTGCCTTATGAGAGGCTGTTGTGCAAATTACTCTTTGGAAAGTGGTCTTGATCAGTTTCAGCCTGATCGCGCAAGAGACAGTATGATTAGTTAATGATGCAAATCATTTACATGGCAAATAGGTGTTTAAATTAAATATCTTTACTGTACTTAGACTTTTTATTGTTTATCTTTATTACAGGTGAAAGCTTTGCTTGGCCATCATATAATTAACGTAGCATGTGGAAGTTGAGATGCCCAAACATTAGCCCTATCTAATGAAGGAATGGTGTTTTCTTGGGGTGATGGTGACTTTCGTAAATTAGGAAGAGGTGGAAGTGAGGGTTGTGATTTACCTCAGAATGTTGAACGTTTAAATGGTTTTGGTGTTTGTCACATTGAATGCGGTGCTCAGTTCTCACTTGCTCTAACGAATAGTGGTCAGGTCAGTATTAGTCAGTTTAGGTTAGTATTAAGAGAATAGGGTACAATTGAAGAGAATAGGATAAATGGTGATGCATTCTATCCACAATATAAAAATATCAGATTTGTAGTTCTCCAAAACAACCAGGAAAGAGGTTCCCTTCAAAAGGTCTCACCTTTCCTGATAAATATAGTTTTTACAGGTTCAAGTAGTTCACCGAAAAACATCAGGAAATTAAGAGATTGATTGATACTGCTCAAGACTTAATGAAGCATCTTAATGATGTGATGATGTTTGACAATGTGAAGTTGTGGCTATTTTCCTAATGGAAGATTCAATATCCATACAGATTTCACTGTCAAGACAGATTCCTACAATAGTAGTGAAGATATTGGTACCATTTAAAATGAATATCTGCAGCTTGCAGCTTGTACCTTCCCCCAAATTCTGATGTCAGTGAGGATGAAATGTCCAGTCTGTTATCACAGATTTTAATGCCCATTATTGGGATTGGATACAAATATTTTTTTGGCTAATATGACAGAAACGGTAGCATGATTCAACAACTAGCCATTTTACAAACCAGTACAAATGCAAATGAAAATACCCCTTAAGTACTTAAGATAGTAAATGTGCAAAGAATTACGCCTCTGATAGTGCAGATGAATTTACCCCTCATAACATCTGCCCAAAGACGAGGCAACCTGTATTTTAAATAGCATGAATCCTGATGCTGTAGTTTATACAGATGGCTGTAAACATGATAATTCTGTTTGTTGTACTTTTGAGGTTGGCAACAGAACATACATGTTTGACCTTCCCAGCATCGCTATTGTTTTCATCGTGGAGCTATATGGAGGCCTTAAATATAATTAGTCCATCATATCGACACATATTTGTCTATTCAGATTCCACGAGTGCCTTGCAGGTGATTACTGACATGTACTCCAGTCTGTGAAATACAGTGTGTTGTTTTTGTAATGACTCGGCATAATACAAGTGTGAGCTTCTGCTGGATCCCCAGCAATATTGGAATTTGATTGTGCTGCAAAAGAGGCTTGTTTGTAGTTTCCTTTTACTGGTCTTGTTGTTTCTGAAGATCTTGTCTGTTTTCTGAAGAGGATGTTTTGTGATGAGTGGCAAAGTGAATGGAATGCTACCATCAAGATAAGCTTGTCTAATTAAGGACACTGTATCACTATGGGGCTCTTCATCCAGGAGTAACCGACGAGAGGAAGTTATTATTTGCCATCTGCAAATAGGGCACACTAGATTCATTCATGGACATCTCATGACTTGGACCTATGCACCTGTTTGTATTTGCTGTGACTTCCAACTGATATTGACACTGCATACTTGTGGACTCAGTTATGCGGTATAACTATGTTATCAAATGGCATCCTATTTCTTAAGACCATGCATCTATATTCAATTATTTGATTATAACTTCAGTATATTTCTCTATTTATTTAGTTTGGTGTGTTACAGATGGCAATTTTGTTATTTTATGTTAGATTTAAATTTTTTTTCACATTTAGCATGTGGCATTAGGCATTTTACACCTGTTTATTTTTTAAGTTAATTCTTTATTATTAATTTTTAATTGTTTACTATAATAATAGTGTTCCCAGGTGCTGATAACATTACTTAATTTTGCCCCTAGTTCAATAGAAAGGCCCTTATATGCTTCTGTTGCCATCTTTAATAAATTACTGATTCATTTTAAAAACTTATCCCTGCAATTATTTATTTAAAACACAATTAATAGGTTTTCTTTTACTAAATCAATATTACTCTTGTCTGAATTTTGAAATAATATTAATTAAAAAAATAACCTGTCTTTTTTGTATCCTGTTCAATATGTACATAAATATGTGCTCAAAATAGTTTTCAATAATGCCTTCTGAATTGTGATTATTTGTAATTTTTTATATTTAGTATATTCATACATTTATTATTTACCTTAATATTATTTCATGTGTTCATATTTTAAATAATTTTTATAGGCTTTAATCACGTCTATTTTTTATTTAATAATTAATTTTGTATTTTGTGATGCTGCATAGTCAAAGTTTTACCATGGTTTCCCTTGATCCATCCTTGCAAATACTTGGGCAGTTCCTTTTTTCAAAATAAGTAACATATCTACCTATTTCTGATATAATGTATTATTATATGCTGATTATGTATTTTTATATTCTATAATGTTTTTATTTATTTATTTTAGGTGTAGACATGGGGTAAAGGTGATTATTATAGGCTGGGACATGGGACTGATCAACATGTTAGGAAACTTACATTGGTTGAGGGGTTTCGTGGTGAAAAAGTGATCAATGTTGCTGTAGGTGCTTTACATTGTCTTGCTGTTACTGATACTGGGATGGTGAGTTACATTCATATAATTATTTTTTTATTTTGTCATAAACTGCCATAATCTATTCTGATTATTTGATATGCTTTTGTTCAAACTTAAAATATTACACACTTATATCACGTAAAATAACTCTTAAGATTGTTTGATACATAGACACCAAGCCCATGTAAATGAATATAAATTAATCTCATTGACATATACCTAAAACAAATACAGATAAAAAAACCAAATAAAATATTTAAAAAACCGTTAACGTACTATATTAACATAAATAAATACTAAGAGAAAATAGCTCAAAAATTTTAAAAACTTGATACAATGTAGCTTATAGAAGAAAAAATAAAACAAACCAATTATATACAAGGATAGAGTGAAATGATCCAGATCTGGATAAGAAAACAACATTTTTCTGGGTACATTTTGATTTATTTTTCAACATAGTCACCATTAAGGTGTATACACATAGCCCAGTATTCCACAAGAATGCTTACACCAGTTAAGTATGTTGATTTGCCCACCTTAAAATAACCATCTATGGTGGCAATAACTTGATTATTGGTTGAAAATTTCTTACCTTCAAGCCATTTTTTTTAGGTTAGGAAACAAGTGATAGTCACTAGGAGCCAGAGATAAGTTTGGAGGGTGTTGGAGCAATTCAAACTATAATTTATTGATTTTTGCCTGACTGAAGTGTGAGCGGAAGTTAAAGTATATTTCAACTTCCTGTTATGCATTTGCTTCATAATATCTTCATAATATTAATTAGACCTATTACATTTGCCCAAACCAAATAACTCAATTCTGTACATTGAATTATCAACCATATCACTGATTTTACAGCATTCAAAATGCTCACACCAAACCTTTCATAATTCCACTTGAATTGACTACTTCTTCACTTGATGTAAGGATACAAACAGCACCGGAAAATAATTGGTGGTCAGTACAATTGTTAGAAAATCCAGTATAAGAATTTTAATTGCCACCAATAAAAAATTAAGGATAAATAATATTTACTTTCATTAATATTGATAAAAACTACATATTCTTGCCTGTTCACCTTACCTTTTTATTGTCTGCTGCTTCGACCTCTTTTTTTTAATTGGGTTTATAACCAATTAGGTACTAAATGGCAACAAATCTACATCAGCCTTATTTATGGCCCTTAGATGATAAATTATTATTAAATCATCTATCTATTAGTTTTAACTTTTCTAAACCTGAGATCAAAGTAAAACAGCCAGAGCTTCAGGTTTTCTTCATAAATTCTACCATTTTTTGATCAAACTAATATCAAGCAACATACTTATTGAAGCTGTTTTATCTCATACAATGTGATAAAAACATACACTGTGAAAAAACAGTATATGGTCAAAAACACTATAAAGCCAAATATAATTAAGAAAATAAGTCAGACATAAAAGAATACTTTTAACAATTTTGTAAAATTGATCAATAAGTACAATAAAATGCTATTTTCAGAGTACATACTCCTAGAAAACTGGATATTTTTTTTTTAAAAATCAGTTGCATTGAATTTTACAAAATTGAAAATATTTAATAATTTATAAATATATTTGAAATATTCTATATTACTTTTAATTAGACAAATTGCAGTATATGATGGCAAGTCATAAAATGTAAAAAGGTACATAAAAACATAATGGGAGTAAGCTGGGAATGTACACAATTCACTGTGATGTACATTAAAGGTTAAGTTTGTGGAATAATTAATTGTTTTTTTATGTAAAAAGAAAATAAGATGTTGAAATTAGTATTTAGATTTGCTGAACACTCAATGAAATGATGTGCGTTCCGATTGTTGCCACTCATTTATGAACTGTTCCATATTATTACTATTATTATTGACTTTAATTTTTATTATGGTAATTTCAGGTATTTTCATGGGGTGAAGGAGATGAAGGAAAATTAGGGCATGGAAATAGACAAACTTTAGAAAAGCCACGTTTGATAGAAGCATTAAAATCAAAAAGAATACGAGAAATTGCTTGTGGAAGTAGCCATAGTACTGCTATCACATCTAGTGGAGAATTATATACATGGGGCCTTGGTGAATACGGTAGACTTGGTCATGGTGATATGCTTACTCAACTTAAACCAAAACTGGTGTGTAGATATTTTTCACTTAATTAACACTTGTACTAAAACAGAATATTAAAATTTGCCAACATACTTAAACAGATATTTCTTTTATTATATGAAAATTAAGTGACGAAAGGTTTTGTTTAAAAAATAACTAACTTATTTTGTACTCATTTTAATCACTTCATTTTTCCTTATGTATTTCATTGGTACAATGAGGTCATTATTCTCGGAGTATGATAATGACTAAAATTGTGAGATAGATTGTACTGCTTACTCTTTGGATCTTTTTTTTTTAGTAATAGATTCATCATATAGTTTAAACTTATGCAGGTAAAGTATACACTGTTTGTATGTTATGAAATATTCTTAATATTTTAAATTGTGAAGCTTATGAATGAAAAGTTGAAGGTGCTCTCATCTGTTGTATATATACAACAGATATATATATATATACTTACGTTTGTTAATGCTAGGAGAAGCAGAAAATAACATTCAAATCATTTTGAAAATCCCAGTGGAAGTATAATATATTATGGAAATTTTAATTGAACACATTTTTTGATATTGTTCCTGCACAATCAGTTCTTTTATAAAAATATTAAATTAAAAAAATGTATAAGTCAAAAATAATAAAATAAAAGTATATTATTTAAAAGCAGATGGCTCAGCAAAACTAGAATTTTAAAAATTTCACCTGTTTTTTCCTTCCAGTTTTAGACTTTTATTATTCTGATTAAAATAATTTGAAAATATTTATATTTTAAGAGCTGATTACAATGGTACCTCAAAAATATGTTCAATGTAAAAAAAATGTATCATTTGGATAAGATTATCCTCAAATTTTTATTGCTAAGGTTAATATATTAACTTCGATAACAATTGACTGTTGTCAATAATTTTTTTTTGTTACTAAGATAATTATTATCACAGTAAATAATATTCATTACTTATCATCAGAAATTTTTTTAAAATAAACTGTTGATCAATTTGTCGAACTGGAGGTTACAGATAAACTATTCATAAAGTTTGTCCAAAAGAAATCAAACTTTTTATAATTTATTTTGTTGTATAACTTAATTAGGTATATTCCCTTTGAAGTAGTGTCTGTCACTGTCAGAATGCCTCTCTCTGTATTTTTCCTGTTGTTAGAATACACTCTTAATATATGTTTTGTGAAATAGTCTACAGGCCCAGTAATGATGTATTTTTTAATCTCTTCTATCATCTGGAATGTTCTCCTTTGAGGTGTATTTCATCTTTGGAAACAGAAGTCTGCAGGTTTCAAATCAAATAGATGGACAAACAGGTTTTCACTGTCTATCTGATTTGAGGAGCAAGAGTTGTGTTATGCTTTGCCAAAAACTTCTACATAGAATCCGTTTACAGAGCATTATTGTGATGCGGCATCCATGTTTTGTTTGCCCATACTTCAAGTCTTCTCTTTCTCACAAATACAATATTATTTCCAGATAAATTTTTTTAATGCCTAATTAATGGCATCAATCAAATAAAACAATGCTATCAACACTTTTGAGTTTAATCTGAATTGTTAATGTCAGTCATGACACTAAAATATTCTTTCTAATGAGGTTCTTGCAACATTTTCACACTTTTTGGAAATATCTTTCTTGTTTTGGTACAAGGTTTCTCAAAAAAATATTCAGCAAACACAAAACACAACCTTGACTTATAATTTAATAACTGAATAGTTAGTTTCAGTTTTAGTATGAGCTTTGTTCAACTTTAAAACATTCTGTTTATTAATTAAATATTACTGAATGTTTAGTGAATTTTACACTTATGATTTAGTTAGTTTTTATCACCTGATATATGTGACATGTAATATTTGGTGAATGACATAATTATTAAATTTAAAGATTAATACAGCTGAAATTATAGAATGATTATTAGTGGTGCTAATAAGGTAATAATTTGTAAAATATAATTAATGAATGTGACCATGTATTATGTTGTGCATTGCCGGACTTTTGTAGTAGTTTGTTTACATTTAATATAATTGGAAAGAGTTCTTGTTTTTTAGAGATGTACACAAACATCCTAACAAAAACAATATGAAGCTACCTAATAACAGATATAGTTCTGCAACACAAAAAACAACTGTAGTCTAGCATTTCAACAAATTTTGACTCATGAATAAGTAAATAATAAACAAGAAACCACTTGTAGTGGAAATCTAAGTGATAACTGTCTTCATTTTCATGATTTCAACTATAAGTATTCTTTGCATATCCAGCAACAGTAATTAAGGTGTTGCTTTGATATTTTATTATTATTATTATTATAAAGTCCATTTGGGCATAAAAATGTATTAAAGCAAACTATCTGCCTTAGAGATAATGAAAAAATGGAATCATGAAAAAATATCTAGTTTGATGGCATTAACTGTAATTGGTTTTTTACTATTATTGTCTGTAGATCATTAGAAGTTAAATCAACTTATCTGAAGTTTTGTTAAATTTGAAACTATGTTATTTATTTTCATATATTGCCTTATGAGAGGCTGTTGTGCAAATTACTCTTTGGAAAGTGGTCTTGATCAGTTTCAGCCTGATCGCGCAAGAGACAGTATGATTAGTTAATGATGCAAATCATTTACATGGCAAATAGGTGTTTAAATTAAATATCTTTACTGTACTTAGACTTTTTATTGTTTATCTTTATTACAGGTGAAAGCTTTGCTTGGCCATCATATAATTAACGTAGCATGTGGAAGTTGAGATGCCCAAACATTAGCCCTATCTAATGAAGGAATGGTGTTTTCTTGGGGTGATGGTGACTTTCGTAAATTAGGAAGAGGTGGAAGTGAGGGTTGTGATTTACCTCAGAATGTTGAACGTTTAAATGGTTTTGGTGTTTGTCACATTGAATGCGGTGCTCAGTTCTCACTTGCTCTAACGAATAGTGGTCAGGTCAGTATTAGTCAGTTTAGGTTAGTATTAAGAGAATAGGGTACAATTGAAGAGAATAGGATAAATGGTGATGCATTCTATCCACAATATAAAAATATCAGATTTGTAGTTCTCCAAAACAACCAGGAAAGAGGTTCCCTTCAAAAGGTCTCACCTTTCCTGATAAATATAGTTTTTACAGGTTCAAGTAGTTCACCGAAAAACATCAGGAAATTAAGAGATTGATTGATACTGCTCAAGACTTAATGAGGCATCTTAATGATGTGATGATGTTTGACAATGTGAAGTTGTGGCTATTTTCCTAATGGAAGATTCAATATCCATACAGATTTCACTGTCAAGACAGATTCCTACAATAGTAGTGAAGATATTGGTACCATTTAAAATGAATATCTGCAGCTTGCAGCTTGTACCTTCCCCCAAATTCTGATGTCAGTGAGGATGAAATGTCCAGTCTGTTATCACAGATTTTAATGCCCATTATTGGGATTGGATACAAATATTTTTTTGGCTAATATGACAGAAACGGTAGCATGATTCAACAACTAGCCATTTTACAAACCAGTACAAATGCAAATGAAAATACCCCTTAAGTACTTAAGATAGTAAATGTGCAAAGAATTACGCCTCTGATAGTGCAGATGAATTTACCCCTCATAACATCTGCCCAAAGACGAGGCAACCTGTATTTTAAATAGCATGAATCCTGATGCTGTAGTTTATACAGATGGCTGTAAACATGATAATTCTGTTTGTTGTACTTTTGAGGTTGGCAACAGAACATACATGTTTGACCTTCCCAGCATCGCTATTGTTTTCATCGTGGAGCTATATGGTGGCCTTAAATATAATTAGTCCATCATATCGACACATATTTGTCTATTCAGATTCCACGAGTGCCTTGCAGGTGATTACTGACATGTACTCCAGTCTGTGAAATACAGTGTGTTGTTTTTGTAATGACTCGGCATAATACAAGTGTGAGCTTCTGCTGGATCCCCAGCAATATTGGAATTTGATTGTGCTGCAAAAGAGGCTTGTTTGTAGTTTCCTTTTACTGATCTTGTTGTTTCTGAAGATCTTGTCTGTTTTCTGAAGAGGATGTTTTGTGATGAGTGGCAAAGTGAATGGAATGCTACCATCAAGATAAGCTTGTCTAATTAAGGACACTGTATCACTATGGGGCTCTTCATCCAGGAGTAACCGACGAGAGGAAGTTATTATTTGCCATCTGCAAATAGGGCACACTAGATTCATTCATGGACATCTCATGACTTGGACCTATGCACCTGTTTGTATTTGCTGTGACTTCCAACTGATATTGACACTGCATACTTGTGGACTCAGTTATGCGGTATAACTATGTTATCAAATGGCATCCTATTTCTTAAGACCATGCATCTATATTCAATTATTTGATTATAACTTCAGTATATTTCTCTATTTATTTAGTTTGGTGTGTTACAGATGGCAATTTTGTTATTTTATGTTAGATTTAAATTTTTTTTCACATTTAGCATGTGGCATTAGGCATTTTACACCTGTTTATTTTTTAAGTTAATTCTTTATTATTAATTTTTAATTGTTTACTATAATAATAGTGTTCCCAGGTGCTGATAACATTACTTAATTTTGCCCCTAGTTCAATAGAAAGGCCCTTATATGCTTCTGTTGCCATCTTTAATAAATTACTGATTCATTTTAAAAACTTATCCCTGCAATTATTTATTTAAAACACAATTAATAGGTTTTCTTTTACTAAATCAATATTACTCTTGTCTGAATTTTGAAATAATATTAATTAAAAAAATAACCTGTCTTTTTTGTATCCTGTTCAATATGTACATAAATATGTGCTCAAAATAGTTTTCAATAATGCCTTCTGAATTGTGATTATTTGTAATTTTTTATATTTAGTATATTCATACATTTATTATTTACCTTAATATTATTTCATGTGTTCATATTTTAAATAATTTTTATAGGCTTTAATCACGTCTATTTTTTATTTAATAATTAATTTTGTATTTTGTGATGCTGCATAGTCAAAGTTTTACCATGGTTTCCCTTGATCCATCCTTGCAAATACTTGGGCAGTTCCTTTTTTCAAAATAAGTAACATATCTACCTATTTCTGATATAATGTATTATTATATGCTGATTATGTATTTTTATATTCTATAATGTTTTTATTTATTTATTTTAGGTGTAGACATGGGGTAAAGGTGATTATTATAGGCTGGGACATGGGACTGATCAACATGTTAGGAAACTTACATTGGTTGAGGGGTTTCGTGGTGAAAAAGTGATCAATGTTGCTGTAGGTGCTTTACATTGTCTTGCTGTTACTGATACTGGGATGGTGAGTTACATTCATATAATTATTTTTTTATTTTGTCATAAACTGCCATAATCTATTCTGATTATTTGATATGCTTTTGTTCAAACTTAAAATATTACACACTTATATCACGTAAAATAACTCTTAAGATTGTTTGATACATAGACACCAAGCCCATGTAAATGAATATAAATTAATCTCATTGACATATACCTAAAACAAATACAGATAAAAAAACCAAATAAAATATTTAAAAAACCGTTAACGTACTATATTAACATAAATAAATACTAAGAGAAAATAGCTCAAAAATTTTAAAAACTTGATACAATGTAGCTTATAGAAGAAAAAATAAAACAAACCAATTATATACAAGGATAGAGTGAAATGATCCAGATCTGGATAAGAAAACAACATTTTTCTGGGTACATTTTGATTTATTTTTCAACATAGTCACCATTAAGGTGTATACACATAGCCCAGTATTCCACAAGAATGCTTACACCAGTTAAGTATGTTGATTTGCCCACCTTAAAATAACCATCTACGGTGGCAATAACTTGATTATTGGTTGAAAATTTCTTACCTTCAAGCCATTTTTTTTAGGTTAGGAAACAAGTGATAGTCACTAGGAGCCAGAGATAAGTTTGGAGGGTGTTGGAGCAATTCAAACTATAATTTATTGATTTTTGCCTGACTGAAGTGTGAGCGGAAGTTAAAGTATATTTCAACTTCCTGTTATGCATTTGCTTCATAATATCTTCATAATATTAATTAGACCTATTACATTTGCCCAAACCAAATAACTCAATTCTGTACATTGAATTATCAACCATATCACTGATTTTACAGCATTCAAAATGCTCACACCAAACCTTTCATAATTCCACTTGAATTGACTACTTCTTCACTTGATGTAAGGATACAAACAGCACCGGAAAATAATTGGTGGTCAGTACAATTGTTAGAAAATCCAGTATAAGAATTTTAATTGCCACCAATAAAAAATTAAGGATAAATAATATTTACTTTCATTAATATTGATAAAAACTACATATTCTTGCCTGTTCACCTTACCTTTTTATTGTCTGCTGCTTCGACCTCTTTTTTTTAATTGGGTTTATAACCAATTAGGTACTAAATGGCAACAAATCTACATCAGCCTTATTTATGGCCCTTAGATGATAAATTATTATTAAATCATCTATCTATTAGTTTTAACTTTTCTAAACCTGAGATCAAAGTAAAACAGCCAGAGCTTCAGGTTTTCTTCATAAATTCTACCATTTTTTGATCAAACTAATATCAAGCAACATACTTATTGAAGCTGTTTTATCTCATACAATGTGATAAAAACATACACTGTGAAAAAACAGTATATAGTCAAAAACACTATAAAGCCAAATATAATTAAGAAAATAAGTCAGACATAAAAGAAGAATACTTTAACAATTTTGTAAAATTGATCAATAAGTACAATAAAATGCTATTTTCAGAGTACATACTCCTAGAAAACTGGATATTTTTTTTTTAAAAATCAGTTGCATTGAATTTTACAAAATTGAAAATATTTAATAATTTATAAATATATTTGAAATATTCTATATTACTTTTAATTAGACAAATTGCAGTATATGATGGCAAGTCATAAAATGTAAAAAGGTACATAAAAACATAATGGGAGTAAGCTGGGAATGTACACAATTCACTGTGATGTACATTAAAGGTTAAGTTTGTGGAATAATTAATTGTTTTTTTATGTAAAAAGAAAATAAGATGTTGAAATTAGTATTTAGATTTGCTGAACACTCAATGAAATGATGTGCGTTCCGATTGTTGCCACTCATTTATGAACTGTTCCATATTATTACTATTATTATTGACTTTAATTTTTATTATGGTAATTTCAGGTATTTTCATGGGGTGAAGGAGATGAAGGAAAATTAGGGCATGGAAATAGACAAACTTTAGAAAAGCCACGTTTGATAGAAGCATTAAAATCAAAAATAATACGAGAAATTGCTTGTGGAAGTAGCCATAGTACTGCTATCACATCTAGTGGAGAATTATATACATGGGGCCTTGGTGAATACGGTAGACTTGGTCATGGTGATATGCTTACTCAACTTAAACCAAAACTGGTGTGTAGATATTTTTCACTTAATTAACTCTTGTACTAAAACAGAATATTAAAATTTGCCAACATACTTAAACAGATATTTCTTTTATTATATGAAAATTAAGTGACGAAAGGTTTTGTTTAAAAAATAACTAACTTATTTTGTACTCATTTTAATCACTTCATTTTTCCTTATGTATTTCATTGGTACAATGAGGTCATTATTCTCGGAGTATGATAATGACTAAAATTGTGAGATAGATTGTACTGCTTACTCTTTGGATGTTTTTTTTTTAGTAATAGATTCATCATATAGTTTAAACTTATGCAGGTAAAGTATACACTGTTTGTATGTTATGAAAAATTCTTAATATTTTAAATTGTGAGGCTTATGAATGAAAAGTTGAAGGTGCTCTCATCTGTTGTATATATACAACAGATATATATATATACTTACGTTTGTTAATGCTAGGAGAAGCAGAAAATAACATTCAAATCATTTTGAAAATCCCAGTGGAAGTATAATATATTATGGAAATTTTAATTGAACACATTTTTTGATATTGTTCCTGCACAATCAGTTCTTTTATAAAAATATTAAATTAAAAAAATGTATAAGTCAAAAATAATAAAATAAAAGTATATTATTTAAAAGCAGATGGCTCAGCAAAACTAGAATTTTAAAAATTTCACCTGTTTTTTCCTTCCAGTTTTAGACTTTTATTATTCTGATTAAAATAATTTGAAAATATTTATATTTTAAGAGCTGATTACAATGGTACCTCAAAAATATGTTCAATGTAAAAAAAATGTATCATTTGGATAAGATTATCCTCAAATTTTTATTGCTAAGGTTAATATATTAACTTCGATAACAATTGACTGTTGTCAATAATTTTTTTTTGTTACTAAGATAATTATTATCACAGTAAATAATATTCATTACTTATCATCAGAAATTTTTTTAAAATAAACTGTTGATCAATTTGTCGAACTGGAGGTTACAGATAAACTATTCATAAAGTTTGTCCAAAAGAAATCAAACTTTTTATAATTTATTTTGTTATATAACTTAATTAGGTATATTCCCTTTGAAGTAGTGTCTGTCACTGTCAGAATGCCTCTCTCTGTATTTTTCCTGTTGTTAGAATACACTCTTAATATATGTTTTGTGAAATAGTCTACAGGCCCAGTAATGATGTATTTTTTAATCTCTTCTATCATCTGGAATGTTCTCCTTTGAGGTGTATTTCATCTTTGGAAACAGAAGTCTGCAGGTTTCAAATCAAATAGATGGACAAACAGGTTTTCACTGTATCTGATTTGAGGAGCAAGAGTTGTGTTATGCTTTGCCAAAAACTTCTACATAGAATCCGTTTACAGAGCATTATTGTGATGCGGCATCCATGTTTTGTTTGCCCATACTTCAAGTCTTCTCTTTCTCACAAATACAATATTATTTCCAGATAAATTTTTTTGATGATGTTATCACCACAAGAGATGTATTCCTAATTAATGGCATCAATCAAATAAAACAATGCTATCAACACTTTTGAGTTTAATCTGAATTGTTAATGTCAGTCATGACACTAAAATATTCTTTCTAATAAGGTTCTTGCAACATTTTCACACTTTTTGGAAATATCTTTCTTGTTGTGGTACAAGGTTTCTCAAAAAAATATTCAGCAAACACAAAACACAACCTTGACTTATAATTTAATAACTGAATAGTTAGTTCCAGTTTTAGTATGAGCTTTGTTCAACTTTAAAACATTCTGTTTATTAATTAAATATTACTGAATGTTAAGTGAATTTTACACTTATGATTTAGTTAGTTTTTATCACCTGATATATGTGACATGTAATATTTGGTGAATGACATAATTATTAAATTTAAAGATTAATACAGCTGAAATTATAGAATGATTATTAGTGGTGCTAATAAGGTAATAATTTGTAAAATATAATTAATGAATGTGACCATGTATTATGTTGTGCATTGCCGGACTTTTGTAGTAGTTTGTTTACATTTAATATAATTAGAAAGAGTTCTTGTTTTTTAGAGATGTACACAAACATCCTAACAAAAACAATATGAAGCTACCTAATAACAGATATAGTTCTGCAACACAAAAAACAACTGTAGTCTAGCATTTCAACAAATTTTGACTCATGAATAAGTAAATAATAAACAAGAAACCACTTGTAGTGGAAATCTAAGTGATAACTGTCTTCATTTTCATGATTTCAACTATAAGTATTCTTTGCACATCCAGCAACAGTAATTAAGGTGTTGCTTTGATATTTTATTATTATTATTATTATAAAGTCCATTTGGGCATAAAAATGTATTAAAGCAAACTATCTGCCTTAGAGATAATGAAAAAATGGAATCATGAAAAAATATCTAGTTTGATGGCATTAACTGTAATTGGTTTTTTACTAGTATTGTCTGTAGATCATTAGAAGTTAAATCAACTTATCTGAAGTTTTGTTAAATTTGAAACTATGTTATTTATTTTCATATATTGCCTTATGAGAGGCTGTTGTGCAAATTACTCTTTGGAAAGTGGTCTTGATCAGTTTCAGCCTGATCGCGCAAGAGACAGTATGATTAGTTAATGATGCAAATCATTTACATGGCAAATAGGTGTTTAAATTAAATATCTTTACTGTACTTAGACTTTTTATTGTTTATCTTTATTACAGGTGAAAGCTTTGCTTGGCCATCATATAATTAACGTAGCATGTGGAAGTTGAGATGCCCAAACATTAGCCCTATCTAATGAAGGAATGGTGTTTTCTTGGGGTGATGGTGACTTTCGTAAATTAGGAAGAGGTGGAAGTGAGGGTAGTGATTTACCTCAGAATGTTGAACGTTTAAATGGTTTTGGTGTTTGTCACATTGAATGCGGTGCTCAGTTCTCACTTGCTCTAACGAAGAGTGGTCAGGTCAGTATTAGTCAGTTTAGGTTAGTATTAAGAGAATAGGGTACAATTGAAGAGAATAGGATAAATGGTGATGCATTCCATCCACAATTTAAAAATATCAGATTTGTAGTTCTCCAAAACAACCAGGAAAGAGGTTCCCTTCAAAAGGTCTCACCTTTCCTGATAAATATAGTTTTTACAGGTTCAAGTAGTTCACCGAAAAACATCAGGAAATTAAGAGATTGATTGATACTGCTCAAGACTTAATGAAGCATCTTAATGATGTGATGATGTTTGACAATGTGAAGTTGTGGCTATTTTCCTAATGGAAGATGCAATATCCATACAGATTTCACTGTCAAGACAGATTCCTACAATAGTAGTGAAGATATTGGTACCATTTAAAATGAATATCTGCAGCTTGCAGCTTGTACCTTCCCCCAAATTCTGATGTCAGTGAGGATGAAATGTCCAGTCTGTTATCACAGATTTTAATGCCCATTATTGGGATTGGATACAAATATTTTTTTGGCTAATATGACAGAAACGGTAGCATGATTCAACAACTAGCCATTTTACAAACCAGTACAAATGCAAATGAAAATACCCCTTAAGTACTTAAGATAGTAAATGTGCAAAGAATTACGCCTCTGATAGTGCAGATGAATTTACCCCTCATAACATCTGCCCAAAGACGAGGCAACCTGTATTTTAAATAGCATGAATCCTGATGCTGTAGTTTATACAGATGGCTGTAAACATGATAATTCTGTTTGTTGTACTTTTGAGGTTGGCAACAGAACATACATGTTTGACCTTCCCAGCATCGCTATTGTTTTCATCGTGGAGCTATATGGTGGCCTTAAATATAATTAGTCCATCATATCGACACATATTTGTCTATTCAGATTCCACGAGTGCCTTGCAGGTGATTACTGACATGTACTCCAGTCTGTGAAATACAGTGTGTTGTTTTTGTAATGACTCGGCATAATACAAGTGTGAGCTTCTGCTGGATCCCCAGCAATATTGGAATTTGATTGTGCTGCAAAAGAGGCTTGTTTGTAGTTTCCTTTTACTGATCTTGTTGTTTCTGAAGATCTTGTCTGTTTTCTGAAGAGGATGTTTTGTGATGAGTGGCAAAGTGAATGGAATGCTACCATCAAGATAAGCTTGTCTAATTAAGGACACTGTATCACTATGGGGCTCTTCATCCAGGAGTAACCGACGAGAGGAAGTTATTATTTGCCATCTGCAAATAGGGCACACTAGATTCATTCATGGACATCTCATGACTTGGACCTATGCACCTGTTTGTATTTGCTGTGACTTCCAACTGATATTGACACTGCATACTTGTGGACTCAGTTATGCGGTATAACTATGTTATCAAATGGCATCCTATTTCTTAAGACCATGCATCTATATTCAATTATTTGATTATAACTTCAGTATATTTCTCTATTTATTTAGTTTGGTGTGTTACAGATGGCAATTTTGTTATTTTATGTTAGATTTAAATTTTTTTTCACATTTAGCATGTGGCATTAGGCATTTTACACCTGTTTATTTTTTAAGTTAATTCTTTATTATTAATTTTTAATTGTTTACTATAATAATAGTGTTCCCAGGTGCTGATAACATTACTTAATTTTGCCCCTAGTTCAATAGAAAGGCCCTTATATGCTTCTGTTGCCATCTTTAATAAATTACTGATTCATTTTAAAAACTTATCCCTGCAATTATTTATTTAAAACACAATTAATAGGTTTTCTTTTACTAAATCAATATTACTCTTGTCTGAATTTTGAAATAATATTAATTAAAAAAATAACCTGTCTTTTTTGTATCCTGTTCAATATGTACATAAATATGTGCTCAAAATAGTTTTCAATAATGCCTTCTGAATTGTGATTATTTGTAATTTTTTATATTTAGTATATTCATACATTTATTATTTACCTTAATATTATTTCATGTGTTCATATTTTAAATAATTTTTATAGGCTTTAATCACGTCTATTTTTTATTTAATAATTAATTTTGTATTTTGTGATGCTGCATAGTCAAAGTTTTACCATGGTTTCCCTTGATCCATCCTTGCAAATACTTGGGCAGTTCCTTTTTTCAAAATAAGTAACATATCTACCTATTTCTGATATAATGTATTATTATAGGCTGATTATGTATTTTTATATTCTATAATGTTTTTATTTATTTATTTTAGGTGTAGACATGGGGTAAAGGTGATTATTATAGGCTGGGACATGGGACTGATCAACATGTTAGGAAACTTACATTGGTTGAGGGGTTTCGTGGTGAAAAAGTGATCAATGTTGCTGTAGGTGCTTTACATTGTCTTGCTGTTACTGATACTGGGATGGTGAGTTACATTCATATAATTATTTTTTTATTTTGTCATAAACTGCCATAATCTATTCTGATTATTTGATATGCTTTTGTTCAAACTTAAAATATTACACACTTATATCACGTAAAATAACTCTTAAGATTGTTTGATACATAGACACCAAGCCCATGTAAATGAATATAAATTAATCTCATTGACATATACCTAAAACAAATACAGATAAAAAAACCAAATAAAATATTTAAAAAACCGTTAACGTACTATATTAACATAAATAAATACTAAGAGAAAATAGCTCAAAAATTGTAAAAACTTGATACAATGTAGCTTATAGAAGAAAAAATAAAACAAACCAATTATATACAAGGATAGAGTGAAATGATCCAGATCTGGATAAGAAAACAACATTTTTCTGGGTACATTTTGATTTATTTTTCAACATAGTCACCATTAAGGTGTATACACATAGCCCAGTATTCCACAAGAATGCTTACACCAGTTAAGTATGTTGATTTGCCCACCTTAAAATAACCATCTACGGTGGCAATAACTTGATTATTGGTTGAAAATTTCTTACCTTCAAGCCATTTTTTTTAGGTTAGGAAACAAGTGATAGTCACTAGGAGCCAGAGATAAGTTTGGAGGGTGTTGGAGCAATTCAAACTATAATTTATTGATTTTTGCCTGACTGAAGTGTGAGCGGAAGTTAAAGTATATTTCAACTTCCTGTTATGCATTTGCTTCATAATATCTTCATAATATTAATTAGACCTATTACATTTGCCCAAACCAAATAACTCAATTCTGTACATTGAATTATCAACCATATCACTGATTTTACAGCATTCAAAATGCTCACACCAAACCTTTCATAATTCCACTTGAATTGACTACTTCTTCACTTGATGTAAGGATACAAACAGCACCGGAAAATAATTGGTGGTCAGTACAATTGTTAGAAAATCCAGTATAAGAATTTTAATTGCCACCAATAAAAAATTAAGGATAAATAATATTTACTTTCATTAATATTGATAAAAACTACATATTCTTGCCTGTTCACCTTACCTTTTTATTGTCTGCTGCTTCGACCTCTTTTTTTTAATTGGGTTTATAACCAATTAGGTACTAAATGGCAACAAATCTACATCAGCCTTATTTATGGCCCTTAGATGATAAATTATTATTAAATCATCTATCTATTAGTTTTAACTTTTCTAAACCTGAGATCAAAGTAAAACAGCCAGAGCTTCAGGTTTTCTTCATAAATTCTACCATTTTTTGATCAAACTAATATCAAGCAACATACTTATTGAAGCTGTTTTATCTCATACAATGTGATAAAAACATACACTGTGAAAAAACAGTATATAGTCAAAAACACTATAAAGCCAAATATAATTAAGAAAATAAGTCAGACATAAAAGAAGAATACTTTAACAATTTTGTAAAATTGATCAATAAGTACAATAAAATGCTATTTTCAGAGTACATACTCCTAGAAAACTGGATATTTTTTTTTTAAAAATCAGTTGCATTGAATTTTACAAAATTGAAAATATTTAATAATTTATAAATATATTTGAAATATTCTATATTACTTTTAATTAGACAAATTGCAGTATATGATGGCAAGTCATAAAATGTAAAAAGGTACATAAAAACATAATGGGAGTAAGCTGGGAATGTACACAATTCACTGTGATGTACATTAAAGGTTAAGTTTGTGGAATAATTAATTGTTTTTTTATGTAAAAAGAAAATAAGATGTTGAAATTAGTATTTAGATTTGCTGAACACTCAATGAAATGATGTGCGTTCCGATTGTTGCCACTCATTTATGAACTGTTCCATATTATTACTATTATTATTGACTTTAATTTTTATTATGGTAATTTCAGGTATTTTCATGGGGTGAAGGAGATGAAGGAAAATTAGGGCATGGAAATAGACAAACTTTAGAAAAGCCACGTTTGATAGAAGCATTAAAATCAAAAATAATACGAGAAATTGCTTGTGGAAGTAGCCATAGTACTGCTATCACATCTAGTGGAGAATTATATACATGGGGCCTTGGTGAATACGGTAGACTTGGTCATGGTGATATGCTTACTCAACTTAAACCAAAACTGGTGTGTAGATATTTTTCACTTAATTAACACTTGTACTAAAACAGAATATTAAAATTTGCCAACATACTTAAACAGATATTTCTTTTATTATATGAAAATTAAGTGACGAAAGGTTTTGTTTAAAAAATAACTAACTTATTTTGTACTCATTTTAATCACTTCATTTTTCCTTATGTATTTCATTGGTACAATGAGGTCATTATTCTCGGAGTATGATAATGACTAAAATTGTGAGATAGATTGTACTGCTTACTCTTTGGATCTTTTTTTTTTAGTAATAGATTCATCATATAGTTTAAACTTATGCAGGTAAAGTATACACTGTTTGTATGTTATGAAATATTCTTAATATTTTAAATTGTGAAGCTTATGAATGAAAAGTTGAAGGTGCTCTCATCTGTTGTATATATACAACAGATATATATATATATATATACTTACGTTTGTTAATGCTAGGAGAAGCAGAAAATAACATTCAAATCATTTTGAAAATCCCAGTGGAAGTATAATATATTATGGAAATTTTAATTGAACACATTTTTTGATATTGTTCCTGCACAATCAGTTCTTTTATAAAAATATTAAATTAAAAAAATGTATAAGTCAAAAATAATAAAATAAAAGTATATTATTTAAAAGCAGATGGCTCAGCAAAACTAGAATTTTAAAAATTTCACCTGTTTTTTCCTTCCAGTTTTAGACTTTTATTATTCTGATTAAAATAATTTGAAAATATTTATATTTTAAGAGCTGATTACAATGGTACCTCAAAAATATGTTCAATGTAAAAAAAATGTATCATTTGGATAAGATTATCCTCAAATTTTTATTGCTAAGGTTAATATATTAACTTCGATAACAATTGACTGTTGTCAATAATTTTTTTTTGTTACTAAGATAATTATTATCACAGTAAATAATATTCATTACTTATCATCAGAAATTTTTTTAAAATAAACTGTTGATCAATTTGTCGAACTGGAGGTTACAGATAAACTATTCATAAAGTTTGTCCAAAAGAAATCAAACTTTTTATAATTTATTTTGTTGTATAACTTAATTAGGTATATTCCCTTTGAAGTAGTGTCTGTCACTGTCAGAATGCTCTCTCTGTATTTTTCCTGTTGTTAGAATACACTCTTAATATATGTTTTGTGAAATAGTCTACAGGCCCAGTAATGATGTATTTTTTAATCTCTTCTATCATCTGGAATGTTCTCCTTTGAGGTGTATTTCATCTTTGGAAACAGAAGTCTGCAGGTTTCAAATCAAATAGATGGACAAACAGGTTTTCACTGTATCTGATTTGAGGAGCAAGAGTTGTGTTATGCTTTGCCAAAAACTTCTACATAGAATCCGTTTACAGAGCATTATTGTGATGCGGCATCCATGTTTTGTTTGCCCATACTTCAAGTCTTCTCTTTCTCACAAATACAATATTATTTCCAGATAAATTTTTTTAATGCCTAATTAATGGCATCAATCAAATAAAACAATGCTATCAACACTTTTGAGTTTAATCTGAATTGTTAATGTCAGTCATGACACTAAAATATTCTTTCTAATAAGGTTCTTGCAACATTTTCACACTTTTTGGAAATATCTTTCTTGTTGTGGTACAAGGTTTCTCAAAAAAATATTCAGCAAACACAAAACACAACCTTGACTTATAATTTAATAACTGAATAGTTAGTTCCAGTTTTAGTATGAGCTTTGTTCAACTTTAAAACATTCTGTTTATTAATTAAATATTACTGAATGTTTAGTGAATTTTACACTTATGATTTAGTTAGTTTTTATCACCTGATATATGTGACATGTAATATTTGGTGAATGACATAATTATTAAATTTAAAGATTAATACAGCTGAAATTATAGAATGATTATTAGTGGTGCTAATAAGGTAATAATTTGTAAAATATAATTAATGAATGTGACCATGTATTATGTTGTGCATTGCCGGACTTTTGTAGTAGTTTGTTTACATTTAATATAATTAGAAAGAGTTCTTGTTTTTTAGAGATGTACACAAACATCCTAACAAAAACAATATGAAGCTACCTAATAACAGATATAGTTCTGCAACACAAAAAACAACTGTAGTCTAGCATTTCAACAAATTTTGACTCATGAATAAGTAAATAATAAACAAGAAACCACTTGTAGTGGAAATCTAAGTGATAACTTTCTTCATTTTCATGATTTCAACTATAAGTATTCTTTGCACATCCAGCAACAGTAATTAAGGTGTTGCTTTGATATTTTATTATTATTATTATTATAAAGTCCATTTGGGCATAAAAATGTATTAAAGCAAACTATCTGCCCTACAGATAATGAAAAAATGGAATCATGAAAAAATATCTAGTTTGATGGCATTAACTGTAATTGGTTTTTTACTAGTATTGTCTGTAGATCATTAGAAGTTAAATCAACTTATCTGAAGTTTTGTTAAATTTGAAACTATGTTATTTATTTTCATATATTGCCTTATGAGAGGCTGTTGTGCAAATTACTCTTTGGAAAGTGGTCTTGATCAGTTTCAGCCTGATCGCGCAAGAGACAGTATGATTAGTTAATGATGCAAATCATTTACATGGCAAATAGGTGTTTAAATTAAATATCTTTACTGTACTTAGACTTTTTATTGTTTATCTTTATTACAGGTGAAAGCTTTGCTTGGCCATCATATAATTAACGTAGCATGTGGAAGTTGAGATGCCCAAACATTAGCCCTATCTAATGAAGGAATGGTGTTTTCTTGGGGTGATGGTGACTTTCGTAAATTAGGAAGAGGTGGAAGTGAGGGTTGTGATTTACCTCAGAATGTTGAACGTTTAAATGGTTTTGGTGTTTGTCACATTGAATGCGGTGCTCAGTTCTCACTTGCTCTAACGAAGAGTGGTCAGGTCAGTATTAGTCAGTTTAGGTTAGTATTAAGAGAATAGGGTACAATTGAAGAGAATAGGATAAATGGTGATGCATTCCATCCACAATTTAAAAATATCAGATTTGTAGTTCTCCAAAACAACCAGGAAAGAGGTTCCCTTCAAAAGGTCTCACCTTTCCTGATAAATATAGTTTTTACAGGTTCAAGTAGTTCACCGAAAAACATCAGGAAATTAAGAGATTGATTGATACTGCTCAAGACTTAATGAAGCATCTTAATGATGTGATGATGTTTGACAATGTGAAGTTGTGGCTATTTTCCTAATGGAAGATGCAATATCCATACAGATTTCACTGTCAAGACAGATTCCTACAATAGTAGTGAAGATATTGGTACCATTTAAAATGAATATCTGCAGCTTGCAGCTTGTACCTTCCCCCAAATTCTGATGTCAGTGAGGATGAAATGTCCAGTCTGTTATCACAGATTTTAATGCCCATTATTGGGATTGGATACAAATATTTTTTTGGCTAATATGACAGAAACGGTAGCATGATTCAACAACTAGCCATTTTACAAACCAGTACAAATGCAAATGAAAATACCCCTTAAGTACTTAAGATAGTAAATGTGCAAAGAATTACGCCTCTGATAGTGCAGATGAATTTACCCCTCATAACATCTGCCCAAAGACGAGGCAACCTGTATTTTAAATAGCATGAATCCTGATGCTGTAGTTTATACAGATGGCTGTAAACATGATAATTCTGTTTGTTGTACTTTTGAGGTTGGCAACAGAACATACATGTTTGACCTTCCCAGCATCGCTATTGTTTTCATCGTGGAGCTATATGGTGGCCTTAAATATAATTAGTCCATCATATTGACACATATTTGTCTATTCAGATTCCACGAGTGCCTTGCAGGTGATTACTGACATGTACTCCAGTCTGTGAAATACAGTGTGTTGTTTTTGTAATGACTCGGCATAATACAAGTGTGAGCTTCTGCTGGATCCCCAGCAATATTGGAATTTGATTGTGCTGCAAAAGAGGCTTGTTTGTAGTTTCCTTTTACTGATCTTGTTGTTTCTGAAGATCTTGTCTGTTTTCTGAAGAGGATGTTTTGTGATGAGTGGCAAAGTGAATGGAATGCTACCATCAAGATAAGCTTGTCTAATTAAGGACACTGTATCACTATGGGGCTCTTCATCCAGGAGTAACCGACGAGAGGAAGTTATTATTTGCCATCTGCAAATAGGGCACACTAGATTCATTCATGGACATCTCATGACTTGGACCTATGCACCTGTTTGTATTTGCTGTGACTTCCAACTGATATTGACACTGCATACTTGTGGACTCAGTTATGCGGTATAACTATGTTATCAAATGGCATCCTATTTCTTAAGACCATGCATCTATATTCAATTATTTGATTATAACTTCAGTATATTTCTCTATTTATTTAGTTTGGTGTGTTACAGATGGCAATTTTGTTATTTTATGTTAGATTTAAATTTTTTTTCACATTTAGCATGTGGCATTAGGCATTTTACACCTGTTTATTTTTTAAGTTAATTCTTTATTATTAATTTTTAATTGTTTACTATAATAATAGTGTTCCCAGGTGCTGATAACATTACTTAATTTTGCCCCTAGTTCAATAGAAAGGCCCTTATATGCTTCTGTTGCCATCTTTAATAAATTACTGATTCATTTTAAAAACTTATCCCTGCAATTATTTATTTAAAACACAATTAATAGGTTTTCTTTTACTAAATCAATATTACTCTTGTCTGAATTTTGAAATAATATTAATTAAAAAAATAACCTGTCTTTTTTGTATCCTGTTCAATATGTACATAAATATGTGCTCAAAATAGTTTTCAATAATGCCTTCTGAATTGTGATTATTTGTAATTTTTTATATTTAGTATATTCATACATTTATTATTTACCTTAATATTATTTCATGTGTTCATATTTTAAATAATTTTTATAGGCTTTAATCACGTCTATTTTTTATTTAATAATTAATTTTGTATTTTGTGATGCTGCATAGTCAAAGTTTTACCATGGTTTCCCTTGATCCATCCTTGCAAATACTTGGGCAGTTCCTTTTTTCAAAATAAGTAACATATCTACCTATTTCTGATATAATGTATTATTATATGCTGATTATGTATTTTTATATTCTATAATGTTTTTATTTATTTATTTTAGGTGTAGACATGGGGTAAAGGTGATTATTATAGGCTGGGACATGGGACTGATCAACATGTTAGGAAACTTACATTGGTTGAGGGGTTTCGTGGTGAAAAAGTGATCAATGTTGCTGTAGGTGCTTTACATTGTCTTGCTGTTACTGATACTGGGATGGTGAGTTACATTCATATAATTATTTTTTTATTTTGTCATAAACTGCCATAATCTATTCTGATTATTTGATATGCTTTTGTTCAAACTTAAAATATTACACACTTATATCACGTAAAATAACTCTTAAGATTGTTTGATACATAGACACCAAGCCCATGTAAATGAATATAAATTAATCTCATTGACATATACCTAAAACAAATACAGATAAAAAAACCAAATAAAATATTTAAAAAACCGTTAACGTACTATATTAACATAAATAAATACTAAGAGAAAATAGCTCAAAAATTTTAAAAACTTGATACAATGTAGCTTATAGAAGAAAAAATAAAACAAACCAATTATATACAAGGATAGAGTGAAATGATCCAGATCTGGATAAGAAAACAACATTTTTCTGGGTACATTTTGATTTATTTTTCAACATAGTCACCATTAAGGTGTATACACATAGCCCAGTATTCCACAAGAATGCTTACACCAGTTAAGTATGTTGATTTGCCCACCTTAAAATAACCATCTACGGTGGCAATAACTTGATTATTGGTTGAAAATTTCTTACCTTCAAGCCATTTTTTTTAGGTTAGGAAACAAGTGATAGTCACTAGGAGCCAGAGATAAGTTTGGAGGGTGTTGGAGCAATTCAAACTATAATTTATTGATTTTTGCCTGACTGAAGTGTGAGCGGAAGTTAAAGTATATTTCAACTTCCTGTTATGCATTTGCTTCATAATATCTTCATAATATTAATTAGACCTATTACATTTGCCCAAACCAAATAACTCAATTCTGTACATTGAATTATCAACCATATCACTGATTTTACAGCATTCAAAATGCTCACACCAAACCTTTCATAATTCCACTTGAATTGACTACTTCTTCACTTGATGTAAGGATACAAACAGCACCGGAAAATAATTGGTGGTCAGTACAATTGTTAGAAAATCCAGTATAAGAATTTTAATTGCCACCAATAAAAAATTAAGGATAAATAATATTTACTTTCATTAATATTGATAAAAACTACATATTCTTGCCTGTTCACCTTACCTTTTTATTGTCTGCTGCTTCGACCTCTTTTTTTTAATTGGGTTTATAACCAATTAGGTACTAAATGGCAACAAATCTACATCAGCCTTATTTATGGCCCTTAGATGATAAATTATTATTAAATCATCTATCTATTAGTTTTAACTTTTCTAAACCTGAGATCAAAGTAAAACAGCCAGAGCTTCAGGTTTTCTTCATAAATTCTACCATTTTTTGATCAAACTAATATCAAGCAACATACTTATTGAAGCTGTTTTATCTCATACAATGTGATAAAAACATACACTGTGAAAAAACAGTATATGGTCAAAAACACTATAAAGCCAAATATAATTAAGAAAAAAAGTCAGTCATAAAAGAAGAATACTTTAACAATTTTGTAAAATTGATCAATAAGTACAATAAAATGCTATTTTCAGAGTACATACTCCTAGAAAACTGGATATTTTTTTTTTTTAAATCAGTTGCATTGAATTTTACAAAATTGAAAATATTTAATAATTTATAAATATATTTGAAATATTCTATATTACTTTTAATTAGACAAATTGCAGTATATGATGGCAAGTCATAAAATGTAAAAAGGTACATAAAAACATAATGGGAGTAAGCTGGGAATGTACACAATTCACTGTGATGTACATTAAAGGTTAAGTTTGTGGAATAATTAATTGTTTTTTTATGTAAAAAGAAAATAAGATGTTGAAATTAGTATTTAGATTTGCTGAACACTCAATGAAATGATGTGCGTTCCGATTGTTGCCACTCATTTATGAACTGTTCCATATTATTACTATTATTATTGACTTTAATTTTTATTATGGTAATTTCAGGTATTTTCATGGGGTGAAGGAGATGAAGGAAAATTAGGGCATGGAAATAGACAAACTTTAGAAAAGCCACGTTTGATAGAAGCATTAAAATCAAAAATAATACGAGAAATTGCTTGTGGAAGTAGCCATAGTACTGCTATCACATCTAGTGGAGAATTATATACATGGGGCCTTGGTGAATACGGTAGACTTGGTCATGGTGATATGCTTACTCAACTTAAACCAAAACTGGTGTGTAGATATTTTTCACTTAATTAACACTTGTACTAAAACAGAATATTAAAATTTGCCAACATACTTAAACAGATATTTCTTTTATTATATGAAAATTAAGTGACGAAAGGTTTTGTTTAAAAAATAACTAACTTATTTTGTACTCATTTTAATCACTTCATTTTTCCTTATGTATTTCATTGGTACAATGAGGTCATTATTCTCGGAGTATGATAATGACTAAAATTGTGAGATAGATTGTACTGCTTACTCTTTGGATCTTTTTTTTTTAGTAATAGATTCATCATATAGTTTAAACTTATGCAGGTAAAGTATACACTGTTTGTATGTTATGAAATATTCTTAATATTTTAAATTGTGAAGCTTATGAATGAAAAGTTGAAGGTGCTCTCATCTGTTGTATATATACAACAGATATATATATATATATACTTACGTTTGTTAATGCTAGGAGAAGCAGAAAATAACATTCAAATCATTTTGAAAATCCCAGTGGAAGTATAATATATTATGGAAATTTTAATTGAACACATTTTTTGATATTGTTCCTGCACAATCAGTTCTTTTATAAAAATATTAAATTAAAAAAATGTATAAGTCAAAAATAATAAAATAAAAGTATATTATTTAAAAGCAGATGGCTCAGCAAAACTAGAATTTTAAAAATTTCACCTGTTTTTTCCTTCCAGTTTTAGACTTTTATTATTCTGATTAAAATAATTTGAAAATATTTATTTTTTAAGAGCTGATTACAATGGTACCTCAAAAATATGTTCAATGTAAAAAAAATGTATCATTTGGATAAGATTATCCTCAAATTTTTATTGCTAAGGTTAATATATTAACTTCGATAACAATTGACTGTTGTCAATAATTTTTTTTTGTTACTAAGATAATTATTATCACAGTAAATAATATTCATTACTTATCATCAGAAATTTTTTTAAAATAAACTGTTGATCAATTTGTCGAACTGGAGGTTACAGATAAACTATTCATAAAGTTTGTCCAAAAGAAGTCAAACTTTTTATAATTTATTTTGTTATATAACTTAATTAGGTATATTCCCTTTGAAGTAGTGTCTGTCACTGTCAGAATGCCTCTCTCTGTATTTTTCCTGTTGTTAGAATACACTCTTAATATATGTTTTGTGAAATAGTCTACAGGCCCAGTAATGATGTATTTTTTAATCTCTTCTATCATCTGGAATGTTCTCCTTTGAGGTGTATTTCATCTTTGGAAACAGAAGTCTGCAGGTTTCAAATCAAATAGATGGACAAACAGGTTTTCACTGTATCTGATTTGAGGAGCAAGAGTTGTGTTATGCTTTGCCAAAAACTTCTACATAGAATCCGTTTACAGAGCATTATTGTGATGCGGCATCCATGTTTTGTTTGCCCATACTTCAAGTCTTCTCTTTCTCACAAATACAATATTATTTCCAGATAAATTTTTTTGATGATGTTATCACCACAAGAGATGTATTCCTAATTAATGGCATCAATCAAATAAAACAATGCTATCAACACTTTTGAGTTTAATCTGAATTGTTAATGTCAGTCATGACACTAAAATATTCTTTCTAATAAGGTTCTTGCAACATTTTCACACTTTTTGGAAATATCTTTCTTGTTGTGGTACAAGGTTTCTCAAAAAAATATTCAGCAAACACAAAACACAACCTTGACTTATAATTTAATAACTGAATAGTTAGTTCCAGTTTTAGTATGAGCTTTGTTCAACTTTAAAACATTCTGTTTATTAATTAAATATTACTGAATGTTTAGTGAATTTTACACTTATGATTTAGTTAGTTTTTATCGCCTGATATATGTGACATGTAATATTTGGTGAATGACATAATTATTAAATTTAAAGCTAATACAGCTGAAATTATAGAATGATTATTAGTGGTGCTAATAAGGTAATAATTTGTAAAATATAATTAATGAATGTGACCATGTATTATGTTGTGCATTGCCGGACTTTTGTAGTAGTTTGTTTACATTTAATATAATTAGAAAGAGTTCTTGTTTTTTAGAGATGTACACAAACATCCTAACAAAAACAATATGAAGCTACCTAATAACAGATATAGTTCTGCAACACAAAAAACAACTGTAGTCTAGCATTTCAACAAATTTTGACTCATGAATAAGTAAATAATAAACAAGAAACCACTTGTAGTGGAAATCTAAGTGATAACTGTCTTCATTTTCATGATTTCAACTATAAGTATTCTTTGCACATCCAGCAACAGTAATTAAGGTGTTGCTTTGATATTTTATTATTATTATTATTATAAAGTCCATTTGGGCATAAAAATGTATTAAAGCAAACTATCTGCCTTAGAGATAATGAAAAAATGGAATCATGAAAAAATATCTAGTTTGATGGCATTAACTGTAATTGGTTTTTTACTATTATTGTCTGTAGATCATTAGAAGTTAAATCAACTTATCTGAAGTTTTGTTAAATTTGAAACTATGTTATTTATTTTCATATATTGCCTTATGAGAGGCTGTTGTGCAAATTACTCTTTGGAAAGTGGTCTTGATCAGTTTCAGCCTGATCGCGCAAGAGACAGTATGATTAGTTAATGATGCAAATCATTTACATGGCAAATAGGTGTTTAAATTAAATATCTTTACTGTACTTAGACTTTTTATTGTTTATCTTTATTACAGGTGAAAGCTTTGCTTGGCCATCATATAATTAACGTAGCATGTGGAAGTTGAGATGCCCAAACATTAGCCCTATCTAATGAAGGAATGGTGTTTTCTTGGGGTGATGGTGACTTTCGTAAATTAGGAAGAGGTGGAAGTGAGGGTTGTGATTTACCTCAGAATGTTGAACGTTTAAATGGTTTTGGTGTTTGTCACATTGAATGCGGTGCTCAGTTCTCACTTGCTCTAACGAATAGTGGTCAGGTCAGTATTAGTCAGTTTAGGTTAGTATTAAGAGAATAGGGTACAATTGAAGAGAATAGGATAAATGGTGATGCATTCTATCCACAATATAAAAATATCAGATTTGTAGTTCTCCAAAACAACCAGGAAAGAGGTTCCCTTCAAAAGGTCTCACCTTTCCTGATAAATATAGTTTTTACAGGTTCAAGTAGTTCACCGAAAAACATCAGGAAATTAAGAGATTGATTGATACTGCTCAAGACTTAATGAGGCATCTTAATGATGTGATGATGTTTGACAATGTGAAGTTGTGGCTATTTTCCTAATGGAAGATTCAATATCCATACAGATTTCACTGTCAAGACAGATTCCTACAATAGTAGTGAAGATATTGGTACCATTTAAAATGAATATCTGCAGCTTGCAGCTTGTACCTTCCCCCAAATTCTGATGTCAGTGAGGATGAAATGTCCAGTCTGTTATCACAGATTTTAATGCCCATTATTGGGATTGGATACAAATATTTTTTTGGCTAATATGACAGAAACGGTAGCATGATTCAACAACTAGCCATTTTACAAACCAGTACAAATGCAAATGAAAATACCCCTTAAGTACTTAAGATAGTAAATGTGCAAAGAATTACGCCTCTGATAGTGCAGATGAATTTACCCCTCATAACATCTGCCCAAAGACGAGGCAACCTGTATTTTAAATAGCATGAATCCTGATGCTGTAGTTTATACAGATGGCTGTAAACATGATAATTCTGTTTGTTGTACTTTTGAGGTTGGCAACAGAACATACATGTTTGACCTTCCCAGCATCGCTATTGTTTTCATCGTGGAGCTATATGGAGGCCTTAAATATAATTAGTCCATCATATCGACACATATTTGTCTATTCAGATTCCACGAGTGCCTTGCAGGTGATTACTGACATGTACTCCAGTCTGTGAAATACAGTGTGTTGTTTTTGTAATGACTCGGCATAATACAAGTGTGAGCTTCTGCTGGATCCCCAGCAATATTGGAATTTGATTGTGCTGCAAAAGAGGCTTGTTTGTAGTTTCCTTTTACTGATCTTGTTGTTTCTGAAGATCTTGTCTGTTTTCTGAAGAGGATGTTTTGTGATGAGTGGCAAAGTGAATGGAATGCTACCATCAAGATAAGCTTGTCTAATTAAGGACACTGTATCACTATGGGGCTCTTCATCCAGGAGTAACCGACGAGAGGAAGTTATTATTTGCCATCTGCAAATAGGGCACACTAGATTCATTCATGGACATCTCATGACTTGGACCTATGCACCTGTTTGTATTTGCTGTGACTTCCAACTGATATTGACACTGCATACTTGTGGACTCAGTTATGCGGTATAACTATGTTATCAAATGGCATCCTATTTCTTAAGACCATGCATCTATATTCAATTATTTGATTATAACTTCAGTATATTTCTCTATTTATTTAGTTTGGTGTGTTACAGATGGCAATTTTGTTATTTTATGTTAGATTTAAATTTTTTTTCACATTTAGCATGTGGCATTAGGCATTTTACACCTGTTTATTTTTTAAGTTAATTCTTTATTATTAATTTTTAATTGTTTACTATAATAATAGTGTTCCCAGGTGCTGATAACATTACTTAATTTTGCCCCTAGTTCAATAGAAAGGCCCTTATATGCTTCTGTTGCCATCTTTAATAAATTACTGATTCATTTTAAAAACTTATCCCTGCAATTATTTATTTAAAACACAATTAATAGGTTTTCTTTTACTAAATCAATATTACTCTTGTCTGAATTTTGAAATAATATTAATTAAAAAAATAACCTGTCTTTTTTGTATCCTGTTCAATATGTACATAAATATGTGCTCAAAATAGTTTTCAATAATGCCTTCTGAATTGTGATTATTTGTAATTTTTTATATTTAGTATATTCATACATTTATTATTTACCTTAATATTATTTCATGTGTTTATATTTTAAATAATTTTTATAGGCTTTAATCACGTCTATTTTTTATTTAATAATTAATTTTGTATTTTGTGATGCTGCATAGTCAAAGTTTTACCATGGTTTCCCTTGATCCATCCTTGCAAATACTTGGGCAGTTCCTTTTTTCAAAATAAGTAACATATCTACCTATTTCTGATATAATGTATTATTATATGCTGATTATGTATTTTTATATTCTATAATGTTTTTATTTATTTATTTTAGGTGTAGACATGGGGTAAAGGTGATTATTATAGGCTGGGACATGGGACTGATCAACATGTTAGGAAACTTACATTGGTTGAGGGGTTTCGTGGTGAAAAAGTGATCAATGTTGCTGTAGGTGCTTTACATTGTCTTGCTGTTACTGATACTGGGATGGTGAGTTACATTCATATAATTATTTTTTTATTTTGTCATAAACTGCCATAATCTATTCTGATTATTTGATATGCTTTTGTTCAAACTTAAAATATTACACACTTATATCACGTAAAATAACTCTTAAGATTGTTTGATACATAGACACCAAGCCCATGTAAATGAATATAAATTAATCTCATTGACATATACCTAAAACAAATACAGATAAAAAAACCAAATAAAATATTTAAAAAACCGTTAACGTACTATATTAACATAAATAAATACTAAGAGAAAATAGCTCAAAAATTTTAAAAACTTGATACAATGTAGCTTATAGAAGAAAAAATAAAACAAACCAATTATATACAAGGATAGAGTGAAATGATCCAGATCTGGATAAGAAAACAACATTTTTCTGGGTACATTTTGATTTATTTTTCAACATAGTCACCATTAAGGTGTATACACATAGCCCAGTATTCCACAAGAATGCTTACACCAGTTAAGTATGTTGATTTGCCCACCTTAAAATAACCATCTACGGTGGCAATAACTTGATTATTGGTTGAAAATTTCTTACCTTCAAGCCATTTTTTTTAGGTTAGGAAACAAGTGATAGTCACTAGGAGCCAGAGATAAGTTTGGAGGGTGTTGGAGCAATTCAAACTATAATTTATTGATTTTTGCCTGACTGAAGTGTGAGCGGAAGTTAAAGTATATTTCAACTTCCTGTTATGCATTTGCTTCATAATATCTTCATAATATTAATTAGACCTATTACATTTGCCCAAACCAAATAACTCAATTCTGTACATTGAATTATCAACCATATCACTGATTTTACAGCATTCAAAATGCTCACACCAAACCTTTCATAATTCCACTTGAATTGACTACTTCTTCACTTGATGTAAGGATACAAACAGCACCGGAAAATAATTGGTGGTCAGTACAATTGTTAGAAAATCCAGTATAAGAATTTTAATTGCCACCAATAAAAAATTAAGGATAAATAATATTTACTTTCATTAATATTGATAAAAACTACATATTCTTGCCTGTTCACCTTACCTTTTTATTGTCTGCTGCTTCGACCTCTTTTTTTTAATTGGGTTTATAACCAATTAGGTACTAAATGGCAACAAATCTACATCAGCCTTATTTATGGCCCTTAGATGATAAATTATTATTAAATCATCTATCTATTAGTTTTAACTTTTCTAAACCTGAGATCAAAGTAAAACAGCCAGAGCTTCAGGTTTTCTTCATAAATTCTACCATTTTTTGATCAAACTAATATCAAGCAACATACTTATTGAAGCTGTTTTATCTCATACAATGTGATAAAAACATACACTGTGAAAAAACAGTATATAGTCAAAAACACTATAAAGCCAAATATAATTAAGAAAATAAGTCAGACATAAAAGAAGAATACTTTAACAATTTTGTAAAATTGATCAATAAGTACAATAAAATGCTATTTTCAGAGTACATACTCCTAGAAAACTGGATATTTTTTTTTTAAAAATCAGTTGCATTGAATTTTACAAAATTGAAAATATTTAATAATTTATAAATATATTTGAAATATTCTATATTACTTTTAATTAGACAAATTGCAGTATATGATGGCAAGTCATAAAATGTAAAAAGGTACATAAAAACATAATGGGAGTAAGCTGGGAATGTACACAATTCACTGTGATGTACATTAAAGGTTAAGTTTGTGGAATAATTAATTGTTTTTTTATGTAAAAAGAAAATAAGATGTTGAAATTAGTATTTAGATTTGCTGAACACTCAATGAAATGATGTGCGTTCCGATTGTTGCCACTCATTTATGAACTGTTCCATATTATTACTATTATTATTGACTTTAATTTTTATTATGGTAATTTCAGGTATTTTCATGGGGTGAAGGAGATGAAGGAAAATTAGGGCATGGAAATAGACAAACTTTAGAAAAGCCACGTTTGATAGAAGCATTAAAATCAAAAATAATACGAGAAATTGCTTGTGGAAGTAGCCATAGTACTGCTATCACATCTAGTGGAGAATTATATACATGGGGCCTTGGTGAATACGGTAGACTTGGTCATGGTGATATGCTTACTCAACTTAAACCAAAACTGGTGTGTAGATATTTTTCACTTAATTAACACTTGTACTAAAACAGAATATTAAAATTTGCCAACATACTTAAACAGATATTTCTTTTATTATATGAAAATTAAGTGACGAAAGGTTTTGTTTAAAAAATAACTAACTTATTTTGTACTCATTTTAATCACTTCATTTTTCCTTATGTATTTCATTGGTACAATGAGGTCATTATTCTCGGAGTATGATAATGACTAAAATTGTGAGATAGATTGTACTGCTTACTCTTTGGATCTTTTTTTTTTAGTAATAGATTCATCATATAGTTTAAACTTATGCAGGTAAAGTATACACTGTTTGTATGTTATGAAATATTCTTAATATTTTAAATTGTGAAGCTTATGAATGAAAAGTTGAAGGTGCTCTCATCTGTTGTATATATACAACAGATATATATATATATATATACTTACGTTTGTTAATGCTAGGAGAAGCAGAAAATAACATTCAAATCATTTTGAAAATCCCAGTGGAAGTATAATATATTATGGAAATTTTAATTGAACACATTTTTTGATATTGTTCCTGCACAATCAGTTCTTTTATAAAAATATTAAATTAAAAAAATGTATAAGTCAAAAATAATAAAATAAAAGTATATTATTTAAAAGCAGATGGCTCAGCAAAACTAGAATTTTAAAAATTTCACCTGTTTTTTCCTTCCAGTTTTAGACTTTTATTATTCTGATTAAAATAATTTGAAAATATTTATATTTTAAGAGCTGATTACAATGGTACCTCAAAAATATGTTCAATGTAAAAAAAATGTATCATTTGGATAAGATTATCCTCAAATTTTTATTGCTAAGGTTAATATATTAACTTCGATAACAATTGACTGTTGTCAATAATTTTTTTTTGTTACTAAGATAATTATTATCACAGTAAATAATATTCATTACTTATCATCAGAAATTTTTTTAAAATAAACTGTTGATCAATTTGTCGAACTGGAGGTTACAGATAAACTATTCATAAAGTTTGTCCAAAAGAAATCAAACTTTTTATAATTTATTTTGTTGTATAACTTAATTAGGTATATTCCCTTTGAAGTAGTGTCTGTCACTGTCAGAATGCTCTCTCTGTATTTTTCCTGTTGTTAGAATACACTCTTAATATATGTTTTGTGAAATAGTCTACAGGCCCAGTAATGATGTATTTTTTCAAAAATACATCATTTGAAATGAAAAAGGTTTTTCATTAAAAAATTTTTCCATTTTACATTCGATATCGTGAAAATTATGGGATTTATAGTTCTGGGAACTGTTTTATTCAATTTTTCAGTTCAAAAGCATAAGAAACCATCAAATATAACCCGCATATAGTGTGATAAAAATTTCATCATGACCTCATCTCACCAGGGATCTGAAAGTCCAGAATCTTCCTATATATATATATATATATATATATATATATATATATATATATATATATATATACACACACACACACATTATATTTTATTTACTTATCTGTAAGCTTATAAAATTATCTAATGCAATGTTGTTTTTTTTTTGTTTTTTTTTTTGTCTTCAGTCATTTGACTGGTTTGATGCAGCTCTCCAAGATTTCCTATCTAGTGCTAGTCGTTTCATTTCAGTATACCCTCTACATCCTACATCCCCAACAATTTGTTTTACATACTCCAAACGTGGCCTGCCTACACAATTTTTCCCTTCTACCTGTCCTTCCAATATTAAAGCGACTATTCCAGGATGCCTTAGTATGTGGCCTATAAGTCTGTCTCTTCTTTTAACTATATTTTTCCAAATGCTTCTTTCTTCATCTATTTGCCGCAATACCTCTTCATTTATCACTTTATCCACCCATCTGATTTTTAACATTCTCCTATAGCACCACATTTCAAAAGCTTCTAAAATTTTCTTCTCAGATACTCCGATTGTCCAAGTTTCACTTCCATATAAAGCGACACTCCAAACATACACTTTCAAAAATCTTTTCCTGACATTTAAATTAATTTTTGATGTAAACAAATTATATTTCTTACTGAAGGCTCGTTTAGCTTGTGCTATTCGGCATTTTATATCGCTCCTGCTTCGCCCATCTTTAGTAATTTTACTTCCCAAATAACAAAATTCTTCTACCTCCATAATCTTTTCTCCTCCTATTTTCACATTCAGCGGTCCATCTTTGTTATTTCTACTACATAATGCAATGTACAAAACCCAATTATTGATCACCTGTTAATATTACAATCTAATAAAATAAGCAATTTTGAAATAATTTAATTAATTGTAAAAACTGTGAACTGTGCTATAAAACTGGTTTGTTGTTTAATTTTTCATTTGTTTTTATTTAGAGAAGTTATTTTGTTGATATAATGCTTATTATTGCAATATTGAAAAGATTTTTTTTTTTTTTATCTGTTCTGTTCTAAGTAAATCTGATTTCTTAAACTTTTATTTGCTTTTAGTTAAGTTTACTTAAACAATTTTCTAAGATTCTCTACAAATATTGTTATTAATTTTCTTTGCTTACTGGCAATTTAACAGAAAAAAATTGAATCCAAAAAAGTGTTTTTGGGGCTTTACAGCAATTTCAGAGGTAAAGAACTGAATGTTCCATACAACTGAATGTTCCATACAAGTGTATGTCAACTTTCTTCCTTGCTTTTACATTGAGAACATATCATGAAATTAATAACATATTTGTGAGATACTGTGTACAGATGAGGTATATATCAGTTTTAATATTTGAGCAACCTTTATTTAGCTGCAGGACTGATATTAAAAATTGGCTTGTACTCCTAATTTTAAAAATTGTATTGAAAAGGTTTTTTTTGTAAATTACTGAAAAATTGGTTTTACTTTAAATTGATTTTTATGTTTTTCAGGTTTATGGTTGGGGTGATAATGATCATGGACAACAAGGAAATGGTACCACACTTGTAAATCGTAGACCTGGACCAGTTCATGGTTTTGGTGAAATACAAGTGAATAGGGTTGCCTGTGGTTCGTCACATTCAGTTGCACGGTATACACCTGATCAACTTTTACCACTCTTGCAAGATCCAGTTTTATTTAGTCAAGCAAAAGATCTTCTTGGTGCTACCACTCTAGGTAATGTAATTATTGTGTTTATTTTTTCTATAACCTTTATCAATTTTCTGTATCTATCTTTTCTGTTAGTGCTATAACTGATATGGTAAATTTATACCTGATATGCTATCAGTACCTGATGTATAGATTATTTATGTACCTGACATGAGATACAAATCTTATATAAATGATATGTGCGTGCTTACGAACAAAAACATTCTATGTTTTTCACACTTTGAAAATGAAAGAAGTGGAATACTTGTTTTTGTAAAATAAATATAATACTGTTTATCAACATGACAAGCCCACTAAAATGCATTTAACCCACTTATGTAATTTCATCTATCTCTGACATAGCTTTACAATGAACACCATTACTGTCAGAGAAATTAATTCTGATGGTTGTCTCTTGTATCTCAGATGTTTATGCGTTCATTCTCATTAACTTTTCAGTAGATACAGAGTGATTCAAAATGTAGACCAAAAACATTGTTATCTGCACGTTAAAATCTAAGTTTATTTTTTGATGAGGTTTTTTTGTTCCAAGCATCCTTCATTCAAGATTAATTTCAGTAAAATTTATATATATATATACACACACACACACACACACACACACACACACACACACATAAAGTATTCAGCATTAAAATTGGAAAAACTTGAAAAAAATTAGGTATTTTAGAGAGAATCTATTTTATCTGACAACAAATTTAGGAAGTGAGATAATCTTAATTCAGTTTTATATTATAATTAATTTGTGTAAGAAGTCAAAACTTCTATGATTACAATTAAACATTTATTTATTATTTAATATGAAAAGGAATATAAAATTACATATGTTTAATATAAGTGTTTTTCCTAAGTTTTTCATGTATGAACAGCATAAATAAAAATTTAGGGTAAGAAGTAACTACCAGAGGATCAGTAGACCAAAAATGACATTGGTATGCTAGAATGATAGGATATGTTTACCCTTTTTCTAATGAGCATAATGAAAAATATAATTTTTATTACAATACTTATATTGGAAATAGATAAAGTTATTTTATATAACTTAGTCATAAGGTATTTGATCAAAACCTATTGTAATAATAGTTACAGATACTAAATAACTAAAAACAATATTTTTGAATCTAGAAAAAAATGTACAACATGGTCTACAAACTACTAATTGTCTATTTTAATGGGTATATTATACATATAAGTTATACTCATTACATTGGATTGTTGTTCAAATGAAAGCCTTGGTGGCTATTAAGTTTAGAAAATATGTTATTTGATTGTATAAAACAGTAGAATAAAGATGATATGATTGGTTTAATGAAAAAAGTAATAGAATGCATGTTTTTTATAAGCTTTCTGTATCTTGAATATCTAGGAACCTAAAAAGATTATAATTATAAAAAAGGTCAGTTAAAATTTTGGTTTCATTTGGTTTGATCTGATTTTCAAAACTTCAAAACAATTTTCAATTGTCAAAAATTGTGATTTTTGATTTTATTTGACTTTCATTTGGTTTTAAAATGAAACCAAATGAGTCACATGTGATTTCAATTAGTTAATTTATTGATCTGTTATTAGAGCTGATCTGATGAAAAATCTGTTGATCTGGTTAAAAGTTTGTAAATTTAACTAACTGATGAATTTTTTTATTTTTAGGTTTAGGTGAATCAACACAGACTAAAGAACCAAGTATTTTAGGAACTACTGTTGCTAGGGATTCATTAGCACATGTAATTCTTTCCTTCGATTCTAATGTTGCGAAACAAAACGCATTACAACATATACTGAATGGTTTAAGGGTTTTATGTGCTCATGATACTGTTGTTGCTGCATTGGCTAGTAAATCTAAAATTGAAACTAATTCTTCAGTTATTTTGACAGGTATGTATATCTGATAATATTTTTGTAGGTTTTTCAGTTTTTAGATTATAAAATCATATTCTACCATGATAATTAATTAACAAAAGTGATTTACAGTTGTTATTTTACTTCTATATTAATTTTTACCGCAGATGAACTTGCAGAAACACCTGAAACAATGTTAACTATGACAATGCAGATGCAGACATCTGAAATTGTTCATGGGGGAGGTGAAGCGCCTGCATCAGAAGCTGAAGCAGCTGTTGCAACTATTGTAAGTTATAATTAAATCAATTAATTGTTATTTAAGTTTATTTTCCTTTCTTTATCTTAATTATACTGATAATAAATATAATATAAAAAATTGGCGTGTGTTTTTTGAACCTGACAAGAATTATGTTTCCAATATGTAGCAGCACAGTGTTACCTCTTTGAACGGTTGATGAAAGTTCCACCAAGGAAGAGGTGCAAATCAGGATGAGTTGCAGTGTTCCACAGGACTTATGTTAGACCCTACATTACAGAACGTCACTTATGACAAATTCTTCTCCATCATGCTTTCTGAAGAGACAGCCCTGACTGGGTTTGCTGACTTAGCTTTGGCCAAGTCGGAATGAGAGGAGTTAGACAGTGGGAACGAGGTGATAAATAGGATTGTCTTGCTCCTGTGAGATATCAGGCTGCAGGTTTCGCTTGAGAAGACTCAAGTTGTTGCAGCTCAGACTAATGACGCTCATCTGAACGTTGTTTAGGGTCAAAGGCTTAGAAGTCCATTCTTTTCCTGCAGTGAAGTACCTAGGGGCATGGATAACAAAAACATCACATTTCTGAGGCACTTGACCTGGGTGTCAAAGAAGACAAAAAACAGCAACAGCCATTGGTCAGATAACAACCAACATTGAGAGTTCTTGCATATCAAAAAGGAGGGGTTTGCCCTGTTGGTGCTCTCAAAAGTCTTGTATGGAGCACCATCTCAACCCCATAGGGGAAAGACACCTACTTAATGACATTACCGGTCTCCACACCACTCCCTCCTTTCCAAGCCCTGAGGGGCTTTACCGGAAGTCATTTTTAGACCCTCTAACTGATTACATCTCACAATCATCAGCCAGGCCTCAGTCTGGATGCCACCAATGTAAATGCCTCGACAGACATTTGCATCAGTAAAATACAAATCAAATTTTGCCTTCACATAGGTCATGGAGTACCAGTCTGATTTATCATGCTGGAAAAAGGGAGGCCCAGGCAATTCTTAATCAAGTTCTCAAGACTGTCTCTCTTCAATTATCCTATGGCACAGGACATCTTGGGTGAAGCAGCAGGTGCACTGGCAAGACTTGTATCTCTGGATCTGCTTTTCAGAAGAGAGAGTCAATGTACCAGGGTTAAGTAAGGCAGAGATGGAGGCATCACTTGTTCACAAGTGACAGGAAAGGAGGATCAGTTAATGAAGGATAGATGGAGCCATAGACTCATTCCAAACCTCCTGAGATAGCTGGACCACAAGCAAGGGGAACTACAGCACAAGATGACTTTGTACCTGACCGGTCATGATTGCTTCAAAGCATACCTGTGTAGACAGGCATTGTAACTTAACACTGAGTGTGGTTATTGTGGAAGGGAGAGCACCATTGAACACTCATTCTTCAAATGCTACAGGTTTTTGCAGCACAAGGAAGCATACCCAAGAGAATTCAGCATGCTTACGCGCAATAAATCATTGAGACTATGCTGTAGAATGAAAGGAGAAGATGGCATGCAGAGTCGAAGATGTGCAGGGATGAATAAACCTTGATTTTACCTTAGGGCTGGTTCATAATTTAGGCATATCTGACTCCAAGAAGAAATAACAGACAAAAAAGATACAAAACAGGATTGTGATTGGATTGAAAGACTGTTAAGATAAGAAATAGATTATCTGGCAGGTACAATTTATTTGTATAACAACTTTTTTAATGAAATTTTGTGGTAAAGTTTTTCTTATTAGGTGGAACAACTAACATTTAATGTAGAAATTTTTCTTCAGTTATACTCCAAATAATAGCTGCTATTTTATTGGCAAGGGGCAAAGAAGATTGTAGTGAAGGGGGAAATGTTCATTATCAAGTAATCAAAATGTGGATTTCCTTTCATTTTTTATTGAACTCTGCTCCTAATATCACCATCATTTCTATTCTTATCTCACAGCTGCTACTTCACTTGTACTTTTTACTCCATATTTAAGTTAACATTTTTCATTGAGCATTTTCCTACTTTGGTATGATATAGGACCTTTGTCAGTTCACCATTCATTCATAGTGTTCTGCCATTAGGGCAGGTCCTGTCATGGCTGCTGTTTTCCACCTTGTTCTAACCTTTGCTAACCTCTTTTTTCCCGCATATTTTCCCTTTTCCATAACCCCATCTATCATTTGAAATCTCTTCCTTTCCTTCCAAGCCTTCTATGGCATCCACTAATAAACCTTCTCATACAATGTCCTGGCCAATTTCTTTTCTTATATTCAATCTCATTTAGTGTTTTTCTGTTCTCTCCAGTTCTCCTTAATATCTTTTCATTTGTTACATGTTCATTTGTTTGTTAATATCTTTTACATTTGTTATATAAATATCACCTGATATATTTATCATTCCTGCACCACACCCACATCTCAGAAGTCTCAAACGTTTTCTGTCTGTGTTTTTCACTGTTCACATTACAGCTCCATAGAGCACCACATTATAAATAAAACATTTCATTAATTTCTTCCTTAACATTAAGTTTAACATTTCTGACAGCAATCTTCCCTTCTTATTAAATGCCAGTTTACTTCTTGATATTCTTGTTTAATTTTTACTGTGCAAGTCAGATCATCAGTTAAGTACTTAATAGTACTGAATAAGTACTTCCTAAGTACTGAAATTTCTTCTTCACCTGTTCTAAAACTTGATTTCCTATCTTAATCTCAATCCTTTTCTCTTTTTATCTAATACCATACATTTTTTCTTGTTTTTGTTTATCCTCATACCCTGACTTTTAAGTGGGATAGAGTGGGATTTGTGAACTGGAGGTCAGGACAATGTAGAAGTAGAGGGAAAAATTAGACACTGCATTGAAATATTGAGGATTATGATGAAGATAAATGCAAACCAAAGAAAAGAAAGTGTGGGAAGGAGAGTGTTGTGGGACAATCAGCCATGATAAGAATGAGTATTATGAATTAAAGTATGTTAGCTTACTGTGTGGCAGGTTTTTTTTAATGAGATAAGTCTTAATGTGTGTTTTTTTTAAGAAGTTACAATTGTTTTATATGTTTGAAAACATTCACAGTTGATGAAGTCATAGTGTTTTTGATCCTGTATACTGTCATGGGTATATTTTTTTAGAAAATCACTGTTTTTAGGTGGGAAATGGCCAGTTATTAGGTTAAAGAAAAACTTATGCTAAATTTTTTATGGTTAAAATCTAAAAGAATATTACAAATTTGTAAAGATAAGCAAAAATCTTTTGTTGTTCCTATGTATTTAATTAATGGATCAGAAATTACAATTAAGTGGTGGTGACTGATTACATACTAATAGATTTATCAGAGTGACAATAGATTTAACTTAGAGTAACATGGGTAATTATATTGTAGTTAGAGATTCAAATGATACATCCTATCATTTGATCTGAGACTAACTAATCTGTAATTCCTGAGACTCACCTATCCAGTGAGTCCCAGAAATTACAGTCTATGATTAATGCTAATAATAGTTCAGTAGATTGTACTCAAAGAGACACAATTACTAATAATAAAGGCAAAAAGGTAATTGAACTTTGGAAGCATTTAAATTAGTAATTTAAATGGTAGAATTTTGGGGATTTTATGAGCAGTTCAGGCAGTTATCTTAAGAGGAGCATCTGTAATTGACTTCTGCTGTGAATCTTTGGAAAGTTTAACATATTAAAAAATTATCAGCGTTTTCAATGGAGAATTTCTCAGATTATATGCCTATTTTAATTAATTTATTAAATATTTATAGCGGTGGGTCCAATGAAAATGTACTGGCACCTTGGCTAAAGTTGCCTCAGTGTACTAAGTGAATATTGTTTTATAAAAAAATTAACAGAGAAATTTAAACCTGTTAGTTTGGCTCCAAAAAAGTAGCAGTTTGCTGTTAAATTAATTATTCTCTATATCAGCCAATTTTAAGCTCTTTGAATTATCATTTAGCTGCAAGTTAGAATTAACAAGGAATGTGTGCAAGAAATGTTTGATCCATTAAAGTAGTTAAGAAAGGTAAACATAAAATTAAAGGTGATTGATTATCTATTGATGACAAAAGAATAGAATATAGTTACTTTATAAGAAAAATAGAGCAATATATCTTACTGAATTAAAAATAATTAGGGGTTGAAGGTTTCTGGGGAAATATTACAGTATTTTAAGGGGTACAAGGCAACACATGATATGAATAACTTTAATTAAGTTATTTATAATAAGTTTATACAAACTCCAAATGGTAGTAAACATTTTATAATCTTTATTTATTCATTTTTAATTTTTTTAAATTCAAATTTATTAACTTTGAATTGTTTTCTATGTACATGACATATAAAAATCTGTAATTGATTAATATTAATAATTGTATATATTTAAAATAATCAAATACCCATCATTTACCTTAACAATTCTTATTTTTTTTAGAGTACAAAATCAACACCTGAGGAAAATGACAGTCCATTAGCTGCTTTTCCATCTCTTTCTAGTTCAGCCAGTGTTTCATCTAGGGCATCAAAAATGTCTGCTAGTGCAATGAGTGTTATTGCTGCTACAATGAAGTGCAATCCACAGGTGAGTCAGTTTTTTCATGATTATTTATCTTTTTGGTGAATAATGTATTAATAAACAAAATTTTAATACGTTGCGCCCAGTAATTTTATTTGGCATTTAGTAACTGATATATTTTTAATTTGTTTTACTTTTTGTAGGTATTAGGTCTTGCTGAAGACTTGCTATTAAATATGTGCTTGTAAAAATGAATTTGTTTAGTTATTTATTTTTACATCAAATACATTGATTCTTCATGTGTGTTGTTCTAAATGCCACATAGCATTTTCCTTGACCGTATTTGCTATGCATCACGTGAAAATTTAAACTAGCACACAATATTATCAATATGTTAGAAGTTTATATGTCTGATATCGACAAGCTGTTTAAATTTTGAAAATCTCAGCTTCTGTTTGAATTTTATAACATTTTAGGAGCTGTTATTTTTTGGTGAGAGACATTTATTCAATATTACCCAGTTACCTTCATGTTTACATATTATTTTAAACATTATCTACTTATTTTTTTCTTATATCTAGACCCTCCCCCCTTTACAATTACTTATTGTTGTTTGTATTGTCCACCATTCTTGAAAATTCTATGCTGTCTTTATTTTTCTCTATTCTTTTAGAGCTTTTCTGTAAAAATCAGTAAGTTTCTCATATTTAACATGAAATGCAGTATTTTGTTGAATGTTTTCATACAACTGAAATACATCTGTAAGAAAAGATTCTGAAAAACAGAAGAAATCTTATTTATGTTTTAAGTATAAAAACTTATTCATCTGAACTGATAACACATTGAAATAAGTAACAAATTTATTTTGGTAAATCACAAACTTATATTTACTAAGTTATCGAGTCTTCATACTGTAGTAAATTTTTATTCATTTAGGTGCTGAAATGTTGAGAGTTGAATTTGACCGTCAATGTTCAACAGAAAGGAGGCATGATCCTTTAACTATAATGGATTCTGCTGGTAAAACGGTTGCTGTTAAATGTGGCCGAGAGTGGAGTGACTGGTCAGCACCTCTTCTTATACCGGGTAATTTAATTTTTATTCTCTTTATTATATTTCTCTTATGTATAAGGTAAATTGCTAAAATACTCTTTTTTTCTGAATGCAAAAAATATATTTATACTTGTAAAATTATATCAGTATTTTAAATTATATTGTAAATTTAAAAAATGAAATATTTTAAGAGAGTGGTTAATATCTGCTTTTTAAAATGGTATGCAGCTAGGGAAGGATTGAGAAACCTACCAATTCAAAATAAAAATTTAAATAAGTATCACATCCATTTACAGGATGGATTGACAGTTATAGTAAATCATAATTTACAATGGAAATCTTATTTCAGAATTTTAATTAATTATTATTTGTATTAACTTTAATTCATTTGAAGAACTACTGATTGTTAAAGGATTAATTATTATTATTATAAGAATTGGAATAGCAGTGTCAAAATTAATTTTCAATTAAGAGATAATTTAATTACCTGCAGCGAAATTGTTTTTTTTTTCAATTTTTAAATTCTGATTTGTATTTATTTTGATGTTGATATTTCTACAGGAGATGAATTAAAATGGAAATTTACATCAGATGGTTCAGTCAATGGTTGGGTTTTACTGTTTATCCAATAATGTCACAAAACGGTCAACAGGGTTCTGATCGTGATGTTTTGTCACAGCCGTCAGTGGAATTAGTAATGTGTCTCTTAGAGCCATGCTTACCTCTTGCTCCTCATAGAAATTTAGTTACAAGATTGGCAGCTGCATTAGCTGTTTGTGCACAATTAAGCTCTCTTGGTAAGTATGTTTTTATATCAGCTGTCTTCCTGATCAACTCTATAATTTTGTTTCTTCATATTGTCAGAATATTTGTATTCATTTTCTTATATAAACAATTTAGCAGCTATGAGCTTAAAACCCAGTTAATCACTTGCATTGAATTACAAAAGAGGTATTATTAATTGATCTGTAATAGTTTTTATTTATCTATATTTAAAGTACTTTCTCAAAGCATCACAAAAGTTCTTCATATTATATAAATTTAATTTTTTATTTTGTATTTATGATTGTATTTGGCCTATTAGGATAGTTCAAATACAAACAGGAATTTGTTTCTATACATCTTGTTTGCATCATAATCAAAATCTGTTCCCTGCACCTTGTAAGTGTTGCTCCCCTCAACTGCAATACACTTGTTTCATTATTATGTGATTCTCAAAGAAATCTTCAGATTGATTCTCAAGCCAGCTGCTTGCAGCTTAATGACTTTTTCTTTAGTGTGAAGTTTTTTGCCTTCCTAAAAATTCCTTCAGTGATCAAAATAAATGATGATACCAAATCAATATTGTGAGTGTGACAGATCGTCTCATTTGAGAGTTGTTCAGACTGACCATTCTTACACATACATCAGCAATATAAAGACAAACATTGACCTGCGTATGAGACATTGATGTTTCTTCATTGGTAATGAAGTCCATGTAAGTAATCCTCTTTGAATCCCAGAGTACAGTATCCATGGTCATGGTCATGCCTGCTGAAAGATTTTTGCTTTTCTTGGTAGAAGAGTCACTATGTTTCCATCGTAAATTTGCTCTCCTTGATTCAAGTTTTAAATGGTAGACACAAACAAATTCCATCACATGTTGCATTCGAATTAATCTCTTTCTCAATTAAACACTTAGATTTTTATCGCTTCTGCTGTACATTTTTGTTACTTCATGATTTTAATAACTCAAAATCGCTAATCATATGTTAATTTCATAAATTCTTATATCATAAAATGATTTTGTTCAGTCATACAGCTGCCTGTAATAAAAAAATCTTTTCTAAGTTATGCTTGAAGTCTGTTTTAAAATTTCAGAATGCTTGACTCCATTTTTTTAATAATAGTGTGTGCAGGACTGTAAGCACTTCTTATTTGGACATTATTAAGGTGAGTGACTGATGTAGTGGGAGAAGGCTTGAACTAGTATTAGATATGCCAGTTTATACATTCTGTACTTGTTACAATAAGCGTTGACAAGGAAAAGAACAAATTTCTTTTATATATTTGAAACATCTAAGTATTTTTTATTAAAAAAAAAAGTACAAAGAATGTTTAGCATGTTCATCTACATTTCACTAACCATTTTAAACAATGTTCAAAAATTATATTATAGACTGATTAATTTTAATGTTGAACTAAACTAGTGATGGATAAAAGAGGATATTATAAAACTATACTAGAAAAAATAGTTGAATGATGGAGTTTTCAATAATTAATAAAGTTTCCCTTGAGAATTAAAATAAATTTTCCTTAATTTTTTAAGTGTTTGTTTTCTCTTTAAGAAGTAATGCATAAATTAAATTTGGATAGTATTTTTCTGGAAACTAGAGATCCAACATCAGATTTTCAAAGTCATTTTAAATTCTAATTACTGAATATATGAGGTCTGTTCAAGAAGTATGTAGACTCTTTGAATTGTTCGAGTCCAGTTGATTCCAGTCAAATCTGCTTGGCGTCGCCTTATTTGTACAGATCAGCTGATTACAACACAGTTTTTTTTGTTTGGCAGGTGTTAGAATGAGTGACTTGAACGAGCAAAGAGTTGCTGTGAAATTTTGTGTTAAACTCGGAAAATCTGCAAGTGAAACTTTTGATATGCTCAAGACATCTTACGGCAATATTGCTATGAAGCATGCGAGATGTTTTAAGTGGTATGGACCTTTTTGAAGATGGTCTTCAGTCGATTGAAGACAATGTGCATCCTGAACGTCCTTCCACATCAACTGACGACTCACACATAGACAAAATCAACACCCTGGTTCAAGCAAATCGACGTCTGACCATCAGAGAGCTTGCTGAAAAGTGTGGGATATCAGTTGGATCATGTTACGAGATTTTGACCAAAAAATTGAAGATGCACCACTTTGCTGCGAAATTTGTTCCACGCCTGATGTCGGATGACCAAAAAGCCCATTGTGTCCAGGCTTGTCAAGAATTGCTTGAACATTCAGACGAAGATGAAAAGTTCTTGGTGATGAATCTTGGGTGTACACGGTTATGATATTGAAACAAAGGTTCAATCGTCCCAGTGGGTGGGTGAAACATCTCCCAGACCAAAAAAAAGCTTGCTAAGTTCATTCCAATGTGAAGGTGATGTTGACAGTTTTTTTTCATGCTCAGGGCGTAGTCTACCACGAGTACCTCCCCCCAAGGCTTCACAGTGAACCAGACTTACTACATTGAAGTTCTCAAATATCTGCGGGATGCTATTCGGTAGAAAAGGCCAGAAATGTGGAAGAGTGGTGACTGGTTTTTTCATCACGACAACGCTCCAGCCCATTCAGCCCTCAGAACTCATGAGTTTTTGGCCAAACACTCGATCACTGTTCTTCACCATCCACCCTACTCACCTGACCTCGCTCCTTGTGACTCCTTCTTGTTCCCCAAACTCAAATATCTTTGAAAGGAAGAAGATTTGAGACAATTCCCAAGATTGAGGCAAATGCGATGAAGGAACTGAAGAACATCACAAAAGAAGCATTCCAGGACTGTTTCCAATAGTGGAAACACGATTGGGAAAGTGTATGCATCGGGGAGGAGAGGAGGAGAGTACTTTGAAGGGGATCCAGACAAGGGTTCTAAATAATGTACATTTTGTTTTATGACATTAGTCTACGTATTTTTTGAACAGACCTCGTAATTGCAGATGTTAATGAATGAATTTTATGTATTATTACAGAAAATACAAAACTGCAGTTTCCTTTAGTGCAAGTGAAATGAGAAATGTTACTTATGTATATTTAAAATAAAAGAGAATCACATAAATTGATGGTCTTTCTATTGGTTCTCTATTTCCAGTAACATCACCAACCCTGAAGGAGATCCCTTGCACCATGTCTATCTCACCACCAGGATCATAAACTTTTATGATCCTGATAATATTGTTTTCTTTTAGATTGTCTATAAGTTTTACTCTTCTCCGACCACTTTTTATTTATATTTTCTACTGATCCTTCTAGCAATGTTTTAATCAGTCCTTTCTGTCAAGGCACATCTCAGCCAGTTAGCTTTCCTAATCTGAGTTGTTTTAATTAAGCTATTATCGTTAATTCTGTTCACTACTTCTTGATTTTTCACTTTATTCATTTAATCTTTTACAATCTCATCTGCATCCACATTTCTTCTATACCTTCAGCCCTTCTTTTTCTCTTTAAATAGTCCCTGTGTCTCATATCATTATGCAACCTTCTCTTAATTTGGTAACTGTAGGTTTAATTTGGTATCTTCTTCTTATTTGATAGGTATCAAATTAAACTTATTTTGTGCAGAATTACTTATTGTCTTCTTTACTTATTGCCTTAATCTCTTCTATCGATACATTAGTTTTCTTATTCTTTATTTTCATGCTACATTCTATCAAAAGGTCTACTAATTTTTTTGTCGCCTGTTGAATATTTTGTGCTTTATATTCTAAAATAACCACTACATCATCTGTAAACCTAGTACAACTTTGTCACTTTACTCATACACAGATTCCTTCATCTTCTTTTAGAACATTTTTGATACATATTCAATAATTCATATTAAATAATGTTGGCGATAGGACAAGGTTCTAAGATCAAACCATTTGGCTTGAGCATTGTTTATTTTCATAGCCATTTTCTAATTCAGGTACAATTTTTTAATTAATCTTCTGTTTTTTTCCAGTCCACTCTTTGACTACTTAATATTTCCATTAATTACACTTATTTCTTTATCTCTTTCTATATAATAAATGTTTCTCACCGATAATGCTTATTATCTGATTCTATTCCTTTTCCTTTCTCCTTTCCTAAATCTTTATTCTTTTTCCTGTAGCTAAGTCCTCTTTTTTTTTTATTCAAACTTTTGTTCAGAATACAGAAGTTTGAATGTTCAGAATACAGGATACATAGAGGTTTACTGAACATGAAATTTAATTAATTATTTTGTAATCTTGATATTTTAGTACACCATTTTTTTTATTGTAATCATGATTGTTCTTCTGTCATGAAAAGTCTTCTGTCATTACCTTACTGTTGTGTATTGTATTGTATATTTTCACAAGTGCTAATAATATCTTATCATTAAGATATTTAATCAGTTCTGTTCGCAGCTCATCTCTTCCTTTAGCTATTTTATTCTTCATATCTTTTGTTGCTTGTATAGCTTGTTTAGATTACTTCTACTTCAGCCTCTCTTCCACTTCAAAATGTATCTTCTATGGGAAGATCATTTGGTTTTATTTTAAGTATGCTCCTTCTTTGTATAACTCTGCCAACTCTATGTATAATTCTTTAGTGCCTATATTTTTCCACCACTTATCCTATGTTGCTGTTATTGCTTTCTTTTTTATATTTGTTCATATTGTCCTTTACTTTTTATGTTACCTTTCTTAATTCATTAATTTTTCTGTAGAGCCTCTTACCTTTTTCACCCTTCCTGTTCTTGTATTTTCTTACGGCTTCAATTTTTTTCAATCATCATTCCATAATTTGTGACCTTTTTTCCTCTTCATGAAGTCTATTATTTGTTCTGTTGCTATTTTTGAGACTTTTTCATATTCACCAAAATTCATTTGCATTACATCCTGCATTGCCCTTCTCTTTAATAATTGAGGTAATAAATTTGATCACTATAAAATGTATCAATACACAAAAGCACACAATAATAATAATGTACTAAATAAACAGACACAATTCAGTTATAAAACAGTTTTAAATTGCACATTAAAGATATATCTGCTTGATTAGAAAAAAAATAACATCAGTAATAACATCTGTATATTCCAGGATGAGAACAATGTCACCAGTTACTGAAGAGGTTCAGAGATAGATTCCTTGTGTCACTAAAAAGTTTTAAAAAAAAATTTTTCCATGACTGACGTAAAAAAATTACCTCCTACATTTAAAAATTTGATTAGTTTCATTTTAAAATAATGTTTATAAGTCTCTATCACTGCTGCTTCCAAGAGTGAAAAACTTTCAAATTAAAGATTTAATGATTCCAAATTCTCATTTACTTCTATCAAAATTCCCATGACATAGTTTTTGAATTGTTGTTCTGAATGGCATAGCATTTTTCAAATCAAGTTTTATCTACAATGTTGCTGAAAAATAGGGTCTGGTTTTTACATGTCTTTAATTAATTCTATCTTCATTGGATTGCTTATTTTAAGTAAGAATGATAATAATAATAATAATAATAATAATAATAATAATAATAATAATAATAATAATATTATTATTATTATTATGAATAATAATAATAATATTATTATTATTATTATTATTCATAAATTGTAAGTGCACAATGTAGAACACTGTTAGATTGATTTAAAATATAATATAGCATAATAAATTTACTGTATTTATTTTGTATAAATTTACAATTATACACTAAAGAAACATGATGTAGTCTAGTCAGTACAAAATAAATAGTATCAACAAATTTTTAATTAGATGATCAAGTTTTAAATTGTACATTTTTTATTTAAAAATGCTCTTGACATACTTCTGAATATTAAGGGTTGGTGAATTAGATTATTACATTTTTTCATCTTAATAAAGGCTTATTTTAAACACTCAATGCCATTCAAGAAAATGTAGAGGGTTTTCCCTGCAAAAACATTTTTAAGAAACAAATTTTTTATGATGGATTCTTACTTAAATAAGTATTACCCTACTTTACTGATAAGTCAGTTTTATACAACCAATTTCTGAATGAGTATAAAGTACTTAATTTATGACCATATTATATGCATCCATAAGATAACATGATATGCTCATGAAGATCTGAATTTAGTTGCAATTGATTTCTCTCTTTCATGAAAAGTGTGATACATTCATAAACATAGTAAAGATAATAAACAATTTTTTTTAAATCTGTCTTCAATATCTATTACATTTCAAACCAAAAATCACTTGATTGCCCTTTTTCTGGATGAAATACTTAGTTCTTATACACCTATTAGCAGCGTAACTTCAAAATTCAGTTTTATAAATCAGTTACAGGAATACAGTAACTTTTTTCTATTTTTATAGAAATGCTGTATAAAGACTGTAATTAATATTTCAAGAGGGGTAAGATAGTTTTGCAACAGTGAAATAATGCACTGCATACAAATATATATGAATTTGTTTCACTTTATTAGTGAAATTTGTTACATTAAGTTGAAAAAACAAAGCCTCATAATTATAACATAAGATGTCTTAATTGATAAGAATATTTTTCTGAGATTTTGCCAAAAAAAGGTGTGTCTGTAATTTGGGTAGAACTGAAAAAAAGTAAAATACAATTTTTCATAAAATAAAACTGAAGAAAACTGCATCAAAAAGTAAAAATGCTTTTTAATTTTAGAATTTTTTTTTAATTTAGAGTTTTTAAAGTCATTGCCAAATTGAGTGTTAGCAAGTTATTGGTAATTGTTTTTTTAATAATTTGATTCCAAAACTTAAAATTGTAAGAGATGAAAAAGTTTTATTTTTTGTGTACTTTTTTAAACGTTTTATGTTTTCAGCCAAATAACATTAAGATTGAGGCCAAGACTCTCCTCAAACTTCCCAATCTGTCTATCCCTAATTGCTGATTTGATAACAATTAATGAGTTTATCATTTATTTCTCAGGTGCTGCGGAACGAATGTGGTGTTTGGAAAAATTAAGAGAGTTGATGTGTTCACCACTTGGAAAACTTCTTGATATACCTGCATTTCTTCAAACAGATCGAGTTGATTCATCTTTAGCAAATTTATTACATAGTTTACCTCAAGCATTATTACGTCAGTATGAATATGAAGATCCTGCTGTCAAGGGTGGAAAACATCTTATGCACAGTCCTTTTTTTAAGGTAAACATGTTATATAAATATTAAAAAGATCTCATGTGGATACCACATGACTTCTTTATACAGCTATAAAATTACATATACACATTTTTTACAATGTGTTTCTTAATCTTTTTACAATCTGAGGTTAATTTTTTTTTTTTTTTGTCTTCAGTCATTTGACTGGTTTGATGCAGCTCTCCAAGATTCCCTATCTAGTGCTAGTCGTTTCATTTCAGTATACCCTCTACATCCTACATCCCTAACAATTTGTTTTACATATTCCAAACGTGGCCTGCCTACACAATTTTTCCCTTCTACCTGTCCTTCCAAAATTAAAGCGACTATTCCAGGATGCCTTAGTAAGTGGCCTATAAGTCTGTCTCTTCTTTTAACTATATTTTTCCAAATGCTTCTTTCTTCATCTATTTGCCGCAATACCTCCTCATTTGTCACTTTATCCACCCATCTGATTTTTAACATTCTCCTATAGCACCACATTTCAAAAGCTTCTAACCTTTTCTTCTCAGATACTCCGATTGTCCAAGTTTCACTTCCATATAAAGCGACACTCCAAACATACACTTTCAAAAATCTTTTCCTGACATTTAAATTAATTTTTGATGTAAACAACTTATATTTCTTACTGAAGGCTCGTTTAGCTTGTGCTATTCGGGATTTTATATCGCTCCTGCTTCGTCCATCTTTAGTAATTCTACTTCCCAAATAACAAAATTCTTCTACCTCCATAATCTTTTCTCCTCCTATTTTCACATTCAGTGGTCCATCTTTGTTATTTCTACTACATTTCATTACTTTTGTTTTGTTCTTGTTTATTTTCATGCGATAGTTCTTGCGTAGGACTTCATCTATGCCGTTCATTGTTTCTTCTAAATCCTTTTTATTCTCGGCTAGAATTACTATATCATCAGCAAATCGTAGCATCTTTATCTTTTCACCTTGTACTGTTACTCCGAATCAAAATTGTTCTTTAACATCATTAACTGCTAGTTCCATGTAAAGATTAAAAAGTAACGGAGATAGAGAACATCCTTGTCGGACTCCCTTTCTTATTATGGCTTCTTTCTTATGTTCTTCAATTGCTACTGTTGCTGTTTGGTTCCTGTACATGTTAGCAATTGTTCTTCTATCTCTGTATTTGAACCCTAATTTTTTTAAAATGCTGAACATTTTATTCCAGTCTACGTTATCGAATGCCTTTTCTAGGTCTATAAACGCCAAGTATGTTGGTTTGTTTTTCTTTAATCTTCCTTCTACTATTAATCTGAGGCCTAAAATTGCTTCCCTTGTCCCTATACTTTTCCTGAAACCAAATTGGTCTTCTCCTAACACTTCCTCCACTCTCCTCTCAATTCTTCTGTATAGAATTCTAGTTAAGATTTTTGATGCATGACTAGTTAAACTAATTGTTCTGTATTCTTCACATTTATCTGCCCCTGATTTCTTTGGTATCATTACTATAACACTTTTTTTGAAGTCTGACGGAAATTCCCCTTTTTCATAAATATTACACACCAGTTTGTATAATCTATCAATCGCCTCCTCCCCTGCACTGCGCAGTAATTCTACAGGTATTCCGTCTATTCCAGGAGCCTTTCTGCCATTTAAATCTTTTAATGCTCTCTTAAATTCAGATCTCAGTATTGTTTCTCCCATTTCATCCTCCTCAACTTCCTCTTCTTCCTCTATAAAACCATTTTCTAATTCATTTCCTCCGTATAACTCTTCAATATATTCCACCCATCTATCGACTTTACCTTTCGTATTATATATAGGTGTACCATCTTTGTTTAACACATTATTAGATTTTAATTTATGTACCCCAAAATTTTCCTTAACTTTCCTGTATGCTCCGTCTATTTTACCAATATTCATTTCTCTTTCCACTTCTGAACACTTTTCTTTAATCCACTCTTCTTTCGCCAGTTTGCACTTCCTGTTTATAGCATTTCTTAATTGCCGATAGTTCCTTTTACTTTCTTCATCATTAGCATTCTTATATTTTCTACGTTCATCCATCAGCTGCAATATATCGTCTGAAACCCAAGGTTTTCTACCGGTTCTCTTTATTCCGCCTAAGTTTGCTTCTGCTGATTTAAGAATTTCCTTTTTAACATTCTCCCATTCTTCTTCTACATTTTCTACCTTATCTTTTTTACTCAGACCTCTTGCGATGTCCTCCTCAAAAATCTTCTTTACCTCCTCTTCCTCAAGCTTCTCTAAATTCCACCGATTCATCTGACACCTTTTCTTCAGGTTTTTAAACCCCAATCTACATTTCATTATCACCAAATTATGGTCGCTATCAATGTCTGCTCCAGGGTAAGTTTTGCAGTCCACGAGTTGATTTCTAAATCTTTGCTTAACCATGATATAATCTATCTGATACCTTGCAGTATCGCCTGGCTTTTTCCAAGTGTATATTCTTCTATTATGATTTTTAAATTGGGTGTTGGCAATTACTAAATTATACTTCGTGCAAAACTCTATAAGTCGGTCCCCTCTTTCATTCCTTTTGCCCAGCCCGTATTCACCCACTATATTTCCTTCCTTGCCTTTTCCAATGCTTGCATTCCAATCTCCAACTATTATTAAATTTTCATCTCCTTTTACGTGTTTAATTGCTTCATCAATCTCTTCGTATACACATTCTACCTCATCATCATCATGGGCGCTTGTAGGCATATAGACGTTAACAATCGTTGTCGGTTTAGGTTTTGAATTTATCCTTATTACAATGACTCTATCGCTATGCGTCTTGAAATACTCCACTCTCCTCCCTATTTTCTTGTTCATCACGAAACCTACTCCTGCCTGTCCATTATTTGACGCTGAGTTAATTACTCTAAAGTCACCCGACCAAAAGTCGCCTTCCTCTTCCCACCGAACCTCACTAATTCCTACTATATCCACGTTTACCCTATCCATTTCCCTTTTTAAATTCTCTAGCCTACCAACCTTTTTTAAGCTTCTAACATTCCACGCTCCGACTCGTAGAATGTTATTTTTTACTTTTCTGGTGACCCCTTCCTTAGTAGTCCCCACCCGGAGATCCGAACGGGGGACTATTTTACCTCCGGAATATTTTACCAAGGAAGGCGCCTCCATTATTGCTTTTGAAAATGCAGAGCCACATTTTCTTGGAAAAAAAAAACAGCTGTAGTTTTCCATTGCTTTCAGCTGCGCAGTACTCAGAGGACTGAGTAATGTTGATATGGCCGTTTAAGTCATTGTGACTTACGCCCCTAACAACTACTGAAAGAGCTGCTGCCCTCTTTCAGGAATCATTCCTTAGTCTGGCTCTCAACAGATACCTCTCCGATATGGTTGCACCTTCGGTCCAGCTACTCTGTATCCCTGAGCACTCAAGCCCCCTCACCAACGGCAAGGTCTCATGATTCATAAAGGAGGCTGAGGTTAATAATTAGTAATAAATCAATACATTTAAATTTAAAAAAGTTAAAAAAAAGGAGATAGTCGAATTTGGACCGACATGCCTTCCTCTTGTAAGATCTAAATATTTCATTAATTAAAATTTTATTTGGCTATAACTCGGGAACCAATAAAAATAAGTACCACTATATCATTGAAAAGCTCTCAGTGATGGCTTATTGCTACAGTTAAGAAAAAGTAAAAAATCCAAATTGTTACGATTTTGGGCTATTTTGAACACTTTTGGTCCAGTCGAAAGAGGAGGTGCACAACTAGATATTATAATAGTTACAAAAAACAAAATTTGAATATCCTACGGCTAATTGTTTTTGAGTTATGTAAGATACATTTATACGTACAGACATCATGCCAAAACTACTCAAATGAATTCAGGGATGGTCAAAATGGATATTTCCATTGAAGTCTGAAAACCAAAATTTTTCAAAATCACAATATTTCCTTTACTGTACAAGGAAGTAAAAAAATGTTGTACTTCTATAAATATTAAACTTTCTATTGATTAAATTTATAAAATATGTGTTATATACTTTTTAGGCATTGGTAGCACTTGCTTGTGATCTGAATGTGGATGCTACATCATATTGTGCTGACCGGCACAAATGGTCTTGGTTTCAACGCTACTGTTTAGCTATGAGAGTTGCAGCAGCGTTAATTCATCGAACTCAACTTCCAGCTACATTTTTTGCTGAGGTACAATACATATTACTGGTTATTATTAAAAAAATTCTTAGTTTTTTTATTTTAGGTGGGTATAAAAATTATTTACGTTGTGCAGCTTTTTATCAGGAGGTTGTCAGTCTTTATGGTCTTCATGTATTTATTTACGAGGGATATCTCTAAAGTAAAGATTGCTGGGAAATTTCTCTCCTTTTTGGCGAACCTGTATTGTTCATGGCCATGCTAGTAATGTACACACTGCAATGTTTCTGTAAATTGTCATGTTGTAGTATCTTTGATTATGTTTGAGTTATTACATTATAAAATAAAAGCAAAATCGATATTGCCGCAGACTGTGAAATACGTGGAGTCATATGTTTTTGAACCGTCAAAATATTAAGCCGGCTGAAATTCATGACAGTTGGTTGCTGTGTATGGTGATAAATCTAATGAATGAATGAAATGTCTGAAAATGGTGTAAACGGTTTAGAAATAACAGAATTAATGTGCATGATGAGGAACATTCGGGGAGGCCCTTGATAATCACAGCGGACTTGTTGAAACGCGTCGATGATGAAATCAGAAAAGATCATCGCAACGATTACTGACCTGGTCCTTCTTTTTCCTGGTGTTTTAAGAGCTGTTATTGGTCGCATTGCTCATGATCATTTAGGTTTCAGAAAGGTTTGTGCATGTTGGGTGCCGAACATATTAACGGAACATCACAAAAAAATCTGAACGGGATCTGCTTCAGAATTTTTGATGCACTACACAGAAAAAGGTTATGAGTTGCTTAATTTAATTGTTACTGGCAATGAAACATGCGTTTTGTATTACATGCCAGAGTGAAAATGGCAGTCAAGTGAATGACATCATCCTCAATCACCAACCAAACCAACAAAGGTCAAGCCACAGCCATTTGGACACAAACTGATGGTCACAGTCTTTTGGGATCAGTTTGGCATACTGCTGATTGATTTTATGCCATGTGGAATGACTATAAATGCAGAAGCTTACTGCGAAACTGTACCTAAGTTATAGCACACCATTCAAAATCAGTGATCTGGGCAGCTGACCGATGGCATCGTCCTGCTGCACAATAATGCATGTCCACATTTTGCGGGTCCGACATGTGATTTACTGAGAACATTGGATGGGAAATTTACAATCACCCACCACATAGGCCAGACTTAGCTCCTTCCGATTGTTTGAGAGATTGAAAGAATTTTTGAGAGATTTTTTTACAATGAAACGGTCTTTACTTTAGAGATAACCTCTCGTACCATGTGTAACATGAAAAACCGCTTAAAGTTAAAATTAAAATGTGTTAAAGGAAAGTTTTATTCAAAAAGTTGAATCTGTGGTCAAAATGTGTTTAATTCTTTGGCTTACTGTATTGGGTATTTTGTTGTTTACTTAACTTTTAGGGAAAAAAATTCACTGTTATGAAAATTTCATTTTTATGACTTTTTTAGTTCAAGAATGTATTATGAAGAAGACCTGCCTTCTACATTATAATACACTACAGTAGTCTCTTTCTTAACCATTTTTCATTCAACTGATCACTCCGTCAGCCAACTTTTGTCTTTTAAATAGTTAATCAGTGGTACAAAGGAAAGAATTTAATTATTCATTCAATCATCTTATATAAATCATACTGACCAACATCACTGATCGTGATTTGTTTTTAAAAAAATGATTAAATTTTATTAGTCAAAGGTCAGCTATGAATTATATTTTCTATATGTTATAGTGTTCAGATTTATAACAAATGGATTGCTTAGATTTAATTTTATTGTTTTAGTTAATGAGCTATTTCATTATATCATTAAATAGAGTGTATTATAAACAAATGGACTGTCTAACCTAACATCAAAAGAATCATTTGCATGTATTTGTTTTTTTTATGTAAAGAAGAATAGTGAAGCTGTCTTACATTTTAATTTAAATCTCAGGTGATTAACTGAAAATGAATTCTAAAATTAAATATCCATCAGTCTATTTATTTCTGTTAGTAATTCTACATCGCTGGATCTAGTGGAATAATTCGACTAAAAAGAGATTTAAAGTTTTCTCTTAAATGGATCCTGAATGTAGATAATTAATATTACATTCATTGCATTGAAACAGTGTATATAACATTTAGGTCTAGTCCATATTCATAAATAAATAAATTTTTTAATCTGATTTATTAATCAGTCATATAACATATTCTGGCAACCTGTGAGTAGGGTAAGTTACTGAGATCAGACTATAAGCCCATTGTTTAGAAAAAGCTACCTTTAAAAACTTTAATTACAATTTAAGTTGATGATTAAAATTTCCCTTATCCATGGGACCTTTCCTTCCTTTTTGAAAGACATTGTGATTTTTTTTTTTAAAGAACCTTAAGGAATACAATTATTTAATTTTAAATGCAGATAAAACTTGCACTGTGCTTCTCAAGTAAACAAAACATTGTGAATTGCATAGTTAGATGTTTCATTAATGGTAATGATTACTTCTGATGCCTGTAGCATGAAATTTCTTGTTATTGTTAGATGATAAATTTTCATAGGATGATCAAATCGTACTGTTTTGTTCTAATGCACATTAATTAAATATTTCATTTTTCAATATTATTTAATTGTATTTATATGTTTATAATAATAATTCGCCTCTGAAAAATATCATCTCTTTCAATTTCTTTCAAAAAGGAAGAAGGAAGAATAAGGAAAAAGAATGAAAGGTAAGGAAGATACTATGCCCACAGAGAAACTACAAAACAACTAACAAAAGAAAATACCTCAAGCTTATCTCTAAAGTAAAGACCATTTCTTTATTAAAAAAATCTAATCTGCAAACTTAATAAATATTCTTTATTTCTCTTAGTCTACATATCTTACACTCCTTTTGTATATAATCACCACATGAATTAAGACATTTATTGTAGCAATAAACTAGCTTCAATATACCCTTATCGTGTTTTTCTGTCGTCAGTCCATTTATCCACTGATTTACAGCATTCTTAAGTCTATCATCACCTGTGAATTGCTTACCTTTTGACAGTGTTCTATCATCCACCTCTTGCAAGGTCAAGAGACATCTTAAGATACTCAGGCTGTGACTTACTGAACAGCAATATTTTATTGACTGGCTCATCTAAATCCTGCAGAATATTGATTTGATTATTTTTTAAATAGCCATTTGATAATCCTTGTTATTACCTGAATTGTATGGAGTTTTAACTATCCAGCTGAATCTTAAATACTGTCAGATCTCTTCCAGAGATTTATTTATTATTATTGTGTACAGTGTAATAAACATATTAATACTATGTTCATTTGTAGGCGTTATGATAAAATAAATGAAGGAAAATGAAAATGCATATCATGTCAAAATGTAGCTGTTTACAAGTTAGTAAAAAATTTAATTCATTGGCATAGATAAAATAAACATTTCTTTCCGTGAGAATATTTTATGATTTTGCTGAGTTATCATGGTAATCATTAATATAGTCCCTTTGAAAAGTAGCTATACACCTATATAAACACTATTGTATCATGAGGGATTGTATTCCATGTCCCTGTAAGTAGTTTTTTTTTAAGAGGTTGGTAATCCTGTGTTGTGTGCTTTGCTTATGCGGGACAGGATGCCAACCTTGAGATGAGAAGTATGTCTGGTTCTTTGTTGTACATTGTGTGATCATCCCCTTCGATCATAAAAATATTATTAACTTCAGGACAGTGATTATTTCTCATTGAATAAGTCTTCCATGAGCATAGTGGGTACACATAGATAATGAAAGACCAGTTTTCCTTTAGATTTCCAGGTACACTAGTTTCTAATTGACATAGTGTAAGAACACTAATCAAGAAATTTTAGGAGACAGGATCGGTAAAGGACTGACTGGGTGAAGTAGCAGACTATCAATACTCAAAGAAAAACTTCAAGACCTAGCTGCTATGCAATGTAGTCCCAACGAGTCGTTTGAGAAAGTCGGCCCTACAGAATCTATTAGTGTTGCAACTGCACACAAGGCAGTTCATAAGAAGCTCAGTCTCATCCTATATAAATTAAAAGCGGTTTAAAGTTTATCTGCCACAGTCTTTGGAAAGAGAATTAAATTTGGGTAAATGGTTTCATGTGGTTCTTGAATTTACATGACCAAAAGATTGAGGAGCAGATTGTAGTATCTGAAAAAAGAATAGGTAACCCAATATTCTTCATGGAAGCAATACAGTTCATTATTGTGAAGTCATTCATCAGTTGTGGGAGAGCTAACCAAGGACAAAGTTAATGCTCAGATTAAACAAGACAGTGCGACTGAGCATACAGCCAAGGAAGTCCATGAAATTACTGCAAGAGGTTTTCAGAAATAGAATCATTTGTAAGGCCTTATGGCCGCCTTATTCTCAAACTTAAGCTCACCAGATTTTTATTTTTGAGGTTATGCAAAACGTAATGTTTAAAAAGAAAATCCCCATAGCCTTTGAGAATTTCAAAATGCTATTCATGATTTCACCAAGGTCAACAACTTTTGAAAGTCTTCCAGAACAAGAAGAAACGCTTGCAAGTATGTCTGGGATGTTCATGGTGACAATTTTCAACAACTACTGTAAAGTAAGTTAATGTTTTATATTGTTATACTAGTGCATGACAGGTGTATAGCTACTTCTCGAACACTTTGTACTTTTTAAAATTTGTGAGTCAGATTTTAAGTTATGAAGCAAACTAAGTAAAATCTAGAGATTGAAATTATATAGGGTTCAATGTTTTGCAAATTCAATACATTGTAGCAGAAATAAAAAGAAGCCTTTGATTAGCTATGTACATAGGGGTTTTTTCTGGGTTTTTTTTTAAATTGTGTATTTGTAAATGTATGTAAGATTAATTATTTATTTATTTTTTTTTTAACTTGTATATTTTAATATCTTTTTTTTCAGGTCCAAAAGAAAATATCAGAAGTTGCTCCAAGAATTGGTGATGTCAAGAATAATCATGAAAATCATAATTTGTTTAAACAGGATCATGATGAACAGATTTAATGTGGTTAAATAGGTGTGACAAATTGTTGATGATTTAGTTAAAATATTAATGTAATTATGATGGATTATTATAATCAATAACAATTATAATTGTTATTCATTAACTGTTAATAATTAAAAATAAAAATGTGTTATTACTGTATGAAGTGCATAAAAAATTTTTCATTGTTGGGATATTTTCTTTTGATTAGTGATAAATTCATCTGTAATAGTGTTTATAAATAATGTTCATTATTATAATTATGTTGATCACATAAGTCATATTAAAGATTTATTATTTATTAGAATAGATCAAGGAAAAGGATCAGAAATAGAATATAAAATGTAGTATGTTAAATGTAGAAAAAAATTGTATTTAAAATTCATTTTATTTAATAGAAATACAGGTTTTCTTTTAAAAAAACAAAGCAATTAATTTTAAAGTAAGAAATATACATATATAAAGCTGGATTCAAAATTGAATAGTATTGGAATTATCTGCTTATATTTCTTTTCCTATATTGCAATTTTCTTGAAGAATCTTGAAATGGCAGCAAAATAACTAAACTGCCCAAAAGAAATCGCAGAGAAAGTGGAGCTAAAAATCGTCAAAAAGATGGAATTCATGGTACATCAAAAATTCCTCTCAAGTCTCTAATTATAAAATGTAGAAAAATCTACAAAGCTAATAAATTTAAATATCTGGGATAAATAATCCAAATCAATGGATTTAATAAAAAAAAAAAACAGTAAATCAATGTTTAGATACAGAAGCCAATCAAACAAGTATTACAAAAATTGACAAACTAACAAAAGATATTTACAACAAAAAGAACATCTCAATTAAAGCCAAAAACCAGCCATTGCAATACAATAATCAAACTAGAAGATGTGTAACTTATCACAATACATCTATAGTTGAAATCATGTGAAATAATAAAAAAAAAACAGGAAAATCTTGAGAAAAATCATAGGACCGATAAAAGTAGGTGAAAATGGGTATAAATTCAGAAGTAATAAAGATCTTTACAAATATAATAAAACTGAGAAAATGTCAGATTCTATCAAAAAAATAATAACCAAGTTCTCTGGCCACCTCATGAGAATGAATGATAACAGGCTCACAAAACAAATCTTCAATCCCATTTGTAACAAAAAGAATGGAAATCAATGGACCTCAATAATTCAAAAAGACTAAAAGGAATGAAAATTTCTAAAGAAATAGTGCGAGGTAGAACAGAGTTCCGCAAACTTGCACAAGATATCAAGGATTTCCAAGAGAAGGAAAAAACCATCTAATGTCTGGACAAAAGAGAGAATGCAAAAAACAAAGTAAGAGAATGAACTGTTGAAAAATCATTTAAGAAAACACCCAAAAGAAAAAGAAATTATGAAAAATGTTACTTCATTTGGTTTTCTGATGAAGGAGACTAAAAAAAAATGCTTAACTAACTATAACTTCTGGTTCATGCATAACAGTAAAGTGGACTTCTACATATATGTACATGTTTACACATATAGAATCGTATAAACATGTCATATTTCTATAGATTATGTACATGATTATATACATATGTTTTCATCGATTCTCATCTAGTAAATTAGTTAATATTTTATAAATCCACTATTTTAAGCTTTTCAAGTTACCAGCAATATATTTAATTAAAAATAACTTTAAACATGAAATTTTTTACAAGTTCATCTTTTAAGAATTATGAGTTGCTTAATGTTAAGTGTGATAAATTTTTCTTTTATATTATAATTTTTCACTTCAGACTTATTTGTTTATATATGCATGTTATTGTTAATTTATAGACAACCAGAAGATTGGAGTTTATCATGGGGAGGTAGTGGAGCTATTTATGGTTGGGGTCACAATCATAGAGGACAACTGAGTGGTGTTGAAGGAACAAAAGTTAAGTTGCCTACTCCTTGTGAGGCATTATCTGCATTACATCCAGTTCAACTAGTTGGAGGAGAGCAAACTTTGTTGGCCGTCACTTCTGATGGAAAAGTGTACGCTACAGGTAATATTTTTAACCATAATTCAGATGATTATTTTTTTATTTTGTATTGTACACTTTTTTGTGGATTTAAGCTACTAAGCTACAAGTGATAAAGTTAATATGTTAACTAACCACAATATTAGAAAAAGAAAGTAATAATAATAATAGTAATACTGTACCTTTTCCATTATTGGAAGTTATTATGACTGTTTAATATACCCAAAAAAATAAACTTATTTCCCTGCTGTTCATCAAAAAAAACCTATACATTAAAATATTTGAAAGTATTTCTTTATGGTGCTTAACAATAAGGCAATAATCAATTTGTTTAACACATTCAGTGCCAAGGATGCACCTGTGGTCTAATTTCATAGCCTAAAATTCCAAATACATGATTAGTGTGTTTTTTTTCTATTGACTTCTGCTACAGTATATGTCTGTTGCAGCATGTAATTTATAGTATGAGGAATGTTAAGTAGATGTGCAATTTGAATTTGTGATAAAATTAATATTCTGATTGATAGTATAAATAGGTCCTCCACAACAGAGTGAAGAAGAAGACCACCAAGTCAATTTTTTTTTTTTTTTTTTTTTTTTTTTGTCTTCAGTCATTTGACTGGTTTGATGCAGCTCTCCAAGATTCCCTATCTAGTGCTAGTCGTTTCATTTCAGTATACCCTCTACATCCTACATCCCCAACAATTTGTTTTACATACTCCAAACGTGGCCTGCCTACACAATTTTTCCCTTCTACCTGTCCTTCCAATATTAAAGCGACTATTCCAGGATGCCTTAGTATGTGGCCTATAAGTCTGTCTCTTCTTTTAACTATATTCTTCCAAATGCTTCTTTCTTCATCTATTTGCCGCAATACCTCTTCATTTGTCACTTTATCCACCCATCTGATTTTTAACATTCTCCTATAGCACCACATTTCAAAAGCTTCTAATCTTTTCTTCTCAGATACTCCGATTGTCCAAGTTTCACTTCCATATAAAGCGACACTCCAAACATACACATTCAAAAATCTTTTCCTGAGATTTAAATTAATTTTTGATGTAAACAAATTATATTTCTTACTGAAGGCTCGTTTAGCTTGTGCTATTCGGCATTTTATATCGCTCCTGCTTCGTCCATCTTTAGTAATTTTACTTCCCAAATAACAAAATTCTTCTACCTCCATAATCTTTTCTCCTCCTATTTTCACATTCAGTGGTCCATCTTTGTTATTTCTACTACATTTCATTACTTTTGTTTTGTTCTTGTTTATTTTCATGCGATAGTTCTTGCGTAGGACTTCATCTATGCCGTTCATTGTTTCTTCTAAATCCTTTTTACTCTCGGCTAGAATTACTATATCATCAGCAAATCGTAGCATCTTTATCTTTTCACCTTGTACTGTTACTCCGAATCTAAATTGTTCTTTAACATCATTAACTGCTAGTTCCATGTAAAGATTAAAAAGTAACGGAGATAGGGAACATCCTTGTCGGACTCCCTTTCTTATTAGGGCTTCTTTCTTATGTTCTTCAATTGTTATTGTTGCTGTTTGGTTCCTGTACATGTTAGCAATTGTTCTTCTATCTCTGTATTTGAACCCTAATTTTTTTAAAATGCTGAACATTTTATTCCAATCTACGTTATCGAAAGCCTTTTCTAGGTCTATAAACGCCAAGTATGTTGGTTTGTTTTTCTTTAATCTTCCTTCTACTATTAATCTGAGGCCTAAAATTGCTTCCCTTGTCCCTATACTTTTCCTGAAACCAAATTGGTCTTCTCCTAACACTTCTTCCACTCTCCTCTCAATTCTTCTGTATAAAATTCTAGTTAAGATTTTTGATGCATGACTAGTTAAACTAATTGTTCTGTATTCTTCACATTTATCTGCCCCTGCTTTCTTTGGTATCATAACTATAACACTTTTTTTCAATTCAATTAAATAAACAAAATAAATATGGAGACTTAAACCAATGATGGTGATGGTGATATGGTAGGTGATTCATCAAGTAGCTTGGTTTCTTGTAAAATACAAAATACACTGTGACAATAAGTTAGATATTTTTGCTGATGAATTAATTCCATTCATAAGTGTGAGGCTTGGCTCTGGGAATGTGGAAGTGGAATTTTGTAGCATATGAAAAATGCCATGGCTGACCAAGATTCGAACCTAGGACCTCCAAACAAAAGGTCGAGATGCAGCCACTCCACCAAGGAAATTGGCAATCATTATTTTTATCTTTTAGCTAATGATAAATTTTTTGGACTTTCTTAATGTAAAAACAAATTGTTACGTTAAAAATTTGAAGAAGGAAGAATCACTATTTTATTGAGTATTTTTCTGTGATAAATTTTTACTTCAATAATTGTCATATAAGTTTTCACCACTCATATCATCCATCTGCTAACCCCATGATCCTAGTTTTTATTTGTAGAACCAGTAACATCACTTACGGATCATTGGAAATTTAGCTCAAACATGTTCACTTTGAGTTAACATATGTGTATCTTAGTAAGAATACAAATCTCATCTGTATTGAAGAGAAATTACCTTGTTAGAAAGAATGTTGATAGAAGCATTTGACAATTGCAAGAAAAATGAAGGTGACATAACATAAATCTTATACTAGCCCTTTTGCATTACCTAAAACTTATAAAAACACTGATATTTTAACTGCACATGAACCCATAATTAGATTCAGTTGTGTAGACTAGTTGAAGGCCTTCTCTTTCAGTGTTGATTCATATTGCTGTATTCAGCAGTTGCATTCTTCAGTTTTAAGCAAGGCCGTAAATTTTTTTGTAATTTCTGGATAAAGTTACACAATTATAAATGTTCTGCAAAAAAAATGTTTCTGACCACTGTTCACAAAATTCTACACTAAACACCAACTTTTTGAAAAAGTATTGGACTTTATGATAAATTTGAGAATTTTCAAAACTTCGTACTCCATTGTTTTTGGCTGTTTATATATCTAAATGAAACCAAGCTTCATTTAATTAAAAAAGATTGAAACACCCACACCAGCTCAAATAAAATATTTGTTTGAACAACTGTGGGATGGGTAGAAAGTTTTGTTACACTGTAATAGAATCCAGCTTAATTGAACTCTACTACTGCCAATTCTCACCAGTGATATTGCTCACTGCTGCTGGGAAAGGTGGGGAGGATAAGCCATCGTGGGGATTGTCCAGTGTGTTCATTCATGGTGAGATAACCTTTATTGTAGTCAAGTGTGGAACAATGGCTGATACAAGTGCTTTCACTGTCAAAGAGCTTTTGTTAGCTTGTGTGTGGCTTCATGAATATTCACACACTGGTAAAACATTGGAGAATATTATGACTGACTTCTTTGTGCATTTTTCAAATTAATCACCATCACAGCAAATGTTACTGACATGTTAGAAGAAGGTATTTGTAACAGGAAGTGTTATTCATGCCGCATTGGGAGGCCGAACACTCGAGCTGAGACATGTGCTGCTGTGGAGGCATCAATTCAACAGTCACTGATGAAATCAATCTGCCAAAATTCTGCAGAGTTAGGGATTCCAAGATCAACAATGTGAGACCATATGCAGAAGGACTTGAAAGTTAAATGTTTTCATCCAGCCACAGTTAATGAGTTAAGTGACAATGACCTTGATCAATGTGTTTATGCATGTTAGTTATTGCTTGAACATTTTCCAAGCAAATTATAAAAAAAAAAACATCGTGTTCTCAGACGTGTGTGCAGTTTATCAAAGCTCTCTTAATCGAAATGTTTTTTTTTCTGGGTGAAAGACAATCCTCACTTTTTTGAGGAAATCAAACACCAACTGCTTCATATTATGTTTTTGGCTCAGATGACAGCTAAACATCTCCTTGAGGTCCTTATTTTCTCGATGCCACAGTTATCTGAGAATGATTGACAAGTAGTTGCTACTAAAATTAATGGCAAATGGATTGCTGACATCATTATGTTTAAGCAAGATGGTACTTCAGAGCATTTTGCTTTGAATGTCTCCAGGCACCTCATGAAATTTTTCCAACATTTTTTTTTTTTGAATCGCTGGACATGGATTAGAAGTGTTTCTGGCTCCATTGCCTTGGTCAGCAAGAATTCCTGACCTCACCATACCTGATTTTGTAAAAGAAGGTTTTGTAAAAGAAGAGATCTAAAAATGCAGATACATCAACAATGAGCAGCCCCAAGATGCTGTTCAGTCAGCATTTGAAATGATCACTCCTGATATACTGTTTTGGATAATCAAAGAGTCATGGAGGCACACACAGCTGTACTTTGAACATGGTGGAACCCAGACAAACATTTTAGATCCGTAGAAGGTAAGCAGCACCTATCCTAATAATTTCATAACTAGTAAGAAGGGATTTCCCACCCAACCCATACAGTACAGAAGTCAGATTCTACAAGTTCTTCCTTATGAGTTTAATTTGAGTATATTTCTATCCTTGTTAACAACCGCAACCAGATGTCCAGTCTGTTGAGAAAGTTTCTTTAGCGACTTTCCTAGAGACTGTAAAAGCAACTGATTAATGTTTTGCAAAAAATTATCTTCACGTAATACTGATATATGGCCACTATGTTTAAAATCAGCTCATTTTCTGTTTCACAAAATTTAGCCAATAAATGAAAAAATATTTGATTTATTTGATACTGCATAATTGGGAAAATTGCTCATTAAATCCTTCTAGCATTCAGAATAAGACTTAATGATTAAATGAGTTACATAATAAATATATACCAGGCATGAAAATGGTAAATTTATTGTACTGGTAGAAAACTACTAACACAGATTGAAGGATAATTCATCATGTAGTCTGTGTGTTTTGACCTTGTCTAATACAGCCTCAGCAAAATATCTGCCTTGCTAGGAACATGTAAAATAAACATAAGTGTAGGATCGGCATCTTTTAGACTGTGTGACTTAATGAAGTACTATATATCTATTCTCTAAAAGGTTTTGTTTTAATATATATGTATATGTACGTATATATATATATATATATATATATGCATATTTATTTATTGATTTTCATTAGATATTTGTTATTTAATTGTATTTATTCTTTCATAAATTATTACATTATTATAATCATGAACTATGGATGAAGGTACACTAGATATAAAGGAAAAATCAATCAAAACAATGAAATAAAAATAAATCAATCAAATAAAGCAGTAGGTAATTTTTTGCTGTTTATTTATTTTAAAATATCTTGTTTGTTATACAGGCTATGGTGCTGGTGGTCATTTAGGTATTGGTGGAACTGACACTGTTTTAACACCGACATTGATTGAATCATTACAAAATGTATTTATTAAAAGGGTAAATTTACATAACCAAGATCATTTTTTAATTATTGTACAAGTGGTGTTTTTATGGTTGTATATTTTTCATTGTTTTTTGTTTTGTATCTCCTCTGATTTGAATGATTGATGTTAAGAAATGGAAGATCTTCGTCATACTTTTCTTTAAACTTAACAAACTTGCCGCAGAAAAAAAATCAGATGCTAACTAATGCTTTTGAAAAATAAACTTTCAGTGAGGCAGGAATATTATGTGCTTTAAGTATTTAAAATAGAGGTAAGGATGTAGAAAGAATTGATTAATGTTTAAGTTGATTGTGTACAATTATGTAAATAATTGGGAAAGAGTATGCAGTTGTCCCAACAAGTAAATAGGAGATTTGCTTAGACATCTCCAGAAAACTTACTAATTTCCTGGTTTGTGTAATCAGAGATTATGGTTGTCATTTGCTAATGTTTAATTGTGCTGAAAGTGGAAAAAAGTACAGTTCCAATAAATTACCACCCCAAACTAGATTTGGTTTAATATTCTGTACACATAAATAAAGTATACTTAAAATATGATTTTATCATTCTTGAACTTTTTTTTATCAAGCTGGTTGTATCACAGCTTTTACAACTTATTATAATCCACATTATTTTATTTGATGTCTTTATTTATTTGAATTTAGGATTATATTTAATATTCAAATACATAAAGTAAATTTTAGTGTATTTGTCTAGTTAACCTTAGTTGTAAAGAAACCTTATTTATTAATTTGGATCCATGATATTGTGCATCTTGGTGCAACTTGACATTCAGCAACTCTTAAAGCACATTACTATGGAATATTTATCAGTTAAACTGTTATGAATAAAATATTAAATAGCAAAGATTTTAATTAAATTAAAGGTCTGTACAGATTTGGCAAGAAAATTAATTTATAAGAACAGCTTGATATTAAGATTTGTACTTTTATTATTATTACTGTTATGATTTGTTATTATTAATTTTTATATTCCCAATTTTGTACTTTGTTAGAATTCAAGGTTGTTAACATTTCACCAAATTATTTGTTAAGTACCTGCACTCATTATAATCATTGCTTCTAGTTAAATTTAAAGTTTTTTTTTGGATTTCAAAATAATATTGCATCAAAAATATATTTGTTTACATCTATTACAAAAAGTATATTCATGGCACAAAAAATCACCCCAATAAGTATAGCACTCATGTACTGGTAACAAATGAATAAGTATTAGACTGTGTCTTAAGTACCATGGTGCTGGTGATAGTTGTCTGACTAATTAAAATTAAATAAACATGAAGAACAAAAAGACAGCAATTACTACTTGGCAGTATGTACCTTTGCCACGCCACATGTTGTACACCAAGCACTGCCAATGTGCACTCACTAAGTCTACTGCCAATTACTGTATATTAAATGACTTGTACCTGTGTTGAAGTTGTAATGTATAACTTTACCCTTTTAGTTATTACTTCTGTTTACTAGAAATTACTTTTTCAACATGATCATTGAAAAATTTGAAAAAAAACATTTAGCCATTGGGTTAAAAATTGAGAACAAGAAACAATATCATTATTAAAAGTATGAAATCATTATAATCATTACTAATTATAAACAATACGTAATTAATTCTTTTATAACCTTTATTTGTAGTAAATTATTAATTTTTAATAATAAACAAAAGCTTACTTAAATTTCTTCATGCATCTAATTCAAACTTGTAGCAAGTTTACTATCCTCACTAAACGAATCACTGTCACTTTCATTTTCACTTTCACTATCAGAGTCTACATGTATAATACAATGTTCTGTCATTTCATCTATCAGTGGTTCCATTTTTACGTGCTCTTTTTCAACATTTTTTACATTTTCACAATAGGGTTTCCAGTCATCTTCATTCATGGAATTAATTTTCTCCGTATTTAATTTTTTTAACATTTGTGAGAGAAAATGTTGTTATGACTCACCACATGTCTTTTAACGGCTGACCATACCACCTCATTCAGATTCAAATCAAGAGTCTAAAAACACGATGCCCATGTTTTTTCAAAAATTCATCCGTGATATTTTTGTACTTTAATTTTATGTAACTTCACTAATTCATATGATTGTAATTTCAGCATTTTTTAACTATATGGAATATGGGTTTTTTCAATTGCTTGTAGTAAAAATTATGAATGAATTTATAAATACTGATTTTTGGTGATGTAAAATTCTAATTTCCAGAACCATTGACTTTTTTTTACTGTGTTTTAGTATGTGTGACCGTCCTTGCTTGATAGAGACTCTGCGTGGCAAAGAAATTATTGAAATTGCTTGTGGAGGTGCACATTCAGCTGCTATTACATCACATGGTGAGCTTTATACTTGGGGTAAAGGTCGCTATGGTCGACTTGGACATGGAGATTCTGAAGATCAGCTTAAACCTAAATTGGTGTGTACATTTTTTCTTCTTGATGACTTGTGTATTTTTTCTCATACTTTGTCTTTTAATTAATAAAAATACAAACATTGGTAACGAAGGTTCTTGTTGATAATGTCTTGTAGTTGTTTCATTATTTTGGTATAACTTGTTTAGAAAAGGTCACCTTCCCTTTCATAGAGTTCTTTCAAATCTGTCCACACTTTGAGTCTTGTTTTCTTGTGTTGTTGCATTAACTCTTTCAGGATGCACTTTGCACTTGTTTTGCTATACTTCAGCTTGTTACCGATAATGTTATGAATTGTGCCAACACTTACTGCAACTGGTTTTGCTATACGTTATACTCTAATATGTCAGTCTTCATGAATAATGTCGTCACTGCAGATTTCAAGCGAAGGAATTGACACTTCAACTGGCCGGTCAGGATGTTGCTCGTCAGTCATTGAGGTTTGACTGATTTTGAACTGTTCTACCTACTTATAAAAATTTCCGTGGTTCATACAGCTTTCACCATACTGTAAAATCATTTGAGAAAAAATTTTTAGCTTGTTTTTCTCCTTCAGAAAGCAAAAAACGGATCACTAAATGTTGTTCAACTAATTTGGAAACTTCAAGCGGACACACCATCGTTAAATGCAAGATTGACATTATAAACAAAGCTGTTCTCAGCACATCCCAGTGATGCCAACCTAAAGTCATGAAAGTACAAAACTCCTACAAACTGTTTCATTTCTACATCAGGTTGTCTCTTTTAATTATAGAATGTTTCCTGTATTTATGTTGTGCCACTGTAACATCTAATTGTTTATAGATTGTTTTTTTTTTGTCTTCAATTATTTGAATGGTTTTATGCAGCTGTCCAAGATCCCCTATCTAGTGCCAGATGTTTCATTTCGCTATACCCCCTACATTCTACATCCCTAACAATTTGTTTTACATATTCCAAACATTGCCTGCCTGTACAATTTTTCCCATCTACCTGTCCCTCCAATATCAAAGTGACTGTTCCAGGATGCCTTAATATGTGGCCTAAAGTCTGTCTCTTCTTTTAACTATATTTTTCCAAATGCTTCTTTCTTCTTCAATTTGCCGCAACACCTCTTCATTTGTCATTTTATTCACGCATCTGATTTTTAACATTCTCCTATAGCACCGCATTTCAAAAGCTTCTAATCTTTTTGTCTCAGGTACTCCGATTAAGTTTCACTTCCATATAAAACCATGCTCCAAACATATACTTTCAAAAATGTTTTGCTAAAGATTAAATTCATTTTTGATGTAAGCAAATTACATTTCTGACTGAAAGCTCGTTTCAGCTGTGCTATAAGGCATTTTATATATCTTGCTTCATGCATCTTTAGTAATTTTACTTCCCAAATAACAGAATTCTTCTACCTACATAATCTTTTCTCTTCCTATTTGTATATTTAGTGGCCCATCTAAATTATTTCTTATAGGTTGTATAACTTAATAATATATCATAATTTTTTGATTGGATATTTATGACTATTATCTATTAATAAAATAAATAAAGTTTACAGAAGAAAATAAACAGAATTTTTGTATTCCTTGGAATTACTATCATATGACAGCATGCTTGTCCAAGTTTTGTAGTTCTATATGTTTTTGTAAGATATATATATATTTGCACATCATAAATATTTGCATCTTCAGCCTACTCTGTCGAACCATTGAAACTCCTTTACATCAGAACAAAATTGTCCTAGATTTAAAATATTTGTGAATTCTACAAAAAAAAAGGATATTTTAAATTTTAGTTAGCAATTCAAATGATGATCTGAGTATTACAAAATTAAGTGTTACTATTATTTTCTGTTAGCTTGTGTAGTCTTGGAATGTTTGATTAATACTTTTTAGAATATAAAGTTAAAAGAAAATTACTAAACCTTTTTCATTAAAAGAGCATGTCTAAAATTCAAGATATAACCTTTTTTATCACTCTTTTTTACTATGTTGCTAACTGATGTCTTTACAAATTTGTTTTTAAATAGTTTTATGAGTAGAGTTAACTCAATGTAGAAAAACTTAGTTAAGTTCTTTTTTTAGTAAAATTCTAAATTAAGTTAATATAAAATTAACTTAGTTTTGAGATAACTTAAGTTTCTTTTTTCTGATTAGATAATTTCCTTGAGTCTTTTAAAAATTCAGTACTCCACATATATTCTGTTTTTATGAACTTCTGTTGGTGCTAAAATTAAACAAATATACTAAAAGCTTAATGCTGTCACAATTGACATCACAAGGACAAGAAAATCTCAGTAATGGAGTTTATGTGATAATCACGTAGGATTTATAAATATTGTTCTGGAATGATTTTTATGAACTTCATCAAATCTTATTTAAATTTGTTTCCCTTTTATTATTTTGTTCAGGTTGAGAGATTATTAGGTTATCGAGTATGGGATGTAGCATGTGGAAGTGGTGATGCTCAAACTCTGTGTATAACAGAGGATGGTCATGGGGTGATGGTGATTATGGTAAACTAGGTCGGTCGTGGAGGTTCTGATGGTTGCAAGGTAAATATTATTTTTTTTATTATTTTCACTGTTATGTGTTAATATTTAATGAAACTTTAAACAAAACTGTATGTGAGTCTTGTAGATTTTCCTGTAAAAAAATTGCATTTGAGCTTGTTAAAAATTTTTATGTTTTGGATTTATAAACAAAAATCTCTGATTTATAATTTGTTTATCATCAAATATGATAGTGATTACCACGCAAAACATACTTAACATAATAGCATAACTTTGATGCAACCAAGACATTGGATAATATAGAAGGACTGGGATAAGTTTTCAGAAACTAATACTTATACTTTGGATCAGGAATATAGCAAGAGCATTGGTGGTACAGAGGTCCATGATTCAAAAATTTACCTTGGATGAGTTACATTGAATCTTTGCAGAAGTATTCTGATACGAAGGGATCAAAAACCATCTATAGTCTTGATTCGCCATCTTCTATCATAGGACTACTGGTCTCTGCGTCTTAATACACATTCTTTGGTGATGTTTTCAAAATTATGGAAAATGCATTTGGTTTTCTGCATTAGCTCCTATGGCTCCTATGGTGCAATGTACTAAATAAGTTTTCTGTTAAAAAATCATTAAATGCTTTGTTATATTTATATTAAGAGAATTATAATATGCAATAAAATGTTCATTTGTCAGTACTGCCCCTGGAAATGATAGCATTCTGTTCTGGCCCACCTTGTAAATTTTACTTGAATTTGTACAACATTTTTTAAAACCGTAGTTTTCCAAAGTAACTGTGAATTATATTTGATATCTGTATTAAAGCCTGAAAAGGACATTTTTTAGGCCACAGTTTTATCACCTAATTACATTTACAAATTCATCCAATTACAAGTAAGTTTTAGTTATGTATTGTAAATAATAGCTAGTGGGATACAAACAGACATGTGTGCTTAAATTTGACAGAGCCTTGTTAAGATTTTGATTGAATTATAGTTCACTGGTCTACTCTTCTCCCAGGCAGATAGTTCATACTGTTCATAAAAACTTCCTTCAACTTGCTATCAATGCATTCCAATCTAGCCCAATTGTAAGAATTTATTGGAGTTCGTGAGTATATCTGAAAATGACATCAGTTAATGTTTGATTATCTACATGTGTTATAAAAACATAACTTCAACATCACTTGTATGATATTGTCTACAGCAATAGGCTCAATGACCACTTTTTGGAACATCTACACTAATTGTTCCAATGAGTGTTTAATATGTACAGTATTTTCAATGTTGGATCTCATCAAATTTGCCACCATTTGCTCTCCAACAGTGTGATTTTCTGTCTTGGACATTTCTACCACTCAATTTTCACCTTCACCTAATTAAATATAAAAAATTGGTACTAATCACTTGATGCAGCAGGAATTTTGCAAACTTCTGTCCATTCTGAATTAGGATATAATATTTACATTGATGGCTCTAAGCTGGATGATTATGTTGAATGTTCCTTTGTGGTTGTTTACATATCAGTCCACCTCACAATGCAGTGTATTTACTGGCAAGCTATGGCCCATCATCATGTCACAGGTAGATTCCACCATATTCTGAAGTGGCTATTTCAGTTTATGGTCTTCATGTACATTAGTTCATGTCTGATATTTTCAATACACATCCAAAAATCTGCTATATCTTAGCTACTATAGTACACATAGTTTCTGCTTTCTTCTTAGCTATACATAATTTGCAAACAAAGAAGAGTTCATTTAACAACTAAAGAAGCTTGCATTCAGCCGTCCTTTATAAAACATTTATCATCTGATTATGATTATCACACAAATATATCCATTCTGATTATTATGCATGCTTCCTGAAATACTGGTTGAAGGATAATTAACAGAATGAGCGGTTGAATGAAACTAAGCGATGTCACATTAAAGCTTGTATATTACAAGGAATTAATAGGAGTGAGATAGTCTTTTAAGAAATAGTCATTTATCATTTACTTTTGGTGCACATCAGGTTAATACATGAATTCTCATTCATTAAGCATCCACTGTGCCAATTTGATAACTTGCATTACAGTTCGTTATATTTTCTTTGTGTGTTATGAGAATTATGTTTAACTAAATAAAAACTAGCTATATGTTTTTCAGATGCCTTCAATCTGTTTGACATTTATTTCAATTTTAATTGTTGCTTTTGGTAGTTTTCTCAAATAGTTTTTACTTGTAATATTTGCAAATGTGAATTTTTATATATATGTATGTATGTGTGTGTGAGTGAGTGATTGAGTGAGTGAGTGTGTTTGTGTTTGTTTTTTTGTCTTTTTTGTGTATGTCTAAATATACATATCCAATTATTATTTCTGTTATTACTTGTATTTATTATATTTAGTTTTTATTTTTACACCAATCGAGATTGATCATTTATTCTTGTTATGTGGGAGTCCATCTCCTTACAACAGAGTATTGTTATTTTCTGATTAAAAATTGATTTTTTTTATCTTTTGTGTTAACTTTGGCACACATTTTCTGAAATTTTATATAATATTAATTGTGACACATCAGTTCATCTATAGAATAGCATTTTGTGGTTAGTGGCTTACAGGCAGTAATAACCCATTCTGTTGTTTACCTTTAATAAGAAAATCACTACTTCTGTTTATCTCTATTTCTTCTTCCTCCAGTGTTTGCTTCTATTTTTCTTCCTCTTTCACCCGCACTCCCCTTCACCTGGTCATCTTATCTTCCTGATGGACGACCTGGTCTTTTACGGATACATTTTCTTTTGAATACTATTTGTTCCTCTTCTCCCTAGTCTATTCTGGAATGTCCCAAACTAAGTATTTCTCTGTTTTCCCAGCATGTATTATTTATTTATAGCAATATTTCATACTACATTCCCTTTTTTCTTCCTGCTATTATTTGTATGTTTTCATCTGTATTACATAAAAGTAAAATCAGCCTTAAAATAAAAACGAATTTTTCATTTGTGCTTCTGACTCAAATATCAAAATACGTTTTAACATACTAAATTGAAAAATCATTGTCAATACTAGATTCTATTTATTTTATTCTTTTTTGTTTGTTTTTTCTCCTAAATATATCAAAAGGTAGTACGGATGTTTACATTGTTTTAATTTAATATGAGTATTTTCCAAATATATCAACATTATTTATTCTGTTTTATTTGTTAGCCATCTGATTGTCTAGATTAGGTGTAGTCATTGTGGAAAAACTAGACATTATATGAAGAGGGGTTTTAGTTAGCAATTTTTTGGATTTCATCATTTGTGGAATCAATTTATCTGGTCACCCTTAATAAAAATCCAAAATTGTTAGAATAGATCAAAATGATAATTTTTGATATTTTTCTGTTACATTTAAGGGCAAGGGTAGATTTACCTTTGTGCATGTTTTTATAATACGTAAAAAGAAAATAATGATTACTTAGTATGTTTTACTAATTTCTTATTTTACAGTAGTTTCTAATTCTCTTTAGGTATAAGAATTTATGATAGTAATATTTATTACTGAATATTCAAGACTTTTTTCTAAAATAACATGTTATTATGAGAGAATATTTAGGGTTGACAATATTTTATGTTTCGTTTTATATTAATTTTAATTTGAGATCTTTTATTGATTTTTATAGGTGCCTATGAAAATAGATTCTCTTGCTGGACTTGGTGTTATTAAAGTTGAGTGCGGTTCACAATTTTCAGTTGCTTTGATGCGTTCTGGAAGTGTTTATAAATGTAAAAATATGTTATTTATATTTTATAAGTAATAACATTTTAAAAATTTGACCCATTTTAAAAAAATCTGACTTTATAATGGCAGAAATTAAAGTAAAACTGCATCACTTTATCTTTCTTTCCAAAAATTAGTAACATTTACAGTCAAAAGAAGAAACTGTCAAGTAAAAAATACAATTTTATATTCTTACTTGTGAAGATAATGAAGTAGTAAAGTTAAAATAAACTCTTTAACAGACTATTCAAACCCATCTAATTTAGAATTCAACATAATTGGCAATTTTGAAGTTAATGCAAATAATAAAATTAATTCAAACTACAACTGTATAAGGAAGCTTGGGTTGGAAGTCAGACACTTACACTAAAAAATAACACTAGGTTTCTTGTAAGAGAAATCAGTACTTTCTTCAAAATGAATAATTCTAGAAAATATTAACTTTGAAAGCACAAATAGTGAATCAGAAAATGAAATTGATTGTATTCTATTTACAAAAGAAAAAATAATTATTATGTCAATGTGTCAGTTATATGCAGATTAATCCAGATAGTGCCCATAGAGTGATACAGTCAAGAAAAAGAAGAAGACAAAACTGGATATTTATAATTATGCTAATTATTATGAAAGAAAATACAACAAAATGTAAAACGAAGTAAATAATGTAAATTAAATAAGCATAAGAACTGCAAACATAATTAAACATAAGTACGAAGGTATTGAAACGACTTCCAGTGTATTGTATGAATCCTTATTATGAGATGGCGAGTGTAAGAAAAATGAGGATAGATCAAAAACATGCATAAAATATACTGTCTAAAGATAAGAAATTTAAAAAAAATGTCAACTCGATTCTTTTATAAATGGGAAAAAAGATGAACCCATTAAGAAATTGGACAGGTGAAGGAGATCAAGAAATTAGTAGATTTTTTAAGAATGAGTGGTCTGTGTTTAACCTTAATATTCTATAGAAAAGTTCCATCCAAAATTAAAGTCAGAGTATTTTAATCGGCCTTTTTCTGATTATAATTTACAGTCTGAAGATAAGTGTAGGTATTAATCAGCTTGTGAAAATAATAATAGCTTGTGAAAAGTGCCATAAAAATTGATGTGCTGAAAAATGCTGGTTATAACACTAAAGGACGTTTCATTTTACACAACTTTTAAATTAATATAATGAAAAAAGTGAATGCTATTAAAGTAGTTTATCGAACTAATGTAAGTATTTAGCTTTTTATCAGAAAATATTAAAGATTAAGATGCTGTGACTTATTTGGTCATAGCAAAAGTAATCATGAAATTACTTTTTTAAATTTGAAAACATACATAAAAAATATATCTTTCCAGGATATTTGAAAACAGATTTAACGTTTTACAATATTCTGTTTAGTGTTATTTAAATGGTTCAAATTCATATCACTAGCATCAGAAAACTAGGAAACTAGAAAAATTATTTTGAGCTAATGCATTGATAGTTAATAACTGATTGCTGTTTCTAAATGTGTGTATTATATTTAAAAAGAACATGCTGATGCACATGCATGTTTCAGTATGTTTCTGTGCATCCTATTAGAAAGCTGAATCAAACATCACAACCTTTAAATATTACTTAGTGCTTTTCATTGCTATATATGATGCTTGTTTTTAAATTAAGGTCTATTTTGAATTTGCCGCCTATATATGGAATGTAAATTTAAATTCCTATGTAACAGAAAAACTCTGACATTGCACTGATTTGTAAAAAGAGATTGTTCTGTTAGTACGTTTATTCTTCATGAAGATGTAATTATTTTATTATAAAGCAGTACTTTATATAGTTATTTTTACATAGATGTTAAAATCTGTTTTGGTAGTAATTTTAAGATTAAAACAAAAGAAAATAATTAGGGATAAACAGTTACCAAATAATTAGGGATAAACAATTCTACTAGGATTAATGTATAACAGTGTAAAATAGGGAACTATACCTAAAATTAGAAGTTGAGATTATCCAAAATGGTTAAATGCTTCAAAACTTAAAAGCCATTTTGATTAAGTAGATTATCTGTACTATAATGATGACTACAATTTTATAAGTATCTTACTTGGATATTGAATTTCCAAATTAATTTTCAGATTTATTTTGTTATTAAATTTTGATTTTTATAAATTCCATTTTCATTTTTTAATCTTTTCCAGTTAACATCTTATTATTTAAATTTAATTAGATCTTATTATTTAAGTTTAATTAGTGATAAGTATTTCACTTTCATTAACATTTAACTTCAAAAATTTTCTCATTACTGGATGTCTTTACAACTCTTAAAATTTACTTGCAGGGTAGTGCATGCATTGTGGTATGCAATGGTATTTGAACGCATCCAGTTCATTACTGTTTACACATTTAAAAAGTACTTTATTTTTGTGTTGTATATTTTGAATATTGGTTTTGTTATTCTCCATGCTCATTTCTAAAAGTTTTATTTTTTCATAGTTGAGAACAGTGTTGTATTTTATTGATCATGTTGTCTGGGGGATAATAAGCTGTCTAGTTCTTCACTTAGAAAAATATTCCTTCAATTTTTTGATATTTAAAAAAATTTTCCGTAGGGGAAAAGGAGATTATCACAGATTGGGACATGGTTCAGATGATCACGTAAGAAGACTCCGTAAGGTTGCTGCTTTGCAAGGCAAAAAGATAATCAGCATTGCTACAGGTATACATTTTAATGTTTTCATGAATGTTACTTTCATGATGCTTTTCATGAAAAGCATCATCAGTTAGATCCCTTCACCCTGTTCTACATTATTTATTTACTTCTTATAGATTTTTTAATCATTTTTCTATTGTAATTATACAAAAAATCTCTTCATTATAAATTTTCACTATTCTGCCAAATATTTGAAACGTTTATCCTCACCATATTTATTTCTAAAGTAAATCAATTATCTTACAAACATATTGTAATGGTAGAAGCTATTAGTAATAGAAAGTACCAGAATAAGAAAGAAAGAGAAAATGAAGAACATAAGGAGACTAATAGATTGAAAAAGAAAAATCCAGAAACAACAACACAGAATTCTTCCTAAAATAGTGTATAGGGTTCGGACAATAGAAACAGCTTGAAATGCTTGAACAAATAAAAGATAGATTGGCGGCTGTTAGTACAGGTCAACCCCTAGGCCTGGAGTACCAGCAAACTTTGGTACACTGTGATAAATGTATGGTCATTTGACTTGGTGTGTGAAAGCATTCAAAGTGTCTATCTCTTGTTAACTTTGTATTCATTTTAATTAGCTGTTGTGAAGTTCACAGTAAAATCAGAATTGTATTTTTAATTTATAATTTACTTATTTTGTTAATAGTAAGTTATCCTAGAATAAATAAATTGTATCAGTAAAACTCTGTGTGCTATCTCACACCAATAACACACAACAATATCAAACCAATGACATGCAAAATATTATTTAGTAGTATAATTGATTACAACCAATTTAATAAGTTTAAATATAAACTTAAATTTAATAAGATTTTATTTAATAAGCTTATCTTGTTCAAAATCATTTTGGTGGTTTATTAATGACAGTTACTATATTTTTAAATTAAGTATTTTTTCTACTGTTCTTATTTTTCTGTTGTTATTTCTAATTATAAAAAATATAATAAACTCTACCATGTTAGGTATCTTTAAACATCTAATAGATCATTGTATAAAAAAGCAGTCCAGTTTTGAAAAGATATAAAAATACTAAAAATAAATAAGATACATTTCTTTATTTAGTGTACCTACTTATAGAAATATAATTCTTTACCTTAATTATTGGTATTATATATTGATATATTGGTATTATATATAATTTATTTTTTGAAAATTACATTTGGTTTATATAGTCATTGTTGTTCAGTATTTATTGAGATAAACCTTTTACTCTATTCTGTTTTATTTTTTGGTAGTGCAATAATAACACGGTTAATAGTTAAATTGTCACAGAAATCATTCTCTGAACAGAGCATTTCTTGGATAGTTTACTAATTTCTTATGTCAGCTATTTAAAGTAAATTTTTTTAATTACTTCTAGTCCATCAAATAATTTATTACTTTTGTCTAATGGTAAAAATATTAACTGAAAAGGAAACTTATACTTTTTATATGAAAAAAATATTTGTAGGCCTATGGTTGTTTCAATAGATTGAAGTTGGTCTTAGCCTGCATTTTCTACATTAAAAATGGCAAATTGTTGCTTATATGTGTTCTAGAAATAAAAATAATGATCATTGTTTGAAGTAGATTATATCTTAGTATTTTATATAGGTTCATTACACTGTGTCGCATGTAGTGAACAAGGTGAAGTGTTTACTTGGGGAGACAATGATGAAGGCCAACTTGGAGATGGATCAACAAATGCTATTCAAAAACCACGCCTTGTTGTTGCCCTACAGGTAAAGACATAACTTGTTTTATTAGATTTAAATTGTAATTATGGTGTAACTTATTTTAAACTAATTTCTAAGATTTGTATCGCATAAATGGGAGTAGCTGTTCAAACTATTCTATTCCCTTATTCAAATTACCAATCCGTTTCTTTAAATTATGATTATATTTTATTTTTTTTATTGTTGAACCTTAATAATTGTTTATTTCACTGTTTGAATTTTTTATATGTGAGCAATGTAACTTTACCAGCAAAATATTTTTTTTTTTAGATGTTTGCCATTATTGTTCGTGGTGATGATTTGTTGTGTGATTATCATTTGAAAGAAGTTTTCTGTTTGGGTGGTAATTGACTTAATCCTTTGCACTCCTGTGTCCTGCATTGCAGTCCATGGTGTTCTGCCAATAGGGTCCAATTTGTTTAGGGTGTGTGCTGTCATTGGTATGACAAGTGAGTGCAGACCATACGAGCCATGCGGACACGTAAGAAAAATTTTGTTGGAGTCCAAAGGGTTAAGGAAAGTATATGATCTCCATACTAGAAATGATGGGCCAATATCTTTACTGATGTTTTTGTCATTGTTTTCTTGTCGCTTCAGTGTATTAAGAGATTTTAAAAATAATAAGAGTATTTCACATAAATGATCATCCTCAGTACTAAATTTTTATTTCATAAAAATTAGCTTATTTTTATTACTCATGTTGATTCTGTTAGTGAACACACTTTCTTCTTTCCATAGAGTTGATTAATTAATATTAAATTATTTAATGATAGTAAATTAAATAAAAATAGTGTCATTCACTGAAGTAAGATGGGGAAAGTATTATTTGCTTGGAGAATTTTATATTTTTGAACAAGAATTCATATAATAGTAGATCCAGGTTTCTATTGGAGCTGGTATTTATACCAGTTAATTCTTAGTATTTTGTAAATTTGTCAAAATTTCATATTAACAATATATATGATTAATAAGATTTTGTAAAGAAATAAAAATTATTTTTATCTTATTCAAATAAGATTTTCAGGTTGATTCCAATGTCATTACCATTCCAATGCCATTTTTATTAGATTGAAGTGTTTTATTTAATTACAAGTTATTGGGGGTCAAATTGATTTTATTTAAACAGAATCAAGAGATACTAATTTGCTTTTTAGCACCCTAATAAAACACTAAACTTATCGTTATTAAATATTTATTATACCCACATATATTCTCATATAAATTATAATGTCATCTCTTGGGGCTCTCAAAGAAACCTGAATGCATTTTTAAGTTTCAAAAATGGGCTGTCAGATCATTATCTTGTGCTCATAACTATGAATCGTGTTGACCTATGTTTAAATACAATAACTTACCTTTGTGTTTAGATTTATAAATGTGCAATTTTTGCTAAGAAGATTGTTGTTTTTGTGAAATTCAACGCTATACATCAGCTTAAGAGAAAAGTTCTTATTACGTTGTCATTTTTAATAAATTGCCAAACCATTTGAAAAATCTTCCAACCAATTTATACAATTAAAAAATTTACTTTCACAAAAACAATATTATTCTGTTGATGAATTTTTTAATAATACAAATTAAAAATAAAATCTTTCTTTATTCTGTTTTAACTTGTACATAAGTATGTGTTCAGAATAATTTTCATAAGTGCCATTTGAATTGTAGCTTATTTTGTAGTAATTTTTTATATGTATTTTTTATGTATACATGTATGTATGTATGTATGTATGTATTTTTGTTCGACCGTAGCAGCTGAGTGGCTGAACCAGTTTATATATATGACCTTGCATTGGAATCCTTACATTACCAGAAGTGTCATAGGCTCTATATATAAATATACTATTTATGTAACAACAAAATCACAAATAAATTTACTATTTATATAACAACAAAATAACCAAACACAGTAACAGAACCTAAAAAAACTAATACCAAAAATCAACTTTCACAGGATCCCGCATTGTCAGCCTGTACAAAATTCCAAAATTACATCAGATAAAAATAAAAAATAAATAAAGAAAATTTTGTCCTTCAACGAAAATATTTAAATGCAGTCTAGGAGGGGAGGGGGAGGGGCTTGAATAGTAATTTTCCTACATTAAAGGAATGATTGGTCACTCATTACTTGATTTAATTAAATACAGCAAACTATGTTTAATCCTTTATTTTCATATCTTATTCTTTTTTTTGGTTCAATTTATTGTTATTTTTTTGCATTTAAATAAGTATTTGGACTTTAAAACATTTATTTTTATCTTATAATTTGTTTTTATATTTATAATTTATCTTATGTTGATGTGATCTAAACTTCAGTTTTCCTTTAGTGTAATCATTATATTTAATAGAGTAACCACATTGGTTTGAACAATTTTTATTCTGTTTAAATCGATGTCTCTTATTTTATTTATGATTATGGACTGTCTTTAAACATTTTCATTTGTAACTGATATAATATATGTACTTTATTTTCAAATGTGGCTATAATGAAATAGCAACTGTTTATAAGTGTTGTACTTTTGTACGTTCATAATATAATCTTTTTCTATTTTAAGTTCATTAAATATTTTATAACTTCTATAATCCTTTAAAACTAATTATTGAAATCTCAGTAAAAGATTTTATATATTTTAAATTTAAGTGATAATTAATTATTTTCTGATCACATATAAAACAAGATGCATCTGTACACTTATACAAAATAATGATATCAAGGATCTGTTACACGCTTCTTAAATTTTAGTCCAATTTACATTATTTCAGTTTATTATATTACTATTACACTCTATTCTCTAACTTTGATTTAAATAAAATAAAAAAATTTCTCAAGTTAGTTTATTTTTCATAGTAGAATAGGCAACATTTTACATTGGAACAATAAAATAACATTTCCTGTAATGTTATTGTCCAGTTTTATTAAATACTTTTCCCTATGTGGCAATGTAAATCCAAACATTTTATTGCAGAATACTCTAATCAAGGGCAGTTGTGTAGTTGATACTAGAATTTGGTCAGCTACAAAACTGTTTTTACCCTTTGTATTGTCTCTAATTTTATACTTTTTCTTCCTGTTTTAAAAATATGTTGTGAACCAAATTTCTGTACTGTTTTAGATTTCTTCTTTAATATCTTCTTTTTTTTTTAAATTGTTTATGACCTTATCTCAATCTCTCATTTCAGAATATCATTTAATTAATATTATTAAAAAAAAATATTATTATAATCAATTTCTTGATGCAAGTTCCTATAAATACTGAAAATTTATTTTGATGTTAATTGTAATAAGTTATTTTAAATGAGTTTAAAAATATCATAACAGTATCTCTAAACCATTCTTTTTTCAGTTAAATTGAAACTTTACTTGACTGTATCACTTTTTTGGAATCAATGATAAATAGTTGAACTGCTTGCAGAAAAAGTAAATATACTCTTAACAAAGTAGTGTGGTATATTTTAGTCTCATTTGTATAAATGTTTACTATATTTTTAGATTAGGTTTCGGAATAAGGTTTCCTTTTTTTAGAGGTATTGACCTATATTTATTAGGTAATAGAAGAAGCCAACAGTGTACAGTAATAATTGCACTTATATTACTAATCTATAAGATCTGGTTTGTTGAATGTGACATCAACTATTCAAATTATTGTTTTTACCTATAAATAAGATATTTTCTTTTGTAAAAATAAGATTGTGTCTTGATCATAATTATGAATATTGTCTAAAAGAGCTTTTCTTCATCAAAATAGTATTGAAAAATTATTTTAATTCATAACTAAATTAAATCATTTATTAGGTCCAATGCATATAATATAATGGTCTCTAATTATTTAAAATGATATTTGTGATTTAATGAGTACATACATGTATTATTGTTTTTTTTTTAATTTTTCAATGTAAAGGGAAAAAAATAACAAGAGTTGCTTGTGGTTCTGCTCATACTTTGGCCTGGAGTACGGATAAACCATTATCAAGTCGTCTTCCACTCCGTGTACCTTTGGAATATGATGTTTTACGAGAATTACCACCCACATTATTACGAAGCAGGCTGGTATTACTTCACCATTTTTCTGATTTGCTTTGTCCTGTTGTCACTATGTTTCCGCTTACTGGTGATGTTAGCCTAAATTCATTACGAGGTACTCTTGTCTACGCTACCAAAGAAGCGACATTCAGAAAGGTAATTAATAGTCTTTACTTGGTCATCTCTTTCTGTGTAAGTTTTATTTCACTGAATATTATTTATCATGACTACTGATTTATAGTGATTTAGTTTTTTTTTCAAATTGCACTGAATATTGTTAAATAAAGTTAAGTAATGTTAGTTAATAAAGATAGTAATGTTAGATAGAATAACCTAACATGGTTGTTCATAATTTGAGATACGTCATCCCAAAACTGGCAGAGCTATTCTTAAAATAAACTTCCAGTGTCAGACTTTTTATAAGGAAAGTTAAAAATGTAGTGTTTTTGTTGCCTTTTTCACTGAGACATACTTACTGTTGCCCAATTATAGGTACCAAGCCTAAAAAAACTGCAAAAAATTTTCAGCTCTATAAGTGATATCTTGACTCTGTTCACCACAGGAACTAGCTAGTGAACATAATACTGCTTTATGTGTCATAACTGTATAAGAAATGCTGAAACAGAAAGTTTAAATCAGCAAAGCACATTGAAGAAACACCCCTTGAAGAAACAAAACATTACTAATTTGTAAAACTTGTTTCTGTTTGATGGAAGAGAACCTTTATTTTATTTTAGTAGATTTCTACAACTAACATCGTTTCTCAGCACCCAGTTTCCACTTCTCTCGATCTTCTACATTCTCCACTGCCATATTTTTTCCCTTCATTCCCTGTTTATCCTTTATTCACTGTAAGCTCTTCTGTCAAACTAGTCCCTATCTTTACTCTTAAAGAGTTTTCTTCATGTAATTTCATGCATATACGAAGTTTTAATTTACTCCAATCTCTTAACTTCTTTCATAAATTATTTATGAGAACATTGTCTTATGCCTTTTCTAAGTTTATTGAAGCAATATGAGTCTTCTGCCACTTGCATCCATTTTTCTAGCAGCAGTTTATGAGCAAAAAGTTCTGTTGTTGATCTCCCTGCTCTAAGATCTATCTGCTTTTCCTTGAATACCAGCAGTTTCCCTCTCAAATAAGGTTTTTAAAACTTTATCCGAAAAGTACCCTCTCCAAAAAGTAGAATACCTCCAAACTTCTATAATTCTTAGGGTCATCTGTTTTCACCTTTAAAGTAAAGATTTTGATGTTTCCACTCACTTCCAATTATACTGAGAAAAATTTGGATTAAGAAGACACTATTATTCACCACAGTTTGGATAGCATGAAGATGCATTTGCGTGAGCTAAAGTAAATATGTGAATATATAAAGTGAATATGAAAATTTAGTCACAAAAGCATTGAAAATATTAATCCCTTTCACCACATCTTACCTTTGTGAAAAGGTTTTTTCGTCTATCATTGCACTAAAAACTAAATGTAGGAATTATCTTTTATCACTTGAAAACAATTTGCTTTTGTGTGTTTCTAACATAGTTTCATGTATGGAAAAACTTTTAAATGAAAAAAAAACATAACCATCTCATTAGTTTATTTTCTTTCATCTGTACTTATAAATGTAAGTAAAATGTTTATACGAGGGCTATTTTTCAAGGTCCAATCAGTCGCAAAATAAAAACCCGTGCAAAAATTGGATGAACCTTTGCGCATATGTGTTGCGCAGCGTCTCTAGTATGGCCTTCAATCATGCTGCATCACTTCGTTTAGTTCTGAACACGCACGAGGGCTATTTTTATTTTCAAGGTCCGATCAGTCGCGAAATAAAAACCCGTGCAAAAATTGGATGAACCTTTGCGCATATGTGTTGCGCAGCGTCTCTAGTGTGGCCTTCAATCATGCTGCATCACTTCGTTTAGTTCTGAACACGCAGCTAGCACGTAAACATGTCTGCAACAATAGCATCTCCCGCCAAGTGTGAAGTGCGTGCGGTAATTCAGGCTGAGGGGTGTAATGCAGCTGAAATTCATCGACGAATAAGTAATGTGTACGGCGAAACTTCAATTAGTGACAGCAAAGTGCGACAATGGTGCAGGAACTTTAAAGCAGGATGTACAGATGTTCATGATGCAGGCGGTCAGGGAAGGAATTGGGTGTCAACCGATGATCTCGTTGAGCAAGTGGATGAGGCAATTCGAGAAAATCGTCGGTTCACAATTTCTGTATTGAGTGATTCGTTTCAAGGTCAGCTCTCTACACTATTGTGAGTGAGAGACTTCAGTACCGCAAACTGTGTGTGAGATGGGTTTCCAAGATGCTGTCCCACTATCACAAAGCAATGAGAGTGGACGCCTCCCTAACGTTTCTCCAGCACTACCACAATGAAGAAGAAGATTTTTTGAACAAAATTGTCACAGGGGACGAGACATGGGTCCATTTTGAAACTGAAGAAACAAAAAAAATAATCCAAACAGTGGATGCATTCTCATTCTCCCAGTAAACCAAAGAAGTTCAAGCGAACCTTCTCCAACAGAAAATGTATGGCTACTGTGTTCTGGGACCAGAATGGAGTTCTCTTGGTGGAATTCATGCAACGTGGCACGACCATCACTGCAGCCTCATACTGCGTGACTCTTCAACATCTATGAAGGGCAATTCAGAATAAGCAGAGAGGAATGTTGTCATCAGGCATGACGAGGGTATTGGAAAGTTGATACCACACTACGACAAATGCCTAAATCGGAGTGGCAACTATGTAAGTTCTTGTTACAAAAAAAATTTTTTTTTCACTGAGGTCTTAATTTCGTGACCGATCGGACTAAAATAACCCTTGTAATAAATGATTTTTTCTTATAAAATGACTTCATTATTGTTTATGTGTAAGGTTGTAGGCTAATTTCACAACCCCCCCTCATATCACTGTGACCCCCTAGGTTGAGAAATGCTGATTTAGAGTCTTACAGCATCCTGACATGTAGAGATACATCTAAACAGTTTTAAATCATTAGCTTGTAATAAAATCTTTGAGTATTTTACACTCAGTAATTTCATTTATGAAATTAGAGAACATTAGTCGAAGGTTAGAACTCTGGAGCATACCTGACTATACTGTAAATTTAATAGAGTATGAACTTCAATACAAGATAAATCGAGTCCTACAGACTAAATATAAGTGGTTAAAATATCAGCTTATAAGAAAACTCAGACTACAGTAAAATTGACGATCTACTTTATCAAACTCTTTTGTGAAATAAGTGTGAATAAAATCGATTTGTGAACATAGTTAAAAAAAATCCAAAACATATTCAGAAAAGTTTATTTATGTTTGACATTTTAGAATGACCCAAAAACAAACCATATTGATGAATTGAAGTTTTATTTTTTGTATGGAAGAATATGAGCCTGTACAAAGTTATTCAAAAATTTTTTATGGGTGTAGAAAGAATGGAAACTCGATAATAATTCTTGATATCTTGTATATCACCCTTCTTGAATAACAGAATAATTTTTGCAATTTTCCATTCTACAGGAAAAATATCAGAACAAAGTTATGAATTACACAAACACATTAGTGATTTATAAAGATAGTTGTATGCTTTAAATGTCTTGGACAGAATCAAGTCAAAGCCAACAAATCTTTGATACCAACTTATAGTCACTTTCCACTGGATGTTCTGTGATAAATGGAATTATCAGAAAAGAAGGTAATCAAGATAAAGCCTACAATAATGGCTTAGAAGGTACTGGTTAATTCCTCTACAATACTCTGCAAAAGTATTGGCATTATATTAACTCTCATTACACCAATCATTCAATAACCTTACTGCAAAATCAATAGTATAGTCCTTTTATATTTTAAAAATCAAAAGTTTTCTGATATATCAAGGGAAATTAAGTTTTCAATGTTATTTACATACAAATGTTACTTGTTAATCTGAATTTTTAATACTTTTTGAGGAAATGAAATTACTGAGTGTGTAAAATACTCAAAACATTTTATTATAAGCTGATTTTTTTTACATAAAAATGGCTTTTAAGTAAAATGTGTTGGCCTACTTTTTAAATGTCATTTGAAATTTATATTTTTTTCTGATAATAATAGTTCAGATGAAACAGATAGGACATTTAATTTGAAATCAAAATTTTCTTTTGGGTATAAACCAGTTTATTATTAAGTAAAAAAATTCATAAAAATAGGACTCAACTAAATCTATTTAACTTGGTTCACATAAAGTATAATTTGATGAAAACCAATAAAAAGTTATACAATTTGCTTTAGCAAAATTGATATTAGTTTAAGAGAAATGAGCATCATGAGAAGCAGAATAGCGTTTTATATTAATGATACAAAGAACAGAATGATGAACAACTATATAGACAAATTTTTGACATATTATATCAATGTTACCAATTACCAAATCTAAGGTCTTATTATGAATAGTATTTCTAATACCATATAATAATTTTAGAAATACTAACATTATTGTGATCTAAAATCTTCTACATGTTGTGATCTAAAACCACAACAGTTAAAAAAATGTAGCAAAGCTGTACAGGAAACATCACTTTAAAAGAGATCATCAACTGAACCAAAAATATACAAATTAAGATCATTTGTTATTATTAAATCTCCTTTACAGTTAGATGAATTGTAGAAATCTTCAAAATCACTGTAAAAGCATACAGGTATTCACCAAGCAGTGATTCAGCAAAATTGATACAACTAAAAAAGTTGACAGTCAGAGATATTTAACCCACATAAGTTTTCCCTATCAGCTCTAACTGATAGCAACTTTTGGAATAAAACTGTTATAAGCAGTTAAAATTGCTATTACTTCATCCACTTTTAATTTCTAAGCATACAATACTTCCTAAATACATTAAATTTATAACCCAGGAACAATTCAGATTTCGTAGCCTTATCAATAAGCCATATCTCAGTGGTACAAATAGTATCATTAACCAAAGATAAAATAATCATAGAGAACACTTCTGTCATCATCCTTGGACTTCTAATACTTTGATAGCAAATTAAAAATTTCCTCAAACAAATAAAAAATAATGAATTGCAGAAGGAAAAAATGAATGAAATAAAAGAAATTTAAGCAAAGAAGGTCCATCTCACTAAATCCCACACAACTCACAATACAAGCATTGAAAATAATTTGTAAAAGTGAAGTCATTGTTTTTTTAAATTGAAAGAATTATATTTAAATTTTCATTAGTCAGAAATAATTGTTACAAACTTAAGTTACTGTAGGAGTTGAGGTATTTGAATGTTGTATTTTTTTATGTTTTGAATTGTGAAGACTTGGTCATTATTACAATGTATTACCCCTTTTGTGATAATAAAATAGAATTTTAGTTTTATAGACATTCATCATAAATAAAACTTTTTTTTTCTTTTTTTTTAACCTCTGGGACCACTGTTATGTATTGCTTCAGAGGATGAAATGAATGACAAGTAGCATATGAAAATGCTATGCCTGGTCAGGATTCAAATCCAGGGCCTCCAGATGAAAGGCCAAGATGCTACCACTCGTGCCACAGAGGCCAACCATAAATAAAACTTGGATTTATATAAATATATATAATTTTTTTTTTCTTTGTTCAATTACAGATAAGTCAATCTATACTTATATATTTATAGAAATTTAGAATCATATTTTTCTTAATTGAAGGTAATTTTTCTTTAGAAGGTACATAATTGTGGTGCAATTGCCATTAATTATTTCGCTAAAATCGAAGCGTTTTCTTTGGATTGTTCTGTGTAAACAGAGTAGAGCTTACAGGTAGTACTCCTTATTGACTGTTCAACCTGCTGGCAAGAACTCATGGTACACTAACCCACTGAAATTAAACAACACTGATCAGAACATCACTTTGGTCGAACTTGATAAGCTTTTTTCAGTCTTGGCTTTTCAGGAAGCTTTCATTGGGATGATTGGGCCTTAGTTTTGAGATCATACCCATACACCCAGATTTCATCTCCAGTTATGACCTGTTTGAGCAGTTTTGGAATGTTGTTCACTTCATTCAGCAGCTTCTGAATACTGTTCATTTGGCACTGCTTTTGGTCGAAATTCAACAATTTTGGAACAAATTTTGCTGCCACATGTTTCAAGCCCAAAACATCTGAAAAAATTGCTTGAACAAATGAGCAAAAAAAAAAATGGCACAAATTAGCCAAGTGATGTGACGATATCAGCAGTCTCTCTGATAGTGATTCAGTGATAATCCATAATCATTTTCTTCACTTTTTTGACATGTCATCGATTGTTATTGTGCTGGGATGTCCAGGGTACTCTTCATTCTCAACGTCTTCACAGCCCTCTTGAAAACGTTTGTTTTTTTTTCATACAAGAATCACCAATAGTAACATTCAACACTTCTAATGTAGTGCTGCACTTTATTGCATTCTTAATCCAAATTCTTTGTCCCATTTTTCACATTAAAAACTCGCCAACAATACCAAAATACATGTAACATTTCTGATGACCAACAATGAACTAAGCATCCATTATTGCTACCAATATAAATATATGTTACGGACAAGTGTAAAAACACAAAAAAACAATTGTGACAATTGCACTTGTACTGCCTGGGAAATTAAAAAATTCGCATATTTTTTTATCAAACCTTGTACATAATTTTGTATTAAAAAAACAAAATTATTTTTGAAGTTATATATTGATACAAAACAGTGTTTACCATAATAAGAATGCGCAATATGGTTTTTAATGAAAAAAGAAGTCCTTTTTATCATAAAATTTAACCTGTTTGTGAGACAAGTGTACATTGTTTACCAACTTTTCTGTAATATTTCGTATATTTTTTTTTACCAGATTTGTACACTGTTAACATTTACTTTTGTCATAGGGGTTCAGTGTACGACAGTCTCAAAAATATTGCAGTAAGCTGGGAAAATTAGTGCTGTGAATTAGTCTAAACTAACATTTTTTAAATCTGCTATCATGGCAGTCCAGCTTCCAATTGGTTGCAGGAGTCAAACTTGGATTGAGTATAAGGAATATTACCAATTATGAAGTATTATCCTTCAATACTGAATTTATTATTTTTTCTTTCTGTATTTCAGGTAACCAACAACATAAAAGAAGTTTCAATTCAATTTTGAAAATGTTTCACGAAATTTCAATTTCCTGAGGATTATAGTTTGAACATTATTTGTAGATATTTTTTATTATTATTATTAGTAAAATAAGGTTTACTTCTGTATTTAATTATATAATTTGTATAGTTTAAATTAATGGCATTTTAAAGAAATATTTTTATTTTAAACTAATTTTTTAATTAATCAGAGCAAATAGAATTACTAGACTGACTTTTTACTTCGTTTTTACAATTTTCATTTTTTTATTCTTAAAATAAGACTTCTATTGTATATTTTATAATTTAAAATATTTATTTGTTATGTCTAAATATTAATAAATGTACTCATTAAATATGTTTGGTTTTAACATTTGGGGATCATGGGTCAAGCAGTTTTTAATGATCTTTTGTGCTGCTTTGAGTGGCAAAAGGTAGCAAATGCAATACAATAGGAATTATTATAGTAGATTCACAAATGTGATAGTATTTATAGATTAAATTTTGTACTGTTTTTCCTGTATCATTGATAATGATTTTTAATATTATTGGAAAGATTATTTTTAATATTATTATCAGCCTGAAGAATACTGAAATCACAATAGCAGTGAGCATGAACATCTGTGCTCTTTTGATATGTTTACATACTTGGGCTTCAGTTTGTTCTATATGAGCTATTAAATTATAATTTATTAATTTTTTAATAATCAAACTATTTATATAAATAAATAAGGCATAATTACTCACTCATTGGTTTTTACAGCAAGACCTTTCAGAAAATTCTTTCAAAGTAATTTTTATAAATCAAATATATTACACCACTGATTGGAAGAATACCAAAATTTTAATTTGTAATAATCGAATTTGCAACTAAGAAGGAACACTTAACAAAAATCAGCAGTTACAAAAAGCCCTTTCACCCCTTGAAATTTCTTGGTAATTTCTTTTTTAAACTGACATTATTGAATGACTGGCAAATTAACTTTTAAAAATTTGTATGTGATAAAATTTAAAATCATTGAATAGTTTAAAAGTTATATCTTTTTTAATTATTGATTAGAGATACTACCACTTGGGCATGGAGATGTTTTATATTATATTTTTAAGCTGTATACAAATTTAATCTGTTAATTATATATATATTTTCTATATTACATTTTTTTATATGGTTTTATATTACAGTTTTATACAGGTATCACAGAAAATTTTGTGATACAATTTAAAGCAAATATATATATATATACACATACATACACGTTTTTGTATAAACAAATTTTCTGGGAACTTTCATAACCTATTCTAATCATAAAAATAATGGAAAAAACTGATATATAAAGATATGTCCTAAAATGCTTCATTTGGGAGTAACAGCTAGTAAAAGAGTTCGCTTTCATTTCAGCTACCCTGGTGAAATATGGTCTTATTGAAATTTTTAGGACATTAACTTAGCAGCAGAATTAGTAATGTCTTAAGGTTTTTGACCTGAAAAATTGAATAAAAAAGGTCCCAGAAACGTATCTGGTAGTTTTTAATAAATCTGGGGTGAAAACTAATAAATTTGAGTAAAAATCCTTGTTTTGTATGCTGACGTACAATAAATTGTTAAATGAGTAATACACATAAAACTTTTAAACAAAACTTGTAGAGAATTTAATTTTGAACAGATGGTTTAAGGTAGATGAATAACACAAAGAAAGAAAAATAATAAATTTATTTTAAATTTAAATTTATCTCACAAGTTACCCGTTTCATTTAAAATGTAGAAATCTTAATTTTTTGATAGCCCTTTACTCTTTAGTATGTCTTGAAAAAAAAATTAACCAGAAACTTTCATGCCCTTACTAGAAAATTACAACTTTGTTTTTTTAGAATTATGGCTATATTATCACCACTTAAGGATAATTTTCTTTTAAATTAATTTTACACAAAAAAATTAAAAAATGTTGTTACAATTTCTAATTTTTAATCTCACAACATACTCTTTTAATAATATTCACTGAATTGCCTTCCTCAAATGGGGAGCTCTTAAATTAAAAGGAAAACCAAAAATTAATTTTTTTAAATTTAAAATCAATTTTAGTGATATTTTATATTTAATCATTAAAAAAAAACCTGGTGCCCCTAAATTTTCAAAAAGTTGAAAACATATTTTTTTGAAATTGTGATGCTAATTAATATAGTAATATTAAAAATTTTGGTTATTTATCTGTTTTGTTGAGCATTTTGGCTTCAAAAATTAAAAGCTTTAAATAAATTCAAAGAAGTAATTTTATGTTTAACAAGTATAGAAATAATCATTTTTTTCTATTTATTTAACTACATATCTTAAAATTAGAAATAAATATTTTTAGAAAAAATTTTGGTTATTCATTTTCAATAAAAAGAAATTATTTTATCATAAAGATACAAATAGAGCTTTAAATTACTAAATTAGAAAAATTTTCTAACATAGCAGACATTTTTTTAAATAATTTTCATTTCTTTCAAATGCTATGGAATCGTAGTTTAAATTTTTCCTTACTTCCAAATAAAATGTTTCAATTATATTTTTAAGAGTCCCACTTTATTATTCTCATTTTGAAGATAAATGATCAACCAGAAGATACATTTCAGCAGAAAATAAAATATTATTTTATTGGTATGTGTATTGCTTGCAATATAAGCAGCTGCGTAAAATCAGCTATTGACAAATGATCATTATTCTTAATTGGATAATTCCAAAATCTTCAAAGGATTTAGACTGAATTTTCCTATAGCATAGTTGAAAAGATAAAAAAATCAAAAGTATGTTTTATGGTCATTAATTATTGTATTTTTTTTTTTCAAGAAAAAACTTTTCAGTGGCTTTATATAATTAAAAAGATTTTCTGGATGCAGAGTTCGTTAATTGTATAAAGCAGTACCAGCATTTCACCTGAATAACAGAAAGGTTTATCGTTCAGAGGTTTTGGCTAGGCTTAATGTGAGCCAACATTAATTTATTGTCACTTTGCTAAACTGGATATTTTGATTTGTCTGCAAGAAATGAGTTTCCCTAATAGTGATCAATAATTTCATTTTTATACTTGTGTCTTTTTCAAAGAAAATAATCTCATAACTTTTGGAATAAATGCATGACATTAGTAAACACCCATATACAACTATCACACCTTATTAGTTAAAACGACAGCTATAAAACACAAAATTCTTCTTCTACTGTTACCTAATGTTAATCAAATGGTTTTGTTTGATTGGCTTCCATCTGATGTAATAGCAATAATTTTTGCATTATTTTCAAGATGTAAAATGATGTATTATATTTTACTTACCAACATTTGTGAAGCATTGAATAAACCATACATAGCTTATTCCTTGTATCAAAATTTTTAGAAAAGAAATGGACAAAATTCTAATGTATAGTTTGCTACTTTAGACTTTTCTGTGATATATTCATCATAGTTGATAAATATTTAATTGCAGGTACTCAAAGATGTTCTTCATTCATTTCTTCAAACAACATTCCCAATAATTTAATTTTTGGGCTTTGAGGTTATCTGCAATTGCTTCTTCATTAATACCAAAATTACACTTCTGCCCTTTTTGAAAGGCTTTGAAAGTGCACTTTAGAATACAAAGGAAGAACAATGTTTAAACAATGCTTTGTATCCTTCAAGATTTAATTTTAATACCAGAATAAAACTCACATCATCACAATCCACTACAGCAAACTTACTGAAAAATGTGTAAAAAGGTTTTAGTAATGCAAGATGATTTGAGTTAATACATTTTGTTTTTAAGTGTTCTCTTTTTAATGTTTATAATTCCTTGCTTTTCAAACAAGTTTCATTATAGTTTTCATGACTGCTTCAAAATAAAATTTTCCAGTTTGAAAATGGTCAATTATTTTATCTATAAAGCTGTATTTAAAAACACATTTGATCACAATTTCAAACGGCCTGTACAAAATTTGAATTTTTTGCAACTTCCTCTTTCATTTAATATTAGAACGATAGGGAAAATGATCAATACTTATTAGTTGAAGACACCATTTCGTTTCGTTACGGGTATCAACAAATTTTTGTCATTATAATAAAATTATCTATTTCTTAATACTCATTCATTAAAATTATATAAATCAAAATTGTCTGTTTTTATAGTTTGACTAGATTCTTACAAAATTTTTGTTGGAGACAGTTATTCTATCTCATGGTATTGCTTTAAGAGGAAGTTCTGCAGAAAGTAAAAGTGTTTTAAAGTCAGAAAAAGTAAAGGGACATTCTTATTTGCCTCACAGTAGTTACTGGTCTGCTATAATTCATACCTCGTAACCTCTGTTCACCAGAAGCAAAATTGTTTCATTATTAGCTGTTTGTGGTTGTATTTAAAAGTCAATTTAAAATGATCGTTCTATTAAATTGCATAAAGGATAAAATGCAAGCAATGATAAATTTTCTCAATATCAAAAGTATACGAAATCAATATTATTTACAAAATGCAGCAAAAATACTGAAACAGTTGTTCGAGTGAGTACAAGAACTACAAAAAAACTTATCGCTTTAAAAAAGGTAAGTTTTTTGTCTGTAATGAATAATGGAAAGTGTGCACATTCCACTTCATCTCTGAAGCACCTAATAACCACTGATGAACACAGTACCATAACTGAACCTGAGAGCAACAGATAAGTTCAGTCTAGATACACTCACCTCTGATAAAAAAGATTCAAAATCACACCTGCAAGAAAGTAGATAATATTCTGGGATACATAAGGACCAGTTTCTATTCACCTGACTTTCTTTGAATACTGAGAATAATAAGAATCAAGGGAAAAATTAAATTGTAAAAGCACGGTAAGCTTTCAAAAGGTATGATTTTGCTTCAGGATAACAACTGGCCTCATTGATATCGATTTTGAGCTGCTGGACCAACCACCATATAATCTTGACTTACTCCAAGCAATTTTTTTTTTTGCTCACTGAAAGAAGAGCTATGAGGAAGTTTTCTTCATTCTGGTGATATTATGTAAATAACACAAAATTGCCTAAATTAGATAAAAAAGCTTTTTTCTATAAGGTGGTTAAAAAGCTTGTTAAAAGTTGGAACAAGTGAAATTGTACACAGAAGTAGGGGCAAAATATTTAATTTATGTAAATAAAAACAATGGGTTTTAAATCTAACTTTCCTTCTTGACGTATTCTTATACAATATATAATTTGTAATAAAATTATTAAAACTGCAGTTTTTATTTTTATCAAGTTTTTCATGATATTTTTGTTTCAATGCATTATGATTTTAATAGTTTATTGTGCAAGAGATAAATAAATAAGGAGAAAATACAGATTGTTAATCATGAAGTTCTTATTTTAAGAATATGTCATTTCAAAACAGGCTCTATGCTCAGTTACAAGTTAGCAATATATCTTCATGTTGAGTGAACCAGTTTTGAACAGTGCATGGTCATTCAAATATGATTAAAGGACTTAAGAAGATAAGCTATCTTATAACAAGACAAAGCTAAGATGACAATGGTACTTAGGTAGTATACATATATTTCACTGAATCTTTTTACAAAAATCTTAATTTTTTGTTTCAATTTATTCAGTGTTGGTGTTGTACATAATTATGTTATCAGTAAAGCCAAAGTATATAAATAAAAAAATTAAATTACAGATTTTAGTGAGAAAAAGATTATACAAAAAAAAGTTAAAACAATAAATTATTAGAAATAATTGCTACATTTCTAAATATGTTTTGCTAGTGAAAGATCTCTTAATTTTCCACAAATTAAAAAATTTTTTTTTTTTTTTACCACCAGAGGATTCATCTGCCAGCTCTGTATTTTCAGGTAATTAGGAACAATTTTTTAAAATAAAAAGTTATTCAGATGACGTTTTTGTCATCATTAGGTAATATTGGATTGTCAAAGTATGATACTAAAATATCCTGATGTACAGTGTTTATTATTGAATGAAAATCAAGAAAGTTAACTGAAAACAGCATAAAACAAGTAATACATATATGGCAATCCAGAGAGCTTTAGCTCTTGCAAGGTATACTAGGCCAGCCAATCTATGAGCTTGTGACACCACAAGCAGACTGCATATATTATACTCTGCCTGAAAACATCAACTCCGCATATAAAATCAAAATATTACTTATTATCATATTACATAACTATATTAATAACTATCATATTTACATTTACTAATTATAAATAATACGTAATTAATTCTTTTATAGCTTTTATTTGTACTAAATTATTAATATTTAATAATAAACAAAAGCTTACTTGAATTTTCTTCATGCATCTAATTCAAACTTCCAGCAAGTTCTTCATCCTCGCTATACAAATCACTATTACTGTCATTTTCACTATCTAAGTCTACACAAATAATATAATGTTTTGTCATTTCATCTATCAGTTTTTCATATTTTTTCAAATTTTTTTTCTTTTTCACTATAGGGGTTCCAGTCATCTTTATTCGTGAAATTACTTTTCTCTGCAGTTAATTTTTCAACATTTGAGAAGGAAAATGTTGTTATGACTCGCCACATGTCTTTTTACAGCTCACCATACCATCTCGATCAGATTCAAATCAGGATGGTACGGTGGGAGTCTAAGACATGATGTCCATGGTTTTTAAAAAATTTAAAGTGATATTTTTGTACTTTTGTTTTATGTAACAACTATTTCATATAACTATGGTTTCAGCATTTTTGAACTATACAGTATATGAGTTTTCTCCAGCCAATCGGTGTTATCTTTTCTTCTGAAATTAGAATTTGGTATTTTATCAATACTTGTATTGTGATAAGGGGCATTATCAACAACTACTACTGACACTGGTGAAAGATCAGTTTTTTACACCCATTTCATGAATTTGTCTGTATTCATGTTGTCATGGTAGTCGCCACTTTTCAAGCTGGCATTTCCAAGTTAGTAATGCATTCGGAATAACTTGTAATTATGCTTACAAACTGATAAACTGTAATTATATAAACATTCTAAATTGTCAATCTCTGAATGTCCTGAGTGAACTGCGAACACACTACAATATTTTAATCAAATAGTACATCATAACCGTAATGTCTGGAGATGACCTGAAATGAATTAAGTAACCCCTGGCTATCGCAAAGGCATCATTATGAATAACAAGCGTACCATACCAGGCTTAAAAATGAAGATGAAGAGCAGTCTGTCGTTACCTTCTTCGTGGAGCCAAATATATGATTGTATATTGATATGCCTAACCGCTGGAATGCTAATAATATTCAACCCTTTGAGTAGCACTTTCGTTCTACATCGACACACGAGATTGTCCGAAAAACGAACGGCATTACTTTCAGAGAAAGCGACTCATATCGGTGCCCATTTTACCTCAAGTCCTTTATTATGTATCACTGTAATTAGAAAGATCGAAACGAGTAATGTAAATTTAAAATTTCATGTATACCTTTCTGTAAACGTAACATTATTTAATTAAAATTATTTTAACTTTAGTTTAACAGAACTAATGATTCCATGCGGTCATTAAAAGCACATATTTAGGATCGATTAATAGAATATAAAAATTTTATTAGAAATATCGACTCGAGGTGATTTCTTTAAAAATTTGAGTTATTCTAAAATTGGCCTAATTACTGTTAATAATTTAATTTATTATAAGTATATAGGTATTATTTAAATGCTGTATATACTCGTATATATAAAAATGAATATTTGTTTGTGTTCCTGTACCACTCATACGATTGCGATGAAACTTGAGTTGTGCGCATGCCCGCGAAAATTTCTGAATTAGTTTAGACCTGCTAAGTGGCGCTGGTATATCGTGATGTTTAGAAAAAATTTATTTATGGACCGATTTGGCTCATATTCAGGATGTACATTAGTTACGTGAAAAGAAACATTTTTGCAAAAACTATCCCGCTAGCTGGCGCCGGTGTCGAGATATTTACGGAACAAACAAATATATATAATACTTTCTTCTATATACTTTCTATATACTTTCTTCTTCTACATATATATATATATAAAAGGCAACGTTCGCATGTGTTCGCTATAGACTTAAAAACTACTGGACCGATTTTCGCGCGGATTTTTGCAAATGGTCCGCGGAGAAGGTTTAGAGCTATTGAAATACTCGATCTGACCACGAACTAATTGGAGACAGTCATCGGCGAAAGCCTGGGCCGTGACCCCTTCTGGGAATGTCAAACCCAGAAATCCTTCAAAAACCAGGTTCCAGAGCAGAGGGCCGATTACGGAACCCTGCGGGCTTCCTCTGGTGACGGACCTTGTTACAACTAGGTGCGCATCTTGATACAGAGCCGAGCGATTAGATAGTCTTACTACGGCCTGCAGGGCTACGGGAAAATTGCGGCGTTCCCTCATAGAGGACAGAACTCCAACACAAGGAAGGAAATGCTGCCTCTATGTCAATAAAAATTAAATTGATCGATGACAATGTCGTTAAATTTTCTTCTTTGATTATTATAGTCCCGCTGTTAGTATGTGACGGCACACCTACCGTCCAATATTTATATATATATATATTTGAATGTCAATGTGCGAGTGTATGTGAATAAAAATCTAGACGTACGTCGAGAATGTTCCTGGTCGTCGTGACGTATACACCGGGAGGCGCTACCCGCCACTCCAGGATCCCGACTTGGGTCGTGCACCAGGAGGCGGCGTATGCGCATGTGTTGGCGTGCGTGCGTTGACGGAGTGGCACGGAGATGTTAACCGTTCGAAGAAGATCTGAAGATCGACCGACCGTCGCGGAGGTACCTCGAGGATGACCCTGGTCGTCGTGGCGTTTGCACCGGGAGGCGACGATTGCGAAATTTTTTTTTAAAGATCCACCATTTTGTCAACCAGAGTGTTTGATGACTGCGTGTGATTGCGCGCGCACCCTCATCCATTCTGTAAAAGAAAGAAAACCGTTACATTTTACGCGCAAAAACTACCGCACCCAAATAAATGCATATATGTGTTAAACACTCTCCTCACCGTTCACGAGTGTAATTTGATAACAGATGGTGAATCTGACGTCGGATTACACCGCAGTCCTTGGAACCTTCATCCAGTAATGCCGATCGACAAAATTTTATTTCTAAAAAAATAGTCTTACACTACTGTATGGGGTTTAGACTGTTGTTGCATTTCCATACCACCCAAGAGGTAGCAACCGGAACGGCGCGTTGAGATTATTTTAGAGTGAAATCTCACCTCAGTAGGCCTACAAAACACTCGTACGAAGAACAAATGATTTAAAATTAAGTATTTTAAGATTATTAAATTATTATTTATCGTATACATTTTTTTTTTACAATCGGAGGTTAATAATTATTATTAATAAATCAATATATTTCAATAAAAAAAAGGAAGAAAATGAAATCGGATTCGAACCGATGTGCCTTCTTCCTGTAAGATACAAATATTTCATTTATCAAAAATTTCATTGCCTATAACTGTGGAACCGATGAAAATAAGTACCACTTATGATATATCGTTAAAAAGCTCTCGATGAGGGCTTATTTCTGCAGTTAAGAGAAAGTCTAAATGTTTTGGATTTTGGGCTTTTTTGAACATTTTTGATACAGTCGATCGCAATCAAAAAGAAAGGTGCACAACTAGATGTTACAGCAGTCCTAAATCCAAAATTTCAACATTCTACGGGTAATCGTTTTTGATCACTGGCGGCTGGTGTATAGGCACTGTGTAACTGCAGCACTCCCATTTCCACTTGATATTATCGATTACATTTGATATAATGCGTCCTTGTTTCTTTAATTGTTTTTTGTACTTGAACAATATAATCCTTAAGTTTAATGTCAGTAGCCATCCCCCAGTTTATGAAAAAGATATAGAAATATTTGTATAGAAGTGTGCGCTTCACAGTTCCAGCGACGTGACAACAGTTATATTTTTTGAAAGCGAAAACAGTCACCCCAATAAAAGGTAAGTTAGGCTATTTTTCGTAGGTCTGCAGGAAAAGGAAAAACCTTTTGCACAGGAGCTGCCAAGTTTAATTGCGATCGAATAAGCTTTAATGTCAAATACCGCAGCGGAGACCCAAGTGAGATGAAAACAAAAAAAAAAATATTATAAAAGATCGAATTGACAGTGAACAAGACAAAGTCAGTACCTCTAAAGGAAACGCCAAAATATGCAAGGGGCGTACATTATTTCATCAACTGTTTTGCAAAAAAAACCCAAAAAAAAAACTATTTTTTATGCCAAATTATTTTAACATTTAAGCAAATAAATCAAGAAAACCAGACCACAATTTGACTAGAAAAAATATTCAATTCCTCAAGAAATCATGTGGTGTCCATATCAGATTTTTTCAGTATTGAGGCAAGTACATCAAGGAGGTTTCATGAAAGACAATGGAAAGAGTATCGTAACTTAGAGGAATACAAGAAAACTACTTTGAAGTTAAAAAAATATTTAATTAAATCTAAACTGGGGGAGTTGGGGGGTCGCCGTCCATCTATTTGGGTCGCCAATTTCTTTGGTCCATCTATTCAGGCTTATAACCTTCTTTTTCTTTTTCACTGGAAACTTAGATTTTCATATCGGTTTTCGAAATTTATCTCTGTCTTTACATAAATCGTTAGAAATGTTTAATATTTTTAGATCTGTTTCTATTTCTTTAAATCGGGTCGTGTTTGAGGCTCTTTAGTTCAGTGGGGCTCGTAACTAAAATTAGTGGGGATTCCGTTCCAGAAATTTTTTCATTGCCAAGGTTTTTAAGTTTTCTGTAAAATAAAAGAACCGAAAAAATGAATCAAATAGAATAGCTGGAAGCAGGAAAATAATCTAATTCTACACTTTATCGCATTCAAGAATATAGTACACGGTTTTCAAGCGTATTGTCCTTAAACCCCGTATTCGGATTAACCGAATAAATAATAAAATGTCAATTCAAATAATATTTTTTAGTATTATTAGATAATAACTTAATAAAATGTCCTCTTAAAAACACCACAGTCCAACGGTGCTTAATTTAAATTTCTATGTACGCAGAAACAAATACATAATTAGTTTTTTTCTAATAACCTTCTATTTCGCCCTTCCAGCGCGTTTTCGGACAGATTTGGAGATCAAAGAGCCCTTGCTTTTCGCCATCTTCTGATCGCTACTGAAAAAACAGTTAAACCGCTTTCATATTCCTTCCACTAAAAATAGAAATAGGAACGTTCCACACGCACGGAAAGTAAAAAAAAAAAAAAACCTCCTAGTACGCCGGAATCGTCACTGCGGGAACAACAGTGCTATCTCATTCTCGTAGCCTCACATTCGTAAGTGCGCATGCGCACAACAGCCAAACACCACGCCGCTGTAACTGTGAATTGCACAGTTCCATACAAAGATTTCATATCTTTTTCATAAGCTGGGGGATGGCTACTGTCATTAAACTTGAGGATTGTATACTGTACAAGTATAAAAAAAGAATTAAAAAAAAGACTCATTATATTATATGTTATCGATAATATCAAGCGGAAATACGAGGTGCTGCAGTTCCACAATGCTTATACGCGAGCCGCCACTGAGCGCGTTGTTAATGAATATTTTGGTCGCGTAGTTTTTATTTATATCCATCAGGATTTACAAGAGATGTTTGTGAATCGGTCACCTGAACACTCATATTCGCAGTTTTTTTGCTTGAACTCTATAAGCTAACTGAATAAGACCTAGATGAAAAGAACTTGTAACATCGAAATAAATTAACGACGAAAATTTACTTCATTTTTAACGTAATTCAATATAATTGGGTCAAGAATGCATAATTGTTGGGAAAATTGAAATAAAACCCGTTTTTAGAAGTTAAAATTATTTTATCGTATCAAAAAGGCATTTACTTTTCGCTGTACAAAAATAATAACAAAACAAACTGTAGTAAATCAAAAGTATACCCTATTGCCGTAGAAATAATAATAATATGATTCGACTCCCTCTCAATTTATTTTGTATATATTCGTTTAATTGAGGGTAAAAATTAAAATAAAGGCTTTTATAAATTTTCTAACCGATTCGAAATATACAAGAAATTTTACAGTGAAATAAATTCATTAAATGAAAAGTTGAACCTTAAATTCACGTCTTTAATTTTTTTCTTTCGTTATTGGTATTTTTATTAAAATATTCCTTTGTTGATTGCCCTTTGCTTAAATTTTTTGTATTACAGACCTATCATTACAGTGCACATAGTGATATAAAATTGACGTTGTATGTACCTAAAATTTATTTAAGTAAAGTTTTTTTGATATCACCAACCACTGACCAAGGGGATGGAAGGAATGGAGTTCGAAGACAAAAATCATTCCTTCCGTAATAGGCACAGTATCAAATCGGTTTAAAGTGGTCGTTAGTTCTCCAAACGTTACGTAAAACGTTTTGATATGACCAACCCTTACGGCAAGGGATGACCAAAATATTGCTGAAATTGTAAGAAGATGGGGCTTGTCGTATGCTCAACACGTGAAACTTTTTTCACATGCAACCATTGTCGTATTGAGCAAATTTGAAGTTTTTCTTAAGTTTAAGGGGGAAATCTTATTATCTCCTACTTAGCACCGGTAAAATCTACTTCGGGATTGCCGAAAGGGAATTTTTTGGTTATGTTGACGGCTTTAACCATTATCAAGTACTGTGATCTGTGTTCAAACAATCTATAATCGAGCTTATCTAGGTCGATGTTTTAGATAAATGAAAGTTTTTTTAAATCGTTATTATATGTATTCAATTTCGAAACCGAGTATCTTTAATCGATTAAAGATCGAGCAGTAACATTTATTGTTTACTCTATGCTGTCGTAGTAAAGAGCATTTGTATGTGGGTTTATGTGTCCCGCTTATCTGACCGAAAATACCGATCACTAGCGGAAAACCCCGATTCGTTAGTACTTGTCTCGTGGTGGTCAGGTGTATACTTGCTATATTATATATATATGTCGATATATGCGGTATATCGATATACATATATATCGACGTTTTGGAAAAATTTAGTACTTTTTAACCGAATCCGAATTTTCGGACGAAAATCGCAAATATCTCAAAAACGGTCGGTCCTAGCGCTCTGAAAAAATTTCTCAACCCCCCTGGACGCTAACCCCATCGGCTCCCAGTGGTTCCCGACAGACGATAATATTTTCAAGTGCCCCTGGGGCGCCGTTCGGAAATTGGGGAGGGGGTGCATGGGGTGCCATCGTAATATCTCGGCAACCGCTAGTTCGATTTTTATGATTCAAACGACGTAAATATCAGTAGATCGAGCGCTAACTGTTTAACTCATCGGGTACACTCTTGATCGACCGGATCTTGGTTATCCGGAAATTAATTCGTATAGCCCTGTTTTGATTGCACTCACCCGACGTAAAACGTACTGATCCGATGTTTCGCTAAATACGCTCAAACATGTGCGCTAGCGAAGCTGTAAAGTATAAACTTATAAAGACTAAAAATTAGAAAATAAAAAAAATATTTTTAACCAACACTTTAGATTAAACGCACTAAAAGGACGCTATCTCAGAATGGATTTGACAACAAGGTTTGATGGTGATATGCAAGATTATGTGAAAGTCATAGCTTCAGATTCAAAATTTGATGTTTTTGACAATTTTTTTCTTATGCGTGATGAATGGCCTAAAGAGTGGGGTTGAAACACGCATAAGAAAAGATTGGCAAAAACATCAAATTTTTAATTGGAAGCTATGATTTCACATAATCTTAGATATCAGCATCAAGTGGTGTTTTTTTAACATTTTTTTACATACTTTTTATTTATTTATGTGATTATTTATGTTCATAAAGTAATGAACTCTAACCAAAATGTAGGCACCAGAATGTACCGATCACTAGCGGAAAATCCTGATTCGTTAGTATCAATTTCTAGAGTTAAATTTCTTATTTAACTTTCATTATATCAATATTCATCATTCAAAAAAAATGTTTTTACACAAGAGGTAATCAATTTTGGACACCTAATAATCCAGTTCCGAGACGCCGTCCGCCAGGGCAACCCGTTTGGAGGGTCTAAATATGTAGGGCGTGCCGTAGGCACGCCTCTGCATCTAGTATATTCGCTGAATTGGGGCGACGGAAGCGAAGAAGAAATATAAACACCGAATCCTTATTAAAAAAACATGTGTAAATATATTATAGTTCGAAAAAAAGCGTGTGCGCACGCACGCACGCACACACGTATAGATTAATATACGTTTCCTGTACAAGATTGAAAGAGCATTTGAAATGCAATTATAATTGTTATATACAGAGTTATATTTAAGTATGGAAATAGCTTTATACTGCATACCTGAGAGGTCTTTGGAGGGAGAAAGAAATATGGGTTCATCACAGTTAAAAAAATCGGCATTATGGTGGGTTTTTAATTTTTTCCGGCATATTGAATCAAACTAATTTTTGAAATAGGAAGGTTGATGTATGATATATGATTTCGGTTTAAAATTTTACAAGAAAAACGCCGTTTTTCTGTTAACGTCTTCATTATCGAGTTTAAGGCACTCAAATTTGGAAAATGGAAAAATGGCACTCATGATGGAAAAATGGCGTTAATAATAAAACGCCATAAAATTTTATTGCATTTTCCATTCATAAGTCAAGGTGCAATGCTATAATATTGGTAATAATAAACAATAAGTAATAATCAACAATGAAACAACAAATTATATCAACTGATATTTTCTCATTATTTAAATAATAAATAATTGTCATAATTACTGAATTTATTATTTAAATACTCAAAACATTACTGTGTTAATTAGACAAGGTTAGCGAGCGAAGCGAACGTAGGTTAAGTTTGATTAAATTATATTTATAAAATAAATAAATTAATATAAATTGTTATATTGAGTGAGTTACTAAGATGTTCAAACTTGATTAGCGAGGAAAAATAATTTTTTTTCATTTTAAAATTATTTTTATGCCCAAAATCAAGGAAATATAATGATTGTTCAGGAGGGTTTGGGAGAGGGAGGGTATAGCCACTCCGATTGTTACAATATACGGTCTAAATGTAAAATTATAATTTTACGTTCCGATAATTTAAAAAAATATATAGAAAAAATCGAAAAAAATTGTTGAAAAAATTGTTTCCATTTTTTTCGACTTAAAATTGGTTTTTAACATGATAATTATTTTTGAGTGATTTGGGAAAGAATTTTTGGGTGGCATATAACGAAAGTACCGAACATAATCGCCAGGTATAAATGCAATGTTCATCATTTTAAAAAAGTTTACGGTTGAAGTGTAGAGATAAAAGAACAATTGCTGACATTTACAGGAACCAAACTGCAACAGTAATAATTGAAGAACATAAGAAAGAAGCCGTAATAAAAAAGGGAGTCCGACAAGTATGTTCCCTATCCCCGTTACTTTTTAATCTTTACATGGAACTAGCACTTAATGATGTTAAAGAACGATTTAGATCCGGAGTAACAGTGCAAAAGAAAAAGATAAAGAAAAAGATTCTACGATTTGCTGATGATATAGTAATTCTAGCCGAGAGTAACAAATATTAGAAGAAACAATGAACAGCGTGGATGAAGTCCTACGCAAGAAAATAAAAAAGAACAAAGCGAAAATAATGAAATGTAGTAGAAATAACGAAGATGGGACCACTGAATTTAAAAAATAGGAAGAGAAAAGATTACGGAGGTAGAAGAATTCTGTTATTTGGGAAGTAGAATTACTAAAGATGGATGAAGCAGGAGCGATATAAAATACCGAATAGCGCAGACGAAACGAGCTTTCAGTCAGAAATGACAGTCATTTCAGAATCTGTCGTTAGTAAAACGCTGAAGGTCAAGGTGCATCAGAAATGTACAAGGAGGCCTCGAGTCATTGTCTGTGATAAGGTATTGACCTAACTCCCAAATACGGATCAGAGCAAAGAGAGAAGGGTATGTTTTTATCAGACGCTTACTAAGCGTCTTTACTTTGTAAGTCTGTTTCGAGGACTCTGAGTAAATTAAACTGTAGGACAAAACCGAGGTTGTTGCAGGCAACACTTGTTTTGTTGGCATGAGGATAGTATTTTTGGCGTTTAAAGACAATCAAAAATGATTTGAGTGCATCGTCTAATTGAAGTTAGGTATAGGAATAATTTTTGTGTGAAACCTTTGCTGTTAGCAAAGGCGGGACCAAATATATCCCATTTAATAAAAAATATTATGTCTGGAAATTATAACAAAATTCATTTTATATTTAGCAATTTTCGCTGATAGTAATTAACAAATTAATAGCTTATTCTGTCTTAGAGAACATAATATTACCAATTTTTTTTCTTAACTGACAAAAATATATCGGTGCAAAAAACAAAAGTTCAGTTCTGTAAATTACTATTGAAAAAAAATGTCTGTTAATTTTCGACTATATCGGCAATTGTGATGACGTAATTTGTTTTTATTAAGTAATATTTTAATACAGGTAAAAGTAAAAAAAAAAACGTTTTGAAATTGCTTCCTTCTTTTATTTTAAATTCAAATATATATTTTAAAGCGATTATATATATATTGAAGATTACTAAGTTACGTCAGGAGGGATTCATTAGAACAATTAAACAACTGTAATACAATTGACCAAGCAGAAACACAGAAAAGTAATTAACTTGTTTTTCAATTCTTATAACAAACAAAGTTGTTTGTCAAAATGTTAACGTTGGACGGATAAGATATGTCACGAGGGAGTCGCTCGGGTCTGTAACGAAACTCTCCGATATGATTGACCAATCAGAAACGCAGTACGGTAATTAACTTGTTTTTCAATATCTTGTAACCTCATACGAAGTAAGAGACAGTATCGCCGAAATCATTGGACAGTGTACATCTACTTCATGTGGTGGTAACTTGAACAATCTTCTAGACTGGATAACCACATAATTTAGGACATTATTTTAAAGTGAGGGACATTTATTTTATTGCATACAACATAGTTTTATTTTTTTTTAATATATCGGTTTTAAATTAAACTTTTTTTTCTTAATTACAGTTTAATGAAAATTAAAATTTAACGTAGATTTTTTAAAGCACGTTGCTACAGTTTAAATGATTATCTTTTTTACGAAAAAAGATTTTCTTTTTTTATGAATTTTTTTTTTTAAATTTAAAATCTATTCTAGATAAATAATAATCTTCCATTTTACAAAATTTGTTTTATTCAAATAAAAGAGGGGTGATGTAATCTTTTTTTGAAAAGATACATCAACATGGCAAAATTTTTATAAAATTAATTACCGATGAATTTTATGTAGGAACTAAAATGAATTTTGTTCAAGAAAATGCTATAAAATGTATTAATATTTTCAATAATTTTATAGGAATTTTTATATTACATCTGGATACTTGTATAAATAGTTAAGTGTAATTTATATGTACTGAATAGACATGTTTTTTCTTGCGCTTGGCTACCTTTAATGTCTACTGAAAAGAAGTACAATACCTTAGTACGATGAATATCAAGATATTCATCGTACTAACAATAAAATTTGATAGTTCCTGCAAGCAGGAACTATCAAATTTTATTGTTTGATGTATCGAACACTTTAATTATTAGGAAATATTTTTTAGAAACTGTATTAAGATAAGATTGTAGTTTGAATTAAAAAACAATAATGTGCAGTTATGTATCATATTTAAAATACTGTTATTCTTTTTTAGTTTTTTTCAGATCATAATAATTGTGTTATTTCCCCACTTGAACAATCTTAATTTTCTTTCATACAAAATCATTGAACCAAATCTTATTGGACATCCTCACATTTTCACATCTATGTTCAATTTCTTTTTTCTGTAATTCTCTAGAAAATTCTAGAAATAAAAGCCAATTATCACTTGTACAAATATTTCCCATTATTGCAGAGGTATTCTTCCTTTATTTATCAAGAGTTTATAATAATAAGAAATTATCTTTTATCTTGATTAAAGATAATTTAAAATTTATTTTTGTTTCCCATATTTCTAAATTTTTCCTGGACGTCAGTTGTAGTTAACTGCATTCATTCCTGGGTCTCTCGATTGTTACCTGAAAAAGAAATCTTTTGTAAAGCTGTTTTATTGCGTAATCAACCAAACCTGTTTAAGCTAAATTTATTTTAATTTTTTTCAGCTCACTAATAAATAAAAACAGAATATTCAAATCCAAGTAATACTTATTCTAATCCATTTTCAATATTTTCATTTGATCCATTATCATTTGTAGTGAATTGCCAACCAGCACACAAATTTCTGAATACTGTAATACAATCAAAAAGGTTTTATCGTATTTTTTAATTATTTTCAAGCAGGTGCAATTTTTTTATTTATTCTGATTATACAGATGACTAGGTAGAAAAAAAAATAAGGACATCATTTTTTAATTACTCATTTTTCTTCTAAATGAATTTTAGTCTACGCTTTAATATATTTTTTATGTAATTCTTAACTTTGTTTGATTAGGTACTTTGGTGGTTAAGTTACTGATGTCCTATAACTCCTTTGTCCACTACATTCATATCAAAAAGTTAGCCAATTATTTCAAATAATTTCTTCATTGAAATCATTTACAATTTTTTACTCTGCTTTTTCTTTTCAGTTACAATTACTTTACTGAATTTATTTAATTATATATAGCCGTTTGTAAAACTTCATACAGGAAGAAAAATACAATCCCAGTTTATATTCATACCTTTAAGAAAATAGTGAAATGACCATGTACTGTAAAGGTTCCATTTATTTTCATAATAACAAGTAGTACACTATAATCTTGTTCTTTATGTGAATTCTCTGTTTTTTAATGTAATGCAAAAAATACAATTTTTTCAAAAATATTAATAAGCATTAGTTTCCTAACCTTTTAATTAAATATTTAAATTTAACCTCTTTGGAGAGAGATAAATGTTTTTACTATGTATATTTTGTATACAAATTATGTTTACACGGTTTTGTTGGCTCAAATACAGTAATTTTAATAATATACATAAAATAATTAGGTAGCTTGTAATTGCATGTACTTGTTATGTAGCTAGTAATTTCATGTGGCTTGTAATTGCAGGTTTTTTTTATGTAGCTTAGAAATATAACTGTTTTATCATAAAAAATTGTTTTACTAACATTGAATAACTTACTAACATTAATCACACTAATTTAAGTTTAGTTTATGGGTATTTTATGTATATCATTCATTCTGCTGCATTTGAGTTGAATATCTAAATTTAAATGTAATATAAATCGATTATCAATTATTAAATAATAACTGTGTCTTCAAAGAGGTTAAATTATAATATAATTGATTTTAAGGAATAGGGTACATAAACCACTTAAAGGCTGTTTATACAATTTCTCCAGTTTTGTTTAAATTTATTATTTTTAAATAAGGAGAAATTTGTGATTTACTAATTCATAGTATTGGCTTTTTTCAATCGTATTTGATCTGTTTGTGTAAAATAGCCTCGCATCTTATTTTCTTTGTGGATTTGCTTTTATTTTATAATTATCCTAAGTAATTTCTTAAATAAATACCCATATTTAACAAAAAAATTAATTCTAAAATGTCCCTTTGATTATCTATACGTAAACAAATTTAAGAATACAACACATCAGTTTTTTGGCATTAATTTAAAAAAACTTTTCACCCTAACCATCTAACATTTCATAAATCTATTTTTGACACCATCAAACAGTATTTGAAAGTATACTGGACTTCTGCAGAGAACCATCAAGGAACTATTACAGTATATCCATCAGGAATCAGTCAGTGTTACCTTTGATAATTTTTACAACCTAAAAATACACTATATTAAACCTTTCGTATGAGCAAACTATATATATAAACCCCCTGGTTTTAGTCTTCTAGAGTAGTATATGCCATATGCTGCCTGGTGGTTATCCACTGAAATTATTAGTTTATTTCTATAAATGTATATTTTTTATAAACCATTTTCCAAAACCATGTAACACTGAAATTGAGCACATTCTCTTTCTTATACGAGATTAGAATTTGTAATTTAATCGGTACCTGTTGCCTGCTATTAATCATTCTGCACCTCCCACTGTTCACATATAGAATTTCTTTGTAATTATATTTCATATTTTTGATGAAAAAAGACCTCCTTATGGATTACTGAATAATAAAATTTAATTTTTTTCTTTCATCCGACAGATAAAGGTAGCTTCAATATTACATTTAGTATTTGCATTATATGATACCCCCTTTTCACTTGCATTGTCATCAATCACAACTTGATTCCATTTGCTATCATTAGCAACTTACCTTTTTTTCAATAATATAAATTATAGACTTTTTTTAATTCCAGCCAGGATTGGCCATATTATGCTGTGAAAATGCAATCTTAAGAGAATCTTAAAAGGGGTAATTAAGAGGTCTGGATAGTAATGCATACACCTGCCAAGTACAAAAGGGAAAAAAAGAAATATGTAAAATACAAGTAAATTCATTATTATTAAAAACTCTCTGAGTAACTGATTTCTTTGAAAAATCTTCTATTTTTAATATTGAAAAAATAGAAAAATCCCTTAAGTTATGTTTCTTCAAATCCATAACATTTTTCTATTAAAATTATAAAATAAACATCTTCTGATTAATATTTCCCTAGTTCAATCTTCTAATTCGGTTTCATTTTTAGAAATACAGCTTCAAATAATGTAACTGTAAAAACACATAGATTAGACTGTATTATACAGACAGAAAATTTTATATTCTCTGACACAGTTCAAGGTGTATCATTTTAGATTTTTTATCAACACAGCAAATCTGATATGCTCTGATACAGTTCAGGGTGTATTATTTTAGACTTTTGCTCAACAGATAGATCATCTGATATGCTCTGAAACAGTTCAGGGTGTATTATTTTAGATTTTTTATCAACAGATAGCAAATCTGATATGCTCTGAAACAGTTCAGGGTGTATTATTTTAGATTTTTTATCAACACAGCAAATCTGATATGCTCTGAAACAGTTCAGGGTGTATTATATTAGATTTTTTATCAACACATAGCAAGTCCGATATTCTCGGAAACAGTTCAGGGTGTATTATTTTAGACTTTTGCTCAACATATAGCAAATCTTATATGCTCTGAAACAGTTCAGGGTGTACTATTTTAGACTTTTGCTCAACATATAGCAAATCTTATATGCTCTGAAATAGTTCAGGGTGTATTATTTTAGACTTTTGCTCAACAGATGGCAAATCTGATATGCTCTGAAACAGTTCAGGGTGTATTATTTTAGATTTTTTATCAACACATAGCAAGTCCGATATGCTCGGAAACAGTTCAGGGTGTATTATTTTAGATTTTTGCTCAACATATAGCAAATCTTATATGCTCTGAAACAGTTCAGGGTGTACTATTTTAGACTTTTTGCTCAACATATAGCAAATCTTATATGCTCTGAAATGGTTCAGGGTGTATTATTTTAGACTTTTGCTCAACAGATGGCAAATCTGATATGCTCTGAAACAGTTCAGGGTGTATTATTTTAGATTTTTATCAACACAGCAAATCTGATATGCTCTGAAACAGTTCAGGGTGTATTATTTTAGACTTTTGCTCAACATATAGCAAATCTTATATGCTCTGAAACAGTTCAGGGTGTATTATTTTAGGTTTTTTATCAACAGATAGCAAATCTGATATGCTCTGAAACAGTTCAGGGTGTATTTTAGATTTTTGCTCAACAGATAGCAAATCTGATATGCTCTGAAACAGTTCAGGGTGTATTATTTTAGATTTTTGCTCAACAGATAGCAAAACTGATATGCTCTGAAACAGTTCAGGGTGTATTATTTTAGACTTTTGCTCAACATATAGCAAATCTTATATGCTCTGAAACAGTTCAGGGTGTATTATTTTAGACTTTTGCTCAACAGATGGCAAATCTGATTTGCTCTGAAACAGTTCAGGGTGTATTATTTTAGACTTTTGCTCAACATATAGCAAATCTTATATGCTCTGAAACAGTTCAGGGTGTATTATTTTAGACTTTTGCTCAACATATAGCAAATCTGATATGCTCTGAAACAGTTCAGGGTGTATTATTTTAGATTTTTGCTCCACAGATGGCAAATCTTATATGCTCTGAAACAGTTCAGGGTGTATTATTTTAGATTTTTTATCAACACATAGCAAGTCTGATATGCTCTGAAACAGTTCAGGGTGTATTATTTTAGACTTTTGCTCAACAGATGGCAAATCTGATATGCTCTGAAACAGTTCAGGGTGTATTATTTTAGATTTTTTATCAACACATAACAAGTCTGATATGCTCTGAAACAGTTCAGGGTGTATTATTTTAGATTTTTGCTTCACAAAACGCAAATTGCTGTGACACAGTTCACGGTATATTACAACTTTTTCCTTAACGGATAGTAAATTCGATGTGCTCTTACACAGATCAGGGTGTATTATTCATATCTTAGCTTATTAGGTACCTAACATGATGCACAATTATTTTTAATATAGTTCTTGATTATATATTGAAATTGTAAATATATATGTTGTATGCAATGAATAGTTTTCGCGATTGCTTGGTACATAAAGCATTCGTACCGCGTCAACCGCGTCGCGACCGTATTTCATCAACCCGATATCGTTGATCGGGTTCCGGTTGGGGGTTGCTGTGTATATAAATGTGTTTATATATTGTGGGGGGGTGATATATAGATATATTAATGTTAGAAATATATTTTCATAATATTTATAATTATTGTATGTTTATTATGTTTCTTTGTCTTTTCAGCTCATCACTTCGCTACCAGTGGCTGAAGTCCTCCTTATAAATCAATTTAAATTCATAAAAAATTAAATTTTATAATTTAAATTTATATTTTAATTTTAAATTTAATCACATAAAAATTCCTTTGTGTAGTTTAAATTGCTTTATAAAATTTTATTTGAAATATTAATAAGTGAGTTTTTAAATTCCCTTTCTTATAAATTATTTAAATTTTATTCATTTGTTTGACAAAATTAATCATTTAAATAAGTTCATAAAATTAAAAAAATAAGTAAATATATAGAGACAATTTCTTAATTAAATTCAGCTTTTAAATCTGTTTCATGTAGGATATAATATGTTTATCTTTAAAAATATATTTTATTTATTTGATATTTATTATTTTACATAAGCTTTTTCTTAAATTTTTTTGGTAGGTGTTTAATTGAAGGTTAGAGCATTTTTATATCTATCTACAGTTTTAAAAATTTTATTTTTTTCTTTTATTTGAAATATTTTAAATTTTGAATACCCCTTTGCTTTCCCCAATCAGCGTTCAGCCACCTGCTTCAAAGAAGATGCATGCTTGCATGGTAGTTTAATTTTTTCAAACCAGGGTCAGCTGATTTTAGAGGTGCCATAATAAATTATTTCATTTTATTCGCTAATTTTTTACTTACTTGCAAAATTAACCATTTTTTGTGGTAAAATCCTAATTAGAATGTGAAAAAATCCATCTAGCATAACACAGAAATCCAAATTACTTCAAAATTTAATAATTTTTATATGTAATATATTTGCCTTGCATATTAAAAAGACATGGAACTGACCCTGGTTTTTAGTGTGTAATTATTTTATCTTTTTTACATATTTTTGAAATTGTGGGGGAAATAAGTGATTGGTGTAAATAAAGTGTGAAATTGAAGTGCGATCAAGATCAAAGTGTGAAATTAACATTATCTTCCTCACTATAAATATAAAAATGAGACTAGAAATAATACAGATTACCAGATTACATTCCACATCTCATCAACTCTTCACTTCATCCTGCATGCTATTTCTTCAGACTACCAGATCGACCGATCCTTTCAGCTGCTCGATGGATTTGATCTTTGGATTAGCTGTGGCGATAAATGTAAAGCTGTGTTGCCAAATGGTAAAATATTAAGGTACTACTAATTCTTTACTACATCATATAATTTCATGATAATACTAGTATTTATTAAGACTATAGTCTAGTGGTTAACTCATAATTGCAAGTCAAGAGTTCTAAGGTACAAATCCTAGTAAAGAGATTTAAATGGATTTGAATACTAGATTGTGGATATTAGTTTTCTTTCATGGTAGGGTTGTTTCGATTAACCACACACTTCAGGAATGGTCGACGTGAGACTGAACAAAACTACACTTAATTTGCATTCATACATACCATCCTCTGAAGTAATACCTCATGGTGGTTCCAGAGGCTAAACAGAAAAAGAGAGGGTCAGGGCCATTAGTTTAGACTCCAGTTTACATCATTGATAGGTAACTTTCTCTTTTGATACTGCAGTTACTTTTATTTCTAAATTTTTTAAAAATTTTAGGTAGATCTGGCATTAAATGTCATGCAAAACAAAGAACTTTTGTGTGGCAAATTACAAAATAAATGCAATAAAGGAAACAATAGTATAATAAAGAAAAGAAACTTAATTGCGTTACATATCAAGAAATGCCAGTATCTGGTCAATGCCTAATTTGTCTCTGATAAATATTTTATTTGAAATATAAACCACCAAAACACAGAAATTAGATAAGTTAAACTTGCCATATTAATTTCCACCGACTGTTTTTTGCAGTACCCTGCATCTCCAGTATGTATTAAATTCTATTTTTATTACATTAAAACTTATTCTTTTTAATGATATCTCTTTTTTTATGATAAATTATAATGTTATCTATTGTGAAATTTTAAATGATATTATGAACATAAATAGGTACAACGTATACCGAAATGAAACGACTAGCACTAGATAGGGAATCTTTGAGAGCTGCATTAAACTAGTCAAATGACCGAAGACAAAAAAATGAACATAAATGCACTTGTGGAAAAATTTATAATTTACACAAAAATAATAAAAATAAATTATAAAGAATAAGATAAAATTTAATAGCAACTGAAGGTGCAAGATACTGCACAAACCGGTTATTGGAAATAAATAAGGTAAGTATAAATAATCTAATTACTATGTTTAGGTGGTTTATATTTCATATATACAAATTTTTATGAATTTTGTTACTTACAGCAATGAAACTTCATAATATTATTATGTGCATTTCTAGGCTTATATTTCAATGCAACATGTACTTATAATTTAACTCAATTATTTTTTTATAATGTAAAGAATAGCCATGAAAGGCAAATGATTCTGTTTGATTTCATTGTGTAAAATAAATTAAATAAGAATCAAATTATTGTGGTGATAGTCATCTTTTCACTTAGATACCCCCAAACTTTTAATGATAATAAAAATGAATTTTGTGTATGTTTACAGATAGAGATGGGTTTTGATAGATGAAACAAAGCAATATCTTCATTTAACGTATTATTTTAATAGAAGATATACTGTGTGAAAATTTAGAAGTGGTTTCACAAGTTTTTTCTTTTTTGACATATAAATTTTGTTTCGTCCTTTATTGTTTTGCTTGCTTTGGCAATGAATCTCTTGCCAGACAGTTTGAAAATTTAATGAAACCATGCTTGCACCTCTTTGTCAAAATTTGTAGAATATACTTACAAAGTAGATTGTACATAAATATTTCAAGAATTTTAAATACCAGAGCAATCAAAGCAAGTGGAAACCTATATAAAATTGTAAAAAATAATAAGAAAATAAATGATGCATTTCATTCTATAAAAATATTAAGTATGATTTTAAAAAAAAGAATTATAAAAATTAGTAAAAGCATCAGGTGGTATACAGATATCCTGTATCGATTTTTGTTACAATTATTCTTAGCTGAAAATTTTAGCTCGGCCAAGTAAGTTCACATAACACACATTCCTGGATGCAATATAGATCTGTTACCATCTATATCAGTGAACCTTACTTCAAAATAATTTTTTGCTTCTATTCTTGGTAAAGCACTCTGATCTTGTATGAGAGGAATCCTTGCTGCCTTAAAAGGGGCTTAGAATTTTTTTGAGCGAGTTGTCTTGTTTAGCAATCTTCTGTGGATTACTCCTTTCTAACCTCCACTTTTTTCCTTTATTTTCTTCCACCTTGATCTGCTAAAAGGGTGTTTTTCAATGATATCTTGCTGGATATCTAATGATGTGGGGGACGTAAAAAATTCAGTGTTCTTGGTATCTATCTAGTCTGGAGGAGGGTATAGCTTTTCTTATGTACCTACCTAGCCAGCGACTCTATTTCTGTAAAAAATGTCTATATAAATAGTTCTACGTCAGGTTAAATATTTACAGACCACCTAATGATTCCTAATAAATATTTTTGTTAGAAAAAGTTCAATGCTATCATAAATGAAATGAATTTAATAACTAAAACAAAACTATATTAATTTCACAACCGTTAATTGAATCTGTCTTTCTTTTGTTTCAGGTAACTCAACGGTTCATTTAATATTCTAAGGGAGAGCTGCCATGTAAGTGGCCCTCCTTACATTGTGGTACTCCCTTTTATTGTAGGATAATTTTCTACTAAAGGTACTTACTTTTGTTATTATTGTTTAATATTATAAATTTGCATGTTAAAAATAAGTTGTGTAGTTTTAAGTTGATAATATAATATTCTAATAAAATCGCGGTAGGTCCCTAGTCCCAGTAGGGTCCCCTGATAGGAACTTTCCTGTAGGAAATTTTTTGTCTACTTTTGTGTATGTTTCTGTTTCAGGTTCAACATAAATTCTATATTAAAATTACTTAGATAAGCAGTGTAAATTAAGTTTTATGAAAATAGATTTAAATTTTGTATATGCTGTGTATGTTTTTTCAGGTACAATGTAGATATTATTATTAGTTAAGTCGCGTCTGCGATCCCAATGCCTAGTCCCACTAGGATCCCCTGATAGGAACTTTCCTGTAGGGAATTTTTATGTCTATTTTTGTGTATGTTTCTGTTTCAGGTTCAATGTAAATTTTACATTAAAATTACTTAGATAAGCAGTGTAAATTAAGTTTTATGAAAATAGATTTAAATTTTGTATATGCTGTGTATTTTTTTTTTCAGGTACAATGTAGATATTATTTTATTATTAGTTAGTTAAGTCGCGTCCGCGATCCCAATCCCTAATAGGGTTCTCCTCCCTAAGGGGGAGGTTTTTAGTCGGTGAGAGCCCGACACTACCGTCTGTTGCGGGCGCAGACGGTGGCTGGTAGAGCTTTTCCTCCTCCTACGCAAAACAAAAAAAAAAAAAAAAAAAAAAAAATTAACAGTTCATATTAAGTGCATTACTAATCTTTTTGCCAAGTGATTTTGAGTTGTAGGTGCTGTACCGGGAGTACGTTTAAATTCATGGAAGCTGTGACAAAAAAAAAAATGGTTACTGATTCTCAAATGTAATATTGAAAGCGGAAAATGATTATGGAAGATAAAGAAAATTTTAGTTAAAGTGACTATAAACTGTAGTTTCAAATCTGGATTGAATAAAAAGTAAGTATTGTAAATGTCTAATAGAATTTTTAAAACGCAGCAAAATATAAAAAAAACACATCTAGAATTGGGCATGATGATTTTAACAAATATTGGGTGCTGTATTAAAAACTTACAAAATTTTGTGTAATACATTGCATTTTTAGATACATACGATTTATTTACCAATAAATGCATAATCAGTGTCATACCAATATTTCAAAAAAAATATTATTTATGTGTATTCATTTATAATTTGTTTAAATCAGCTAAGTTTTCGTTATTCAAATACAGATGAATTGAAATACATTCAATACAGTTTTTAAACTATTAAATCATTGGAATTAAATTTTTAAAATAAGCTGACAAATGTTTTCTCGCTTGTATGATGTTTTATCAGTTTCTCTAAATAAAAATCAACAACAGCCATCGGTGGGACCAGATTACAGTGAGGAAAGTTGTGTAACATGTTAGATACAAATTTTGCATCGACAGTGTTATTTCAACATTTGACAATATGTTTAAATTTAAACAATGTTTTATTTAAATTTTATAAAACATTTAATTATTTAAAACAAATAATTTTAATTAACTATTTTACATCTGCAGTGATAGTAGATCATAAGAATTAATTACATTGTTAGTAAGTAGATGCAAAGTATATAATGTGCTAACACCAATCGGCTACGCATAATCTAATTACATGTTCATTCACTTCATTCGATTTAATGCTGGTAAAAGAGTAATCGATGCTACTGTTCCCATCTGTGATGAATGTTTAGAGATTCATTCTCTGTGACCTAGCAGAAGTTGTATCTTAAGTGGTTTAATTACATAATCTGTCGCAATCATAATGCGTAGATGCAAATAAGCACAACAGATGCAAGAGATAACAATTGCTTTCGCTTTCATTAAGAATATTGATTTACATACGCGACCAGTCCAAGTGTTGAACAGAGTGAAGATGTCGCTTGAACAGGTGAAAGATTTCCTGTGTTTTAGTGGGCTTGGCCTACTCTGGGTAGAAGACAATGGGTAATTGCTTCAGCCCTCGTTTTCCTTCTTAAGCCCGGCATGAAATGCTTTTTTCTTGAGAATGGCAGTGCTGTTTTGTGGGACTTGTGTCTCATATCTTGTCGCATTCAATACTTTGTTTATCGCAAATGACATATAAAAATGTCATAATTATTTTATTGACTTTTTTCAAACTACAATTTCTTCCTAGGTAAGTAGAAATAAAAAAAAATTACCGTAACAGCTGTGGTGCCTCTATCATGTTCTAAAATAAATATCTAAACTTCAATCAGATTTAATTTCGTAATTACAAAAAATTGTTCAGATCTCCTTATGCAATGTTAGGACAAATGGACAAAAACTGGCAAGTTTTACATTAGTAAAAATCTAAAGCTATTGTGAAAAGTGCATTCTAGAATCGCTATTGGGTATAAAATTTATATGTTTTTAAAAAGTTAACTTAAAAAGTAATAGAACTTTAAATACAACTATTTATGTTATTTTTTTCTTTAAATTGAGATTATACCAACCGGGTTGGTAGTGGTGAACGTGTCTGCAAATCAGCTGATTTCGTAGTCGCGAGTTACAACTTTCAGAGCCTATTAGTATGATTTGTATTAGTTTGTATTGCTATTATTTCAGAAGTAATACCCTCGGTGATTCACGGAGACTACAGAAAAAAAAATTAGAAATTGAGATCACGTTATATAGATTGTATATGTCAAAGTTTTTTCCGTGATTTGCATAACCTATTCTGCTTCTGAAATGAAAAAAAAAAACATTTTATTAAAAAAGGCTAAAATGCTTCGTTTGTAACTAACGGTTAATTAAAGATTTCGCTCGGGTTCAGCAACCCCGGTGAAAGAGGTGGTACTGAAAATTTATAGGACAATAATTAAGGGGCAAAATTAGTGATTTCTGTGGGTTTTTTACCTTTAAAATTGAATAAAATAGCTACCAAAACAGTATCTGCAGTAGTTTTTAAGAAATCTGGGATGAAAATCAATAATTTAGATTAAAAAACCCGTTATTATGTTTGATCTACAATAACTTTGTTAAATGGGTAATAAACATGTAAAACCTTTAAATAAGACTTTTAGAGAATATAATTCTGAACATAATTGTGCAAGATAAGTCGAATAAACCAAAGAAAGTTTAGAAAAATTAGAATTCAGTTTAGAAACAATACAGTAAATTGTACCTACCAGTTTATAATAAATATTCAAAACCAAGCCCACTAGTTTCATAACTTCCCTTCTGTACTGCTTTTGTAGCTCTTTATAGTACTTCAGGGCTATCCTTAAGTTTCTCAGCAGCATCCGTAATGCAAACAATTAATTTCTCATGAGAATGTATTTTTGTCTTATATACAATATTTTTCACGCGTCCCAGTTCGAAAAATCTAAAGGTATTCTTGGTGGCCAGAAAGGTGGACTTCCACGACTGATCCATTTCTCAGGGAAATGATGGATCCATTAGGTTTATTTATTTTATCCGTTTTTTTTTTAACTGAAGTATTTTAAAGCCCATTTATATCTTTGCAGATTTCATCAAATGTAGGATCATCAAGACAGAAGGAGTACAGCACTTGTCAACTTAAAACCGAAGAATTCAGATTAAATTGCAGCTATTTGAGTCTTACCTTAAATGATGCTACTACTAGCGTCACTACTGGTTGTGTATGCTACTACTCTCATCTGCTGTTGTCAATTGTAAACTGTTCATCCTTCAGTGCTGTATAGTTTCATTCTTTGTAGTTGCATTTTCTAAAATGCCTTATTCAATCGAGCAGTAGATTGATATATAAGCTTAACAATATATAAACTTAAGCGCAATGTGTATAAGCTTACGAGCTTATACACGTTGTGGATCCTTTCAAGAAACACTTCAAATATTCGGCAGAAAAATCTCTGAATGCTAAATTTTATACCAACAGAGTGGTATAGAATACCAGTTTCAAAATTTTTCATGATTTAAATTTGAAACCGTATTGTGCAACAACTTGAGAGAACAGAGGAGTTGAAACATTTTAATTATTGTGACAGGCTTCTCAAAAACAATGTTGAGAGACAGATAGAGCCAAAGCTGTATTTTATCTCAGACAAGGCATGTTTCATTTATCTGGATATGTACAGCTTTGCACAGCATCAGGTATTGGATGACTGAAAATTCTCACAGTTGTTTGAATGTCCGCCTCATGACAAGAAAATTGGTGTATGATGTGCTGTTTTTGGTAATTGTATAATGGGGGGACTAATATTTTTTGATCGGACTGTCATTACAGTAGTGTACTGTACAATTCTAACCGACAGAAGAATGAACTGTCAGCAAAAAGTGGTGGTTTCCCATTTCCCCAGGTTTCTCTTTTTTTGGAGTTACTTAAAGGATAAAGTTTACAAATAAAATCACTACATTATCAATGAACTGAAGGCATACATTCAACAAGAAAGCATTTTGCAAAAAGTGCTAGGTATGATCACTCGAGCACAAAGATGCAATGCTGCACAGTTGGTGCTCACTTTGTACATTTCTTCTAAAAATATGGTAAATATGTTAACTTTTGCTAATGAAATACAAAATTTAATTTAATTTACGTTTTATTGTTACATAATTTTAATGTTATATGACATGACATTGTTTAGACTATAGCAGGTGTTTCAAGTTGCTCACTTTGTATTAAACTATAAACAATCATCTGCAACACTACTGAAAAAGGAACCACATAGTTCAGAAAAGGTGATATTTCCAAATATTTAGAAAATGACTTTTATTTGTAAATAATTTACCTTCAGGTAAATAAAATAGGAAATACTATCGACTCACCATAAAAACCATAAACTTGAGTAATTTGTCTAGATTCATGATTTCCTCTAAGTAGTGTAATTCTATCAGGCCATCGGGCTTTTAAAGTTAATAACCTTGTAAAAGTTTTGAGACTATAATAACCACGATCAACAAAATCTCCCATAAGTATGTAATTTGTGTCAGGCCTCCACTCCTGAACAATTTTTCTAAATCATAAAACTAGAACAAAAATAAGTATTATAGTAATAATAAAATAAAATAAATCAAAATTATAAATAACAGGTCTCAATCTTAATATATATATGACATCAAAAAGAAAAAGGTTTGAAAAGTAGGTATAAAAGCAAACAATGTAAATTTATAAAGCTATGTACAGACTGGACTACAATCACCAGCAATGTAAATCCCACAGTTTGGACATCATTTAAAGCAACTTGCTTGCTTGCACATAATACTAATATTTCATGTTTACACTGACAGTAATATTTCTAACAGTCCTGTACTTACTATAGAACCACTCACAGCTAGTACAGTCTCTGCTATTTAATATTGTTATAAGTTCAGACTTAAGAAAAATTTGAAAGAAAAACGTGTTTAAGCAACTGTAAAATCTACAGGATTAATTTAATCAAAGAATTTTATATAATATAAAATTTTATGAGAATGAAATGAGATTGCTCTAAGATGGAAGTTCATTTTGTAATTTTCTGAAAATGAATCGGTTAGATTTCAAAAAACTCCAACTAGCTGCTCAAAAAATTTTAAAAGGCAAGCCAACTTTCATTCTGCAATTTAATGGGCAACTGCATACTTTAAGTAGTGAATGACCAGAGACACTGATAATACAGACATGTTGAAACCTGCATAATTTGACATCTTGCATGGCAGTACCAACTTAATTTGAACATTAAATTATATATGCTATACAATACTAAATATTCTTGTTTTATATTCTGATCAAATTTAATTTTTTTAAATAAATAACAGGCTTTTATTTATTTAGTTTATGTACTGTAATATTTTCGTAAAATCAATTCTTTTATTGTCCATATCTTCCTCTGTACCAAATGATTAAAAGGAAAAACAAAATTCAGCACAATCCACAACAGTACAGAATCAAATAAAATTTATTACCTCATTTATTTTTATTTTTTCATTTATACACCAATAGTACTTTTGAGGAATTCCTCATCAGTTGGTTAAAATTAAAAATTCTTTACTTTTAAAATTTTGTAAAAATATCAAAATCACACATTAAAATATTGTTGTACGCAGTCAAAAATTAAAATTTTTTAAAAATTAAAAATTTATTACACATGTTTATGGCCAGCCACTAAATACAGCACTGCATAAATATAATATAAATTTTATCTGACATCGACAAAAGTGCTGCTATTTTTTAGCAGCTTTGATAAGAGAATCATTATCAAACTCTGTCTGCAGATTGATCAAGCTTAATTTCCGTTTGTATTTGTAAATATTTTTCTGAAATGTTCAGTTTTTTATTATTGTAATCATTTTCAAATTAGTTTTTAAGTCAGTAATGGAATGTTTATTTATTATTAGATGGTCAGCAACATTAGAGAATCCTACTTTATTGTTTTTATAATAACTAAAATGTTCTGCAAATCTTGCTCTAAATGATCTGTTACGTTTTCTCAATATAAATTTTATCAGTCGCTGCATATTATTTTATATGATACCACATAAACTGTTAATTAATAATTATTATTATGGTTTCTTAAATGTCTTATTATATGATTGTTTTGCTTATATGCTAGTTTATATTTTTCATGGAAATGAGTTTAGAAGGTTGAGGAGAAAATAATGGAAAAGAACCCTTTTTTTTTATTAAAAAAAGCCACAAGATGGCTATTTGGAAGACATCTGCAACTGACAAGACATAAGTAAACAAATAAATTTTTAAGTTTCTACTAAAACAAAGTGGTTTTTAAAATGAAGTAATGCAATTTATTAAAAAATAAATAAACAAACTTGTCCATGAATATCACCACATACAGTTACAGGTGTTGATACGGGCATAATGTTTGGTTCTTCTAGAACCAAATCACATACTATATCACATAATTTCTGTAAAATACAAATGAAGCCAGGATTAATTACACAAAAATAAAATAAAAATTTCTACTGTAACTTAAAAGTTCTAACAAGATCTAAAATTTACAATTCTAAATAACAAAAAAACAGCTGTTTTATATATAATTTTTAATTTATACTATTTTAATGTGTTTATAACTTCTACTACTATGGTATTAGAGAAGCTGGTTAACCGTACCTTAACAGCAGTTGAAATTAGTATACCATTAAAAGTTTGTAAACAAACAGTTGAAATTTCATTTCTCTATAACAATTCTATGAAACACTTTTTCAGACTAAATATCCTTTTTAGAAGGGTTATTCTTAAAATATTTTATCATTCTTTATGTATCATAATACTGAAACTATATCTGAAAAGATTAGAAAATTCTAAGCTGGCAGTTATAATATATATATATATATATACATACAGCATTTATGGCGTACTTATAATAATAGCAGTTATTTCATTTACAATAATATGAAATTTTGTTGCATGTTTTAACATGATAAATTCTGCTAGGACTTTTTATTTGTAACAAAATCTTAAATGAAGTGCTAAGATATAATTATAAGATATTTATTATCTACATACATTCCCATCCAAAATATATCTTGGGACTCGTTAAAAATGTGACAGTTTTTGGAATACAAAATACTGGATTTCTAATCACTCTGAGGTACCTAAGAATCAGGAAGACTGAATTTAGGAAATTTTAATTTTCTCACATAATTATATTGTAATTACAAATTTCATGAAAATGCTTCTTTGCCACAAAAACATTTGTGTCAAACCAGATTACAAAATTATTTTTATGCAGCACATTGCTTCAACCTGTTAGGTGCTTCACTTTTAATCTTTATTAAATTACTAACCCATCAAAATGATCTTTCGCAGAATCATTTAAAACTAAATTAAAGAATCTTCTTTTACAAAATTAACTTTATTTTTTTGGTGTGTTTTAAATAATACTACAAAAAACTGAATTTTCTGTATCCTTATTTTAAAACTTGCAAGTAATACAGACTGAACTAATTAATTCCTCCTAGATTTCATTTTGTACTGCTTTTACTTTTTATCTTCACATATTTACTTAAAAATTATTTCATACATTTATTAATTTTACAGATTAATAAAAATTTTACCCACTTTTTACAAAAAATTTTGTATTTTGTGATAATATTCTGATCAAGGTTTTTCCATGACTTTTCTCCATCATTCTAGGTAAATTAGAATAATTATTTTTATTATCAATGAATTAGCATACTTATCCTTTCCAGAAGTGATTAATATAATGTATAATTGTGAATTTGAATAAAATATTTTTTTAACATCTTTTACACAAAACCTTTCATCCCTGTACTTGCATACTTAAGTTTACAGTTTGGAAAATGTATTCACCTTATATGTTTGGTTTATAAAATTATATTACCATCAGTAATCGCAAACATTAATATATTAAATGTGAGCCAAAAAAATACAGTAACAGTAATTTCATTGGTTTGTTAAACAATGTCAGTAGTATTTAATCAGGTTTATGTCAGTGTGTGCAGGTTATAATAAATAACATAAACCAGTAAACAATTTTATACTACTACAGTGGTCGGCCTAGCCTTGTGACTCATGAACTGACGATGAAAATCAACTATAAAATTTGTGAAAATCGCCGCATTACAGTTACAGAACTCTTGCTGCATTTCCCCCAGACTTGCATGAAATTGTATCAGGGAAGCTTGGTTATCACAAGTTACGTGCAAGGTGGGTGCCAAAAATCTAAGGCGGCAGATTTCTACAGAGAAGGAATTGAAAAGCTTGTGCTTTTCAAAACATAAGTTACTTTCTGGACAGCCCTCGTATATATATAATATCTACCACCTGCCAAAATAGTGGTAGTATAGTACAAGTTCCTATTTCTACAAGCATGTAATCCACTGACAATAATTTCTCATAAATAATAACCAAAAACTGCCTTGGAAGATAAAAAAAGGATATATATATATTGTATTTTTTATAATCAAAAACCAACTTGAACAAGTCAAGTACAGAATTACAAAGTAAATTAAATGACACTTACCTTATTTTTCTTTTCTTTATTTCAATAGCTCTTTCACAGGATCCTGCATATCAGTTGTATATAAATTATATAAAATTATAATCAAAACAACAATTTTTTTAGAAAAAATCAAAATTAAAATTATTATCATATACAGAAAACATTAAGTCAATAAAATAAATATTACATACATTTAAATATGACATCAATTAAGAATAAAAATTTAAAATTAACTTTAAAAATAAAATAATTATAAGATTCATACCATGTAACCTAAGACTACATAAGGTAACATTGGCTGGTCAGGTTACATGGTATAAATCTCGTAATTATTCTATTGACTTCATGTTTTCTATATATGATAGTAATTTAAATTTTAATTTTTTCTAAAAAAATTGTTATGTTTTGATATGTAATTTTATATAATTTATAAATACAACTGATGTTGCGGGATCCCACAAAAGTGCTATTGGAATAAGGAAAAGAAAAATAAGGTAAATGTCATTTTGTTTACTTTGTAATTTTGTACTTGGGTTGTTCAAATTGGTTTTTGATTATAAAAAATACAATATATTGGTACAGAGGAATATGGGTCTTGTAAGTATTGACTTTATAAAAATTATATATATATATATCTCTCTCTCTGTGTGTGTGTGTGTGTGTGTGTGTGTGTGTGTGTGTATGTGTGTGTGTGTGTGTGTGTGTGTGTGCGCGCACACACACACACACACACACAGAGTGAGAGAGAGACAGACAGACAGAGAGCGAGAGGAAAAACTATTTTATTAAGCATTAGACAAAATTTAAATCAAATTAATAAAATGGAATTGAAAAAAAACAATTATATAGATAAAAATATTTATTTAATATTACAATATTTTAGATAAAATGTATCTATCCATCCATAACATAATGCATTAACCATAAAATATAAAACAAATAGTAATAAAATGAATAAGTTATACGGCATTCTGTGGTTGACTTAAATTATTTTAATTACACTACTGCACTACACCTTTCAACAAAATAACTTTTGCCCACAAAATTTTTTTAAATCACTATTTTTTTAAACTTTTTGCATCACAAATTTTATTTATTTTTTTGTATTTATTAATAACTAATAAGTATTACATTTCATAATTTGTTTTCTTCTTTAATTTTTAATGACCTCTGATATCTGTAATAAAAAATTATATTAATTTTATAAAAAAATAAATAAATAGTTTTATCTAAGTATTTTTCAACACAATACTAATCACTAAGCAAATGTTTTTCTCTGAAGGTTACATCTGTAAAACATTATGAATTCTATATATTTCATACCGAAATGAAAGTTGTTCCTACTGTTATTGTTATTAAGTATTAAAATTTACTGAAGAAAATCTCCACAAAATACAGAAATTATACAAAAGGGAACCTTGCTTTTCTTCATTATTATAATTGAAATGTTCTATAACTTTCTTTAGAGGTTTTAATACAAGAAGTAACACTTCAGAATTAAAATTATTATAATAAAAACAAAAATTATTATAATAAAACAATCTATGATCAATTTCAACATGAGAACTATCTGCTTAATGCTATTTCAGCTCTCATTAAAGTAATTATTTTTGTTGCAGGATACGTTTAAAAATACTATCATGATATACAGTATGAAAATAGTTTTAAAGAATTAAGCAAGAATTATATCATAGGAATTGATGAAATACATCTGAATTACCTGTTGGTATCTGAAGAAGTAAAACTGGAATTTATAGATTTTAATAAGAATGCAATAGCAAATACAGGTGAGAACTATCACACAATCACTTTAATGTGCTTATAAATCATGTGAAGGTGTATTAGTTGAGGCCAGTTCAATCTCAGGAATAGTATAGAGGTACAAGAGAGGTGGTCATTCTAGTCCTTAGACCAGAGGTCTCAAAATATTCTAGCCTAAGGGCCATACTGACTCGTCCACAACCTTGGAACCTTGAGAGCCTAGAGCTAACTAGCTCATGATACCATCCTACCGTAGTTTAGAAATACGTGCAAATTTTCATTTCAGGACTAGCTGGCGAGTGAGATATCTATGGCACAGGGACCGAGGGTGGACTCCACTCCGTTCATAATTTCAATTGGTACTTATGAGCAAGGACATTTCATTGCGGCAGAGGTAGCCGATGAGTGTGCTGTGCATTACGTATTGTTACGACTACTTACGACCATGCTAAATGTATAGTAGTGAAATTTTGTGGAGTAGAGAAATAAGTGCAGGATGTCGAAAAACTACAGTAGTGCAGCGATCTGAAAAGTTATACGTAGTGCGACTAGTGTGTTTTGTGACTATGGTTTTTCAGTGAAAATACAGTGTGTTTAATTGTGGGAGTTTAATTTAATTAATTAATTAAAAGTATAATTTAATAGTATTAATTGGCATTATTTTGATTTGAAGTTATGTCTCTTTTGTGTGGATTTGCATAAATATGGAAAAGAAACGAAAGATAGAGAGTGAGTGCAGAACATTTAAAGAGCAATGGGGATATCAATATTTGTGATAGAGTCAAGTAATAAGGTAATGTGTATAATTTGCAAAAAAACAATATCAGTTCTCAAAGAATACAATATAAAATGTCATTATGAGACTAAACATTCTCAGAATTACTCCAGATTTACAGGAAGCCTACGGTTAGAAAAATATGAATCTTTGAAATGCAAGTTGAAATCTCAGTAATTGTTGTTTAAGAAAGTAAATGCTGAACCAAAAGCAGCAACTTGGTCAATTCATTTGAAGTGACCCAAGAGTCAAAAAAAAATTAAAACTTAATTTAAACAGTACTAAGATTTTTCAGAACTTAAATTGGAAATGACTGATTTGCAGTGCAGCGATATTTTTAAAGAAAAATATTTAAATCATCATTGCTGGAATTTTATAAGCGTCTTCCACTCACACAGTTTGATCAGGTGCATAAATTTGCTCGTGTCTTTTTTTCTGCTTTCGGCACTACTCATATACGTGAAAAAATATTCTCCAAAATGAAATATATAAAAAATATTTATAGACCCAAATTAACCGATTATCATTTGAAGTCACCGTTGACAATTTCCATGAATAAACTCCACAACTGCAAACAATTGTCAGTGGAAAGTTACAGCTACTTAAATCTCAATAATCATAATTGTAATGTTTAATTTCATTATGGGAATTACCTATGTACGTCACTTACTGTTGTTTTGGAGATAAATTTCATATCATTAATTACTTAAAATATTCAATTTCATTATGTATGTTAGTTATTGTATTTCTTAATCGGTCGTTAAATAAAAACATCTGATTATTTTGTATGATTTACATACTTTTTAAATAATTTTACAATGTAATCAAAATAAACTGTAGCCGGTTATTGGGCATGTCGATGGGCTGGATTGGTGGTGCTCACAGGCTGTAGTTTGGAGACGCCTACCTTAGACTAAAAGGGAAGGTTTAAGAGTTATACCTAAAGACATTCAGAGATCAGAGAGGGGGTTTTATAATGTAGAACAAAATAAAGTTTTGTTGATGTACTCATCATGAAATGTAGCTTAATTTCTGAAAATAAATACTCGTTTAAAAATTCCCTATCATGATAAAACCTATAATGTCAGTAGAAAATTCAAATCGTTTAAATTTTTGTCCTTTGGATAACCTTTCATAACATCTGAATTTTATAATCAATTAAACATAGTTGTTTTTAAATGTAAGTGAATAGTTGTTTTTGGAACACTCAACTCTACAGAACACTTATGCGCTGATTTTTTTCAGGCTATGCAAATATTGTTTATATCTAAGTGTAGCTAACTTAAACTTAACAAATCACAAAACACACCAAATATTCTGAATCGTAATCATGGTGACTAACAAGCTGCATACAGCTACTGAGCTTGTAACAAAGCACATATGTGCTGGTATAGAACTTGTTTACGAATCGAAAACTTTGCCATTTCTCTTTACTTTGGCATACAATTCAAGTCATGCTTGTTCCAAAACTGTAACTGGCTGCAACTTCACCATTATTTTACTGACACTGTACAAACCATGATGATAATATTTTTCCCAAAATAATTTAGAACTACATTTTTATTTTATGAATTTTTTTTAAGAACGTTTATACAGATGTAGCAAAATAATGTACAGGAGAAAACAGTAGCACTTAAAATAGTTCCATTTGCTTCACTCTGTTCAAAAGAACAGCCTAATAGTCGCACGTTTTGAGAAAATGTATTAAAAGGTGGAATTGACTGCAACTTATATCTACTAAAAGCAATAAAAGAAGATTCATACTTGCATACCTAAAAAACATCCACAATTGTTTTCCAAAAATATATGGACTAAAATCTAAAATTAATTTTACATAAAATTTGTCTTAATTAGTAATTATTACCTTACGGCTCTTGTAAGTTGATAAAAATTAGTAATAGCAACAAAAACATTCACACTGAACAAACTCCAGTTCTTTGGTATAATGACAAGAGAGTATCTTGACCATACAACACCAGTTGCAGCTAATGCAGATGACTGTGAAACACTCAATTTTTCAGCTGGACGTTGAATGTCACCAAGACCAGCCAGACCCTGACAAGTAAAATAAAATCTTTTATAAAAATTTACAGTTTTGTGCGTGTTTGTATGTGTGTGTGTGTGTGTGTATATAGATATATATATATATATATATATATATAAACACGAGGTTTGTTTAAAAATAGACCAATCTTTTTTATTTACGCACCAACAAAGATATTTAATTTAGTAACATTTAGTTGACAGCAATGTCTTCTACATAATCTCCTCTGTAACCACCTGTTTTTGGATTGTTGATATCTCGTTTAGTGTTCATGTTATTGTTATTTGGGTGCAATATGTTTAAGTGTTAATAGTGATTTTTCTAACGTGCAATTTATTGATGATTGAACTTTTGTCTCAATGTCATAGCCGTAACCCCAGCTTTCGTCTCCCATTACGATCCTTTGCATGAATGTTTCATCATCGGCTTGTTCAAGGAGTTGCCAGCATTTGTTCACTCAATGTTCTTTCTGCTGTTAGGTCATCAAACAAGGAACAAACTTTTGTAACTCTATGCATGTTCAATTTTTCAGTCAAAATGTCATGGCATGATCCAATTGAGATGCTAACCCTTTCTGAAGTTCTCTGACAGTCAATCGGCAATTTGTACACAAGAGACCATTAATTTCTTGAACATGTGTCATCAGTTGAAGATCTTCTTGGTCGAGGGTTATCTTCAATTGACTGACAACCAGTTTTAAATTACGAAAATCATTCGTAGCATTGCATATGACCCAGAGCATCATCTCTGTAAGCTTCTTTCAAAACTTAAAGGGTTTCTGTGAGTTTTGTCCAGTTTCACGCAAAATTTTACGTTGTATAGTTCCTCCTAAAAAACGCACATTACAAAAATCACTACTAACATTTAAACATGTTGCACTCTAATAATAATAACAATAACATGAAAACTAAATGCGATATCAACAATCCAAGAACATCTAGTTACAGGGGAGGTCATGCGGAACACAATGCTGCCAGCCACACGTCACTAAATACCTCTGTTGGTACATAATTTAAAACATTCTTGTCTTAAACATATTTGTCTATATATATATATATATATATATATATATATATATACATAGACAAATATGTTTTTATATACATTAATTTATTTACATTAAATATTTTATAGTCCATTTCTTTTTCTCTGTACATAACTATATATAATATAATATTTTTTCAACCTCCACAAAGTACAGAATTACAGAACTACTTTTTTAAATTCATCAAAACGTTTTCAGGCCCAAGCCCTTCTTCGATGATATTTTTTATTTTAATAAATTCTTCTTTGTTTTCATTTAGACATTAATTTTAGCTTTTTACATTTAAAAAATTTCAGAACAATTGTTTTGAAATTTTTTAAATGTTTTAAATTTTATTAACAAGCAATTTTTACAAAATAAAATGTAAAAAGCTAAAATTAATGCGTAAATGTAAACAAAGAAGAATTTATTAAAATAAGAAATATCATCGAAGATGGGCTTTGGCTTGAAAACGTTTTGATGAACATAAAAAAGTAAAGGTAGGAGTGTTCTCTAATTCTGTACTTTGCGGAGGCTATAAAAATAATATTGTATTATATTTGTACTTTTTCAAACATTACATACCTCTTATCAAATAATTATTAAAAAATAAATACTTAAATCCACTAGGTACAATAAAAGCAGTGGCAGCTCATAGCTAAAATTAGTGGCGATGTTGCTCCAGAAAATGTTTAGCTTTTGTTTCATAATTTTCTAAGAGGAAACAAACATCTATAAAATGTTAAAGTTTTCTATAAAAAAAAGAATCGATCAGAGTAACTAGAAGCAGGATAATAATTTAATTCTACACTATATCACATTCAAGAATAAGGTACATGGTTTTAAGCACAACAGATGCAGAAAAAAAAATACCTTCCACCAGCATGCAAGGATCAGCACTGCGGGAGCGACAGTGCTCACTCTCCCTTATAGCCTTGTGTGTAACTTCCTATGTGTGCACATGCAGAACAACCAAACACCACACTGCTGGAACTGTGAAAAGCACAGTTTCATACAAAGATTTTTGTATCTTTTTCATAAGTTGTGAAATGGCTACTAACATTAAGCTCAGGGATTATATATTGTACAAGTACATAAAAAGAATTAAAGAAAAAAGGAATTAATATCTAGTGGAAATAGGAGTGCTGCAGTTCCTAAGTGCCTATATGCAAGCCGTCACTGAATAAAAGGTACGAACACTCATCTATCTATAGTGATTTCAGAGCTTTAACTCAATCATCAGCAGACCAATTTTTTGTAAAATTCACAATTATAAATAAAATATAGTTATTTAAAAAAAAAAATAGTTAAAATTTTAGAATCATTAGTAAAAATTTCCTATATCCCATGGTAACATAAGAGTTTTCATGGTATGAGGTATTTAAAAAAAAACTTTATTTATAACTATGTACAGGTGGTCAGGAAGTCACCGTACCCTTAAAGGTAATGAAAAGTATGAGTTAGGAGATTTGTTTAGAACATATGGTATTTTCATTGGGATCAGTTGGCAACAGTTTTTTACGTCACACACTCTGAGCAAAAGACAGTTGTGCAAAAATGGTTGACATGAGTAGTTACAGCATCGAGGAGTAGTTAATGATAAGTGTAAGAGGTTCATGAACAACATATGAATCAAACAATGAAGCTAATTAGCGATATGTTTCGGTAATAAGCCGCCATCACAAAACAACAATGTTGGCTTGGGTAAATGTGCATTTGAAATAGGCAGTGTTAAAGATAGACCACAGAATGGATAAAAGTTAATGCAGTTGGAAACACGCATTGCTGTTGCAGTTTCCATTGAACAATTCCTAATGAAATCAACTTGTAAACGGTCAGCTAAACTTCATATACCACAGACAACAACGCAAGATCATATGAAAAAGGACTTAAAAGTTAGGCCATTTCGTCCAATGTTCATCACTGGACTGTCAGACTGCAAACATGGAACGTCGTGCTGCATCCTGTTGAGCTTTATTAGAAAAATTCCCTGCTGCAGTGCACCGTGGAAAGGTGCTTTTTACAGACAAATTTGCAATTTATTGCAGTTCATATGCCAGAAATGTGTTATTTTGGGCGAAAGAAAATCCTATTATGTAACAGAGATGGAAAGAAATCCACCGCATGTCATGATATGAGCTGGAATGACAACTCGTCATTTGCTTGGTTCATATTTTTTTGATGGGCCAATGAATGCACAAACTTAAGATGTTGAAGGCACGATTAATACCACAACTTCAAGAGAAGGATCTCATGGAACAAGTACAGTTGCAGCAGGATGGAATACCTGCACATGTTGCTAAATCAGTCCACGTGTTCCAGGATGTTGGATTGGCTGCGGTATTCCAGTGTCACCAGCTCCATTATCATGACCACCATGAAGTCCTGATTTTAACACACCATTATTTTTAGAAATTCTAAAACACCAATAGAAGATGACTTTTCACATTCGTTTTTATTTTCAATCTCAACTAACATACTTATACGGATAGAACATATTTGCATTTGAGTGGAGGTTACTTTTTGAATACATAAAGATTGACGGTAAATACAAACCCTATTAATTTTGTGTGAAAAGTTGTCTTTTGTATTCTGCATCTTATAGATAATGGTTCACTTTTTTTCATAAAAAGGTGTGATGAATGGTTCTATAGTCACCACACTCCACAGCATTATTCTTTTTTGGCAATGCAATAAGAATTGATTTCAGCCAATGTGTTGGAATTTCCCCTGAGCATAATATGAGTTGAAAAACTGGCCAAAACACAATAGACAATTGATCGTCCTTCAGTAGTTTTAATAGTGTGCCGTGCATTTTTTCAGGTCCGACAGCTTTACTATTTTTCATATTTTTAATTGCTTATATCATATCTTCTTTCATTTCATCTTCATCTAGACTTACTTCTTGACCAGAATTGACATTATCCAGCATACGCTGTGCAGGCCTTGCATCACCAAATAATTCTTTGATGTATTTTTTTCCATTTAGCATTTTTGTCATTCTCCTCTAGTATCATATTATCATGTTTGTCTTTCAAGTTATTTAGTACCACTTTACAGTACAAACCAGTGAATACTTTCATTTTCTTATGGACATTGAAAAAATCGTGTTTAGTCTACACCTCTTTGATTTTTTGACACTTCATCTTCAGCTATTCATCTTATGGATCTTTCTGCAAATAATTCTGCCCAGTCTCATGCACTCATTTCCATTACCTTTCGTCATTCTTTATCACTCGTAAATTCTAATATTTCAGTGGTCATCTACGCATTCCTTCTACTACACTGCAAGGCAAGGTGCCTCATTCTGAATTCTAGATTGCCCTTCCTTCTACTTTTCCCAGATGACATTTGGGTCTGCTACAGACTGCAATTCCACCATTAAATCTTTCATTTCTTTCGTAGCATGCATATGAATATCTGATTCTAGCAGCTTGCGATCATTGATCAGTTGTGGTGACGGTGATTTGCCCATCTGTGGAAAATGTGATTTTAACATAATAACAACTAGGTTGTAATCAGAATTCACATCAGCGCTAGGATATGTCTGCTCACATTTAACATATTTCTTCATGCTGACCTCTACTGAATTTTGCATTCCAATCGCCCACCCAAGACTATGGTGATTTCACCTCTTAGTGAGTTTTAATAATGTTGCAATCTGTTCATAGAACCACTCGATTTCCTTGCCATCCTTGTCTGCAGTAAGTGCATAAACTTGAATAATATTCAGAAGTCAAATTAGTTAACTTGATTCTTTCCAAAAACAGAACGTAATCCAAAACCCCATTGCCAATGTGTTCAACCATCAAAACAGGAGCACCCACTCTGTGACTAGGATCATTCAAACCGGAATAGAAAATCACTGCTTTGTCCAGCTTCACACCTCCGCAGCCAACGCCCTCACTAAGTCCAAGAATGTCTGTTATATAATTGCTTCCTCTCTACATCAGTGTTATGCAGTTTACCAGCTTGGAACAGACTGTGAATGTTCCATGTGGCTAATTTTACGTTCCTATTGTTACTGCAGCTTTCATTTGTCAAGGAGTCGGTGCAGCCCCATCTGGAAATCCGATTGGGGGCTGTTTTACTTCCAGCTGATGATTTTACAATAACTCATGCCATGTTGACTGTTGACAATACTCCACTGGTTTCCCGATGTCTTTTGGGGGATTTTCTATCAGGGTTTACTCCTCTACAGCATGGTCTCATTTTGAGACCTTGGAGACTCTTCTACACATCCAACACAGCATGTACTTGGCTGGGGTACATAAACGTGCCACAGGTTCTGATTGCCATTTCATTTCTCCTTCTGTGGGACTAGCACCATATGATGGTTGAATTCAAATAAGTTTTCTCAAATCTAACTTCAACTTCATTTAAGTAAGCTATTTTTAAAGATTGAAGAAGTATGTTTCATAATATTTGATACAAACATCTCATCATGTAGTTCATGATAATTACTGATCTTAGATTGATTTTTAATTTTTGTATAATTAGTGTTTTTTTTTTTTTAACAAAAAATAATTTCTGAACAAACTGAAAACAGTAATACAAGTATCATCCTACTTCTTGTACCTTTGCCAGCCTGAGAGTTGAGATAAGATATTGCAGTTCAGCCAAAGTAATCATTACGGTATCACATCCTTAGATGGCTCAGCAGTTTATAAAGAAATTCACCCCTCATTTGAAATGATATCAATAGGAAGATGACACCCAGCTATGTACAGAGTTTGTATGTATCTAAACAAAAAAATATTCATTTTTGACTACATGTTCAAATAAAACGAAAATGACAATTTCCCTTTTGTTTTCCTTCTGTCCCCTATTTTGTGTTTTTCTACAGAAATACTTATATCAAAATCAGATTTTATTCTCAATACAATGAAAGGCTTATCATGTTTGCTAATAAAACATACTTTTATAAAGCTATGATTATCAAGATATTGAAGATTAAAAAATTGACATCACCACCATTTTAAAATTAGTAAATATGATTACAAAATAGATGATAATTTTTTATTTATTAATTAGAGAAAGTTGCTTAAACATATCTACCCTGTACAAATGTTTATATATTTTTGTCCAAAGAAGAGATGGGATGGACAAAAAGTGGTAGATCCAGAAATTAATGAATTAGATACAGCAGAAAGATCACCATTATGAAAGAAATAGAAGAAAAATAATACAAATGGTTTGGTTATGACTAAAAAGAGACAGAAAGAGAAAGAATAAAACAAGGTCGGAATGGAAAAGAGACATTTCAAGGTAGAGTCAGAAAAGAGCATAGTGGCCATGATGAAAATAAAGATTGAAAATTAGATAAATATTAAAATGATTCCTCAATCCAATCTTTAGATAAATTTTTTTTTTAGCAAACACAAAATGGATGGCAGAAGAAAAACGAAGGGGAAATTACCATTTTTTTATAGAACTTTTTTTGTTCATTTTGAAATGTAGAGGCAAAAAAATGAATAGCCAGATACACGTTTTTGTTACACATTCCACATTTTAAGTGGGCATTTTCAGTGAAATATTACCTTCAGATAAAAAGCAGCATCAAAAAAACTTCCTTATTTTTGTGTCATAATACTCAGCATAACTGTTGTTTTATGGGTGGAGCAAAATGTTAGTTCTTATCTCTAATTTTGTTAATGCATTATAAATTTTAGATACCACATTTATAGTCTTTCATCATATAGTATGTAATCAGATTTAGAAAATTTAATATATTTTGTATTGTAATTTTGCATGACCTGGTACATTTTTTAGGTTATATTTGTTTATTAGATTTTATCATTTATTCTCATCGGTTCATATTTTAATTTATTACTTTTATTTGTTACTTTTTCTTTAGTGTTTTTATTTTATGCACTGCTTGCTCGGTACTGATTTTTCATGTATGTACGTCTTGTGTATGTGTTATGTAGTGACCCAAGCATCAGTACAGAATAAGGAAAATTTGAATGCGGCTGCTTCCAGATCAAGTGAACTAACTTCCAGTTTATCTCTTTATAATCGTTTGTTCATTTTGATTAATTTTATTTTAATTTTCAGTGCAATGTAAATTTTTTTTATTTAAGTGAAGGTAATTTCTTTTTTTGAAGAAGTACTATCATTGTAATAAACATTGCTATTGTTTGTATTTATAGGTTATTTTATTTTATGATATCTTTTACTTTTTACTGTCTGTTTTTATCATTATATCATCGCAGTTCAGCATTGGTGTATCAAAGGCTTCACTTTCTTTCCATTCTGGAGTAACTTCTTTATTTTCATCATGGTCACTGTTCTTTTCTTAATCTACCTTGAAATGTCATTTTTCTGTCATATTTTTGGTTTTCTCTTTCTTTTTCTTTCTCTTTTTAGTACATAAACAAATCATTTTGAGTTATTTTTCTTCTATTTCTTTCATTATGTTTATCTTCCTGCTGCATCTAATTCATTAATTTCTGGATCTAGCTCTTTTGCCCATACAATTGGAATCTTTAGTCATTTCATCTCTTTTGCTACATTGCTTTATTGGTATATTCTTACCAATTATCCAGTTTTATTACTGTATAGTAATGTTAAGCAGTATAACATAAGGGAAAGTCAGAAGTAAAGAGATTTATATTTCTAATCCAATCTCTTATCTTGCAACACCAACTTCTATTGTAAATCATTACCTCATAGAGCTGTTTGTGGTTGTGATAAATTTCAATTTAAAATGAATGCTCCCCTTGTCCAATATCACTAAGGAAAAAATACTGACAGCGATATATTATCTCAATATGGGAGTGAAACTAGCTGAGGTTATTTATAGAATGCTACAGCAATTTATAGAGTGGAATTTATACAGCAATTTATAGAGTTTGAGTGGAATAAAAATCTACATAAGGATAGATCACTTTAAAGAAGGTAGGATTTCTCTCTGCGATGAACAACAGAAATTTATGCTTGCGGTCAAAGAATAGTGTCTATATCAATGCAATTATCCAAGTGATTCACAATTAACAATGAGTAAAGTTGATAAGTTGTAAGCTAGTTAAATGTTAGGCTGTGGCCTGGCATTTTTAATCCATTGTTCTTTAAACTTTGAGAAGTTTGCCTTCTTTGGTTTCCACGTCAATTAACAGGACTTTTACAAAAACAATTATCTGAAAATTTCCCAGAAGCTTTTGAAATATTATGAAGATGGTTAGACTGATGTGAATTAACCTTTGGTAAGATATGGGCTTAAAGCTCGGACCTGAAAGTAAGCAACAAAGTTTAGTTTCTGAACACCCTTCATCTCCTACAGCAAAAATTCAAAATTCACATGTCTGCGGGTAGGTTGATTATGATAATATTCTGATTTATAGAAGATCCAGTTTTTATTCGCTTCACAGCTAAAGGTGAAACTGTGAATAGTGAAAGCTACTATAAGATACTGTGATCATTGAAGATAAAATTAAAGTCCAAAAGGTTAAATTTGGCTTCAGTATAGTGCTTGATCACAACAAAACAATCCTTTATCTTCATATTCTCTGCTTTACGTTGTTAGACCACCTACCGTTAAATCTCACCTGGCTTCAAGCAATTTTGATTTTTTTTGATCCACTAAAAGAAGATCTACGACAGAATAATTTCTCTTCTGAGGAAGAGCTCATAGAAGCAGTATAAAATTGGCTACGCACCAGATTGAAATATTTTTTCAGGCAGGATTTCAAAGACTTATTAAGAGATGTGCTAAATGGTAAAGAAATAATGGAAGATTAGTTGAAATATAAGCGTATTTCATTTATATATGTACAAATAAAAGTAATAGTTTTTTTTAAAATAGTTTACTTTTTGAGTTACTTTTATATTTGAATATTCTCATTTTTATGTCCTTAGATAATTCTATTTTCCCAGTCATGAATTATTTTGTTCAGTATTATTCTTCATTCTTTCTTTTTCTTCTGTTGTTATAAATGTTCATACTGTCCATTTCCTCAGTGTTTTGTTCTCCACAAGGAAGTATTCTAAGTGTTACCTTATTTGTCATAAATAGTATAACAAGTTATGTGTGAAAACCCGGTATGTGTTCTTTATTTGTAGATGATTTTTCAGTTTACATGGCATCTAGAACTTTAGCTACTAATGAGAGGCCGCTCCAAAATAATAACCCGCTAAGAATTTTGGTGTAAAACAATTGGATTCACGTTTTCTCCAGAGAAAACAAAATGCATCTGCGTTTCACGCTTGAAGGTACATGTTTTTACATAAACGTGTTTTACCTCAGCTGTTTTTACATAATGAACCGGTTGAACTGTGCACACGGATTAGATTTTTAGGATTGTGGTTTGACCATAGACTGATGTGAGTAACACATGTAAAAAAGCTGAAGGTAAAATGCCAAAAAATGCTAAACATGCTGAAAGCTTTATGTAATAGTCATCGGGGAGCTGATCAAATATACATGTTGTGCTTCTACCAAGCTCTGCTCCGTTCGCACTTAGACTAGCTGCATGGCTTATTTGTGTGCTCGATCCACCGCTCTCAGAATACTTGATGCAATCCATCATGCTATAGGAGCATTTAATTCAAGCCCTGTGTTAAGTCTACCGGTGGAAAGTGGTGAGCCATCCCTTTGGAATAGATGAAACCGATTGATTTGCTCTTACGTATCTCATATTAAAGTGCAATGAAATCATCCAACCTTTGATGCGGTGTTCTCTAACCTGTATTGCTACCAGAAACAGCTGAGACTACTGCTTTGCTAGGCACCTCAGCTCAGCACCTTTTCGTACCACTAAGTATACAATTACCTCAGTCTGTTGTTCCATGTTGGAACAACAGACCCCACGTTGGAGCCCCCGTTGGAGCCTTCTCTTGTTAATTACTACTTTAGTCTTTTATCTGTATCGTAAGAACACAAATCTGGTTATATTATGAGATAATTAGTCCAAAATTCTGACACATACTTGTCTGTTCAGATTCCATGAGTGCTGTACAGGCAATTGGAGATGTGTACTTCAGACGAGGAGTACATGAACATCGACATGGAATTTTTTTGACATACAGTCTGTTATCTCTGAAATGACTCTGGGTTAAACAACTGTGAGCTTCTGCTGGATCCCCAGCCATATTGGAATTTCAGGCAATGAGCACACTGATAGTGCGGCAAAAGAGGCTTGTTTCCATCCTCCTTTCACTAATTATGTTGTTCCCGATAATCTTGTCTGTTTTCCGAAGAGGGTGATCCGTGATGAGTGACAAACTGAATTGAGTACTACCTTCAACAATAAACTTCATCCTGTTAAGAATACTGTATCACTGTTGAGCTCCTCATTCAGGAATAACCGTAAAGAGTATGTTATTATTTGCTGTTTGCATATAGGGCACGCTAGGCTAACTCATGAATATCTCATGACTCAGACTGATGCACCCATTTGTATTTGCTGCGACTACCAACTAACACACCACATCCTTGTGGACTGTCTGTTATATGTCATTGTGTCGAAATTTTAAACCAGGGGCTTCCTTCCAAAATATGTTAGGAAACAATGAGACAATGTTATCAAATGTTTTACGATTTCTTAGGGCTGTCCGTTTATATTCAAATATATATTTTTTTACTAATGTATATTTCAGCTATTTACACCATTTGGTCATAGTAGATGGTAATTTTATTGTTTTCATTTAGATTATTAATGTGGTTTTATCTGTTTTTAGCGTACATCATAGGTGCTTTCTATTTATTTTTTGTATTTTTGTTTTTTCTTTCTGCGTCTTGAATATATAATAATGGACGTAACTCCAAGAAAGCATTCGAAAATTGTTTTTTTTTCTGAGCATACCAGTCTGACACAATAAAAAATAGCTTCTGAGTGTGGTGTTGGACTAGGGGCAGTGAATGATTTTAAAACAGTATAAAGGAACTAGTTTTGTTTCACCTCAAAGGAAAGGCAAATGTGGCCGTAAAAGAAAAACTACCACAGGATCCATTATTAGTAAGAAAAAGTAAACTTGGTCCAAAATTATCTACTGTGGACTTAAATTGAGAATTAACAACCAGTGTTACAGATTACGCATGACAATTGTTAGTCATGAGATTCTTGCAACAGGACAGAAAACTTGTTGGTTCACTAACAAGCAGTATTTAACACCAGTAGTATTAAAAAAGGCTATAGTGGGCCAAAGCAGACTGGAAAAATATTTTGTTTTCTGATGAGTCACATTTTTATGTTTAGGGGCAAACAGTTTCTTACGTTAGAAAAGCATCAGATGAGAATACATCACTGCGCTCATATCCAACAATCAGTTCAACATTCCCAAAGAAAAAATGTTTTGGGGTTTCACATTTGTTGGCCCTTCTTCATTACTTCCAGTAGATCATAACTGGTAGCGTCTCGGCCTTTCATCCGGAGGTCCTGGGTTCTGCCATGCCTGACCTCCTGGTCAGGCATGGCATTTTTCACACATGCTACAAAACACTCATCTCATCCTCTGTGGAAAGAATTGCTTGACTGCGGACCCGGAGGTTAAATAAACAAAAAAAAAAAAGTAGATCGTACATTATAAAGTGATGGATATATCAAGATTCTGAAGGAAAGGGTTGTGACACAACTTCAAAACAAATTCCCACAAGACAGTGGAGTTTTCAAACAATCAAACAAGATTTGATGCCATGCCATACTGCTAAAAATGTCAAAAAATTTTTCAAACAACGAAACATTAAGTGCTCCTGTGGCCAGGCAACTCCCCAGACTTAAATCTAGTTGAAAATCTTTGGACAATAGTCAAAAAGCGACTCTCAAAAATGAATTATACCACAAAATATGATCTCATTAAAGCAGTAATATCAGTATGGTGTCGTGATAAAGAAATTAAAAAAACGTGCAGTACACGTTAAGATTAAGAATAAAGAACATATTAATTACTAGATCTTCACAAATTGTAGTTTTGATTTTTTTTCTCATAAAGTTAATTTTTATTAAATGACTTATGTGTTGCATTAATTTACGCTCTAGTGAGTATGTATATATATATATATATATATATATATAACATTATGGTCAATTCTTCTCTTTATATTATCAAAATTATTTATGTTTTTAGTAGTCACTGCATATAATTTATTAATAATCTCTAGCAACGATGTTCTGAGGTTATTTTCCACTGTATAATTAAAGTGCTGTAATTCAACTGATCACATTCTCATGCAGCTCAGTCTCCTCGCTTCTCTAAATCTCTTCATACTGTCACAGATGTGACCTTATGTTAGTGTATTTATCAGTGGTATTACCATGTTTTAATTTTCTCTTTTATTATTTAACAGCCTGTTTCTAAAAATATGTTGTCCTATGAAGATTGCATTCATCGTAAATGATAATCCATGAGTGGTAATTTTATGATAGTCTGAATGTTACTGGAACATCTAGTGGAATATTAGTTAATATTATATTTATCATACATAAATATAGCTTTGTCACTATGTAGTTTTTACCAAAAGAGAGTACATTGTTAATAGAAAGACAATGAAAAATACCAGCTAAGAGTTGAAACCAAATGACAGGTTTCATTTTTTAAACCAGTATGTCTAGGCCATATTCTGCTGATATTCAAACATATTCTGCTGATGGAAAAACAAATAATTAGTTGTTGTGATATTATACTATTAGAAGCTTGCGGGATCAATGGGATTTACTATTGGAGGTAAAAACTGCAAATATAAACATCTATCCTTAAAAAGATTTATTATCAAACCAAATTACATGTTTACAGCAAATAATATATAAAGTCTGTTCAGAAAATAACCAAACATTTTTAATTACACGCCAACGAAGATATTTATTGATATTTTGTTGGCAGCATTCTGTTCTGCATAACTTTATCTGTAACCACATGTTCTTAGATTGTTTAGTTTTTGTGTTATTGTTATTTGAGTACAATGTGTTTAAGTATTAGTAGCGATTTTTTGATGATTGAACTTTTGTCTTGATGTCGTAGCCATAAACCTGGCCTTCATCTCCCAGTATGATCCTTTGCGTGAATGTTTCATCGTCATCAGCTTGTTGAAGAAGTTGCCAATAAACGTCCACTTGATATTCCTTCAGTTGTTCAGTCATCAAGCGAGGAACAAACTTTGCTGCAACTTGATGCATGTTCAATTTTCCAGTCAAAATGTCACGGCATGATCCGATTGAAATGTTAACCCCTTCTGTAAGTTCTCTGACAGTCAGTCGACGATTTGCACACACCAGATTGTTAATTTTCTGAATACAGGTGTCATCGGTTGAAGTCAAAGGCCTTCTTGGTTGAGGGTCATTTTCAGTCAACTTACAACCACTTTTAAATCATGAAAACCATTCGTAACATTGCATATGATCCAGAGCATAATCTCCATAAGCTTATTTCAAAATTTGAAAGTTTTCTCCAGTTTCACACAAAATTTTATGTTGTATCGTTACTCTTGAAAATCGCAGATTACAAAATTCGCTGCTAACATTTTAAAACATGTCACACTCAAATAACAATAACAATAAAACTAAACAAAATATCAACAATCCAAGAACATGTGGTTACAGAGAAGGTTATGCAGAACACAATGCTGCTAACTGATCATCACTAAATATCTCTGTTGGCGTGTTCAATTATCTTCCAAACAGACCTCGTATATTGTAATTAGGAAATTCATATGATTGAAAGTTTACTGCCATTATTTTTTCCCCTTATCAGAATGGTTTATTATTATTTTGCACTTTTGTGTGCGTGCGCGTGTGTGTGGAAATGCAAATGTTGATATACTTACACATGTACAGTATTCATATTATATATTTAAAATATATATATATATATAATGTATGAGTATTGAAATAGCTATTTTAAAGTGATGTGAGTAGTATATTAGTATATATTTCAAGAACTTCTATTGTCTATTTAAACGTGAAATAACTAACCACCTTAATGTGTTACCAAAATTGGCATATTTTATTATGAGTATAAATAATTACATTATGTTCAGCTAAATCGTACCAGACATCTTTCTTGTAGTAGAGAGAAATAATGCAACATGTTTCATTTTGGTAGAGTATGAAAGTACTGGATGACCCTGTGGTGATTATTAATATTTGACTTCTGTTAGCAATTTTTTCTAATCAAAATAAGTAATTGTACAAAATATTGTAATACAGATCAATTTTGAGAAAAATCACAGTATATGTATTGTATTAGACCCTTTCAGCTCATCAATCAGGTACTGTATATAGCACCTATTATGACTATTATTATTAATTTAGTTAGCAGTTAGTTAAAGTTTTTTTAAGAAAAGAATACTATATTGTTTTACTGTTGTGTAACTTAGAATCATATTACAATTGTGTTGCATTTCTGTATATTTATTATTTTTCTTTTCTTTATATATATGTAATGCATCCTTTCTTGACAAAAGGGTTAGATTAATTTGTCGCTACCTGCACCCGGCTTTCTTATGACTTTATGCGCATCAAGACCACCTAAGCAACACTAGTCGAAGTTGAATTTTATTATAGTAGTAATTTTCATCGCTTCACAGCCAGACCCTATTGTGAACAGAGTGAATTGTCACTCGTAGAGCTGAACATATCTTGCACTTCAATAACCTTAACATACTAGTATGAGATTGTATGTTCAGTTTTGTGAAAAGGCAACAGGAACCTGCTTCATCGGTTTTACTTTCCTTAGGAAGTTCAGTTCAGAATACTTCATTCTCGGTTTCAAGAGTCACTTGTACCTAGTGTCGGGTCAGTCTTTTTTCTTATGGCATCTAAAATTCAAGTATTTTTCTAAAAAAATTAATATTTTAGGTTTTGCTTAAAATCTGTCATCTGCTTTACTGCATAGCATAAAAAAATTGGAAAAATTGATAATCTTCTCTTTTTGCATAATTAGTTATTTCTACTAAGAAGAGATTTTTGATTTTTAAAAGTTTATTTGTGTTTGACTTACCAGTAAAACTTTTCGTACTTTAGAAATTGCTTTTCTACAGTTACTCCAACGGCATTGATGTTATTACATTCAGTTAAACATACTACATATAAAATTTTAAATGTTTAATCAGTTTGCAAGTATCTTTTCAATACTTTTTCACTTTCATATCGTTTGGGGATTTTTTTACACACTATTTAATGCCAGCAGGATGCAGTAAAACTACATATTTATATTAAAAAAAAAAAAAAAAAAAAAAAAAAATAGCACAGCTTATGTTACTTTTTATGTGTTATAAATTAATTAATTCTTCCTTTATGTTAATTAATTTGTTATTATCTGTACAATTTATTAGATTTAGCTGTGTTGCATGTTATTGTTTGTTATACGTTTGTATCTCTCATTTATTCTTTATTAAAATGATTATTTACTTTAAGTTAACAAACAGAATTTGTTTGTTATTGATATATTGTGTTGTTTATTATCAAATGCTTTTTTTTAAGACATTCTGTTTTTATTCGTTGTGGTTATTTGTAATGAACATTTCTTTCTGTAGAATTGTAAAAGTTTACTCTTATGTTTTTTTTTTATTGATTTTTATCTGTTTATTTTAAATATATTATTTTGTTTCATGTGTATTATTCAGTAAAATTATGGATGCTATAAATGTATTACATGCAGAAGATATTCATTCTTTAATAATAATAATTTTCTTATTCTTTTATTAGTTAATAATACTTTTAGTTTTTTATTGTTAGTGATTTCTTTAAAAATTTTTTTCACGATGACAGTTTAACCTCAGAATTTCTATTATTTTAAATCATGATTTATCTGTTTATACTTTAAAGCCATCTTTCCCTTTAATTTTCATCTTATAAATCTCATTAAATTATCAAAATTAATAAAATCTGAGCGCTTAACATATGACAGGTTGAGCTCAATTCTTTTTTACACGATCTGCCTCAGAGTTCTCTTTTTCAGTGTATCTTAAAGTATGGTCTCTTAAAACATTATGAATTCATCGTGTTTTTAACACTTTCCTGTAACAATATTCCATTCACATTAAAATCATTGTTCTTCATTATTACTGCTTTCGTTTCATCTATATTTTACCACCAAAAAATGCATGCTGGCTTCAAATTATATAATTTAAAGTATTTATTACTTACACTGTATTGATTGTTATTTATTTATATAATGTATTCAGAATGTACATCTTTAAAAACTCTCATGAGATCGTGTGTTTTTTAATTTAATTTGTACTTAGTACTCTTTTAATTTAATTAGTAGAAGAGATTTTGACCATAATGTACCATAGTGACTTTCAAAAATAACAAGCATCCCTGATGGAGTTCTTGGAATTATGAAGATTAAGAAGTTTCCTGCTGCCTTTTTCATGGAACTGTATATACTGTTGCTTGCCAATATACTAGTTAGCCTATTGAAATTCAAGTGATATTCAGTCCTGTAAGTGGCACCCTCAATTTGTTCACCGCACGGACTAGCAGCGTAGTGAATGTAATTCTCTCAGAGAAAAAAATATTCAACTGGTGCTGCTTTTACTTAAGATTTATTACAGTGTCACAGCTACATAAAAAATTGGATAGGTGGTATAAAGCAACTCTGATAGGTTATGCGGTATGATGTGTCATACTGTCATTTTTCAAGAGGGAATTTAAATCTTTAAATCGTCATCCTTTATCCGATTATTATTGAGTCAGGCAGCAGATCATGGACTTAGGTTTTTGTTCCCCACTATTACTCTTCAAAAACTTTCTTCAACTCTGTTCTCTTTTTTAGTTATTTTCTTAAATAATTAAGATCTAAGATCTCTTTCTTGGTTTTCTCTAGGTCTTCTTCCAATTATAAGAGAAGAAAAGATTTTAAACTTACATTCTTTAAATACGATTTAAAAAATAAAAATTTTCAAAAATAATCCAATAAATATATTTATGTTACGATTAACAATTAATAATATACAATCTACAATCAAGAAAATAATATAAAAATCTTCCCCCCAAAAATTGCATTACTGTAATAATCACGATAACCAAAATTAGAATTAAAATAAAATTCTCTTTATGTTAATCTCATGAAGTTTTTTAGTGCTTGAAAATATTTAAAAATATATGAGATTGAAAGAGTTTGCTGATAAAATACATTTAACAATAGGAAAAATATAATTTGAAATTTCCCATGTAATATAAATTTTGATTTTTTATAATTGTGTAATACTCATAGTTTTTCAATGTATTGACCTGAATGTGTTAAATTTTATGTCAGAATCTTGTATTTGTGTACATATAAATAAATGCTTCCTGTTATTTTCATGATCCTGGTTTGGCTAATGTTTTTTTCTGTTATCTACATGTCATAATGTTATGTCTTGGCTGAAATGTATTGCAGTTGCCCATAATTTTCAACTGAAAAGGGATAGTGAAACGAAACAAATGTGGCATAAAATTACATTTTATTTGCTAAAAAAATTTATATTTATTTTTCCCTTTAGTCACCATTTACAGCTGCCAATTTCTCCCGACCGTGAACCAGTTCAGTCATTCCATCAGTGAAGAATGCTGATAGTTTTTTTTTTTTTGATCCACGACCTCACTGCATTGTTCAGTTCATCATCTTTGGTGAAATTAATACCCTTAATATTACTCTTTCATTGCACAGAAAGAAGTGAAAAGTGCAGTACACCAAATCAAATGTTTCTCATTAATCATAGAAACCGGTCGACCAGTGTGAGATTTATCCTCAAAATTCCCTTACCAGCCTCTGATGGACAAATTTTATTACTCGCCTACTCACAATACTTCATTCAACAGTTTCATAACCATAAACAGCTTTTAAACAACAAATCTCATGATGTTCACTTTTTTACCTGTTAAATAGCAGGCATACTTGAGTCCATAACTAAGGCGACTGACAGAATATGAGAAAGCATTGGTCAACGAGTTTTGGGGTGTTAGTAGGACCTGTTGCTTTGTGAAACATTTTGTTCTCCTCTTATATTCAGTGTGCATTTACATGTATGTCACTTTTTAAATTCAATTATTGAATTTTGTTTAATGAAGTAACATTTAATATAAATTTTATATTAATTTAACTTTATATTTCATTATTTATATAAATTGTTGATTACTTGAGTTTTTTTATTGACTGAATCATAACTTAATTCAAGCTTTGTTCAGGAAACTAAAAAAAAAGAAATGGTCTACACCACATGTAAAATAAACAGATCTTATATTACATAATAGCTTACATAATATTATTTAAATTACTTCAGGGAGACTATACACTTTCTACTAGAGGCGCAAAATAGTTCATGTAAAGGGAAGTATAAAATCAACACTATAATTTTATTTTCTGATTTTCTCATCGTTACAAGTGTACATGTTCATCCATCCAGAATAACAGCAATGCTCTCTATTTGGGTAACATTATACAAGAGCTGATTAGAGAGTTCTTGGCCTGACAAAGAAAACACCATATGTTTCAGAAATTTATTTTATTTTTCAACACTTTCAATACTCTCAGTATAATGCGATTTGTGTAACTGCAAAAGAAGCAGTTGTCTCAGTTTAACCTCATCATTTGAAGTGAATCTTCATCTACAAACCATATCTGCTGATTTAGGAAGAGGAAGTGATTACTATGAGTCGAATGCAGTGCATGTGGAAGCACTTCAAAGCGTAGGTAATAGAATTTTGCAGCAACAACACATTATTGTCTTGAAAGAACACTTTCTTTTTGGCCAGATGTGGACGTTTAACCTGAATAGCACTCGTCACTTGATCCATTAGTAGACTATTCATCAACAAGGCATGATCTTGTGTTTTTCCAGATAGTCTATAAGCTTCACACTGAAGGAATTCAAAAAACCATAGCTGTGACTTTTCCTACAGATTGAACAATTTTCGCTTTCTTTAGCGGCGCTTTTCCATCTGTTCCCACCCGCTGTTTGAACTGTTGTTTGATCTCTGGCATGTAATATGGATGAATCCATGTTTCATCTACTGGTCGTAAAATTTGAAAAGAGATTCAACAGAATTGCATTTAAATAGATCTAAATACAATTAAGAAGTGTTCAGTCTCATTCGTTTTCAGTCGACAAACACACCACCCATTGAGCAGAAAGCTTTTTCGTACCCAAAAAAATCATATAAAATGTAGTGCACTATTGAGATGTTTACATCGGTAAGCCGCATAACTTCTGTCAGCCATCATTTAATATGGCATTGTGGGTTTTTATGATTTCATTGGTTGTAGCTGTTTTTTTGATGTCCCAACTATTGATCATCTTGAATAGATATACAAACACGGTTAGATTTAGAAGCCCCCTTTTTTCCATCAAAAACAGAAGGGAAGAATCCTTTAAAATTAAATTATCTTATTTTTTTATGTGCACATCAAGGTTGAACCTTTTAAAACAAAGTACTTCGTAACAACTCAAACTTCAACTTATCCATTTTTCAGTAAATGTCAAAACTTGTTTGTTTTACTCAATCGCCACAAACAAGCAACTATGTACATGCATCTGCAACTTTGCTACATTCCACCTTAAGGATCACACTTGAGGATAATCATCATCTTTTAAGGATCATACTATTTGGTCAAACTTGCGCTATCTCTTTGTCAGGCCGAGAAGTTTCTGAATGACTCTAGTAGTCTTGTGTTTCTGAAACACAGTCATTTCTACATTATAATTTCTTATACTACACACACACATATATATATATATATATATATAAATTCCATCTTTTCCACATCTGTTTTATCAGTTGTTTTAGCTTGTTGGTTCAGTGCTTTTATAAGAGGAATAAAGATTGCAGTATAAAGACTGCTTGATTTTTATTTAATATTATTCTTGTTTATCGTTCAGCTCAGATTCTATATAATTAAAAATTTTCAAGGTAGAGAAGAAATCATTACTATGAAACAAGAAATGCTTACTATGCAGTGGTGGTGACTCATTTTTTCATTCACAGTTTGGTAGTTAAGTAAACAAGTAAGAAGTCAAGTAATCATTATCGGGTCTAATATTAGCTATAATTTTTTTTTTCCTTACTATTAGCTATAAAATTAAGAAGCAGAGTGTATGTGTTTAACATGCCTCACATCATCATGTCACAGAGTAATGAAAGAATATTCAGATTATACCTTTATGTCGTATTCCATGTCAAATTTATCTTAAATTTCATCTTATTTTTTATAATGTTGATGATAATTACAGTCTACGTATTTTTACTGAATAAAGTTTTAAGTAACCAGTTAACATCTACTTCATTAAACGTTATATATATCAACTGATTGTATTTATATCTTGATTGATTAATTAGTTATAATGATAATAGTTCCAGTGAAGATTATGTTTACACCAGTATTATGAATATGTTTCTTTAATTTGTCACACAGTCATCATTAAAAACATAGTTATAAAAAATGTTTCCTTATTGTGATTATCTATTTTAAATATTTCAAAAGTCATTCAATATAATAATATTTAATTAGTTGAAAGCAATTAACATAGTTATTGCTATAATTATTCTACTATTTAATGTTATTTTATCTGTTTTTTTGCGATGTATTTCTGAGCTATTCAGTTTTAAACAAAAATTTCATAATTAAAATGTTTTTTTTTTAAAAAAGTCAACTGAGTCTGTAACTTTCCCTGCAATCAGAAAAAAACTTTGTGCACTCTGGCTTCTGAGGACTTTGCCCTTGCCAGACGAGTACTTGAGAGGAGAATTAAAAAAAGGATTGGAAAAGTTGCCGCTGGAATAAGATAAATAATATTCACACTAGTATAGACTACACACTACTTACATCGATTGACTGTTCTGAATGCAAGTTGCAGCAAAGTTACCCTTTGCCTAGCTGCTGTCTGTTTATTATGTGACATCAGTAATCTTTATATCAATACAGTTTAGGAATAAAATTAATATTTTAACTCCATAATAAAAAAAATAATTTATTTAGTTATTTATATTTTAATACTGTTGAGTAAATAAATTAACTTTTTTAATTAGTTAATATAAATTTTAAGATAATTATAGTACATTTTGAATAGTGCTGTTTGTTTATCTGGTGGCTATTATAGTTGGCTGCTTGGTGATAATATAAACAGTAGTTTCTTATGTAAAAATCAACGTATCTTGGTCTGTACTGTACATAATCTTTATAAAAGATTAGTTAGCAAACTATAATTAATTTTGGCTAAAGAAAATGTAATCATAAAGAATTTAGGTTTAACTGTATTTTAATTTTTTTTTTTTTTATTTTTTTTTTTTATTTTTTTTTTTTTGACAGTTGATAATTTGATAAATGTACAATTACATCTACTTTGTCTTGAATTCCTTTTAGAAATACTTTCTGAAAGCCCATCAAAACCAATTTGTGTTCTGAATTTCTTCCATAGTAAGATAATAGAATTGCTTTTTGCTTAAATTATATTTATGGTTCAAAATTACTGATTGAGTAAGCTGATAAATATATAACTTATAAGAAAGCCTGCACATATTTGCCAAAAGCTGTCACCATTTCAGGAAAATATGAATAAGTCATATGCAAAAGCAGATTTCATTTGTGAGTGCTTTATGCGCTTTGAAAGATACCTCAAACCATTTGTAATAAAATTCACAACTTCACAAACAGGAATAAATTTTCAGTCAACAACCCATAATTCATTTTTAGAAATTAAAACGATGAACATATTGTTTTTATTCTCATGTCTTAATGTATATTTATTGGATTATAGCTGCAAGCTTATTTTCCAGTATCTTTCAATAACGTTGGATACAAATAGCTAGATATTCTTTAACAATTTCTTGAATATATTAGCAGATGTATCACACCTTTATAGGTGGGACAAACTTTATGGCAGGAGTTTTCAAATTGTTCACTAGTATTACCTAGGAAACCTAATAACAAATCCCAATTGCCAATGACCAATCATGTATCACAAATTATTTGCACAGTCGGGCAGTGTTCCTCATGAAAATAGACAAGTTTTTTTCAAAATTGTGATATGGTAAATGATCATATCTGTTCTTGATCTTCAGTCAGTGTTTGAAATGCAATTATAACTTGAAATGTTTTGTTATTTTCATGTTATGAGTATATTTATATTAATAAATTATAAGTTATTTTCACCAACTTTGTTATTTTTTGAAAAGTTAGTTCTTTCTAGTGTTTCAATTGCTGATATTTAGTGCAAAAGTTACTCATTTTCTATATTCATATCCTGTTTTACGGTCTTAAAATGTTACAAAAATGTAATTACTTCACACCCAGCACATTATGTAGTGTCATGTATGTGAGCACACAAGTCTTGTCGGCAGTGAAATGTGTTAATATTTTAAGAGTATGAAATCATTTAAAATATCTGGTGGAAAAATATAGCGCAAGGAACTTATAACCAGCCTGTTACAAAAAGCCCATCCCACAGCACAGCATTCTTCTGGTAATATGTAGGCTTCTAAAGATGAAACAAAAAGAGGGAAGTTAAAAAAAAATTTATATTTACAGAAGAAATACATTAACTTTTACAAAAGATGCTGCAAGTGACCTCCTCATTTTCGAGATGTTGGATGTACAAAGGCATGATTTTTATCTTTTGAAATCATATCGAGCACATGTATCTAACATAAAACAAAATCAGTGGCACTTCAAAATATTTTTCATGTGTTTAACATACTGCTATATTACTGGAAAATGTAGATCTTGCAATCACTAACAGTCAGCTGGAATACTTTAGATACAGGTTAGAATACTTTGAAAATTCTCAGATATACTGTTACATTAACATCATATCAGAAAATATTGGTTCTAGAATACAATTATAAGAATCAGCATGTTATATCTGATTTTCTCATTGTGAAGTAGTTTCTCATTCTCCTGGTCATAAGGGTTTTGTTTGTGTTTTGTGAGTCGCATAGCCGGATAGATCAAACAATGATTTATTACTTTCCAAATATTAAACCAGGACTAATAGCTTATTGTTAACAGTTTATTTTTACAGAATTCAGTTACAGTAATTGAAACAGCTGCCCTGTCTAATTTAGTTTTTTGCAGATTTTTCATAATACTGGTTCAGATTTAAGGAATGTGTCTTTTACGGTTTGATTTGTATTTTACACCGCTATGCTTTAATCTCTTATAATCTTGGTGCAGCCATTTTCATTCTTTACAAAAATTATCTGTTAATTATTTATAACAGTTTTAGAAGATTTTACATTTGCTACATTTCTTAGACCATTTTGTAACAAAATTCAATGACTGTTCATCTGTAGTAGAATGATGTAATTAGAAAATTATCAGCAAAATTTCTCGGTTTTCTTAAAGGATACATATACACATGAAGTAAGTTTCGATTGTAGCGATCATAACTTTCACACAAGACAATAAGGAACAGCACATTATAACATAATTACAATACAGAATGCACTAATCGAAAATCAAAACATATTTGATCGATAACAGTAGAAATGTCCAGTAAAAGCAGTAACAGCTTAAAAGACAGGACAGATGTTTTAATTACGATTTTATTATTCCACTAATCACATTAAATTTTTAACAAAATTTTTTTAAATTTTTTCCTCTTATTTGTTTTATATGGTAATAAAAATGGATTGTTACAACTATCTTGAAAATTAATGATTTTGGCAACAAAAAAAATAAGTAAATAAACAAATAGCACTAATGCACTGTTTTTCTCATAATTTCCATTAATTTGAGTCTAGTTCAATTTAATTAAAATTTATTATAATTTTTCAATGTATAAAAAATGTTTTATCATCTTAAATTAAAAGGAATTAAGTAAGCTTTCATTTTTGGAAGAAGCCTTTTTTGCTTAACATAAGTTTTAAGTAAAATCTTACTGTTTGCATTAAGGTTGGAAAGTATGCTCTATTTAAAAAATTCTTTCTCTGCTTTTTATTAAATTGAACGCCTTAGATCTGTAATTAAAGAATATTTATAAGATTTTAATTCATTCGCTTCGGTTCTATTTCTTCACTTAATAATTATTTTTATATAAAAAAAAATTGTTGCTTTATCACTTTTGGGATAAATTAGAAGGTAAAAACCACACATATATTTTTTTGGATACTTTAGAGGTGTTATAGTAAGTCATTTATTACCTGTTACAACATTTAAACTCTGGTTTAGAAAAATGCCTGTTCTTGACCTCAGAAATTTTATCAGTTTTACTGGATTATGAAATACGTCATTTAAAACAGGCTTAGATGGGGGGGGGAGTAATTTTAACTGAATTTTCTCTTTTTCAGGCATTTATTTTTCTTAATGAATTTTAAACAAAATTGTCATTGAATATTTCAGTGATTTAATGATTATAATATTGGTATAAATATGTAAAATTTATTTCTTTATTATTTCACTATTAAATTTTATTTATTATTATTTTTGCTTTTTGTTTTTTAACAGCTTAACGAACATCAAGGAACGAATGAACTAACACGCATGTTGTCATTTTGTGCAGTGCATTGCTGATTTTATATATACATATAAATATATTTATTATGAAAAAATATATTATATACATAGAGAATATTATTATTGTAAATGAAATTATACGCATTTATTTATTACTATATATTTATATTTAATGATAATAGTTTTGGGACAACTGAAATTTTGTGAATGATGTTGATATTCCTTCTTCCCTGATAATTTTATCATCCCTTAATTTACCTCATAGTGATTATTATTACCTCACAATTGCCATTTTATAGTTAATTACCTGTTATCATTAACTCCCTGCGTTATTGTGCAGTATCCTTAAGCGATCGGATGTAATTTCATTATGTAAATACCTCCCTTCATCGCTTTGTTTAGTGTTCCTTTTAGTTTATTTTATATCACTTGTTGCCTTCATGTTGTTTTTTTTTAATGTTGTACTCTGTGGATTATTTAAATTTTTTTTACTTTTACTTTTTATCCCCCCATATTTAATGTTTAATAAAATGCTATTTTATTTAGTGTTCTTCATTATTTGGCTATGTTTGTATATCATTATTATTACTATTAATCTTTTTACCGTGTGAAATACAATGTTTTACACTGTGTTACAACAATTTATGTTAAACAAATATAACAATTAGTTTGTAAATAAAATAAAATGATATCACATATACACTAACATAAAATAATGATCTTGCTTTATTTTGAAGAAGTATTTTCAAGATCACAAATCAGCAATCAAGTCTTATGAAATAATATTGAAAGCAAACACCATTGAAAAGATTTTAAGATTTACAACAAATATCCCTGTTAAATTTATATGGTATGCTAAAAAAAAAACCTTTTCTCTTTGGATAATGCACTATCTCAAAACCATCAGAACAGATTGGAGAGTAGCATCTTTGAAATTGATGAGTATGTAAAATTTCAATGGCCAAAGATAATGTTAAATGAACCTATTCCCATTTGATCACTGCAGTTGTGAATGTTGAGTGTGCTCTGTGCTCTTGGCAATTTTTTTTAGTAACTAATGCATGTTTAGAAATCGATGCTGTTTAATAATGAGAAATTACCATTACCTGTTAGATAAAAATATACAAAAAAAAAAAAAAAAATGAACTACATAAAATTGAAAGCAGTATATCTGTAGGGATAAACCTTCAGAAAAATGAAATCCTTTTTTTCTTTTATTGAGAAATAAAATGTTATGAATTTAAACCTTCTAAAGAATAGAACATTAATATATAAGTTTAATAGTAAGTATTGAACAAAATATGTGTACTTCAAAAATCATTTTGACACAGTAAATGATTCTTATGAGCAACGGATGCTAAAACAATTTTTTTTAATTTGTTGCGAATTAAGTATAATTGGAAATGAGTTTTTCAGTTTTAAATGGGCTATTGCCGGTCAATAGACTTTGGGTATTAAAATATAATTAAATTTATTGATATACATTGAAAGTTTAAACTATATCTTACGGAATTACCATCTGTTCTAAGCCTGATGAGCTTTGAAAGTCAGGCAATGAGAAACCAATAATGCAACCAGAGTGAACCCTTCCTGGTGCATAAAACTGTAATTATATTTTTGTGTTGTCTAATCGGTAATTATATTAATTCTTCAACATCCTCTACTTAATTTGTATTTTACACTTAACTTGTGTTAACATCTAATAAATAAATAAACGTATATCTTTACAAATATATGAAATAGATAACGTACAAAATTATTTAAGCCGTAAATAATTGTTATCGTATAATACAAGAAAACCTCTCCTACAATACAATCTGAACGCATTTAAACTCTCAGTGAAAGTAAAAACCTATTTAATAAACTTTTAATTCTATCATTATTTGGTTATTTTTTTAACTATTGATATTTGATACATTATATTTCTAAATTTTATAAATTACAAGTATATTACATTCAGATTGATTTTTACTCAGAGCTGAAACATCATTATTTTAAGAATTTGATTTTTTTTAACCAAACAAAGTAGTAATTAATAAGAGCAACTCTAAAAGAAAAAGAAACTACCTGCCAACTATGATCTGCCATCATAACGATGTAAATATTTTATATAAACATTAGGTTTTTATGTTCGAATACATCACATTAATATAGATATTATTCATTAGTTACTGAATTGCTAAGATAATGTTAAATTACTAGCATATATCACTAATATATATATATATATATATATATATATTTATGGATAAAATTAAACTAAATTAAAAATGCAGTTCTGTACACAAATCATTTAAATATCTTTATATTTAGTTACAGAATTCATTAAGTAATAATAGCAAAACTTTGAATCATAAACTTTATTTTTCTTTGTAATGTGTTCCATTAAAGTTTATTAGCGATTGAAATTATAAAATGAGAAAACTGCTGAAGGGTTTGGTTTAAAAGAATATAGCCATAATTATATACGAAACTGTAGGATAAAACAGGAGTTGCTATGAAGCTGTGTGATAAAAAATTTTGTGTAGCTTGCTGGTGATTAATTGATTAGTAATAAATAAACTAGATATTCTGCATTCTTCCAGAGCTTGCAAGCTTTGAAACATGTACTATGTACTAACAGCAAATAACATAATGTTATTGAACTCAATTTTTCTATACTTTTTTTATATGGTTTTTAAAGTATTTGCTATAAACATGAATAAAAAACTATTTTCCCATCGATATCTGTAACCCTGTACGTTGCAAAACTTTTGGTCTATCATGAATGATAGTTCTATTAAGAGCAAGGTGCGATTGCAATAACTAATTTGTTAAGAGTTAAGATGTCATTGAACTGTGATCTTAAAAATTGTCAGTTCTTCAAACTGATGTGAGATCGTGCTTAATTTTTTATTATTGTTTTGATGTTAATAATTTTATTTTATTTTATTTATATAAATGTTAAGTATATCCATTATAATTAATTCCAAATCCTTTTTAATTAATCAATTTTTTTTTTATAACAATCAGTTTTTTAACAATTATTTTTTCTGTCATGTGCGAGTGTGTTTTTCTTTCTCACAGTCTTGTTTTTTTTTTTGTTTGGATCTTCTTTGATTTATTAAAATTACTTTTTATTTCATTACATCAAATCTGTTCATTTTTTTAATTTTTAAACTCTTAAGCAACTACACTGGTAAATGAAATTGTGATGTTACTTTCATCTCTTTTGTATTATTAATGAGTTATCATTAGTAGTCGTGGTCACTTAATGAAGCAGACTCCAATTAATTTTAATTAAATGGGCTCTGAGGAAGATAAAACAATTTTTTTAATGTAATAATTTGAGAGTTAAGCCATCGCTTCAGTTTTATTAATTATTCAGTTTTTTCTGTATGTTACGCATATGACTTTACTAAGTAGTTTATCGTATAAATTTCAAGATCATTATGAAAAATTACAGTTTATTAACATCATTAATTAAAAGGATTTTTTTTTGTTTTAGCCAGGAAATGAAACGGGGTATATTTTCATTAAACTTTACTGTAAAAAATTATAATTTCCTTTTTTTCTTTGAATGAAACATCCCTATTTTATTTCTTAACATCACATTAAAATAGTAGAATAAGTAAAGGTACATTTTTACTTTTCAGTTTGGTAATCGATGGAATTGATTTCCTATCACCCATAACCTCACACAGTTAGCGTGCAGTCATTGTAATGATTCATCATTTACCTCTCTATAAACATGATACTAAGCTAATTTATTATAAGAGGACTCTTCTTTCTTGTCAATCTTTATCAAGAAAGAAATCCAAGTAGTAAGAATACGTATTCATTTGTTTTAAATCATTGTATTCTTATGCATATGTAACCAGTAAGGTATAGACTTTTTGAAAATTTGAATTCTAATGAACAGTTTAAAATGCATAATCATCACTTATGTTCGATTTGTTTACAATTTAATTAATTCTGACTCAATCAGCAAAATTTATTCGATCAACTTTTTTAGTATCAATTATCTATTAAGTATATAGCCTATAATGGACAGAAATCTTGCTAGTTTTAATACATCTCACTAATAGATCGTATTTCAAATCAAACAATTAACATAATTTTGTAGGTTAACTCTGCAAATAATCTGCATATTTTGCTTTTTGTGAATGAAATAAACTGATCACATTTTTTCCATGTTGTAAAAACATCAGAAAATTCATTTTAAATTACTTATCAGAAAATTGAATAACGGTTCATTACCTTTAAAACCACATAGACTCTGGAAGATGATAATGATAATAATAATAATAGAGAATTTGTGTTGCTATTACTAATCAGTAAAACAAAAATCCTTTTAGTTGGTTTTTTTCTTCATTGTATAAAAAAATGTTCACCCAAATTAATTATGTAGAGATATTCCATTGACTCCAATTTCTTATTAATTATATCCAGTTAAGCATAGATAACTTATGTAAATTAATTTTTAAACAGTTTATGTATTCATAAATAAAATAATTTTCAAAATTTGTTAAATTATGTGTAATTTACCCCATTAAAAAACTAAATTAAGATGTAGGCCTTATCCTACCCTATTAAAGGGCATTTGTATGTGTGTCTTGTCTGTGTGTGAATCCCTCTTAGCTTAGCATCGGAATGTACCAATCACTGGCGGAAAATCCCAATTTGTTAGTACCAGTCTCATGGTGGTCAGGTGTACACTTGTTATATTATTATATATTACGTTGTCATAATAATACTGTATTTGCTAGCAGTACAAGAGCTAACGTTTGCATACAAAAGATGTACTCTCGATGGTCCGGTTATCCAGTCATTCTCTTTTTCTAAAATTTAGTTATATCTCCGGAACAGTATGACCAATTTTAAAAATTCAATTTTGGACATACACTATAGGAAATATACCGTGCGTGAAGTTTCAATTTTGGACACCTAATAATCCCATTCTAAGACACCACCTGCCAGGAAAACCCGCTCAGAGGGCCTAGCTGTGGAGGCATGCCGTAGGCACACTCTGCAGCTAGTCATGAATATAATCCTTACTTATTATTTTCAATATGTTTGAAAAAATTAATCAAATTTTAACTTCTTTGTAGTTTCTACTTTTCTTGCGATGTCCTATAAACAATATGCTCAAGTGATTGCACTGTATATAGTACCAAATTGAAACTTTTAGTGTCTTAAATTTGGGGATAAAAAAAGAATTTTTAATTTCTAATACAATTTTTTTTTTAATAATTAATTTTATAAGCGCACATTTTAACAGTATACAGCAATATAGTTGCATTATTTCCTTCTTGCTCTGCTTACAGTTTTCATTTACCTTTCTTCAGCGACTGCACTAAGCATCAGATGAGACAAAATTTGCTCTGAATCTGTAAATATTACAGAAAATGGACAAAAATTGTTCTTGGAAGTAGACAATTTTTGAAAGATATTCTAGATCTTTTTCTAAAAATGTATTATCATGTGTTATTATACCTTGAAGAAATTTTTCTACAAACTTTGGTATGACGTAAAATAGTTTTACATTCAAATAATGTTATTCTGTGAACTTCCTGAAACTTGTTTTGTTCTGTTTCTTGTATTATAATGTTATGCTTCCACTCACAGTTATTCATAAATTCAAAATAAATAATGAAGTACTGAACCTTCAGCAATAAAATTGAAAACATAAAAAATTGCCTGTGGTTTCTTATTTTCCTGTCTACTGTATTTCTAACCTGAATTTTTGTTTCCTAAATGTGCTTAAATGATCTCCAGAATAGTATTGAATAAAGAAATCGTTGTAAAAGTTTATCATTTACTAATATCTAAGAATTTCACTCACTATATTACACAAGTTTACTACTATCTCTTCTTAACTCAGTCGCCTGATTTTTTAAACCATTTTCTTAACATAACTACCTACACCTCGTTAACTTTCAGCCCATTTGTAAATTATTTCCTTTCCATAAAACTCCCTGACAGTTTTAAAAGTTATTCGATATTTTAGAGGATTATGCAGATGGATTATAAAGATAACTTTAATTTTTTTTTTTTTTAATTGACCAGTTATAATTTTAACATAATTTTTTAATAAATTTGCTCAAAAACTTAAGACTTTTAATTTTTAATGAAGAATGATCTGCTAATGTTATTGTTATAAGTTTTATATAGAAAAGTTTTTTTTTTAGATTTGTCTGCTTTTTCTTTAACGGCATGTACTGTAGTTGTGATTTATTCTATAGTTTTAACAACCATCATTATATGAAAATTAGTTTTGACTTTGCTATAAAAGTTTGTATAGTTGCAGTTAGATTTAATTTTATTTTCTCTTTCTGTTTTAAAAAAGTATAATTTCCTTGGTTACAGGCGATAAAAAAAATTATTTCTCTTATACGTTTATTCTATTCACACTTTTAGGACAGCACATTTTTTTTTCAATTTTGGAGCTTTAATAGTGTAATTTTCAATACCTTATAAAAACAATGCTATAATTTGCAAAATTTTTTACACCTTCATGTCAGAATAAGCCCACTCACCTGCTGGGAGAGACTGCAAGCAGTTACAAAGTTACACAAGTACGTATGTTGTAGTACATCTGATCCCGATCCAAAGTGCTGCGGAACAGAGTCCATTGCAAACAACCAACTAGTGTGACAACCTGCCGCTCGAAGTCACTTGCAATGGACTCTGTCCCATAGCATGTTTGCATCGTGATCAAACCTAATTTTTTAGGTTTTATACCCAAATGGTTTTTTTCTTTTACTGGTACCTTACTGTCATAAATATGAATGATTGAGTGTATGTGAATACATATTAACAAGGATACATAAATTCAAAAATTTAATTTAATTAAATGGAATTGAAATTATGCAGTACAGTTATTAAAATCTCATTTTACATCTTGCTCGTTTTTTTATATTAATGTCATTTATGTAGTATAATTTATTTTTAGTTAGAATCAGTTTTTTTTTTTATAATATTCATCACGTATTTTTCTTATTGCATGTTAAAATACCACAGTCCTTTTTATAAACCCATTTTCAGGTCTGCTACCTATTGCTTTTTTTCTCTTTATTATTATTATTAAAACAGTTATTTTTTTCTTTATTTATTTTTTTATTTAAAATATTTATTTATTTATTTTTCTGACCCGACCACCCTTATGATCCTCAGAAGAAGAATGGGAGAAAGAATTGGAGGCTGAGCTACAAGATTATGAGGTTGTCGCTGACGATGATAATTCAGGAAGCGGTGCCAGAGTACATCGCAGTAACAAGTCTAAACATGTTGAACCTGATGTCGAAGATGATCTTAAATAATAAATTAAAATAAAGGAAAAGACTTACTTATTTTATTATTATTATCGATATACTAGTGCGTTATTGTTATTAATATTATATATATATATATATAGTTAATTTAGTTATGTACATTAATTATTTTTTATTGATATTTTTATCGAAAGAATCACTTACACAAACATATACAATTGCATCTATACAGTAACAAACTGATTGTGGAATATTTCTTTATTGCCCTTGTTGATTTTAAGTTTGAGGTGAGTATAGGTAATTAATGACAAGTCCATTATTAAAAATGTTAATCTTGTTTGTTCTATTTTTTGTTGTCATTTAAATCAATAAATATTAATAAAGCGGTTACTTTTAAGTTTTATAAATAAAGCATTGTTAATTATTTGGTGATTCTTTAATATTATTTATTTGTTTGTAATTCTATTTTTTTGTTTGTAGTAAGTTATACAGCAGTTTAGTTTATAGATTATATTATTGTTATTATAATTTATTTATATATGTAGTACTTATGTAGAAGACTGATGCTGCATCATGTTTTTCTTTTAATATTAAATATTATTAATTATATGAAAGTCTTTTTTTTTCTCTGTGGTGTTAGAGAGAGAGAGGGAGGTTATGTAAGCAAGGAGTCCGGAGTAATATTCCCTCATCTCATGGAGTGAACAGCTGTCATACTCTTAAACATTACAGTGTTCATGGACAGATCCAATGATATAAGGAGGACAAGTAAATTTTGCATTAAAGGAGAATCCTGAAGCGCCTGGCTGATATTATAAGGTCAATTCACTGATCAAAACAAAACTATTCTATTAAAATTTATAAATCCATTTACATAGTGTTTTTGCTGTATATTTATATACTCTGATAAAGCCAATAATGGTTAGGAACAGAGGAGGTGGTGTAGCAACCGAACATGTCACAAGGCGGTTGTTCTTCTCCCTCGGGGGGGAATTGAGATGTATATTTACATGTTCTTGCTGGAGTTTTATAATATCTTTGTTTTATCCTAGACGTTCTGTGTTCAAAACCTTATCTGCCTTATTTTTTTTTTTTAATACATAACGTGTATCATAAGTAGAGTAACTAATTACGTGTAAATCTATAGTTACATAGAAAGCAACCTTTAGAAAACATTGTTTCCTAGATACATTCACAAGTGTTTTATTCCCACTATATTTCAAGGAAAAAGTAAATTAGTCATAAGATAATAGAAAATTTTAATAAGATTTTTACCTACAAAGTTGTAAGGTAAAAGCCACTTATCTTCCAGAAGTACACGCTTTATAAAGCAGGATTGAACCTATCTGATCATATCCATTGACATTTAAAGAAATCAAAAGTATTTCAAAATATAAAGGGTGGGTGCAGTATGTTACTTTTTAGCTGTGTTAACTGCCTAACAAACATATTACTTTATTCTAGAAATAAACAGTATAAATTAGGTTTACGTTTCCTCGAGGATATCTCCACTTCTGCTCTGTGCAATGTAGACATCTACTGAGAAAATACAACATTCAGTGCAGTTCACGACTAGTTTATTATCAGTGATATAAAATGTTATATCATGATCTCTTAATTTCTTGTAAATATGCTGTATTTCTTTTTGTTCGTGTGAATTTTTCTTAATCTTAATTTTTGCTTTTAAATTCAAAATAAATTATTCATATTTAATTGATATATACAAATGCATAGACATATTCAGTACCAATAAATAAAATTGTACTGTAATGTTTATTACTATATATATATATATATATATATATATATAAAATAAAAGATTTAATATACCATTAGCGAACTGTAGATTTAGTTCTCGAATTGCATTGAAATTTTATTCAGTTATGATTCCTTGCCCTTTCTTTTTGGTTATGAAAAAATATATATTTTCATTTTCACATGAAAAGGTCCAACCTTTTTATCTGTGCATTTATTTTAAACAAAATTTTTATATCCTTTATTTGATATTATTATTCTTCATATAAATTTAATTAGTGTGATCTTTTCCAGTTTGAATATTTATCAAACTGGAATTCCAAGTATGCTCAATATTATGTGCTGAACTCGCTATGAAAATTAGTTTCAAATATTTGTAGTAGTTTGTAGTGTGAAGTTCTGTTTTTATATATGACACACAAATTGTTGTACATTGTAGTAAAATAAACTGTTACTAATTTTAAAATGTCTAAAACTGATCTTTTGTCCTCAGAATATGATAAAAATATTTTTTAACAATAATATAAATATAAACTTTAAAAACCAAAAAATAATGTCCCTCACCTATACAGTATTGGTAATTTTGTTTTTGTTCATAAACAAAGTAGTATCATTAGGTGGCATGTGAATTGGACCACATCCATAATTTAAAACAGGCATATAATTGTAGAATGCATCGAAGATGTTAAGTAGTCATAAGCAGCAAATGAATTATGATCAAACTGTTATTCTGAAGTTTATTAATTCATTCCCTTAACTGCTTGAGGAATAGGCAATGAAAAATGTCTACTTTTGTTGGCAATTTGTTATATTTTATCAGTTATTCTTATCGGCTAAAAAGCTAGTAGGTTTACAATACTAATAAAATCTTATAAGTTGATTTTGACAATTAATAATGTAATATAATGCTCTCACTCTCTGATACCAGAAAATTTACAAAAAAAAATGATTTTTTTCATTAATATCTAAAAAAAAACATACTTACAGTTGTTCAAGAAGCGTGTATCTTCCCCAAGAAATGTGTTCCCTCTTTGGAAACCATACTATTTTATGTATTTAAAAGAATCCATTATCAATATTTAAAACAAATATAATAATTGATATAACGCCTGTTTTTTAAATATAAACTGTTTTTTAATTTTTGTCTTTTTATAAAATTATTATTAGCGAAGTAAGTAATTTGATGTTTTTTTTTTTTTTTTTGTAGGATGTTGTTAAATAGTAAATAATACATAACCAGGTTGAATGTTTTTTTTTTTTTTTTTTTTCATATATGCTTTATTTGAAATATTATTTTTTTAAAAGCAGTTAAACAGAATCAATGTAAATGTGTTTGTTTATAATTATATTTGTGTTTGTAAATGTGCATAACAGTCACAAAATTTAGACTAGCTAAATTCATATCAAATGTTTCTTATCATTAATAAAATCATTTTATTTTCTACACATTTTTTTTTAATTCACTTTTCTATTCATGATAAAATTTACTGAACAAATTATAAAAACAATTGAAGTAGTTTAAAATTAAAATATGCTTCTTTTTTCATCCTATGTCATAGAATCGGGCATTTATGATTTTTCATTAATTTTAAAGGCAGCTCATTTTCTTTCTCAACATATGTATTAGTTGAATGGTTCCAAGCGTGCCTGTTTTTTTTTTAATATGATAATAAATTCTTAAGTTAGAAGTAAAAACTGTATCATTTTTTACTGAGAAAATTTTCTTTTAACTATAGCTTCTATAATAGTATTTTTCTTGTGAACAGAAAAAATCAAATAGATAAAATTTATTTCAGTTTTTTCACCAGATATATTGAAACGGAATGAAGAGTATTAAAAAAAATGAGAAATAGATACTCTTGTAATAACTTTTTCTTTAAGTAAACCCCAAAAAGTAATAAGCGGAACGTGTAGGAAATAATTTTTCATAAAATATATTTTTAATGTTCTTTTCCACAGTCTACTGGCTGTTTATAGCGTCATATATATTCTGCTCGACTGTTGATTATCAAAAGTGATTTATTATGAATTTTTTTTTTTTAATTGCTTTTTGTAAGGATTTGTTCTTCACATACATCAAATTTAGGAAATTCATGACCGTGTTATAAGCTAAAAATAGAAATTGCAAATACAAAATGACCAAATTCAATCATTTTCTATGGAAAGAACCCTTTTTTCTTTTAACCACTATTTTTCCTCGATTAAAGTTTTTTTTTAAATTACTTTGCTAGTAATTTTAAATTGTATTACCCCTTTTAAAGCTGTCTGAAAATGAAAAGGTGCAGAAAGAACTATTGTTTTAAATTGAAACTGAAAAACACGCAATAAAAGATTTATTACAAAAAGAAAATTATATATTTTTTCTTTACTACTGTAGATTCTATTATGACTGGATTGTTAACGAAGAAAATAAGCATAATTTTAATTATAAAAAAATAAATTTTAGGTAATTATGAGTAAAACAAACAAAAATTTGAATTAATATATATTTTTTCATTATATTTTAATTTTATATTATGTATTTCTACTCGTAAACAAAGTAAAAGATTGAAAAATTTTATTTAATTACTAAACTGAAAAAAATATACATGCAGATAAAATAAAATCAAACGTGTGTATTTGATAAGGTTGTAATATACATAATCGTTAATGTTGTTTTATTTTATTTTTTAATTTACATGTAGATAATGATTTCCAAAGTTGTTATCGGTTACATTTGTTATTATTATTAATTATATTGTACTGCATTAATGCTACATAAATAATATATATTTTTTAAATCATATTAATTATTAACAGATGTATTATTGATTATTGTTTGTTTTTATTAATTTTAATTTTTTTTTATACATATTCTTGCAGTAGTTAGATTTGCCCGTTATCCATATTGTTTATTCATAGTATGTTACAGACCTTTTAACCGATTACTGAATGTCCGTTTTATGTATCAGGTAATATGAACCGGTTATCAAATTATAGTAACCCGCATTTAAGTAACCCCTACCTATAAAATACATAAATAATTTGGTCGTTGTAGGATTGCTTCTATAACATAGAATTTTTTTTTTAATTTTTGTTACTTATGTATACTAAATAAAACCAAAAAATGCAGAACATGAAGTAATTAAATGCTTTTAAAATTGCGTATGCCTTTAATTAATTATGAAATTAATATTCTTAATACATGTGATTTTACTTTTTATTGCTACTGGTTTAAAAGAATGTATTCATCTCTTAGGTGTAGATTTACTGACTATTTGCATTATGAAATGAATTAATCATCTTCTGTTTCATGTAAATATCACTTATGATTTAAAATAAAAATTACATGCATCTCATTTAAATTAAATTTCTGCTATAACCTGATTACAAACAATCTGTTAAATTACAACGATCCTATTCTATTTCTTTATGTAGAATATTCAATTAATATTTATTTACAGATTCAGAGGTATTACTCAAAATCTTTACAGTTGAAATTATAATCGAGTAGAATTAATTATTTATACAATTAATTATTCATTCTCTACTTTTTCACCCGTTCCACGCTTTGAATTACGGTCAATTTCTTATACTAAAAGTAACCATAGATGTTGGTAATAGCTGTTGTTAATTTCATGGTATGCTTACTTTTCACCCGTTCCACGCTTTGAATTACGGTCAATTTCTTATACTAAAAGTAACCATAGATGTTGGTAATAGCTGTTGTTAATTTCATGGTATGCTTAGTTTTTTTTTTATTATTTTTTTTTCTAATGAGAAGGAATGGATGGATTTGTTAATATTTTATTTTTTAAGGTTGTTATATATTATGATGGAAATTGATTGATATGACTTTAATTTACTGTTTTATATATAATTAGATTATTGTTTACGCATTTTAACTAAAGTAGAAAGTTAATGTGAAAGTACTTATAAAAAAAGGGGTATATTGGTAGAATAAGGGTTGGTAAAGTTATAATAAGAATAAAGTATAGGTGGTGGTATGTTTTGTCCTGCCACAAAAGCAGAGAGTGTTGATGAATAATCTTTGGGCAAGTCTACCAGACCTGCCCTGATGCATTTAGTAAAATATTACAATCATTTTCACTTCTAGATTAACACATTTAGTGGCAAATTTTACTCTAGATGCATCGTAAAGAGCAGACCAGCATTCAAAATCATAGCGAAGCGATCGTAAAATTGGCAACCGACATGTTAATGAAGGTAATATAATGTATAATTAGTACATTAATACATTAATTCCAGCACCTGTCTGATATTATATCCTTATTGTCCATTGTATCTGTTTTTTTGTCATCCATGTTAAATTATTAGTAAATGGTTAACCTTTTTAAATCATTTTATGGCATTAATAAAGGGATGTATACATTATGGATGATTTATTACCAAATATTACAGTTGGTAATTCATCTATAATAGTAATATGTAACAATTTGACAAATAATCGCATAATACAATAGAAAAAACTATTTAAATGTTTATTCAAACTTAGAGTATCTATCTATCTCCAACCTAATCTACATAATATAACCTCTGCTGTGGAGCAGTAGTACCTTTCATTTAGAAGATTCTGTTGCATTAGTCATTCTTAATATTTTTCATACACTACAAAATTAATTTTTTAACATTGACAAAAAAACTGCAGATAGATTCAAGTAGTACTATACAAAATATTAGTATAATTAATTATTGATTTTCTTTTATTTATTTGTAAACCGGGTTTGATAACAAATAAATTAATAATGGAGTATTCTCATCGATTTATAAAACTCACAGTACAGACTGTTCATGTTATTCTTTTAAAGCTTGTCATCGCTCATTCAAGGATAAATTTAAAACATGTTTCCACATTTAAATAGTTTGTAACTGTATATTTATCTGTTATTTATGTTTAGAAATATCAAAATCATTATTAGTATTATTATTATACAAAGAGTAATTATCCATTAAGTTGATAGTTTATCTTTGCTGTCATACTATATTAATATTTGAACAAAATTTACTGTCACAAAATTTGGCACTAATGAATAATATGTAAAATTTCTTGAGTTTTTCTGTAACAGTAGAATAATGTAATAATACTTTTACTTGTTTATAATTTATTTTTATTTCCCTTTTTTTGTATTAATTTAATGTAAGTTGTTAAATAAATGTTTGTTAAAATTTTTATTAACAGTGGTTAAGACATATAAATGTAAAATAAGTGTTTTTGAACATATACATGTAAATGAATTATATATATATATATATATATTAATTATATATATATAATAATAAAATGGTATTTATTATTAGTTTTATAATATATATTAGGTGAACAATAAATAATTGTAAATTATAATAATAATAAACTGAATTGATATCATGCATTTACCAGTATCCTGCAATTTATACACTTGTACAGTTTTAATGATTTTAATTCAGTGTATCAAAATTATAAATATATTCCCATTTTTTAATTTTAATTTCACTTTTTATTTTGTTTTAAATTGTGTTATTTAAAATTGCTTGAATTCATTATATTTTGTTTTTTTTTTTTTATTATTAGTAGTGGTAAATAGACAGACCTCTTTGCACATTTAATTTCATTGGATTTTAATGTTCATACAGTAAAAATATAATTCTCTATTTGTGAGTAAGCATTATAGCCTGTGAAAATGTTCATTATTGATATCGCATATGAAAAATAATATTTTCATTGATATTAGTAGTTGAAATAATAAAAGAAATACATTATGTCAAAAAATAAGGTGTCTTGCATATATATTTAAATGGAAATGAAAATAAATAGTTAATTTAACCACCTAAATGCTCCTATTCGCTAAGGTATTTAATGAATATCAGATAACTAATATAAAAAAGAGAAAACTTAACATCCATTTAAAATAATAAAAAAAGTATGAGAAATAAAGTTTAAAGAGAAAGTGTATTATTTCAGGGCTCTCACTTGAAATGAAGCTTTTTCTGTATATTAAGTGCAGTATGTTTCTGCACATTAATCTCTGTTCCATTATTTATTTCAGCAGATAACTTAATGAACTTAGAATTTTCTATTATGAATTAGAAAATTGGCCTAAAAAATACAGCCCTTCTCCATCCCATAAAATTTGCATTCAGTCAAGATAATAATTGTCTTTTGTATATTTCTACCTTAATAGTAAATATGTAATATTTTAAAGTAAAATTACTTAATTCTGAGAGAGAAATAAAATGTATTATTAATTTTCAAATTGGTGAATATTTAATCTTTTTTTTTAAATAGACATCTACTTTTTTGTAGTTTTATATTTTAATAAACATTAATAATTAAATAAATAAACAACTTTTGTCATGAAATTGTTTTATTTAGTCTATAATTTTAAAGGTACTTAATAAATTTCAAGATATTACTTTAAAGATTAATTGTTAATAATGAGAGTTATGTAATATAAATACAAATAATAGTAATACATTTTTTTTCTTTTTAATTTGTTATTAATATTATTTTATAACAAGGTTTTTATACAAAAATATTTTGATATTATATTTAAATATTGTATTGTAATAATTTTATGTATTATATTTTTCTTATGCTTTTTAAAATACTTACTCTGAAATATGATAATTTATGAAAAAACAAATTAAGACAAAAAGTGATTTTATTTTTCTATTGAATAAAAATATAAATAAAATGCAATTTTGGTGCTAATATTAGTGTAAGGTATGAAAATTATGATAATATGTTATGCTGTTTTAGTTTTATAAAAAAATTAAATTTGAATGTCAAAAACGACTGCACGATTTAAATTATTTTTATAAAAACTATAATTTCAGGATTTCTGTCAGAATATAAAAAATTACATTATGCAGATTTAAATATGGTATGCATTCATAGATTCTATCGGAGTAACTTAATACTGAAACAAGTATCTCACTACAACCGCTTGGGATGGCATCGCTTTATTAGTTGAATGCTTGGTAACATATTAAAAAAAATTCACAAAAATTAATTTTATAAGATAATGGTTGCTCTAAAATTAAAGCTAGATTCAGGAAACATGTGAAATTTTAATGAAGGTTAAAGGTCTGTTCAGCTTAGATTAGTTACAGAACAATGATAAAACTAAAAAATCAAATATCTATATTCTGACTGCAAGGTTGAATACCATAATAAGCGGATGGAATATTTACGAAAGGATACATAAGCCGTAAAGAGAAGAAGGCTGTTAGTAGGCCGCATTCAAGTAATGCATTAATTGTACAGTTGTTTATTAAATTATACATTTCCTTGAAAGAATCCTTCATCTATATATAGATATGATTTAAGCCTAATAACTGATAGTACGTATACAGTAGAAGAATATAAAATATGGCATCTGAATAAAATATTTAGTTGAATTTGAAGTCATCCACCAAAGTGACAATTATATCTTTTCTTTCCTATTTAAACTTAAAAGCTTTAGCAAAAAACAACATAGAATTTGCAATGGTTCTATTTAGATCTATTATAGATTAATTTCATTTGTGAATTGCCAAATTTAATTTTTAAATTTTATATACTGAAAAAGTCACCAGATCAGAAAAATTTATGTGGTAGTTTATTCCTTAATTTAGAAAAAAAAGAAAGTATAGATTTTTGGTAAATGAAAAGGTAAAGAACAGTAGAAAGTTTTATTGTAATTCATATTGCAAATCAAAGTCAAGTTTATATTTATATCCCCAGTAAGAGGATTTTTTCTTAAAATAATTTTAATAAACTGAGAATTATTTCATAAATTTTTTTTATATTTGTTCCTCTTCAGTTCTGAGCCTAGGATTTTTTAAATTATAAGTATGGCCGTGAATGACCGTAATACAGTACATGCTAAGTAAATCTGAAAAGACTTACAAGGGAAAATAAATTATTTATAGCTATAATAAAGAATACTTTAAAACCCAGTTATTATAATAAATATTGGCAATAAATATTTACTGGCCTTTTTTTTATTTTATTGAATGTAATAAAATAATTAATTAGTGTCATTTATATTTTGTAATATAATTAATAATTTATATAATATGTAATTAAAATAAAATATTTACATTTATATGTATGTGCTTATAAAATGAATTTAATGATAAAAATAATTTTTAAAAAAAAATTTTTTCTGGTGTTTTATTACATAAAATTACAATTTAAAATTATATGTATGTGAAATTTTTATATTATATATGTATAGGTGTGTATTCTCAGAAAATCTGTGTAATGCAGTCATCCTAAGATTTTATAGTCAAATCTCATTTTTTTTTAAGTACAATTACCCAAAATAATGAACTTTAATTAATTGCAGGCCCCTTATATGAGCCCTTTAGGTGGTGATAATTATGCTTATATCACCAAATAAGCCTACAGTGAAAAATATAAGAAGTGCAAGAAGAATAAGCCTACAATGTACCCCATCACTTGTACTATACAAAGCTTGTTGATTATCCAAGTTTCTTCTAGATTCAAAAAACTTATGATAGATTTTATCATATGATGTCCTGCCTGGTGACTGGTTTCTTACACCACTGCTATCTTCATTCATCCCTGTTTGCATTCTCTTCTTCCTCCTTTTACTGACCTTTCTGAACAGTTGTCAAGATTCCACTTCCTCTAACCACATTTCCTAACCGGTTTTCTTTTCTTTTGTGTACTTCCTGCATAAGTTCCCTTTCTTCTTTAATCCTGTTCATTATTTCCTCATTCCTTACTTTATCTGTTCTTCTTCCTTTCTCCATATCCACATCTCAAATAGCCTTAATCCAGTTTCTCTCTCGGAAGCAAAACATGCTTCGCTTCCATACATAGCATTTGGCTAAACTCTTGCTGAACTCTTAAGTTCATACTTTTACTACGTAGTAATTTCCTCTGGATTACTGGAGGCTTCCTTTGCCATCGCTATCCTTTTATCTGAGTTGTACTCTTCAGTCTTCTATCACCATATCTGTAATTTTTTACTTTTTCTATTCATCAATTTGCCCTTACTGCCTCTTAGAGTAAACTGTAGATTTACTCTTAATTATTTTTAAATTATTCTATTGAAGTAAATTCACTGTCCTGGGACATATTTTTTACCTGTATATTAATCGGTCTTGCTAACTGTTGATATGTGGTTTTATTTAGCTCAGTCACTTCATAGTCGCACTGCTTACACATAATGAAAGAAAATCTTAAAAAATACTTGATAAAAAGTATAAACTGATCTTCAAGTGTTGTGCACATCTTCAAATCACAAAACTTTGACTTTTTTTAAAAATAAAATAAAATCTCACCGTTTTGTTGATCACTTTATTAATCATAGGATGACAATATTACCAGGATTTGCTGTTAATATATATCAATATTTATAATAAAATATATATCAATATCCATTGTTATATAGCGTTCTAAAAACAATTGTGTAAATGTTCAAATAATTTTTTTTTAAATTCACAGATAATATATATCTATGTGTGTATAATATAATTTTATTAGAAGATAAACTTAATAGTGTTTACTGTTTGCATTTCATATCCCATATTCTACTTACCTGTATGCCCTGTACCTCCCTTTGTTATTTCCTTGTACTCTTTATATAATTATAATATGCATAATATATTGTGTTTAAAATTAATATTTATGCTAATTGCCTAATAAATAAATTGATTATGTTGATGAAGACGAATAATGTTATAAATTATAAAATAATACTTCATGTTGTGTCAATTGTTAATAAAAAAAAATGCAACTTACAATAATAAGTATAATCGTCTTAGAATATTAATAAACTGTTATAAGATATAATATTTATTATTATTATCATATATACATTGTGTGTATTGTATAAAGTGTATGAACTGTAATAATTCATTTTAATAAAAAAGCACTTACAAATATATAAATTAATCACTAATTAATTATTGGTTCTGGGAAAATGTTGAAAAAATATACTATTACAATTATATGATATTAAAATCCAAGGATTTTTTTCGTTATTCAATGGATAATGTATTAAAAAACATTTCTACACGATTTAGAGCTTTGAAAACTAGGGATAAATATTAACTGGTTATAAAATGTATACCTTTGTGTTGGAAGTGTGATTAATGCTTATTTTAAAAAAAGAATGAGATTTTTTCAAAGTTTATGAATATCCAGTCTGACGAGTACAATTTTGATGATGAGTTTTGTCCATCATACTAAATGTTAACACTGAAAAAAATCTTTTTTTCCTATTTTGTTTTTAAAAAAAATTATTTTGATTAAATTTCAACTTTTTGAAGTCTTAAAAAGAGCTCTTTTTAAGATTATATTACCCCATTGCTATGTCCCATGACCTGAAGGAATTTCTTTGTTGCACAATTAATTAAATTTTATATAAAAATAATTTTTTTATAATTTGATGTGAAAATACTAAAATAAAATATAAAAATCTAATTTAAATTCTCTTCTAAGGGAAAACAATTATCTTTAATTTTTGAAAATTTTAACATCAACTATTGTAATATTAAATAATTAAAATGAATAAAAAAATAAGTATATAAAAGTTAACAGGAATTACTTGTGAAATGATGTATTTTTTTATTACATTAATTTATTAATTTTAAAAGACCATGCATAGATAAAACAAAAGGCTAAATAAACTCAATTTTTCCCCAAGATAATTGCTTTTGAAAAAATTATATATACTGAAACTTAACATGAAAATAAATAGCGAGTGACATGACTTATCGAATCACATGATCCAGTTGAATATGACTCATAAATGTGACATATTCAATATTAACATTGATGATGCTTTTGTTTACAGAACATCTTGCTACTTTTTTCTTATTTATTTTATGAATTACTTATCTTCATGAATAAAATTAAAGTTAAAATGCACTTCTTCATGATATTAATAATTTATATTAAAAACTAGTTTTATCATAAATAGCTTCTTCTATACTAAATAGTTTAGTATGGAATCTCTACATTTCAAATTAAAGTGAATAAATTACTTATTTTCTAACTGCAAATACCTAAATTTTGATAGCATTCACAAAGTTATTAATATAAATAAATAAAATAAAAATTTAAAAAAAACATATATATATATATTTAGTTAGTTACTAAAGTAACTTAACTACCTTAATGCTAGTCATAGATAATTAATGTCACTTGATACAAATTTATTTACCTTCATGTACTAAGATATACATTTCAAAGTTTGAGGAGTGGCAGTCCTTAAAAAATAAATGCTCCCAGTACCCATACCTGTTGAAAAAAATTACAAAAGCTAATTCATACAAAGACAAACTAGAACAAAAAAAAATTCTAAAAACTGAAACTAATCAGCCCTGCATATTTTGACAAATTTACATTTAAATATATTATAAGATTAATTTTATCATTTTTTACTCGTTTTACAAATGCAGATGGAAAAAACAAATACATCGACTTAATAATGAACTAATAGGGTTTATTAAATAAGAAATCATAAATAATGCCAAAAGAAGGTTCTCACAACTGGCAAAGAAACTGTAAATTGTTTTACCTTCCCGGTGTAGCATTCCATCTCAGCTTTTCATTCAGAAGATCCTGGTTATGCTTGGAATTTTTGATAAGCTACAAAATATTATTCTGGATTGTTTATTTTACAAGAAACATACAACAACAATTGTTCACTTAAACAAATCTTGTATTTGGAATGGATGGAGATTGAATTGTGTTATATGACTTAAAAAACTTACAATTTCTTTCCCATTACTACAAAAAAGAGTAGCCTATTAACCCAGAAATATAAAATAATATTGTCATTGTGAAGTTTTACTTTCGAAAAAAAAACCAATAAATGTCTTTTTAATGACTTACTCCAATTAAAAGTTTTGGGTCATGTTTACCATAAGATTAAGTAAGATTTCCACAACTTATTCCCAAACACAAGCACTTAGCTTATGTAATGAGATATTCCCATGTATAAAATTAAAACTAATACTATTTACCCGATCAAGAAAACATATAATAATTTTCCATGATGATAGATATACCCTGGCTTTAAATAGTGTAGAAAACACAGTTTCTATTCTTTATCTGGAATTACAGTAAGATATGTATGTATGAGATATATATATATTTTTTAATCAATAGTTTCCCAAGAAACTGATATTTTAATGTGTTTTTAAATGACATGAATGAATGTTACATAATTATTATTTATTAAATTTAAGTTAAATAAATAGAATTGAATGTAGATTTACATTGTAAAAGAACAAAAAAATATATATGTATTTATTACAAAACTTTATTATTTGTTACGCATTATTTTGAATGAGTTATATGATAATAATATAATGTTAAGGAATTATTCAATTTATAAATTACTTATGTATATGTATATATGCATTAATATAAATAACATTGCTTTATATGGTGTGAATATTAAAGATATTAAGTTCATAGGAAAGTAAAAATAATTACAAAATGAATAGTATTTTTAATGAACAGAATATTACTATTATTATTGCAATGTGTAACAATAAAATTATAACGATGAAGTTATTGTATAGTTAACATTTATCAACTAGTATAAAACAATATAATAAATATCATAATAGTAGATGCTAGATTGTCATAAATAAGTTGTATTTACTTTCTTATTTATTTACATTATCTTTTTCTTGCGGCCTCATCTACCCATTATAATCACTTAATTCTGTATTTATAAATTGTTTCTACTTTCAGTTTCTTTTTGTCTAAAATTTTTTTCAAAATATTTATTACATTGTTAACATTAGTTACGCTGTTGTTTTATTTCAGGTTCAAATACAGCTCAGATAGATTGAAATTTCCTTTTAATGGACATTACGTGAAAAGAGATGATTTTTGATAGACATGTGTTTTCATCGATTAGTCTACTTATACTGTTTTGTACTGAAGTACGTTACTAATAACTCTAATAAACCTCCAGTTTTTACAATTTCCCTATAATTAGTTACAGGAAAATCTTATAACAAATTTCTAAAAACCAAATAGATTAAACTTTATTTTAATTTAAAATGAAATTTTATATTATTTAAGAATGAATTATAATAATATTTAGTAAGGAATTAAGTTATTAATTTATTTATTTTTCGTAAAATTAGTATAGCGCTCCTCAATTTTGCACAGATTCAAATATATTGCAAGTAAATTAAATATCCATATTTTTTTATATGGAATGTTTTAACTTTTGTCATATTAAAAAATGTTGTTTTGTAGAATCGCATAGAAAAACATAAAAAAAGACAAATCAAAATCGCTTTGAAAAAAAATGTTAAAAATATCTTTGTATACAAGAGGAAGATATAGAAATAGTAAATAAAGAATATTATTTTGGTTTGTTAGAATAGATAAATAATGTTAATAAATTAAGATTCACTTTATGAACTGAGTTTTACATAACTTTTACGATGGAACGGATGTATATTCTTAGTGACCTGTGATTTTTGTGTTTTTCATAGCAGACAGGATAATGCATTATTTATTTTTAAAACATAATAAAAGCAAAGAAATATTAACAATTTAGAAAAACTTTGAAAGGTATATGTGCTTCATGATTTTTCTTGTAAATTTTTTTACTGAATTCATTACAGGCAATGAACATGTCAAAATTTTTACATTAAGCGAGAAAAAAATTAAAAATTTTTCTTTAGCCACAGTCCAATTCTAATCAACAGCAAACCGTACTGCAGGGTTCATTCATAAATATTTAGCAGCGACTTTAATATTAATGAATTTGTAACTTGATCCATGGGCTTAGAAAATTTTAAAATCGATTGGAATATTACAAATTTCTAAAAACCAAATAAATTATCTATTAATTTAAATTGAAAATAAAGTATACTATTTAAAGAGTAAATTATAATTTAGTTATGAATTAAATAATTAAATTTATTTATACATTTTTATATAAGCTTTCTCAAAATCAGTTATAAATTACTCTTGTAATTGTTACATGAAATTAGTTTTGCATTCTGCTGTTTTATAATTTCATATTATTAGTCTTTTTGTTACTAAGACCGGAGGAACTTATGTACTGCTAAAAAAATTAACTTTACAAATACGTAGCTGTTTGTACTACACTACTAAAAAGTGAAATATACAATTATATAGAGGATTTTCTACCATTTTATAATCATAGTTGATATAAATTTCTATAATTCAATGAAATGTGAAGGATTATGTAGTTTTCTTTTTTCAAGTTTTCAGTTTTTTATCAATTATTAACGTTCACAAAAAATAATTTTTCTTCACTTAGTTGGCTTGAAACCATTAAGAAATTATCAAATATAATGGTGACTGTAATATGAATTAACTAATTTTACTAATTTCACATTTATACCTCGTTAAAGAATAGAAAAAAGTTTAAAACTTACAGAAAAACCTGAGCAGTATTTAACAGTTATAATTTATTTTGTTGTTACAATTATAAAATTTTAAAATATATAAATTAAGAAAATAATAATGCATTTACTTTAAAGTATTTAAATGATTTTATGAAAATTGTTAACCATAATTTTATAATAATTTTTATTTTATAATTGCATTGTAGTTTTCAAAATTTTTTTAACTATATATTTGATGTACTTACAATAACTATGCGTACCCGTTTACTTACCAATCTAATTTATCTCTGTGTACCTTTAATAATTGCAATTCCTGCCCGTTAGTTATATATTTACGAAAAGTAATAAATTATTTTATTAGCTTATGATTATAAATAAAATTCTTTATTATGTAAAATATCATTTTAAGTGTGTCAAAATATGATTAATAATGTGAATACCAACTAGATAATGAGTTATATATATTGTTAATAAAAAAATAAATATTATAAATGTACTAAATACATCATTAAAAATAAATTATTTTAAACAAACAGTACATATTTTTTTCAGCATATGGTTTTTACTGCTGAGGAAACCTCAAAGTATTTCATTGTGAAAATCCAGACCCTTGTTAAATTCTTCTGTCTAGAAATTTGTGATTTTTATGGACAAAAGGACTTCTTGTAAATATATTCAGAAAATATCTTTCTGATTACAGCTGCAAGATTAGTAACGGCATACTGTAGAGTATGTCTGAGAAGCCCCATACTGCTAGACAAACGTGCAAATGAACTTCATATATATTTTGAATATTTTTGTACATTTGTAGTTATGAATTACTTATTCACTGGATCTATGCTAGGATATCATCATGCTGAACATAAGAGCTATGCATCTCCACATTATCCTCAAAATTTCGCGAAGCATCTCAGCTATTATAATTCAAAATGCTTCCTCCAAACTGTTCGGCCATCCTTAAATTTTTCCGTATCGACACATTGAAATATATAGGGCTTGATTTTTCACCACAATGAGTGTTTGATGTGATAGCGTTGAATCTTTATGATGGCTATTGCACTGAATAAAGATAATAATTAAAAGGTTTACATGGTGTTCTGTTTTTATGCAATTAAATTTCTAGGTACCCTAGCAGCATATGAAATTTCAGCTCCATACAATTAACCATTCCTGAAAAATAAATTTATGTTAAAAATACAAAATGGTGGATAGCTGGTAAACTAAGCATATGCGATTTATGTTGACTTAGAAGTTTTCTTTATTTTAATTTGGGGGATCATTTCCTGAATTCTTGAAACGATTTTTATAAACAACTGTATATAGAGGTGTACCACAAAGTCCTTCCGGGACTTTCATAACCTATTGTACTTGTGAAAATAATGGGTTCATGTAAACATAGTCCTAAAATGCTCCATTTATGAGTTACGGCTAGTGAAAGATTTCACTCGGATTTCAACTACCACAGTGAAATGAGATTGTACTGAAATTTTTAGGATATTAATTAAGAGACAATTAATGATTTCTTATGGTTTTTGACCTGAAAAATTGAATTAAATAGGTTCCAGAACTGTCTCTGCACTATTTTTTGAGAAATCTGGGGTGAAAACCAATAAATTAGGTAAAAATACCCTGTTTTTTTTATGTTTTAACATACAATAACTTTGTTAAATGGATAATAAATACAAAACTTATATAGAATTTAATTCTGGACAAAATTGTGCAAGATAGGTTGAATAAAACAAAGAAAAGTTAGAAAAATTCAAATTTTATTTAGAAACGGTACACTAGACCAAAGTGCATTGTATGTACCAGTTTATAATAAAAGTTAAAAAATGAGCCCGCTATTTTCAACACATTTCTTGTCACGCTTCTGTTGCTCTTTTTAGTTCTTCAGGGTTGTCCTTAAGTTGCTCAGCCACATCCACAATGCAGGCAATTAATTAATTTCCCATGAGAATGTATTTTATTTGTTTTGTTTACAATATTTTCCATTCATTCCACATGCAAAAATCTAAAGGTTTTAGATCAGATGATCATGGTGTCCAGGAATGTGGACCTCCACAACCATCCATTTCTCAGGGAAATGATGATTTAAGTGAGTGGAAACAGTGCAAGAGAAGTGGGGAGACACACCATTGTTCTGGAATCTTCAAGCAGCTGTGGCAATTCTTGAAGAAAGTGCAAGCAGACCTAAGCATTTAAGTGGCTAGGTAAAATGAACGGTCCAAACAGCTGATTGCGAAGAAGACCAAACCATACACTGATGCTAAATCAGTGTTGAAACCTTCTTTCTGCCATTTCATAAGAATTTACTTCTGCATGTGAAAGTTGTTGATGCCATTTCAAGTGAAATTTGTCTCGTTTGTAAAGAAAAAAACAATTGTAGAATTGGCAATTTGTATTCCACCAGCTGCAGAACTCCAAGCAAAGCAGACCAACTCCTGAGTGTTTTTTGATAAAGATAAAACTTGTTTTAAGTATCCTCCAGACATCATGTACTGATGCCTGGACTATATCAGTAATGATTTCCTCATAACAGTATTATGTTGGACAGATTGTTTGTAGTTGGTATGAATATGAGGTAGTGAACTGTTTCCCGAAGATTGCGAAAAATTTAATTAATTATTTTGGGATCTGGAATCATGCGATTTGGAATTTAATGTATTTCATACATTACTGCAGCAGCTGTACCATTACCATTATTACACACACCCAAAATTAATACCTTATCAGCATATTTCTCTGTTGTACGTAAGTACGGCATTACCTCAATGGCAACCTGATTACTTAAAACTAAAATTCATAGTAAACCTTTGCTAATGACAGCTCAGTTCACAGTACCTGATATTCTTAATGTACCTAACAAAATGATTTTAACACAAATACAATATTGTATTGTGCATTGTTGATCAGCTGTTATTTTATTACCAATTTTGAAATAATTTTTCAAATAATTTATTGCATTTCTATCATTTATAAAAAAATTATCTGAATAATTATGATTGCAGTTTTATTTCCAGTCTATTTAAATTTTTTAACAGCATAATTTGTTTTCACAAATTTTTCTCATTACCAAAAAGAATTTGGTTTTTGTTTATTACCCATTTAACAAAGTTATTGTATGTCAAATATAAAAAACTGGAGTTTTTACCCCAGTTTATTAGTTTTCACCCCAGATTTCTCAAAATCTACTGCAGACACAGTTCTGGGGCTTATTTTATTCGATTTTTCAGGTCAAAAACTATAAAAAGTGACTAATTCTGCCCCTCAATTAACATCCTAAAAATTGTAGTATGACTTACATTTTTTTCCTAGGCAAAAAACACTTTCGTGTTATCACCCAGACATGATAAAAATACATCTAAAAAGAAAAAGCCTGTAATGTACGCTAATGCAAAATAAAATCACAAAGATATATCACATTATACATCTCAATTAAAATAATAAAATTACCATCTACTTTACAAAAAATGACATAAATGGCTGAAACACACCACAGTAATTTCAAATATTTGAATATAAATGAATGGCCCTAAGAAATCATAAAGTATAACATAATTTAATTATCCCCTAGGATAGTTTGCATGTTACTCCCTAGTTTAAACTTGCAACGTAATGTCGCATAACACATACACTCCACAAGGTTGTGGTGCACTGTTAGCTGCAGCGAGTACAAAGGGGTGCATCTGTTTGTGTCATCAGTTACCCATGATCGACCTAGTGTGCCCTGTTCGCAAATGACAATTAACTTCTTCTTGACTGTTATTTCTGCATGAGGAGCTCCAAGGTGATAAAATTTTCTTAATTCAATCAAGTTTATTGTTAATAGTAGCATCCCATTCACTCTGTCATTCATCATGAACCACCCTCTTCAGAGTACAGACAAGATCGTTAGAAACAATGCAATTGGTTAAAGGAGACCGGAAACAAGCCTCTTTTGCCGCATTACCAGGGCACTCATTGCCTGAAATTCCAATATGACTCGGAATCCAGCAGAAGCTCACATTTGTATTACATCTATTCATTTGTGAAATAAGACAATGAATCTCATAGACTACAGGGTGTCTGGAGTACACATCACTAATCACCTGTAACGCATTCATAGAATCTGAGCAAACAAGTACATATCGAAGTGTTGGCCTAATTATATTTAAGACCTTAATAGCAAACAACTCTGCAATAAAAATGCTGGGGAGGCCAAGCATGTATTTTCTGTTGGCAACCACAAAAGCACTTCATTTAACCAGGGTAGCTAAAATCTTTCACTAGCTGTAACTCACAAACAAAACATATTAGGATATATGTTTATGTCAACTTTTTCCATTATTTTCTTAAGAAGTATAGATTATGAAAATATAGGGAGAACTTCACGATTCACCTTTTTTTAGCCTCCAAGATAACTATTAGGTATTGCTAGTGGATGAAATGAAATGACAATTTTGTAAATGCCATGCCTGACCGGAATTTGAACCCAGGACCTCCAGATGAAAGGCAGAGACACTCTCATGGAAGTCAGCATATATACATATTATTTTTCTAAAATCAATCCTTTCAAGACCCACATCACCTCTGCACTAATAATCTAAATATATAATATAAATCAACTCAATCCACCCGAGTTCAGAAATAAGAAAACTTACCTTATTTTCTTTATAATTTTACAATGGTACTTTCATAGGATCTTGCAACATCAGTCGTATATAAAATGTATATACCATTACATATTAAACACAAAAGATTAAAATTACATATACATTTGCAAAGACATATGAAGTCATTAAGTAAAATAAAATAAAATAAAAACATATAATACCTGTACGTGGCTAGCCAAATATGAATACTGTGCTATTTGAATACATGAAAATTTCATGTATTATCTATGAAAGTGCTGTTATCTACTGCAGCTTTTATGAATATATCTCTTTTAATAATCTGTACGTAGGTTGATCAAGTTGAATCTTTGCTTATATTTATATAAACAAAATGTTTTTCCAAAATATCTAAATTTTTATTTATATTTCCTTTTTTAATTTCAAATATTCTTAAATCGGTATTAACATCAGAAGAAATAGTGTTTATTATTTATAAGGTGATCTGCCATATTAGGAAAGCCCAATTTTTTATTTTTATAATACCTAAAATGTTCATAAAATCTGGTTTTAAACACTATTGGTTTTACCAATATAAATATCCTCACAATCACTACCATTTTGTCTTATAAACCCCACATAAATTGTATACATCAGTATTATTATTGTTTTTTTAAATACACAATAATAATATTGTTAGCTTGTTGTTGTTAGTTTTTTATGCAGGTTTAAATTTATCCTTGTCGTAAACTTTGATTATATTTTCAACAATACTATTGGTGTATGAATATTTTAAGTAAACATTATCAACCTTCTGTGTTATGAATCTGTTTCAAAATTATAGTATTATTAAGTTTTTATATTTGTTTTTTATATATATTATCGATTAACAAAGCACTGCATCCACTTTGAATTGCAGTTTGTTTTATATTATTTATTTCTTTGTTTAATTTCTCTTTATTATTTTGCGTATAATAGAAAGCTCTATTAATCATATTTGTATATATGTAAATTTTATGAGAACAAGGATAATTTGATTTTGTATAAATTGAGGTTTTATTGGCTATAGGATTCCTGTATTTTGAAACTTCAGTTGGATTATATTTGTTAATTTCAATACAAACATCTAGAAAATTGATTGTTTTGTTTATACCTTCAAGTAAATTTTTAATTATAATAATATGAATTAAGTTTATTCAAAATTATGAGGTGTTCATTATTTATAACCGGATCTAAATGACAAAAATATCAACATAACAAGTCCATAATAAAACCTTATGAGTGTGAATAATGCCATAGGCAACTTTAATCTCAAAATATTGTAAGTACATCTCTGACATAATAGCAAATAAAGGAAATCCCATAGATAAGGTATTTTCCTGTTTATAAAAATTTGTTATTAAATTCAAAGTAATTTTGTTGACATATGTTCCTCATAATAGTGATGCTGTTATCAATAAATTCAGGGTCTTCAGGATTATTTATTAATTTAATTTTTTTTATATGAATTGTTTTATCAAAAAGTACACTAGGATAAATGTTACTTATATATCATAACTCGCCACCCTAGTGTTCCTGCCAATTGTTAAGTTTTTTAATTTATTTACAAATTTGTACCCATTTTTTATGTTGTAACTGTAATGTAAATTCATTTTTATCCGAAGTATTTTATCTATAATTTTGGAATAATATAAGATGGAGCAGATGTAAAATCAATCAAAGGTCGCTTCTTGATCTTATATCTGCTCTATCTTATATTATTTCCAAAATTATAGATAAAATCCTTTCGGATCACCTTATAAATAATAAACACTCTATTTCTGATGTTAATACTGATTTAGAAATTTAGATGCAGGATCCTGTAAAAGTACTATCATAAAATTATTAAGAAAAGAAAAATAATAAATAAAAAATTAGGTAAGAGTTTTCTTATTTCTGTACTTGGGTGGATTGAGTTAATTTATTTAATATATATATATATATATATATATGGTAGTCCAGAAAGTAACTTTCGTTTGTGCCTAGTGTTTCATGCCATCTTAGCATCAAAACATTTCTACACTCAGTACGCATCAAGCTGTCGTAGTGTGTGGACTGTGATTTTTCTACTTTGTTCAGTAGTATAAAATGTTCATATACTGCGTGAACATACCATCTGATTTGGAAAGTCGAGAATTACAGCGTTCAAGTCCTAGTAAAAAGCCAGTTATTTTTACACGGATTTGAATACTGGATCGTGGATACCGGTGTTCGTTGGTGGTTGGGTTTCAATTAGCCAGACATCTCAGGAACGGTCGAACTGAGAATGTAAAAGACTACAATTCATTTACACTCATACATATCATCCTCATTCATCCTCTGAAGAATTATCTAAACGGTAGTTACCGGAGGCTAAACAGGAAAAAAAGAAGAGATATGGTTAGTTGCAATTCTTTCCTTTGGGCACTTTGAAGGATGAAGTTTATGAATCAAATGCCCAAACTATCAATGAACTGAAGGTGAAAATTCAGAAAGAAACTGACAGCATTGTCAACATCATTTTGCATCAGGTGATTATCAATTTGGTCACTAAATCACATAAGTGCATTGCTGCATAGGATGTTCACTTCAAACATCTTTTTTTAATATATTGTAAATATGTAAAATATTTCTAATGTAAATACAAAATTTAATTAAATTTACATATTCATTTCATTCATAAAATGTTACATGTCTCATTTGTGTTTATTCTCTAGTGTTAAGTATAGTATTAAGTTGCTCACTCTGTATGTGCATAACCACATAACCGTGCCAGGACACTGGTGTTATCATTTCTAATCCGCTGGATCTGTCATGAAGATCTAACAAATAGTCGCATGACAAATTCTGCATGATGTAGCAATTGTTCAGACAAGCTAAGCTTTTTGTAATGTATTGCACACTTAATTGAAGCAACAGTGCTCTTTAAATAAACAAATGACCAAGATTTTCAATAGTTTAATTGAAAATTCTTTCCTGAAGAGCCATTTTACCAGCAAATTGTTAATTAAAATCGTGAAACTATGTAATGTATAAAACTTTTATAATGTTGATAAAATATACAATTCAGTGAAAAAAAATCCTGTCTTCAGCAAGAGTTGGTGGCACCTTTTTTTAATGGCTGTAATATTGAACCGACCATCAGAAAAGATTTTTTTTTATCCTTTGACAAAAGGTAAAAAGTTATGAAATATACCTAAACATTAGATTTTTTTATAAAATCTGTAGATGAAATTATGGAACTTTGAAATAACACTAGTGGGAAAACAATTTACCATAATTTCTATTGGTTATCATCAAATAAATTGTAATGAATAAGAATAATGTAGAGAATATCATGTTTTTTAGTGTTGTAAAATTCAGTTTTTTTCTATCGAGTAGATTATATGATATAACTATGTAATAGAAAAACTTTTTATCTTTTGTTATAAATATTATAACATTTATTAGATTTTAATAACTTTGTTGAAGTCATTTGTATGTTTTCTGGGCATATTTACTGGGAAAATAACTGTATTTGTATTTTTTACAAATGTACATTGTATAGTATAACTAATTTACTTTTCAATATTTTCTATTTATTCTGGGGGTAAATTTACTTCAGAGAATTAACTGTTACCACACCCATAGCACCAGTGATCAAAGAATACTTTGTGTATATAAGTGAAGTGTGGCTGCCAGTGTGGTAGTGGTAGCTATGTTTCTCTTACTTTTTCCACAAGTTTATTTGCAACTCCATTTTCCAACTGTTTGTGTTTAATATTCCTATAGTTCATGTATTTTTATGTTGAAGTATGTTCAAGTATGTTGTTATGTTGATGTTGATTAGTACTTACTAAATGATTAACTAAATATCACAATCCATTTGAAATTGAAATTAATCTAAAATTGTTTTAATTATATTTAAATGTACACATTTTTTATACTACATGACCTTGAACATGCTTTGCATGTATTTTAATTTCAAAGATGAAATTATAGGTGAAAAAATACCACACTCATGTCTATAATTGAACTCAAGATTAAATGATTTAGGAGCTAGCATGCTAACCACTACATCATTTTAACAATTCATTAACAAAGACTGATTAGTCATCAGTCTCGTTGACCATGAATAGAGCAGCATAATTTCAGTTTCAAGTAATATATACTTGAAACTAAATATATACATTTGAAAGTATATGTTTGGAGTGTCGCTTTATATGGAAGTGAAACTTGGACAATCGGAGTATCTGAGAAGAAAAGATTAGAAGGTTTTGAAATGCGGTGCTATAGGAGAATGTTAAAAATCAGACGGGTGGATAAAGTGACAAATGAAGAGGTATTGCGGCAAATAGATGAAGAAAGAAGCATTTGGAAAAATATAGTTAAAAGAAGAGACAGACTTATAGGCCACATACTAAGGCATCCTGGAATAGTCGCTTTAATATTGGAAGGACAGGTAGAAGGAAAAAATTGTGTAGGCAGGCCACGTTTGGAATATGTAAAACAAATTGTTAGGGATATAGGATGTAGAGGGTAAACTGAAAAAAAACGACTAGCACTAGATAGGGAATCTTGGAGAGCTGCATCAAACCAGTCAAATGACTGAAGACAAAAAAAAAAGTAATATATTTGCTTCACTTTTGCAATTGTATTGTTTTTATGACAATGTAAACCAAGATTTACTTGTTTTCAGAACCCAAAAAAATTTTTATCTTTAGCAGATATTAGTTAGATTGGATGGTATAGACAGAATAATCAATGAGGTTGTTGAAATAAAATTCATTTTGCCATCACATTGGGAGAAAATTGCTGGTGTAAGTTAATAAATTATAATTTATTAAGATTTACAACACTAGTGCTGTTATTTAGTACATAAGTGATTAGTTAGAATTTGAGACTCTTCCCAACTTTTTAACTTACTTTTGTATTTCTTTAATTTGTTAATTAAGGGACTGTTATTATTCGTCTTGTTTATTTATTTTTAAATAATTTTTAAGTCACGCTAACTGCTTTGATTACTAGTCTCTACTAATAATGTATAATTCACTTATATTTTCTGTTTAGCCTCTAGTAATTACCGTTCAGATAATACTTCAGAGGATGATATGTATGAGTGTAAATGAAGTGTAGCCTTGTTTCAGTTCGACCATTCCTGAGATGTGTGTTAATTTAAACACAACCACAAAAGAACACCAATATCCACGATCTAGTATTCAAATCTGTGCAAAAATAACTGACCTTACTAGGACTTGAACGCTGGAACTCTCGACTTCCAAATCAAATGATTTGGGAAGACACGTTCACCACTAGACCACCCCGGTTGATTTATTCACTTATGCACTTATACTATTTTGTATTTTCATCAATCTTTTTATAAGAATATACTAATTTATTATTTTGCCACTTTTCTAAAATATGATTACCTTTCATTAATTTATTTAGAAAAGGAGGTCACATATACATGAGCAAATTTTAAAATAAGTAACAATTGGTGTCACTGCTGACTGAAATTTAGGCAGTGATATTTTTTTTGGATTTAAATTATAATACCAGTTAAAAGTAAACAGGTTGGTGTGAACAGTCTAATATGTTTTGGAACAGCAGAATGAATGTGCATTTCTTATTTTCAACAAACACTGATGAGTAAGGGCTATAAAAAAATTAAGATTTTTACATTTTAGATGCAACGGGTAACTTACGAGATGCGTTTAAGAAACCCACTGGTTGGTCTAGTGGTAAACTTGTCATTGCATAACAGCTGATTTTGAGTTGAAAATTTTAAGGTTCAAATCCTAGTAGAGGCAGTTTTTTATGGATACTGGTATTCTTTGGTGGTTGGGTTTCAATTAACCACACATCTCAGGAATGGTCAACCTGAGACTGTACAATTATACTTCATTTACATTCATACACGCCATCCTCATTCATCCTCTGAATACTTTACGATGGTTCTAGAGGCTAAACATAAAAAACTTCTATCTCTTGAAAAATTTTCCATAGCAAGTGATTTATGAGTGATCAAGCAAAGGTTAATAGAAAAAGTACCTGATGAGGGTAATTTGAAGTTTTTGGATCACAAAGTATATGTCTTTAATCTTTGTAGACAAATGTATTTAGTTTTAGTTTATATATATTTATCTAATATATAGGTGCAAAAGTTTATGGCAGTTCTAATCGTTTGCAACAGTATAGTGCGAGAACCAACAGACTGATTGCTTTAAAATTTGTAGAGCACATTCATGTTTTCATACATACATTAAAGCCATACATACATTGAGGCCCCAGCTTCTTTGGGGTTGAGAATAATGAACAAAGTTGGCCAACTAGGAGGGAAGGGCAAACAAAGTGAATCCTAACCGACTAGTGTATACAGGTATCTCATAAGTTTCCATGTATAACAAAATATTTTTTTATGAAAACCAGTTTTTTATTTATTTATTATTATTTATTTTTATGTATTCTATGTATGGACATCTGTGTGTGCATGCACGCGCACGCTCACGTGTGTATTTACCACACTGTGCTAATAAAATTTAATATTAAATAAAATATAAATCACCAAAATACAATAAATAAAGTTAAACTTACTATATTAATTCCAAGAATCAATTTTCATAGGATCCTACATCTTCAGTTCTTGAATTCTATAATTAAAACATTTATTTATGATTTGTGGAAACTGTTTTTTGAAAATTTTGAAATTTATTATGGATGAATATGCAAATTCTGTTATTCAGTATTTAGATAGCTCACATATTTTTTTGTAGGGGGGGTTAAATACTAATAACCCCTGAACCACAAATCTAGAATAATTTACTTTTCAAAGATACTGGTGTTAATTTTGCTAGGTACATTGATTTTATTCAGGGAGGAAATTTTTTAATGCTCTAACTTTTTGTAAACTCAGCTTAAACTAATTATTACTTTTCATGATCTCTTACATTAATGCCCAGTTAAACAAATTCTAGTTTTATTTAATTTAAAGTGGTGTAATATATTTTCACTACAGATACTAAATCAGTTTATTGTTGAACCCTCAGATATGAAAATAGTCCTTCCATATGCTCGCAAAGTAAAAGATTCTCAATTTTCTTTTGTAGTTGATGTTCCTTTAGTGGTCCATTAGTAAGTTTCTTTCAGATAACTTAAATTAGAATCTGTAAATAGATAGACAAAATAAATATTTAGTCTGTTTATATAGTTTGAAAGATTTTATTTATCATCAAGGTATTATCTGCTCTTAACTGTGAATGAATAAGTTGTCATTTGCCATTGCTATTAATGAACATAGTAATTTTCATGTTATCCTGACCATTGATGCAAACAGTCATCTCAGTTCTTGTACATTTACAACATTGATGTTCTATATATAATGTTTGTGAACCGTAATTTGAATTTCATTATTTGGTGACGTATTACATTTCTATGTTTATGATATACAGTCTGTGTTTTTTCCTTTTTCAAAGTTTTTCTTAATACTAATTAATATAGAGGAATAAAACACATATTTAGAATTTTTTTCTAATGAAAGTGATAAAAAATATATATTTTGAAATAATTTACTTATTATATTCAGTTCTCAATTTGTTAATACATATAACTAAAAATAATATGAAAAAATAAACTTGCTCACAAATATTTTCTAAAACATGAAAGTTATGATTTAAACATAATTTACTATTTGTGGAAATTGAATAGGATCAAAATTATTTGTAAAATTTGTTTTATTAGGTGGTTCATTTATTAATATTAATAATCAATAACATGAAGTGAATGCTGTGTTTAGATTATTTTTAAATGTACTCGTCTATTTTTATTTTAATAATCTGTTTAAAAATTTGTTTTATTCTAATTGCTTATGTATGTCAGAAAATTGATAAAAAATATATATGTGTTGCAGATTTTTGAAGAATCACAAATGGTATTTTCTAAAATTTCAGCATAATAATTTTATGATGTTATTTGAAGCCAGAATAATTTTTCTTATTTCATACAACAGTACTTTGCATAAATATGAAATATTTTAAACACATTGGTCAGTAATTATTTGTTATGCTTGAGTTTTACATAAATAATTTTAATAAAACAGTAAAAATTAATGTTTGTTTTAAGAAAATATAACTATTTTTTAAACTAAAGTAGAGCCATTTTCATTACTGTCAGTTTGCATAAAGAATAGATTAAGTTTATAATGTGCTTGAAAGAAATAAAATTTTAACACTGCATATCATTTAGAATGTTCAGTGTAAGTTACTGTTGAATCTTTTTGGTGTATATCATTAATGTTAGTGATAAATCACAGGGTTTTTTTAAATTTACGGTAAGGGTTTTGGACTTTATATGATGAGTTGAAATTTCTTTCATGAGCTTAAAATGCTGTTTTAGTAACAGATGTATATAAAAATAGTTATTTCTACTTATACAATAGCTGTGATGCTATTTAAAGCTAGCCTTACTTTTATTAATAATATTGGAAATGTGATTCTGTATCATTTGATGACATTTAGTTTTATTTATTTGAATATAAATTAAAACATTTATATGGATGGTATAAATCATGGTATTCTTAGTGACATATCTTGATCTGTACTAAAGAAAAAGTATTGTTTAAAGAAGTGGTCAAAGTACACTTTAAGTACTGCTATACACAACAGATTTTTCTGCACTAAAAGGGCTGTTAAGAATTTTTCAGGAACTTGTTCTTATGAATAATTTGATTAAATATATACCACAAAGCTGGTGTTAGTTTTTCTTATTTGTACACTGAAGTTTTTAAATTAATTAGCTCAAATTAGTGTTTACTGAAGGATTTTTTGTTGGACCAACGTGAACAAATTCTTAATTGAAGAGAAAGTTTTTCTTTAATTTCAGTTTAAAGTGGAGTAAATAAAATACTATATTAATCTTAGAAAAAGTCAGTTGGCAATGAATAAATGAAATACGTAAGTTAATAGTGGAAATTAAATATGTAGTGAATAACTCTGATCAGTAAACTGTGAATTATAATGTTAAAATTAAAATAATTTGACAGTTGAAATGAAATAGAAACAGTGAAGCCACTAAAGTAGCACCATCTATACTGTACAGTTTTTGTATATAAGTAGTATAAATTATGCTATATAATTATGAATACATAATGTATTCAAGTACTGTATGAGTAATAATTAAGATTAATTGTATATTACACCATATTACACTTCTGTAGTGTTAAGTTATATTTAAATTTTATTAAAATAAACTAAATAGCACAGAATATTGAGATGAGATATATATTTTCCATGAAAGTACTTTGGCAGGATCCCAAATTCTCAGTCATGATTTGAATAATTCCAATAATGGAATTATCTCAATATTCTGTACTAGGTGGTTTATTTGAATAGTTTAAATATGATTATCTATGTTATATAATTATTAGAGTTATGTATGAATAATAATTTATTCATATCATGAAATGAAGTTTGGTAAAAAAATAAGCAGAATTTTAGTTTTTCTCAAAAAATCATCAATATTGTTTTTGTCATCTTCAATGTACTCTCCTTCAAATATTGTCCAGTGCATTTTCCAATCTTTGAACCAACCCTCGAATACAATTCTGTATGGCATTTAGCTCTTTCAGCGATTCTGTCTTTATCTCTTCAATGTTTGCAAAACGTCATCCTTCCATGGTTCTTTCAGATTTGGGAATAGGAAGAAGTAACAGAGGACCATGTCTGGTGAATACGGAGGCTGAAGCATCATAACGGTGTTGTTTTTGGTCAAAACTTAACAAACAAGCAGTGAAATATGAGAAGGTACATAATTGTGGTGCAATTGCCATGAATTATTTCGCTAAAATCGAAGCGTTTTCTTTGGATTGTTCTGTGTAAACAGAGTAGAACTTACAGGTAGTACTCCTTATTGACTGTTCAACCTGCTGGCAAGAACCCATGATACACTAAGCCACTGAAATTAAACAACACAGTGATCAGAACTTCACTTTGATCGAACTTGATAAGCTTTTTTCAGTCTTGGCTTTTCAGGAAGCTTTCATTGGGATGATTGGGCCTTAGTTTTGAGATCATACCCATACACCCAGATTTCATCTCCAGTTATGACCTGTTTGAGCAGTTTTGGAATGTTGTTCACTTCATTCAGCAGCTTCTGAATACTGTTCATTTGGCACTGCTTTTGGTCGAAATTCAATAATTTTGGAACAGATTTTGCTGCCACATGTTTCAAGCCCAAAACATCTGAAAAAATTGCTTGAACAAATGAGCAAAAAAAAAAAATGGCACAAATTGGCCAAGTGATGTGACGATATCAGCAGTCTCTCTGATAGTGATTCAGTGATTGTCCATAATCATTTTCTTCACTTTTTTGACATGTCATCGATTGTTATTGTGCTGGGATGTCCAGGGTACTCTTCATTCTCAACGTCTTCACAGCCCTCTTGGAAACGTTTGTTTTTTTTCATACAAGAATCACCAATAGTAACATTCAACACTTCTAATATAGTGCTGCACTTTATTGCATTCTTAATCTAAATTCTTTGTCCCATTTTTTCACATTAAAAACTCGCCAACAATACCAAAAGACATGTAACATTTCTGATGACCAACAATAAACTAAGCATCCATTATTGCTACCAATATAAATATATGTTAGGGACAAGTGTAAAAACACAAAAAAACAATTGTGACAATTACACTTGTACTTCCTGGGAAATTAAAAAATTCGCATATTTTTTTATCAAACCTTGTACATAATTTTGTATTAAAAAAACAAAATTATTTTTGAAGTTATGTATTGATACAAAACAGTGTTTACCATAATAAGAATGCGCAATATGGTTTTTAATGAAAAAGAAGTCCTTTTTATCATAAAATTTAACCTGTCTGTGAGACAAGTGTACATTGTTTACCAACTTTTCTGTAATGTTTCGTATATTTTTTTTTACCAGATTTGTACACTGTTAACATTTACTTTTGTCATAGGGGTTCAGTGTACGACAGTCTAAAAAATATTGCAGTAAGCTGGGAAAATTAGTGCTGTGAATTAATCTAAACTAACATTTTTTAAATCTGCTATCATGGCAGTCCAGCTTCCAATTGGTTGCAGGAGTCAAACTTGGATTGAGTATAAGGAATATTACCAATTATGAAGTATTATCCTTCAATACTGAATTTATTATTTTTTCTTTCTGTATTTCAGGTAACCAACAACATAAAAGAAGTTTCAGTTCAATTTTGAAAATGTTCCACGAAATTTCAATTTCCTGAGGATTATAGTTTGAACATTATTTGTAGATATTTTTTATTATTATTATTAGTAAAATAAGGTTTACTAAGTAAAAATAGTAAAATAGTAAATTTTTACTTAGTAAAAATTAGGTTTACTAAAGTATTTAATTATATAATTTGTATAGTTTAAATTAATGGCATTTTAAAAAAATATTTTTATTTTAAACTAATTTTTTAATTAATCAGAGCAAATAGAATTACTAGACTGACTTTTTACTTCATTTTTACAATTTTCATTTTTTTATTCTTAAAATAAGACTTCTATTGTATATTTTATAATTTAAAATATTTATTTGTAATGTCTAAATATTAATAAATGTACTCATTAAATATGTTTGGTTTTAATATTTGGGGATCATGGGTCAAGCAGTTTTTAAAGATCTTTTGTGCTGCTTTGAGTGGCAAATGTAGCAAATGCAATACAATAGGAATTATTATAGTAGATTCACAAATGTGATAGTATTTATAGATTAAATTTTGTACTGTTTTTCCTGTATCATTGATAATGATTTTTAATATTATTGGAAAGATTATTTTTAATATTATTATCACCCTGAAGAATACTGAAATCACAATAGCAGTGAGCATGAACATCTGTGCTCTTTTGATATGTTTACATACTTGGGCTTCAGTTTGTTCTATATGAGCTATTAAATTATAATTTATTAATTTTTTATATAATTAATATTTTTTACTCATACCTCTTGCGATGTCCTCCTCAAAAATCTTCTTTACCTCCGCTTCCTCAAGCTTCTCTAAATTCCACCGATTCATCTGACACCTTTTCTTCATGATATAATCTATCTGATACCTTGCAGTATCGCCTGGCTTTTTCCAAGTGTATATTCTTCTATTATGATTTTCAAATTGGGTGTTGGCAATTACTAAATTATACTTTGTGCAAAACTGTATAAGTCGGTCCCCTCTTTCATTCCTTTTGCCCAGCCCGTATTCACCCACTATATTTCCTTCCTTGCCTTTTCCAATGCTTGCATTCCAATCTCCAACTATTATTATCATCTACATTTAACCTATCCATTTTCCTCTTTAAATTTTCTAACCTACCAATCTGTTTTAAGACTTCTAACAATCCATGTTTTGACTCATAGAATGTTATTTTTTAATTTTCTGGTGACCCCTTCCTTAGTAGCCTCCACTCGGTGATCCAAGTGGGAGACTAGTTTATCTCTGAAATATTTTACCAAGGAAGGTGCCTCCAACTTTGTTACATGAAAATGGCGGGAGCTACATTTTCTTTGAAAAAAAAAGCTGTACTTTTCCATTACTTTTGATATGGCCATTTAAGTCCTCCTGACCTACACCCTTAACAACTACTGAAAGAGCTACTGCCCTCTTTCAGGAATCATTCATTCATTAGTCTGGCTCTCAACAGATACCTCTCCGATATGGTTCCACCTTCGGACCAGCTATTCTGTATCACTGAGCACTGAAGGGCCTCACCAATGGCAAGGTCTCATTAGAGGGAGTTTTTAGATTAAAGTAATCTTCCGTCACACAAAAGTAAAAACTTTGATCACACGTGACCAGCAGTTATCAGTTTATAAAAAATAACACGATTTTTTAATATATCTAATACTATTTTATGTAACTAAAAAATATTTTATAGGAGGAAAAGTCTTAAAAAAATTTTTAATTTAGAATAGAAACAATCTATCAATGATTATTAATTAAAATTAAAAAAAAAGTTTAGCTCAAAGAAAAAATTAACCTTGAACCAAGCAAAATTTCTTTTTTGTGAAACAAACAGTACCTCAAGATGACAGTCAAAAGCCCCCCCCCCCCCCCACCCAACTGAAATCATTCAAAGCATACTGTAACAAAAACTGAACCCTATTAGAACTTTGTTAAGTTTTTATTTTTAAGATCTTATTTAACAGGAAGAATATATAAAAAAATTATTTACATTTATTACTTACAAAGTCTTGTAAGTAATGTTCAAATGTATTAAAACATCCTGTTTTTTGCAATTGAAAATTACTACACAAGAAATTATAAATTCTAATATTAAAGGCTGACTAAATGATTGTTTTATTAATAAAAGGATATGGAAAGTCATTTGTTGGATGGATTGTAACTACCTTGTCTTAATTATAGATAAAATTCTTTTCAATTTGGTCAGGTTGATAAACCATTGCCAGTTGTGTGGAAATTGTTACTATTATCGATAATAATAGCATTTCTGTTCCCCATAGTTGATTGCAAAAGTTTTAAGCATTTTTTTTTTTGTCTTCAGTCATTTGACTGGTTTGATGCAGCTCTCCAAGATTCCCTATCTAGTGCTAGTAGTTTCATTTCAGTATACCCTCTACATCCTACATCCCTAACAATTTGTTTTACATATTCCAAACGTGGCCTGCCTACACAATTATTCCCTTCTTCCTGTCCTTCCAATATTAAAGCGACTATTCCAGGATGCCTTAGTATGTGGCCTATAAGTCTGTCTCTTCTTTTAACTATATTTTTCCAAATGCTTCTTTCTTCATCTATTTGCCGCAATACCTCCTCATTTGTCACTTTATCCACCCATCTGATTTTTAACATTCTCCTATAGCACCACATTTCAAAAGCTTCTAACCTTTTCTTCTCAGATACTCCGATTGTCCAAGTTTCACTTCCATATAAAGCGACACTCCAAACATACACTTTCAAAAATCTTTTCCTGACATTTAAATTAATTTTTCTGAAACCCAAGGTTTTCTACCAGTTCTGTTTATTCCGCCTAAGTTTGCTTTTGTTGATTTAAGAATTTCCTTTTTAACATTCTCCTATTCTTCTTCTACATTTTCTACCTTATCTTTTTTACTCAGACCTCTTGCGATGTCCTCCTCAAAAATCTTCTTTACCTCCTCTTCCTCAAGCTTCTCTAAATTCCACCGATTCATCTGACACCTTTTCTTCAGGTTTTTAAACCCCAATCTACATTTCATTATCACCAAATTATGGTCGCTATCAATGTCTGCTCCAGGGTAAGTTTTGCAGTCCACGAGTTGATTTCTAAATCTTTGCTTAACCATGATATAATCTATCTGATACCTTGCAGTATTGCCTGGCTTTTTCCAAGTGTATATTCTTCTATTATGATTTTTAAATTGGGTGTTGGCAATTACTAAATTATACTTTGTGCAAAACTCTATAAGTCAGTCCCCTCTTTCATTCCTTTTGCCCAGCCCGTATTCACCCACTATATTTCCTTCCTTGCCTTTGCCAATGCTTGCATTCCAATCTCCAACTATTATTAAATTTTCATCTCCTTTTACGTGTTTAATTGCTTCATCAATCTCTTCGTATACACATTCTACCTCATCATCATCATGGGCGCTTGTAGGCATATAGACGTTAACAATCGTTGTCGGTTTAGGTTTTGATTTTATCCTTATTACAATGACTCTATCGCTATGCGTCTTGAAATACTCCACTCTCCTCCCTATCTTCTTGTTCATCACGAAACCTACTCCTGCCTGCCCATTATTTGACGCTGAGTTAATTACTCTAAAGTCACCCGACCAAAAGTCGCCTTCCTCTTCCCACCGAACCTCACTAATTCCTACTATATCCACGTTTACCCTATCGATTTCCCTTTTTAAATTTTCTAGCCTACCAACCTTTTTTAAGCTTCTAACATTCCACGCTCCGACTCGTAGAATGTTATTTTTTACTTTTCTGGTGACCCCTTCCTTAGTAGTTCCCACCTGGAGATCCGAACGGGGGACTATTTTACCGCCGGAATATTTTACCAAGGAAGGCGCCTCCATTATTGCTTTTGAAAATGCAGAGAGCCACATTTTCTTGGAAAAGAAAAACAGCTGTAGTTTTCCATTGCTTTCAACTGCACAGTACTCAGAGGACTGGTGATGTTTATATGGCCGTTTAAGTCATTGTGACTCACGCCCCTAACAACTGCTGAAAGAGCTGCTGCCCTCTTTCAGGAATCATTCCTTAGTCTGGCTCTCAACAGATACCTCTCCGATATGGTTGCACCTTCGGTCCAGCTACTCTGTATCCCTGAGCACTCAAGCCCCCTCACCAACGGCAAGGTCTCATGATTCATAGAGAAGGTTTTTCAGCATCTTACTTGATAAATTTTGAAGGCAAGGTATAATTTTGTATTTTCTTATATTCTCTAATCAAGGTTTTCCCATGGTTTCCCTTATCCTTCTAGTCAAATGCTATAGCAGTTTCTTTTTATTATCCACGGAATAACTCGCCAACCACCAACAACTGTACTGTGATATGAATAAAGTATTTATCTTTTACGAAAATCAATCTCCACTTATAACTGCTTAATTTGATACAAACTAATTTTAAGATTTACATTACCTAATTATCTACTTAATAACTTCAGAGCTGTCATTTTCAAATCTAACTTGCTTACATTCTTATCAGACAATTCTCTGTTTTAATTAGTTTTACTGCATTTAATAATTTATTTCTTAATTATTGATATTATTCATCAAAGTTTACAAAGTGTTAATGCATAGATGCTCTGTAGTTCTACGAGGGTGTCTAAAGTAGTATTGGCTAATAACGCAGTAGAGGGGTTAGTGTACCATGACAGAACAAGAAGCCATTCATCAATACTCTGTGCCTCGATTGAGCTTTCTAAATTTTAATTGAATAGTACCATTATTATTTAAATATCAGTAATGTTATGATTTTTTCATAACATTAATTTTATTATTTTATTTATTTATGAGTCTCCTAAAAGTCTAGTCGTACATTCATAAATTTATTTTAACTTATTTTATTTTTAAATGATTTATTTCAATCGTGCAATTATAAAATTCTACGCCTTTTATTGAACTGTTGTTCATACAAAAAAAAAAGTTGAAATTTTAAAACAAATAAATTTTGGGAGAATAATGTTAACAAGGGAGCTAGCTGACCTTACCATGAAAACCTGGACTATGCTGAACTACCATTACCGGTAGACAAATTTGAGTCTGGAAATTTTATAAATGTAGTAAACTCACTGGTGTATTATAGCTTTGGACAATTTATTCTCTGCTGTTAAATATCAATATTCTGATACATCCTTATTAGAAGATGAAAACAATCTCTTAAAAAATACATTATTCAATGAAAAAGAGAAAATATTGAAATACGAGCAAGATGCATTAAATCTGAAAGATTTGTAACATGTCTGAATGATATAAATCTTGTTTTGCGAAATGGGATTAATTGAGGGAAAAATTAGGTCATTAATTAAAAATAAAATCTATAAAATAAAGTTCCTCCTGAGAATTCTAATTTTTCCCTTTCTGAGTTTACATGTACTAGGAATAAGGTCTGTCCTTTCTCACCAAATTTTAACAGTTTTGCAGTACCTCACACAAAGGAGACAGATATCATGTGAATTTAATTTCCATAAATCAAAAAGTAATGATAGTTTACTATTTCAGCATCTTTTTTCATGAATCTGGTAAGCCTTTCATCAGAGAACCACAGTAGGGTTTCTTTCATAAGCGATAGCTAAACAAGAAACATGCAAAAACTTCAACAGTATAGGCTATCACAAAATTATTTTCCACATAGTTATATTTATTCTTGGGCTCCTTTTTTTTAAATCAAGAGAAAATATTTTTGTACTTAGCAATATCAATGCAAGTGAATATAGCTATTATAATTTGAGGAGGTAGTAACAAATTTTCAGAAAAATCTCAGTAATGATAAAAACTTTCAAATAAAAAGAACATTTTTTATAAGCTGAAATGAGTGAAAGGTTTCACATGAAACTGGCAGTATATAATTGTAAAATGTAAATGCACCAAGCGTGTAGCATTGACATGACCTCAAGTGTCTATTGTTAATAAAATGATTCATTTAAACCATGATATATAATCCATAAATTGTGTTCTGAATGCAACTTGAAATTTGTTGATGTGTGGCCTTTTACTAGCAAAATATATGTAAGATAGATCTTTTTTGAAAAGGAGAGAATAGCTGAAACTGTTAACTCAGATGGCAGAACTTATCAATGGTTGGTTGTTCATTGATTATTTTTGTATTATTGTCAATGAGATTTTCTATTCTTACTGTCTTACTGTGATTCTTCTCCATCCTCCATCAAAATTTGGTTTTGTTAAAAAATATTTATTTGAATTGCAATACAGAAAAGTAAAATACAATGTGTTTAACCTGATATTATGTTCTGTTTATGACCACATCATGTCTAACAACTTGTTCAACACGAACTCCTATGTTATTAATAACGTGACGACACATATCCTCTGTTATCTTGTTGCACACCTCAATGATCGATACCTGCAGTTCCACCATTGTACAAGGATGTTTAGAGAAAATCCCTTTAGAAATTCCCAAAGAAAATAAATCACATGGATTCATATCAGGACTGTTTGGGGGCCAGTTCTGTCCACATGCAAAACGATTAGGAAATCGGTTTGAAATGATATTTGCATTAAAAGTTTCATGCAGAAAGTCTAAAAACAACATTAGTTGTGTGCGGTCTGGTTCCATCCTGCATGAACCACTTGTTTTCTAATTGAAACCCTTTTTCAAGAAGCAGAGGAACAAAGCGTAATACACAGCATGTTTAGATAACGTTCACTGTCTTCAAAAAAGAATGGCCGTATTACCCCGTTACTTGAGATAGCGGTCCATACCGTAATTCTTGGAGCGTGATGCACTTTTTCATTAAGCATGTGGATTTTCAGAAACCCAAAAATGCATATTTTGTTTACCTACAACCCTATCTAGGTGAAAATGTGCCCCACCTGAAAACCAATACAATATGTCTTGGTTCACAGCCTGTTCAGCAAATGCCATTCTTTGATGTTTGTTGTCAACCATTAATTTAGGCAACACTGTTATTTTATATGGATACATATGCAAATTGGTTTTTAAAATTTGCTGCACAGATCGTCTAGAAATCCTACGTTGTGCTGCTGCTTTTCTTGTTGATTTCCCCAGGCTCCTCAGCAATGCTGCTCTGACAAATTCGACATTCTGTGGAGAATGAACATCGGCATGCTGTTTGCGCTTACTCTCAAATACTGAACCGACACTACTAAATTTTTCATAAAGTCTATATATTGTTTTAATTGAGGGTGACCACCGAGTTTGAAAATGTGCACAAAACTGTCTATGTATAAGCACCACACTTTTCATTTCATTAAAAAACAATAGTCTTTACGTGCTGTTCAACAGTCGGTCTTCCTTTGTCAGCCATCTTGGAACAATACAGAACACTACTCGGAAAAAGAAATTAATATTCATGAACTGCTGTCACTTCTGCCAACACAAAACACATTCATAATTAATCATTAACCTAAACAATTATTGCCAAAACAAATGTTGGATCATTTCATGCCCCACTCTGGAATTACCCATTGTAGGCTTTAATTACTGCTGAGTCTTCTTTCCTAAGTTTTACTGTATTAGATAAATACAGAAATAATTTTATAAATAAAAAATTATAAAAATTTCAGCTGAACAACAGCTGAATGGTACTGACTTTTTTAAACCTGATTTGTTCTGTCGCTACAGCATTTAATAAGTAAAATTTCCTACCCTGGCAGCAATCCTATACTTTTATAGGATGATATTGGTTTGAAAATCATAAATTTCAATGTTCAGGGTCTGAGTAAGGCTGACAGAACTGATGTATCTAATGTCTTCTTTACTAACTCGGTTAAACTGTTTAATATAATTTGAATTACAGATACTAGATTAAATAAGAAAGTTTATTTATACTGCACAAAGTAAAGGGCTGGTTGCTAACTATTCTTGCAAAGTAAGAAATAATGTTGAGAATTCAATATTGCTGGTGAAGGAATTAAAAACTTTTGATAAATTCAATATCGAGTTCATTTTATTGTTGCAGCATTATCAATAAAAATACAACAGTACAATAATAGCGCTGCATAGACCTTCAGTGTTGATGGTTGTGTAATCAATCAATTACAGATTAGAGACATGTGGACAAAACCTCAAGTGTTGAAGATGTAAATATTTTAACCCTCCCTTGTATGTATTTGTACCTGACAATTGCATTTTTTTTTTATTTTATGGAAAAACCCCATCCAAATTCAGCCCTATTTTAAAAATTCACAATTATAACACACTTATGACAGAAAGTAAGTATTATTCACAGTACATGAAACTTCTACTTTTCAGAAATTACCTTGTTACAGAATTATATACTTTTTATACAAGCTTCCTATTCGCATTAAAAATATTTATAATTTTAAAAACATTTTATTGTAATTTTTGAGAAATAGATATTACTATTCCAATGGGGAGTTAATAAGCAACTATAGCAGCAGCTTATGCTAAGTTTTTTGTTTGGTTGAGTGGACCTGCAACTAATGTCAAATAGTATTAATACTAGTCAATAGTATAATCAAATTTTACTATATATTATTTATTTTGAAATGCTATATTAAATTGTTTTTCATATTAAATTAATCTTACTAAAATTATTGTCTACCTTCATGAATGTTAAGATATTAAGCAATAACCTAACACCATTTTTTTAAACTATAAGTGTAACTGCATTTTTCTTTTTCTTTTAGGTAAGAATAACACAATTTATTTCACCACATCCAAGCTACGAGTCCATTACACCATTGCGTATCTGCTACCAGAGAAATGCAAATCCTCAGTTATGGAATAAATTAATAACACTCATTGCCGACAAAAAATCTGTTGCTGATTTTTTACACAGGTTTTATAATCTTCAAGATGATTTTTCAACTGAAGAGATGTTAACAATTTGTGGAATTCTGGAGGTAGGTTTAAGTAATGTGTACATTTTATGAAACAAAATTAAAATACAATAAAATCAACTTTACAAAATATAAAAAATTAGAATCGCTAAAATTATATTTCCCATTATTTTTAAATTTCAGCTATCTGAAGTCACTGAAAATAAAACATATTCAGAAGAAAACATATGGTAAAAAACATTTCCGCTTCATAAAAGTAAAAAAAATCTGATGTGGACGGCATATGATTTACTTGTACGCCTATTAAATTACATATACACATTTTCTTTAAATGAAAAGTATATAAAATTTTATTTCATTAAAAACTTCAGATATTTTTTTTAATTTTTATTGTTATTATTGAATTATTTATTATAAAATATGTTTTTTTACAATCAGAGATTAACAATTATTAATAAATCAATACAATTAAATTAAAAAAAAAAAGTTAAAAAGAAGGAGATGAAGTTGATTTGAACCGATATGCCTTCCCCCCTTGTAAGATTCAAATATTTCATTTATTAAAGTTTTATTTGGCTATAACTCTGGAACCAATCAAAAATAAGTAACACTTATGATAATCGTTGAAAAGCTCTCATAGAGCACTACTGCAGATAAGAAAAGTCCAAAATACAATTTTTTTGGATTTTGGGCTTTCTTGAACACTTTTGGTCCAGTCAATTGCAATCAAAAGGGGAAGTGCATAATTAGATGTTACAACAGTTCTTAATTTTCAATATCCAATTTTAACATCCTATGACTAATCATTTTTGAGTTATGTGAGATACATACACATGTATGTATGTACAAAGATCATGCTGAAACTAGTCAAAATGGATTCAGGGATGGTCAAAATGGATACTTCTGTTGAAACCTGAAAACCAATACTTTGTACAAGGAAGTAAAAAGGAACACTACAGTCAGCACTAAGTCCAATCTAGAGACTGTTACAAAGTGTGAGCTAAGTGAGATGACATTACGCTAAAGCAGTGTAGTACTAGGAGGTGTTTGATAACAAATAAATAAAAACTATCTTTCAATAAGCAAAAGCGAAAGATATAATTTTCATTAATAGGAGATTGCCCTGTAATAAGATTTCAAGTGAACACAGCAGATTTAGATAAAATTTTATAATTCAAAATTATAAATTGCGTTTTAGTGAAATATACTAATTCATTAAGTTTCATTCATACATAATCCCATGCAGACACAATTTGGGATATTAGCTGAAATAACAATAGATATAAATTGGAATAATGGGCTTTTGCATCAGTTTTGTATTAAATGCATTATTAGCAATTTAAATAGATAATTAGGGATATGAATGAGAAACCTGGCTAAACCTGTCACAAGTAAGTTTTTTCCAGCCCTGGATAATTTCACAGGAAAATGTGTCGATACCTACTAAAGCCCAGTAAAGAACTTCCCTGCCAGTTGCCAGAAGATGCTAGCACTATGTCAGAAATAGAACCGGGTTGACTGAGCCAACTACCAACTCCTATGGCGCTTGTCCTAGGAATAGGAAAGGGTTCACTAAGAAGGATAAGATAAGGAGAAGGAAGAAAACCCATAGAGGGACTATTTCTGATTGGATTAACCGATATAATTCACTGACTTACCCAAATTAATTCTTAGCAATATACAGACAAACTTTACTCGAATATGGAGGCAGCAGTGACTACAGAAATTATTTCACTTGTCTATCTATAAGAAGTTGAAACAATGAAAAACAAGAAGGAAATTCACAATTATATGAGACATGTTTTTAAAGTAAGTACCGTTTTGAAATTCCATCGCTGCTATGCTGCGGTCGGCATTCCACATATGCGCACTGTATAGCTGCATCTGTTGGCAAGCCACAGATGCCATTATGGAAATATTCAACTGTGTTTACATTTGTTTGCAAGTATTTAAAATGCCTCCGATGATCAAGAATCCCGCCGACTGTGAAATACATGGTGAGATTCATTTTCTTAGTGTTAAAAATATGAAAGCGGCTGAAATTCATCATCAGATCAGTGAAATGTATGGACAGAACAATATGAGCGATGGCATGGTATGAAAATGGGTTAGAGCTTTTAAAGATGGCTGCCAGAATATTCATGATGAGGAACAGAATGGATGACCTGTCATTACTGAAGATTTGGTGCAAAAAGTTGACGAAAAAGTGAGAGAGAACAGACACTTTACGATTTCTTCGCTATCTGAAGAGTTTCCTCAAGTTTCAAGAAGTGTTGTTGTCTATGAAATTGTGACAGAATGCTTAAATTATCGATGATGATGGTGTCAAAGCGACGTGTTGTAGTGGTTATTAAGTCAGGCGGCAGACTTCTACAATGACGGTGTTCAAAAGCTGGTTGCACGATATGACAAGTGCCTTAATATTGGTGGCAATTATGTAGAAAAGCAGATTAAAGTACATGCTTCATGTAAAAATTGTAAAATTGTTAAGAATAGTGTACTTGTTTTTTTTTTAAATTTCAAAACAGTACTTGTTTAAAAACATGTCTTGTATATTCCTTCTGCATTTACCACACAGCTATCTCTTACAGAACATGACTTGATAAGAAATTCAAAACATTATTGCATGAAAAATTACATGCTATCAATTAAGTCTTATTGCTCACCCGCTAATGGAGTTACTGTTAATTTACACCTAAAACATTTCTCAAAGTTCACTCAACAGTGACAAAGAAATCATTTAGAGTGACTCAGAATTTCTTGAGTTTTAAAAAATTATCATTACAAACAAACATAATAATTAATTATATTAAGTATAACAATTATTAGTATGGTACTAGTTTGTAAATTTCTGAGTAATATGTAGTAAGTAAAAATCCATAATTTATTATTCAAAATAAATGTTAATAAAGTATGGTTCATCCAAATGTTTCTTACACACATCACAGAAAACATCTCTACCTGTTCTCAACCGACTGAATTCTGGGATTAATCTAACCACTCACCAGTAAACAGTCTTTTTAGATGCCATTTAAAAGCAATTACCTAAAAATAAACCAAAAAAAAAAAAAAAAGTTGTGGTGGTTTGAAATAAATTCCAATAACAGTTAACCTTTACATTTTTCAATGGAAACTTTTTGTTAAAATTTCTCCAGTGGAAAAATTAACTCCAATTTGGAATATTCCTCCTTTAATACAAAAAAATAATTGGGAAATATAAATAAGAAAAGGACATATTAAAGGCTGCTTAAAGCACATGTAGTTTGCAATGCGGTGAGCAATGGGTCACCACTACTTAAAAAATACTAACATCTTTATTTGGTAACAAAAATGCAAGTCTGAAGTTTTTTGCAAGTCTTCCTGATTTTTTCTAAATATTCTTGACTTTTCCTTAGGAAAAGATTCCTTGACTTCACGTTGTATTTAGAAAATTAATTTTCAATTATGACTTGAGGGAAATAGAAAAACAAGATGGTTGTGGAAATAAATGGACTGAACCACTTGTCACAATGTAGGTTACTTGCATCTGATCGCATTAGTTTTTACACAAAAGAATAGTGTATGTTTTAAATAAAAATCAACCTGTTTTCCGTGGAACATTGTTTATTACATTACAAAATAAATAATTTACAATGTATACCTGAAAATTAATTGACAATATTAATTTTTAAGTGGATATTAAAGTTTTGACTTCACAGACACCATACAACAATTCCAGCCTCTGTGTAATACCTTGGTTATGTAACTGTATACATTAAGTAATTGCCAATACACAAATATTTATTGAACACTTCTTTTATTCACCTTTAATTTACAATAATTTAATCGCTACACTGAATTATAATACGTTAAATTACAAATAAAGTCTAACAATATTTAATATCAGCTGGATCAGTATATAATAAGAACATAACAGTAGTTTGCTTACATTAAGTAAGAGGATAAAGAAAATAAATGAATTTTAACAAACACATTATAAAATTAAACTACATCATTCTGAAATATTATAAACACAATTTATAATATTATAAACATATTTCTAAAACTGAATCGATTGCACTTTTTATTATTACAATAACATATTCTATTCCACAAAGAAAATTATTTTCTAAAAAATTAAGAAAAAATATTTTTAAATATAACAATTATATAAACTTGCGATAGTAAAGTTATAGCAAATTATTTTTTGAGAACTATTAAAATTGCAAACACCCAAAGAAAAGCTGTACTGTTAGAACCTTTCTTGTTTGTTCTTTTCGAAAGAATCCCACAGGAATGGCAGTCTACTTGCCATTCCTGTGGCTATTCATACGGTTCGGTGGGAAGAGGAAGGTGACTTTTGGTAGGGTGACTTTAGAGTAATTAACTCAGCGTCAAATAATGGGCAGGCAGGAGTAGGTTTCGTGATGAACAAGAAGATAGGGAGGAGAGTGGAGTATTTCAAGACGCATAGCGATAGAGTCATTGTAATAAGGATAAAATCAAAACCTAAACCGACAACGATTGTTAACGTCTATATGCCTACAAGCGCCCATGATGATGATGAGGTAGAATGTGTATACGAAGAGATTGATGAAGCAATTAAACACGTAAAAGGAGATGAAAATTTAATAATAGTTGGAGATTGGAATGCAAGCATTGGAAAAGACAAGGAAGGAAATATAGTGGGTGAATACGGGCTGGGCAAAAGGAATGAAAGAGGGGACCGACTTATAGAGTTTTGCACGAAGTATAATTTAGTGAACATAAATTAAATTGTTTTGAAGAACATAAGAAAGAAGCCGTAATAAGAAAGGGAGTCCGACAAGGGTGTTCCCTGTCTCCGTTACTTTTTAATCTTTACATGGAACTAGCAGTTAATGATGTTAAAGAACAATTTAGATTCGAAGTAACAGTACAAGGTGAAAAGATAACGATGCTACGATTTGCTGATGATATAGTAATTCTAGCCGAGAATAAAAAGGATTTAGAAGAAACAATGAACGGCATAGATGAAGTCCTACACAAGAACTATCGCATGAAAATAAACAAGAACAAAACAAAAGTAATGAAATGTAGTAGAAATAACAAAGATGGACCACTGAATGTGAAAATAGGAAGAGAAAAGATTATGTAGGTAGAAGAATTTTGTTATTTGGGAAGTAGAATTACTAAAGATGGACGAAGCAGGAGCGATATAAAATGCCGAATAGCACAAGCTAAACGAGCCTTCAGTAAGAAATATAATTTGTTTACATCAAAAATTAATTTAAATGTCAGGAAAAGATTTTTGAAAGTGTATGGTTGGAGAGTCGCTTTATATGGAAGTGAAACTTGGACAATCGGAGTATCTGAGAAGAAAAGATTAGAAGCTTTTGAAATGCAGTACTATAGGAGAATGTTAAAAATCAGACAGGTGGATAAAGCGACAAATGAAGAGGTATTGCGGCAAATAGATGAAGAAAGAAGCGTTTGGAAAAATATAGTTAAAAGAAGAGACAGACTTATAGGCCACATACTAAGGCATCCTGGAATAGTCGCTTTAATATTGGAAGGAAAGGTAGAAGGGAAAAATTGTGTAGGCAGGCCACGTTTGGAATATGTAAAACAAATTGTTAGGGATGTAGGATGTAGAGGGTATACTGAAATGAAACGACTAGCACTAGATAGGGAATCTTGGAGAGCTCATCAAACCAGTCAAATGACTGAAGACAAAAAAAAAAAATTCATACTTTACATAAAAACGAAGACAAAATAGAAGTTAATAATTGTAGAGAAAGTTCTCTGCTTTCAGTAACCTTTTAAATCTTATAAAAGCGGTAGAAAATAGAATAGAAGAGAAGAAGACATCAATAAACAATTTGGAGAATTGTTTATTTGTAGCTTGTGTAAAATTATTAATCTTAGTTAGAATGATGGTGTAGAATAATTATACAATTACTTTTTTACATTTTAAAAAGATATATTATTCTGCTGGGAAAAATAAACAATTTCCAATGCCTTTTCTAAAGTTAAATTTATTCGGAATTGTCGGAACAATTAAAATCATAAAAGGGGGTAACAAGATAACAAGACTGTTGACTCTGATCGCTTTTAATTGTGTTCAAGGTAGTCGTAAAAGAATGGAGGAAAACATTGAAACTTAATGCAGTAGAAACAAAAAGTTTAGGTTACAAAGAGGACAATCTAGGAATAGATTGTATTGTTTTTATTGAAAATCAGGCGGTAATTGAAAACAATTTTGAAGTAGCAAAAATTCAAATAGAAATGTTAAAACTTATCGCAGAAAAAACAGGATTGTGTATTTCCTATGAAAAACAAATATTTCACAAGTATTAAAAATAAACCAAAATCTCTAAAAACTATCATAATAGAATTAAATGAATTAATTCATCAGTCAAAAAAAAGAAAATTCTGAAATATAAATCTCATAAATATACAATAAAAAATTTCTTAAAGAAATGTAACAAAGAATTTTTTTTTTAATTTCTAATTTTTTTAGGGAGGTTTTGTAAAAAAATAAAACATATTTTTTTACATTTTCTGACAGTATATACTTTCAAAAATATTTCTATTTTCAAGCATCAATTCATATTTGCAAAGTTATAACTTAAATTAGTAGAAATGCAGATAGAATTCCAGAGCACAGCAAGTGACCTGACATCAAATCTCTACCCTCTATTGTTTAGGTTTGCAGTTCTTATCCGTTCTAAACACTTTTTATACTGTGAACAGAATATATTTGAGAATGTAATAAGACTATCATGATTTGATTTGGGACATATATTTGAAAATGTTAATTTTTTTTTTATTTTCAAGATTATTAAATATTTTTAATCATAATTAATAATTAAAGAACCCTCTTACCAACAATTCTTTTACATACATGTTCAAGCACATTCAGAATAAAATTCCATCATCAGAAACTTAAAAATTTAAGTTATAATCTTAATAAAACGAAAACTTCTTCTTTATGTAAATTTGTTTATGTAACTTTACCTGTCATTAATATACTATAAAACATAACGATGGAGACATTCATAATGACAGGATATGAAGTAATTGTTGGTAAGCGGGTTCTTTAATTATTAATTATTTACACCAATGTGCCATGTCTGATAAAATTTATTTTTAATCACGTTTGTTAGTGCGAAAGAAAAAAGGAAAATAATTCATAAACAGGAGATAACAATAAAAGAAGACGCTTTTAAAGAAGGTGATATATGTGAAAGAAGCAATCGTTTGATCTCAATCTAGTTTGATCTCAACAGTAACAAAGTTGGAGAGGCCTTAATTTATTTAAAAACTAAACTAGTAAATTTTTAACTAATTACTTCTCTAAGGCTCCTAATTTTCTCAAAAGTTTATTTACAAACTTTATAAAAGTCTTGTGTCTACTTGAATTTATCTTTTCCCTTGAATTTATATTTCCCATTATCTTAAATGCACTAGATTCTTTTTTAACATCTTCTCTGATATTACTAAGCAAAACAGCTGCATTTTCAATACCGTAAAATGAAAAAAAAAAAAAACAGTTAAACTAATTTTTATTAATTTTCTGAAAATTTCCCCGTTACCATCACTAATTTAAGCAAATTGTTAATGTAAATGCACAGAAAAATAAGAGAACTATTTAAAAAATAATTAATTTATCTTAAGGTAAATCACACAAGCGCTGATGATTACATTATTTACAGAGCACTTAAACTATATACACAATATTATTAGCGCTTTTCAAGATTACCTACCGCATGTACTTTGTAATTATTATGTAATCAAAATTACAAATTTAGTACGATATTGTTAACTCTCATGCAGATTAGTCCTTTTGAAGGCCATGTAGATAAATTGTTTTTTTAGTTATGAAAAAATCTGATTAATAATAACAGCAACAACTGTAATACGAAGGTAAATCAAATATAAACAGGATTTCTGTTCACAAGCATCTACGGTTGGTAGGACTGGGCCCGCGCTTCTAGTATGCTTAGGAGTGTGGAGAGTCAGCCGTTCCACACTCCCAACCAATTCATCAATAATACTCACGATGTTGGAGCAACAGGTGCACCCTCCACTGCGCAAAACATAATTATAAAATTTCTTACTCTTGAAGGAGTTCAAGCGATGAAAATTTTCCGGAGATTGACTCCACAGTTCAGGGACCAAACATTGTCGAGGACTTGTGTGATAGCCTGGCATAAAAAGTTCAAATAAGGCGATAATGAGTGGAAAATCAGGAACACGATCGCCATCCTCAAACCAGCATTACAAAGGAAAACATTTGCACGGTTCGAGACAATCTTGAAGACGATCGACAGGTGAGAGTATCCGAAATTGCAGAAGAAGTGGGAACAATTTATGGAAGCTGTAAAGCGATCATCACAAATGACCTACAGTTTCGTAAAGTGTGTGCCGGATAGGTCCTTCACCGTTTGACTGCAGATCAGAAGTTGAAAAGTTTGGAGGTCTCTCAGAGTCTTACAGCAAGGTTTGTGAAAGAAGGTGATGCATTTTTGAGTCGGATTGTCAACTGCTACAAAACGTGAGTCCACTGCTACATTCCCTAGTTGAAACAAGCCAGTATGGAGTGGCCGAGGAAAGGGGAGACAGCCCCAGTGAAAGCCAAGACTCGACTGGCTCAAGCTGCTCAAGGCAGCTCTAACAGTCTCAAAGCTAGAAGAAATGCACTGGACTCAACTTGATTATCCTCCCTACAGCCTAATCCTACCACCCTGCGATTTTCATTTATTTGGGCCACTTAAAGAAGCTCTAAGAGGGCAACAATTTGAAGACAATGAGGGCAAGGAGGGATCCGTGTGCAATTGGCTCCTGACGCAACCAGCTTCATTCTACAATGCTGCGATAAAAAACCTTCCTTCTTGCTGGGAAAAATGTATTTCTTAATCAGGAAACTATGTAGAAAAATAAATTAATTTTCCTTTTATTTTTCAATAAACAAATTTTTTTAAAAATAAAATCCTGTTTATATATATATATGGTATATCAATATTTAATGTTACAAGTATACACCGATGTGTAACTAGTATACACCAGGATTTTCCACTAGTGATCAGTACATTCTAGTGCTAAGCTAAGGGGGATGCACACATACAAATGACGTTTAGTAGCGTTGGATTATTTATATTATATGAAGTTGACTACTTACAAAAATGATGATGAATGACTATTATCAAAAATATCCATGGGAAAACAAATAAAATGCCACCTCATGTTCAAGTTATGATTAGGCCTATAATACGTCTGCTATTTTCTAAGTAATATCTTTCCACTATCTGCTGCGATTATGTTTTCATTGTCACTAATCACAATTTCTTTCAAGAGTTCAGCAGCATAACTGAAATGTTAAAAAATATATAAATAAAATGCTAATTTACATTCCCACCTCCTGAGTCATAAGTCATGACCACAAAGTTGAATCCAATAGTCTCTGAGTTATTATGTTAAAAATTATGTGGGTTTTGTAAGTTTGCAGTCATAATCATAAAAAACAGGCTGCTTCAAATTTGTTTAATAACCATGAATTTTGACCACTTATATTTACCAAGTTGTAGAAGCGTATGGTTTTTTCATCGAATTCGTATTGTTCTTTCGCCTTCATTTCATAAGCCATGAGGCACAAACCTTTTCAAATAGATACAAATAGCAGTTCTTCAAAATATTTATGACAACACTTAGCACACCCGGAATGATTGTAACTTTGCTCACTCATTTTTTTAAAGTCAAAACTGCCGGTAGTGAATATTTCTGTTTCAAATGGTATCTATAAGCATGTGGCTCAGCCGAGTGTAAAGAAAATGCTTTAGAAATACCTTTAAAGACCACTTTATGCGTTTAGTTTGATTGAATTCAACGCTTTTTCTTATTTTTTGAATTTGGCCTGGAGTGAATATTTTTTTCACGTATTTATCTTGCCGCTTCAGTGAATAATTTTTTGATTTTAATTTTGACAATTCCTCCTGTAAATGTTTGCTTTCTAACTTGATATAATACAGTTCACTAAGCAGCTTGAGTTTTTCACCTTCTGTAAATGTACTTACTACAATGTTTTCAGGCTATCTGAGATCCTGTCACGGAGAGATTTTCCTCTTCTCCATTCACTGATGAATTTTCTGGTGATGAAGGAATACTTTTTTACTTGATAGCACCTCATTTACTTGTTTCTTTCTCTAATTTCACTATGTATGTTCTTTGAACCAGTCACTACTGTCAGTTCCTGTTTTAGGTAAGTGCTCAGTAGGAGGAGCATCTTTTTTAATTTTTTTTTCTATACGGTTCATAACTTAAAAGTTGACTTAGTAAGGCTGGCTCATAGCGATCAGGTCTAAAATGTAGGATTCAAATTGTTGTGTTGACAATATTAAAACTGTCTTGTCAGCTACATTTCTTTACCTAGATTTTACTTTGTGCGCTATCTTTTGGGAATGAGTGAAACATATCCTTCTTATCAAGTTTATAATATTATATTTGAGTTTTTTATAATTAATATTATTATTGTTATTCCACCCAAAACAGCACACACCATTTTGAATTTGTAAAATTATCCACCCATTTTCAAGCCCAAAACAGACATACACAGTTTTTAGATACACACATTCACAGATTTTACATGCGTACAAACAATACACTCACTAAAATGAGAATTAAAACAATAAGTAAATCACGCACAGAAGAACAAGGATCACGATGGCAATTCACACTAAGTACTAGGCGAGTATACTGATAGTGCATATAGTGAGTATACTGATTCACACTAAGTACTAGGCGAGTATTAACTGATAGTGCAGGTTAGCAGCTGTCAGTGAGTGACACCATGTGCAGCAGCGAAAGATTTACAACTGTGGAAGTATAGTATTTGTATAGTCATAGTATGATGGATCATGTATAATTATTATCTTCCTAAAAAGGGCAAATAAATAAATTATAATCAAATAACACATCCTTTTTCAGTACTCTTCCAATATACATGGAATATTCAATACTGCTTAAATATACCCAAATTTTAACAAAACCAAACACATACAGAGAAAAGAGAGTAGTGTATTATTTGATACAATGTCTACAATGTTTTTTTATTTTTTTTAATGCTACACATTCAATGACCAACTTTAAAATAAGCCGATTGAAAGCAGTTCCTAATTCTTGGTTTAAAAAAAAATCCTTTACATCATTTCTTTCTTAACGACCTTCAAAAACAAACATTAATAATACTGAAAAATTTACTATTTAAATTAATTGTAGCAACAGAATATGGTTGCAAACATGACATCAAAAATAAAATATTCAAGTCTGTAGGAAGAAACAAAAAGATTCAATGTCTTCAGAAACATTATTGGAAAAATATGTTAAAAATCTAAATAAAAAGTGGGTTTTTACCCTTTTTGCTCATTTAAAAAAAAAGAAACACTCATTACTGCTTAAAAACATAACTACTAAGGGTTTAAACACAATTAAAAACAAAAGACTACCCAAAATTTATGACAACACTTAAAAATGATATCAATATTTTCTAAGAACTGTACATTAAGTTACACTATTGCATGTTGGATTTATTTACAAGTTCCAAAAATTAACATTTAAACAACAGCTTACAACTAACTGAATTTGCAAATTCTTTATTCATTATTTCTTAACTTTATTGTTGCAATACACATAACATATTTCTACAATTTTTTTAATTTCAATTGACTTTTTTTTTCATTTGTATAATTTTTACACAATAAGGTATTTTAATATAATATTAAAATAAGACATGCTAAATATTTTTTTTAGCTCAAAGTTTTATCAGTTCACATCCATCTCTATTTCTTTTGGAGATAGCCAATATACAAAGTAAGTGAAAGTAAAGATAAAAGAGTACAATAAAAAACATTTTACCCCTTTAATTACATAATCTTTCTTTTCTGTAAACAAACAATGTTTAATGTAATTTAAAGAATTTTAAATACATTAAACACTTTATGAACCAAAATATTTTAAGAAACATTATTTATGAAACTGAATCAATTTGACAATTTCCTTTATTGCAAAAAAATTATGACATATAATACTTGTGTAAAAAAAAGAAAATTTTTAAATACCTTATCAGCAAGTTTATCACATTCTAATCTTGGTAGTTTAACTCTTAATAAAAGTGATTCTGTATGAAGATCATCCCCAATATCTTTTGTAATTTCATCCACACTCATCACATTTGCTAAGCGTTCCAAAAATGTTACAAACTATAAGAAAAAACCTACAGTTAAATTTTGTGTCAAAATATTATAAAATCCATTTAAAAACAATTACTGTAAGATAAAATTTATACATTTTTAATACTTGTTACTAAGTAGTGGGTGGACTAAAAATTGGTTTTTCCTATTATTAGTAATAAAATACACTTTGCAGTAAATTTTAATACATATCAGAGGAACTGTTCAAAATCTCCTTCTATGCTAATGCGCTATTATTCGTGTCAGCATTTTTAACTGGTAAATTACATATTTTTACAACAAAGTTTTATCTCAATTTATAAAATCTACTCAATTTTTAACTAAAAAAGCTTCAGGTAATTCAGGACATTTGCATTTAAGGAAAGTACCACATCTCTGATTATTCTCCATAACAAAAAAATCATAAGGCATCAAACCACCGCATTAATGACATGATCATTCAATTTTCATCAACATCTTATTCGTTTGGGAAAATTTTAACTGCAATAGTCTCTAAGTACATGCCTGATTTTGCTGCCTAACATACGAATAGGTAATACTTAACACGGAGTTGTTCAATAGCTCGGCAATAACAAAATCTCATAACATCTGAAGAGATGAATCCCCTTTTATATCTCCATTGAACAAATAAAGTTTCTAACACTCTTTTTGTGATCCCGCACAAAACATGAATTTCAAGTACATTAACCCTACATGGACCAAGGGAGGGCAAAAAATGGTCACAGTTTAGAAAAATATTGTGCTAAAAAATGCCATACAGTAAAAAAATCTGAAAAAATTAATTTGTGTCCTTAAAGGTAACATTTTTTTCTGAAAACTCACGTTCAGATTTGTAACAGCATTTTATTTTCATAACAGAAATTAGATAACGGATTACTTTTTAACCCCCCCCTGGACCAACAAATGACCCCCCTTCTTATATTATTAAAAAAAAATATTTTTTTAAACAGAAAGTATTTTCCTTGAAATGTTTCAGTTTTTCTAAATGAGATTATTTTGTTACGGTAAGTTGGCATGCCTGCTTATATTCAATCAGTAGTAGGTCAGTGTGTTTGTAGTTGATTATGCTTTCTACACTAGGCTAGTTTTATTTGAGTTTTTGTGAAATGGTTGTTTTATCTTTTTGAAATTGAATGAATATATTTCTACCCGTGATATAGAAATTATATTACATTAAGATGACATATTGATGAAGATGAGTTGTGCAATTCAAGTGAAACAGAAGACTTTGCTTACAACAACGTTCACGGTGATGGTTTAGGAGAACCTAGCATTCAAGATGAACAAGAATTAGATTTGGTTCTTGAAAAATAACTAAGTAAAATATACGGTGAAATCAAGTATAAATTCGAAATATTCAACTCATGAGATTAAGGCTACTCGTAGAACGATAGCAAATGTATTTCATGAAAATCCGGGTTTGAAGGATACCGGAAGAGCAACAAGTATTTATGGGTCTTAGAAATTTCTTTTCAGAAAATGCATCGTAACTCTTTGTGAAACATTCGAATGAAGAGGCAGTTTTACAAAATTTAGACAAGACCAGTGAAATGAAAATAATTGAATTTTTAGGAATACTTATATTAGTCGATGCAAATAATAATAATAATAATTTAGACTATCATTACTTATGGTCAAATGATTTTGAACAGCATAATATATTCCTCCTATTAGTCGTTGTAGATTTCATAGTTTGCTCGCAATCATATAATTTGACGATAAACAAATGAAAACGACAGAGTGACAAATTTGCTCCAATAAGGAAACTCTTTGAACTAATCAATAATAAGCTTCCCAAACATTATACACCATCAATCAGTAAATACAGCTATCAATGAAATCTTGTCCCTGTTCGGAGGTCGATGTCTGTTTAAAGTATTTTTAAAAGAAAAACATAGAAATAACAGTATTTAAATCAAATAGACTATTAACAGATTATGAACAGCTTTGTACTGAACATGGATATAACTTGTGGAAAGAGGCTGAGTATACCTGCAGATTCAATATCAGTAGTAAAACGTCTGGTTACTTGTATCACAAAGTCAAGGAGGAAAGCAACTACTGATTGGTTTTATACATCTGTTCTTTTAAGTTAACAGCTTTACAAAGAACATGATCAAGCGATGGTAGGAACCATGTAGTCAAACGGGAAGTTCAATCCAAAGGAATTAAAAGAAACCGGAAACCAACCGCTGCAATTAAATATTTCTGCATTCACAGATCTAGAATCTAATAGGCTCCTGTGATCTCACTATCGTACATAACCAACGAAAAGCCTAAAAACAGCCTAATCTTCTTGTCTACTAAAATAATGATATTAATCTGCAAAGGAAAAATTACGTCTGATATAAACAATCGTCTGATATTTTACAATCTACAAAAGGCGCTATGGATTCAATCGATCAAATGATCAAATGAGTACATGACAAAAAGGAGTACTAGAAGGTGGCCACTTTATGTTTTTATACTCTAATTAACATTATATGTATAAATGTTTTTTCAATATACATTCAAAACTATCCAGAATGGAATAAAAGTAACAAAAATAAAAGAAGAATCTTTTAACAGAAACATGGATTACAGCTTATAAAACCTAATAAGAACTTTAGCTTATAAAGTACAAAAACCAATAATCACAGCAGTAGAAAACATTTTAAGTTATAAGATAACAACAAACTCTTCAAGAAAGCAAATAACCGAGTCATGAAAAGATCAATGCTATACCTGCTGCAGTGAAGCTTCTTCAAAGAAAGAAAAACGAGTAAAATAACTATTACTTGTGGAAAGTGCAGTATATACACATACATAAAAACATTCTGAAAAATCAAACACTTGTTTTGAATGTAAAAATGAATCAGAAGAGTGCGAGTAGTTTAGTAAAAAATTTTGAAATCTACTGATGATAAAAGAACATTTATTTTTTAAGAAAATTTAGTATTCAAGATGTAATCTAGAAAACTGTTTTGTTTTACAAAAAAAAAATCATACTTTATAACAGATCTGTAAATATTAAACTTCTTAATTAAAATAAACATGTGGTAAAAAGTATATGAATAAGTGTAAATATTTTTTTACTTCCCCTTTGACCTGCACATTACAGAAACACCTTGAACTATCTAGGGTTAAGTTCTTTCTTTATAATTTACTGGACAGTTTACTGGAGAATTTTAACTGAAGCTCATTCTTCATCGGTACTTCATATAGGTTGTAAATTAAAAAATTGTAAATCATCCGTTACTGTAAAATTAAAAAAAAATAAATAAGTAAGCTCTGCAGTAGAAGGGTATATGGTAACTACAGTTATGGAAGAGTAAAATAGTATACTTGAACAATTAATTTTATGAACCATGCCAGGACACTAACATGTTTATTTTTATAGTTGCAATAATTAATAATTAATTTACTGAAAAATTTTCTACTGTTAAGATGTATACATATATATATTTAATATTAAATGAAATATAACACACAAAGACACAGTAATTAACATATGTTATATATGCAAGTGTATCACAAAGTTTTCCCAGGACTTTCACAACCTATTTACTCAAGAAAATAGTTTATAAAAACCTATGTCTTAAAATCTTTTGCTGGGAAATTACAGCTAGAGAAAGATTTTGCATGAATTTCAATTACCCCTTAACTAACACTAACAAAATTATTACACAACAAACATAAAAAACCAGGTTTTTTTACCCCCAATTTATTGGTTTTCACCCTATATTTCTCAAAAACTACTGCACATATGGTTCTGGGACCTATTTTATTAGATTTTTCAGATCAAAAACCAAAATGAACCGCTAATTCTGCTCTATTAATTTACGGCCTAAAAATTCTGTTTCTTACATATGTTTCTATATGAATTACTTACATTATTTTCATGATATCTTGTGAAAATAATGGGCTTGCAAATACTCATCAGATAAATATTTAAATACCATTTTTGGGTTTTTTTATTTTCAATTTTTTAAGGGGTGTGATAGTGGGGTGGCTCAACCAACACATCCGCTGTTTCTGTACATGCATAGCGACTAGTTGTACCTGCCTTCAGTTAGTTGAATAAAAAACATAAAATAAAAATAATTAAAACATTAAAAAGTAATTAAAAGATTAAATTGAAAAACAAAGTATAGTCATTTCCTAGTGTGTTTGTCAGGTAATGCTAAGAACCGAGCAAGCAAAATACCTGTACCTGTATTACCTGTATGAATTACAGGTAACCAGCAATAAGTAATATTTTTAAGATGGAGGCTAACTGTTTTGAAACCCACAATCTTAGATTACTCAAAATTTCAGGTCCATACTGACCAAACTGTTGTTCTGAAGAAATTACAATACAATGATAATTTGATAATTTGAATAGCCTTTAATTTTTATTTATCATTATTATTCTCATAAGCATGAGTTTAATGAACAAAGCGGGGTCCAATGGTTAGAGCCCTCTAGCTAGATAGGAAGGGCAAGTGAAGAAAGCCATGATGGCTAAATATCCCCTGAATGTGACAGGAAACACAAGTAATCATACAGCCTAGGCAAAGCCATGACAGATGCTAGCACTCATATGTGAGATAAATAGGTTTGCTATTAAAAAAAGCACACTGATATCACGGGCAAAGTCACGGTGGAGAAATGCTAGTGTGTATATATATATGTATATATATTTATATATAAAAGCTGAACAAAATTGTTTAAACACAAATGTTTTCACCAAAAGAAAAATTACTGAGTATAATTACTAAAATTCTTCTAGCCATAAATCAAATACATACAACAAATCCACAAAAATTTTTTTATTTATTTCTTTTAACAGAGTTAAACAAAAAATTAATTATTATTTACTCACAATTGATTAATCTCGTCTCAAATTTTCTTTTGTAATTTCACATGAACTCAAATCAACCTCCAATTTATGTAACTTTGATTCAATACAGCCTTATTATCTTCCAGAGTTCTTATTCTACTATTGGCTGAATCTGTTAATTCCAACTGTCTATTTAACTGTGAGTTTAGTGCAGCTATTTTATCTTTCAATGACTCTATACGCTAAGAAACATCAGTCACCGATTATCTTAAACAAAAATTTTCAAAAATAAATTATTTATTAACATCTGAATTTTATTCTTTAACAATTTATACTAAATCTAAATTGAATTCTCTTTGTAAACATGCAATGACCTAATTCATAAAATTAACAGAATGCACATAATTGGATCAAGTGAAGTGAAATGAAAACAAAAATCTAAGATTAACAAGTGATTATTTTAATTTATACTGATTAATAAACAAAAGGAAGAAGGGAAGACTGGGTAACTGGGTATTCAATCATTCTAAATAAAAAATTATCGCTGAAGTTACAGAAAAGATCATTTTTATCCACAGGATCAACTGCTGACAGGCTAAGAATGAACTGAAAAGATTTGCTTTTAATGCAAATGCATAAGGAAACTAATAAACATAAAGATAATGTGACTAGGGTAGTGAACAGGTAGAGAAGATTATGAAACAAGAAAGTGTATTTTGCAGTTTTGTGGTACAGGAAGATCAAACAGCGGGTATAAGTATATATATAAATCACCAATAGAAATAAAAACATCAAAACTGTTTATAACAGTGAATGAAAAATTAAAAAATATAATAAAAAAGAACATGGATTGTTAAAAGCTACTTTATTTTCTGCCTCATGTAGGTAAAATAAAAATAATATTGATAAGTTTAAGTTAAAAATTTAGTAATTTGGTCACACATGAGCCACCTCCATGACAGGCCGAGAACTTTCCAAATGACCATTGTAACTTGGAAGTTTTGACGGGGGCTTTTGAATGATTAATGAGAGATCAACTGCATACATCAAATTTTGGTTATTGCAAAGATTGTATATAAATATATTTACTGCTTACTACAATCACGTAATAATAACAGGGGAAACTAGACTAACTACTACAACCATCACACAATGAACAGTCTCCTAAACCTACATTAAATTTTTACCTACATTAAATAAATAAATATTTTTAAACCTACATTAAATTTTTATTCTACTTTACTTTTGATTAATATCACACTTTATATTTTGTGAGAAGCAACATTTTTTTCTTGGCACTTGATAAATTCCATACATAAATGATACATATCCTTGTTTTCATTAAAGATTTCCCTTATTCTATCTTTAACACTTGGTTCCTGTGATTCAACAAATCTTATTGGTGTACTGAGCATTACTGCTAACGATTCAAGAATATGACACAATTCATTTTGTAACCTGTTCCCTTTTTCCTCTCTCTGCTTCAAATCATCTAATTAAAAAAACAAAAGCAAAATGTAATTTTATACAACTTATCAAATATTAGCATGTGAATAAAACACACCTGCTTTGGCAGCACAGACCTGTACTGTAAACCTATTTAATAAATCAGCAATTCAAAAATTAATCTGATTTAATCTTTAAATATATATTATTAAAAAAAAAAAAAGTTAAATAATGTAAAGCATACCTCTCAGTGTGGATATTGTAGCTTCTTGAGCAGCAATATTTCCAGTTGCTGAACCAAACTACGATTTAATGCTGTTAATTTATCCCTTAATTCCTGTAACTCTCTTTCAGCAGCACGCTGCTGTATTTCTAATGTCTCCTTTTCCTATACGACAAACCAACTCAATAATTAGAAAATATACTGTTTCACCTGAATAAAGAATACTAATATTTCTAAATTATAACAATATAGATTTTAGAAATATTTACAAGGTATACTTTTTTGTAACATTAATAAAGATTAATGTTACAGATTCTATGAATCTGTAACCTAAACCGTTACAGAAATTTCAATCCAAGATATTCATAATTTGGATAGTTAAATTAAGAATATAAATAAACGTAGAATCAAAATATTCCAGACAGTTCTTACAAACATTTAAAAACTGGACAAAAATGACTTAAAAAGTAATTATATGTACATTTTTAACATTTGTAAATTTTTGTAATCATTTAATAATTATTTATGAGTCCAAGATAAAACATGCATCGCTTTATAGTTTCAAACATCAAAAACATCTCAACGAGGAATTACATAGAAAATGCCTACATTAATCTCTCTCTTTTTTCTGTTTAGCCTCCAGAATCACTGTAAGGTATTATTTCAGAGGATGAATGAAGATGATATGTATGATTGTAAATGAAGTGTAGTCTTGTACAGTCTCAGGTCGACCATTCCTGGGATGTATGGTTAACTGAAACCCAACCATCAAAGAATACGACCCAGTATCCACGACCTGGGATTTGAACATTAGAACTCTTGACTTCGGAATCAGCTGATTTACGATGACAAGACTAACCCGATGGATCTACATTAATAATCTGATAAATAACAGGTTCTTTTAAATAATAAAAACTGAATAAATTCGCTTCCCTTTAGATGGGAAACTGTACAACCAGCAGCTACAATAAAAAAAACCTGAGCGATCAAAAGTTTTTAATTTAACATAAAATATTATCAATGTATGCATGCATCAATATAAAAAAAAAACAATATGCATTTTTCTTCTTATAAATCTAAAACCGCTCTAAAAACCACAAATGAACATTTAAATTATGATGATTAAGATTTGACATAAACAACTTTTTTAATTTTTTTAAGAAATAAATAAATTCACACATTTTCAAACAAAAATAAAATTTCTGAATCGGATGAAAACAGTCACAAACCTGTCTCAGTCGATCAATCTCTAAAATATGATCTGCAGCTTGCCTCTGAAGTTTATCACGATCAGCTAATACTCTTTCTAATGCGTCTCTACAACTACGTAACTCAACTTTAACTGTAGCTAATGTATCAGACATAGTAGTAGATCTTATTCGTAGCAATGGTGTTTCCTAAATGAAATAAATTAGAATGATACGAGTAACTTCCATCATTTTACTTCAGTTAATAAAATGAAAAAAGAACACAAATTTAAAATAAAAACACAGGCTAAACAGATAATTATACACTTTTACCGTAAAAGCACTTCATAGACTGATAGTTTTAATTCACAAAGAAAAATGTAAATACATTTTGTAAATACATTTTGTAAATACATCTTTGTAAATACATCAGTACAACTTTTGTACTGATATTATTATATCAAAATGTAGATCTCAACTCGCTGATGAGCATCCTATTAATTGTTTACTAACGAAATATCATCATACTAAACTAATTATGGGCCAATGAAATGCAATATTGTATATCACAGACTTAATAGATCGATATTTTTTATGTATTTTTTTTTTTATGTAATATAAACATTGCAAACATTCATTTACCACAAAAATTTTAATAATAATTTCTGTAATTTAATGGTTATGTTAATAGTTAACTACATCCAAACATAAATATGTTTTGATAAAATATATGGTACCAACTACCCTGCCAGTATTTTAGAATATGTTGATATAATAAAATTAATATATTGTAATAAAATTCAAGGTTGAGAATTTGAACCCAGAAAGAACAAAAAACAAAAGTTTAAAGTATTGCTTTGTGTAAAAGTTTTTTGACAAACATTACATGTGAATTTGTTTTCACCAGTGTGAATAGAGAGGTGAGTCTTTAAACTAACTTTCCAACTAAAAGATTTTTGACAAAAATTACATATGAATTTCTTCTTCTCAGCAGTATGAATAGATAAATGTCTTTTTAAATGGCAGCTTTGACTAAAAGTTTTTTTACAAAAATTACAAGTGAATTTCTTCTCACTGGTATGAATAGAGAGATGTCTTTTTAAATGACCATTTTGACTAAATGCTTTCTTACAAAAATTACAAGTGAATTTCTTCTCACCAGTATGAATAGTGCGGTGAGTTTTTAAAGTAGATGCTTGACTAAAAGATTTTTGACAAAAATCACATGTTAATTTTTTTTTACACCATGAGTAGATAAGTGTGACTCTAAAGTAGATCTCTGAGCGAAAGACTCCTGACAAAAAACATATGTGTGAATAGGAAGATGAGAAGATATGATATTCTTTTCTTTAACGGTTTTTTCCGTAATTTGCAAGCAGTTTTCTTTAAAAGAAAATCTGTTGAAATCATCATATTCTTTACAGACGACATTATCACATCAGTTATTTTTTAATTTATTGCAAAACACACATTTTGAAGTATGTAAACTACTTTCAGTACTTCTTTCCTCCACATCATCGACAGCATCTTCATTAAGATCCTAAAAAAATTAACAAAACTGTTAAGTTAAAAATCTATCAGAAAACTTTATTAATTTTAATAATGCCAACTATAAATTGACAACTATACTTTAATATTAATATTTCACCTTCATATTCAAGCAACTACAATATGTTTGTTTGTAAGTAGCAAAAGTAAAAATTTCATTAGTATAAGCAGTTAAAATACAAGGAACAAAATGTAACAATTCCCAAACTATGTGCTACATAGTATAGAAACTAAACCTGGTCAACAACAGATAATTTTATAAAGGCAAAAAAAACAAATATAAAAAAAAATTACTGTGGTTTAGTTCTGTTAATATTAACTGAAAATAGAAATCTGGGATATAAGTGTACATATTTTCCAAACTCATCCTAGATTAAGATATCGGTCATTACATTTCTTCTTAATAAATCAAACAGAGAAGAGTAATAAGATCAGTTTATAAATTTTATTAATTTTAATCCACTGGAAGAATTGAATGAATGAAACGTAAGAAACTACGTTAAGTATTGAAAGTGTGATTCAAGTTAATAGTGAAAGAATTATATACTAAAGATCCAAAAATATTAAATTTACCGTGAAAATGTCAAACAAAGGGATCTTAATTTCTTTTTAATCCATTCTGATAAACAAAAATGAGAATGCCATGAGAAAAGCAATGTCTGCAGCAATAAAAGTTGAAATAATTGTAAATTACTTTATCTGCAAGAGTGAGCTACACATTTCTTGAGAAATGTTATGTTTCTAAATAACGTATATTCACATTCATACCAGAAGTTTGTAATGAATGCAATATACAACCTGCTGAGGAATAAGTTGTACACAACTATTTCTTTTTTGACAAATTTTGGTCTAAGGATATAACTCAATTTTGTGACAGAATATAAAAGTATACTTCTGTAATTCCATAGTATTTAATAAAAATAATAAAATTAAAAAAACATAACTTTTTAGATGTCTTAATTAAAAAATTTTTTAATTGTTTTCTGATTTTAAGAAATCACACAAATAAAAATGCAAAATCACACAATTAAAGTAAAATCATTAATAAAAATAGGAATAATCATATTTATTATCTCAGAAATAATATTTTTCCTATCATTCTTTTGAATACGAGCAACAAAATTTAGATCTTTTCAAAAATTACAAAATTAATTAATCTGCAGCATTAAAAATGGACATTGGTGTTATCTAATGAACATCATGTCGGGTCAATTGTGAATTCGTTGTAGCATCCAACTCTACAGTTCATTGTCGAAGTTTGGCAAAAAAGAGAAAGAACTCCTGCAAAATTTTGACCAAACACTGTTATAAAACAGTAGAATAGCATCTTAGCATGTAATTAACACTTGATATCCAAATTGGTAAGACTCATTTAGAAAAAAATTAGTTAATTATGAAGTTATTTATTTTTCTTCATCAGTCAATATTGACAAAATTTACAGTAATGATCAAACCCTTTACAGCTCACACAAAGATACAGACATTTTTTTCACAGCTATTTTGATGTCAGAATATTTTGAGTAACATGATTGGCATCTTTGTAGACAAAATATTCAGCAATATCATATTCTATCAATGTAAATTCATTGTTACCATCCAACCTGAAAATTTATCATTCTAAAGTACAAGCTATAACAGCAAGTTCATAATCCAGTGCATTTGAAAAGTAACTACACACCTACATAAACATGATTATAGGTTGAGGGATTTTATCCAGTGCACTATAAGTAATGTTTTCTACAAAGGTTGGTAATTGTGTGCAGTTAGCTTGCCTGAGTCAAACAGGATGTCTGAACATAAGATGTAATTCTTTGTTGTCACTGTTTGTCATTGTCTTTGAATGACTGAGGCTGTCTTTCTATGTACACACACAACAGTGATTTTTATCATTTAATACATGTTTGTTAATAATTTTAGGATGGTATCTCAGAATGGATTTGACAACAAGCTTTGATGGCGATATGTAAAATTATGTAAAAGTCATAGCTTCAAATTAAAAATTTGATGTTTTGATAACATATGAATTTTGATTGTTCACCAAAAAATTCAATAAAAAACCGAATATTTTACATCGTAAATAAAAAATTAAGGTCGAAATTAATTTTTGTAACCCGTATACACCTCAGTAAACAAAATAGTTTAATTATTACTAACATTTATTTACACAACATACCAGAAATCTCAAACCTTTGTTAATTAGAAACTCACGAGATATGAATAATACTGATTTATTAATACAAATAATAAAGGGACTTTTAGTTTATCCTAATATTAGATAAGAGTGCTGAATTAATTATATAAATATTTGATGTTAATAAAAACTAACATTTCAGCAATTGTGTAACTATCCACTTTATTAAAGAATTGGAGGATCGTATCTCACTTTCAAATGAAATAAGTTTAAATGAAGTGCAGCAAAAAATATGCATATGTAATTTAATAGGCATACAAGGAAGTTATGTGGATCCACATCAGATGTTTTTTAATTATAAATCTCTTTATATAAATTATCAATATAATTTATCGCGGTTGTAAGTAACTTAATATCAGATGTTGTATCTATACTTTTACTTGTAGAGTGTAATAGAAATGTGCGTACATTTCAGAGCTTGTTCAAGTAAGAACTGGGGCTAGAAAGTATGGATCTTCATATTGACATTATGCTAAAATCGTATATATCAGATGAGAACTTTTGTACTGATATTATTATATCAAAATGTAGATCTCAACTCGCTGATGAGCATCCTATTAATTGTTTACTAATGAAATATCATCATACTAAACTAATTATGGGCCAATGAAATGCAATATTGTATATCACAGACTTAATAGATCGATATTTTTTATGTATTTTTTTTTTATGTAATATAAACATTGCAAACATTCATTTACCACAAAAATTTAAATAATAATTTCTGTAATTTAATGGTTATGTTAATAGTTAACTACATCCAAACATAAATATGTTTTGATAAAATATATGGTACCAACTACCCTGCCAGTATTTTAGAATATGTTGATATAATAAAATTAATATAGTGTAATAAAATTCAAGGTTGAGAATTTGAACCCAGAAAGAACAAAAAATAAAAGTTTATCCCCCATCTCTTTACAGAGGTTTGATCAAGATCAAATACCAGATCAAAAAGTAAAGATACTTTTTGATCTGGTGTTATCAAAATTGAACTAAATTATTTGAAGAAATGTACTTACCAAGTTTTCAACAATGATATTATTATTATTATATGTTTCTAGCTTATCGTTATTTTATAAATAACTGAATGTGGCTAAAATAGGTATATTAAAAGGTAATGTCAAAGATAGGGTATTGGGTTTTTTATTGTAAATCTTTACATTTCAAGGTCCACTTAGTTCATTTAGACCAAAAAACATGATGTATGTATGTATGTGTGTGTGTCGCACTGCTTTTTGCCTTATATTCAGGATTGACTGAACTGATTTTCTTCAAATTTGGCTCAAATATTTCTATAAATGAAAATTTATTCAGAAGGTGGGGGATATCACAGAAAAATAGATTTCAATTTTCTTCAGTGGCATTTTAGAGAAAATTTATCTTTTTCTTTTCAAAAAAATCAATTCCTACCTCTTAAGATTGAAATATATTTTTTTGTTCTTATGTTCTATCTCCTTTGGTTTAAATATTATTCAACATTTTTTGAAGAATTACACTTCAATATATATGCGTACATTTTTTATTTTAAATTATTTATTTCCATCAATTAATCTTCGTTAGCGATTCATGGATGTTTATTATTTAATGACTCACAACATGTTATTTTATATTTATAGATATATGTGCATACAATTTTTAATATTCTTTCTCAATTAGTTCTAATATACACTTAATTTAATGAAGATCTTTGTAACAATGTCTTAAACTTATAGTGTTAGTTTGTTATGGATTAATAATAGGTATTCTAAAAACTACTGACCATTTTGTGCACTAGATAGTTTATTGTCCAAAATCTCACGGTATATGAGTTTTACTGGGTCAGGTCGAATGTCATTTGAGAGCTGGCAGTTTGAAGCTAATAGATATACAAAAAAATGTTGGGAGTTCTTATACTTGGACATAAGGTATTGCGCTGTGAAGATGAGTGGACTTTCTGCAAAACTGATGAACATTTTACAATTTTATTTCGTTAAAAACGCAAATGGTGCACAGGCCCATGAAGAACTTCTGCTGTTCTTGGGCAAGGTATGTTATCAAAAGCAACAGCCAGAAGATTGTTCTGGCTTTTGTTCTGGAAATTTTGATGTCCAAGATGCTCCTTGGAGTGGATGACCAACCACAGAAAAAGTGAATGATATTTTGGCAAAAGTCTACACATGTAAACCATCTGAAATTCCCAATGACCTAATACCCATCACCACACAATGTTAAACAATTCGGAGAAAGCTGGCATCAGTGATGAAACGTGGATAACCTAAGAAAAAAATGTGCAAAAAAGATTGTGACTGAAGCGAGGAGAAACTCCAAAGTCTGTGGCAAAGTTCCCACTGAAAGCCAAGAAGATTATGCTGTTTGTTTCGTGAGATTAGAAGAGCATTGAGTCACAAGCTGCTGCCACCAAGCAGTACCATAAACTCATAACTGTATTGTTGACAATTAGTGTGATTGCAACTAGCAGCAATTCAGAAGAAATGGCCTGAATCAGTGAACAGAAAGGATGTCATACACCACCCTTATAACTGCTAGACTGCGTACATCTTTAATGACCTGCCAGCAATCGAGAGAACTTTACTGGAGGTTTTGATGCATCCACCATATAGTCGGGACCTACCACCATCAGCACATCATTTGTTTCAGTCTCTGCAACAACTCTCTGAAAGGTGTTAAATTAGTTTCAAAAAACATCAGCGAAAACAATGTGTCGCAATTTTAATGAATAGAAACCATAGAGGTTCTATAGCATAAGGTACATGATGTTGACAGAAAAATGGTAGAAGAGTATCAAAAAAAGATGCATGTGGTCTCAAAATGTTATTTTTTAGTATCAATAAATGTATTCTCAATTTTGGCCTCCAAAGGATCGATACTTTTTAGACAAACTGATGTAAAGGAAATGAATCGTAATACAAAAGTTATTAAAAAACTTTATTAATAGAATTGTTCATACATGATTCCAAATGATTTTATTTATAAACTGATTAGTTCTGAATAGTGTATTCAATAATATATAAAAAACAAATCGAGAAATACATTTTTTAATGACGGTTTTGAAAAAATGTTTTTTTTTTTTAAATTTAAACATGAATTTCATCTCACCAATATGAATAGAGATGTGTTTTGAAATAACCCGTTTGACTAAATGTTTTCTTATAAAAATTACAAATGAATTTTTTCTCACCAGTATGAACACAGAGATGCAATTTTAAATTACTCGTTTGACTAAATGCTTTCACAAGTGAATTATTTCACACCAGTATGAACAGAGAAATGAGATTTTAAATTACACCTAAGCCTAAATGTTTTCTTACAAAAATTACAAATGAAGTTTTTCTCACCAGTATGAATAGAAAGACGTGTTTTTAAAATACCACTCTGCTAAAAGTTTTTTTAAAAAAATTTCATGTGAATTACTTTTCAACAGTGTAAATACAGAGGTGAGTCTTTAAACTACTTTTCCAATTAAAGGATTTTTGACAAAAATTACATGTGAATTTCTTCTTCTCACCAATATGAATAGAGAGATGTGTTTTTAAATAACTCTTACTACTAAAAGTTTTCATACAAAACTTACAAGCAAATTTCTTCTCACCAGTATGAATAGAAAGATGTGTTTTTAAACTACCGCTCTGATTAAAAGTTTTTTTACAAAAATTACAAATGAATTTCTTCTCACCAGTATGAATAGAAAGATGTGTTTTTAAACTACCACTTTGATTAAAAGCTTTTTTACAAAAGTTACATATGAATTTCTTTTCACCAGTGTGAATAGAGAGGTGAGTCTTTAAACTACTTTTCCAACCAAAGGATTTTTGACAAACATTGCATGTGAATTTCTTCTTCTCACCGGTATGAATAGAGAGATGTCTTTTTAAATGACCATTAGTATTAAAAGCCTTCTTACAAAAATTACAAACGAATTTCTTCTCACCAGTATGAATAAAGAGATGCGTTTTTAAATGACCGTTTCGACTAAAAGCTTTCTTACAAAAATTACAAGAGAAATTCTTCTCACCAGTATGAACAGTAAGATGAGTTTTTAAAGCAGATGGTTTACTAAAACATTTTTGACAAAAATGACATGTAAATTTTTTTTTTACAACATGATTAGATAAGTGTGACTCTAAAGTAGATTTCTGAGCGAAAGACTCCTGACAAAAAACAGATGTGTTATTAGGAAGATTAGAAGATATGATGTTCATTTCTTTAACTGTTCTTTCTGTAATTTGCAAGCAGTTTTCTTCAAAAGAAAAAGTGTTGAAATCATCATATTCTTTACCGACGACATTATCACATATACACTTATTTTGTAATTTATTGCAAACTGCACATTTTGAAGTCTGTAAACTACTTTCAGTACTTCTTTCCTCCACATCACCGATAGCTTCTTCATTAACATCCTAAAAAATTAACATAACTGTTAAGTTAAAAATCTATCGGACAAATTTATTAATTTTTATAATGCCAACTACAAATTGACAACTTATACTCTAATATAAAATAGCTTATCTTCATATTTAAGCAAGCACAATATATTTGTTTTTAAGTAGTAAAAATAAAAATTTCATTAGTACAAACACTTAAAACATAAGGAACAAAATGTAACAATCCCTAAACTATCTGCTACATAGCATACAAACTAAAACTGGTCTGACAGTAGACAATTTTATAATGGCAAATAAAATAAAAAAATATATATAAAAAAAATTTACTTAAGTTTAGTTCTGTTAATACTTGTATTAACTGAAAATAGAAATCTGGCAATAAGTGTACATATTTTCCAAACTCATCCTGGATTAAGATATTGGTCATTAAATTTCTTCGTATAACATCAAGCAGAGAGAAGAGTAATATGATCAGTTTAAATTTATTATTAGATTTTAATCCACTGGAAGAATTGAATGAAATGAAAAATAAGAAAACAGGTTAAGTATTCGATGTGTGATTCAAGTTAACAGTGAAAAAATTATATACTGAAGACCCAAAAATATATAATTTGCCATGAAAATGAAAAAAGTTTTTTTAATCCATTCTGATACACAAAAATCAGAATACCATGAGAAAAGCAATGTCTGCTGCAATAAAACTTAAAATAATTGTAAATTATTTTATCTGCAAGAGTGAGCTACACATTTCTTGAGAAATGCAGTTTTTAAATCACGTATATTTATATTCATACCAGAAGTTTGTAATACAATTTATAACCTGCTGAGGAATAAGTTATACATAACTATTTCTTTTTTGACAAATTTTGGTCTTAGGATGCAACTCAATTTTGTGAGAGAATAGAAAAGAATTCTGATAATTCCAGACTGTTTAGTAAAAATAATAAAAGTAACAAAAACTTAACTGTCTTATTTAAAATTTTTTTAACAGTTTTCTGATTTTAAGAGAACATTATGAGGGAAAATTGACATGTAGCATTAACAATACACATTTGGTGTTACTGAGTGAACATCATTTTGCATCAATTCTGAATTTGTTGTAGCATCAACGCCACAGTTCATTGTATCAAGATTTGGTAAAAAACTCCTGCACAATTTTGGCCAAACAATGTGATAAAACTGTACATTAGCATCTTAGCGTGTATGAATACCTGATATCCAAATCTGATAAGACATCACTTAGAAAAAATTAGTTGATTATGAAGTTACTTATTTTTCTTCATTAGTCAATATTACCAAATTTGCAGTAATGGTGAAAACATCTCTTTATACACAGATCTATTAAATTTCATTGCTAAGATCTCTAAAATTGGTTAATAGGGCGAACCAAACACTGAATTGATGTTTGTGTTTTATGGTAAATTGTTAAAGAAGGAGGGGGAATTTTTCACAGCCTTCATAGCTCACACAAAGTCACAGACATTTCATTCACAGCTATTTTGGTGATATATTTTGAGTAACATGATTAGCATCTTTTTGACAAAATATCCAGCAATATCACATTCTGTCAATGTAAATTCATTGCTACCATTTAACATGAAAATTTATCATTCTAAAGCACGAACTCTAACAGGAAGTTCATAATCCAGTGCATGAAATGTAACTACACACCTATATAAAAATGATTACAGGTTGAAGGATTTTATTCTGTGTACTATGAGTAATGTTTCCTACAAAGTTTGGTAATTCTCTATTGTGTGCAGTAAGCTTGCATGAGCCAATCAGGATGTCTGAACACAAGAAGATGTCACTATTGACATCTGTTTGTCACCGTTTGCTCACTTCTTTGAACGACTGAGGCTGTCTTTCCATGTTTACAGCGAACAGAGAATATTTGTCATTTAATACATCTTCATAAGCATGGAGAGTATATACAGACAGTGAAAGACTAGTATTTTAGTAGATTTCCAGGTACACTGGTTCCTAATCGATATAGTATAAGAATACAAACTGAAGACTTTGGGGAGATTGGTTCAGTAAAGAAATACAAGTAAAGTGATAGACCACCAGTACTTGATGAAGAAAAAGCTAAGACATACCTACAAGTATGCGACATAGTCTCAGCAAATCTGTGCAAAGTTAGTTCAGCAGAAAAAACAACTGTAAAAAGGCAATTTGTTAAATGGTCAGTCTCGTCCCAAATAAAGCGATTCAAAAGTTATTGGCCAGAAACAGTTAAAAGTGAACTCAATACTGGGAATGTTTTCAACAGTTTCTAGTTTATGTTTATGAACTGCCTACAATTTAAGCACAAATTTACTTTAACTGCCATCTAATACAAATTAAATTCTCTGTGAAAGGAAACTTTAAGAAGTTTTCCTTGTTTTGAGAAAGCTGATGTGTTCTATGGCTTCAAAAAGGCAAGTTTTGTTTTGCTAAAAAGATACTAACATTTCAATCCATTCCACTAATTTTCAGATTTATATTATGCAATACTCATATTACTATTGAATAATCATTTTATTATAATATAATTATTGATTATAATTTAATATACATGAAAAAAATGATTCTATCAATGAGCACTGAAAAACCCTAGAAAAATGACATAAAACCACATTAAAAATCCCTAGGAACCCTCAAATACCACACCAAAACCTTTATATGAAATATAGATCTTGAAAAGTAACCTCAAAGACCAATAGGAATGGATTTAGGAAGTATAATATTTCCTATGTTTATTCATATATGTGTTTGATGTATGTTTCAACAGCAATAATACAACATACGTTGTCTGTCGGGAGATAAACAATTTGTTATGTTACAGAATTTATGGCTGTGAAACATGTACAGCACCGTAAGAGATCCATCGAAGTAGTTTTCTGAGGACAACAATGTTCATTACAAAGCTGGTTTCTATGAATAGATTATAAATTTACTTGCAAAAATCTATCAACTGCACTTCAGTAGGTATGTTGTGTGATGAGCAACAGTATATTTTGACACCATGAAAAGAAACCAGAAACCTTTTATAAAACCTGGCATGACATGTTTATTCTTTTTCAAAAGCAATGACTTTTCAGGAGTGACTTGTGACTCATGTCAGCTCAGCTACAATCCTCCACATACTGTTTTCATCATTTCTTTAACGCTTTTAATCAATGTATCTAGTGTTAAACAAGGATGCTAAATATTAAGTAGGTCATTAAACAGTAAATGAAAATATCTTACTTGTCTAGATGTTGTCAGTTTATCATCTATCTCAGCAACAGGTGCAAACAAACATTCTGTTTGCTCAATTTCATACTTGATTTCTTTTTTAATATTGAAGGATAATGCATTTTCATCCAAAAATAAATTGTCAGTTTGTGCATTCAAACTGTGCAACAAAATATAAAGTAATAATAATTTATTAGCTTTATAGAGCTGAAAAACATTTATTCTTCTTACAATCCTAAAATAAACTGATTTTCACAGCAGTAACTCATCTGTGTGAGTGGTTCTATAATAGTATTCAACTGTCATCTTCCAGTATATAATCACACTTTACAGCGCCAGAGCATATAAATATTGAAGGCAATGGCATTAAACTAATAGATTAATAGAAAAATGTGTGCGCCTAAGCACCATCTAAATGGTTTGGTAAGACACAGCTAATTAGTGGAAACATAAAGAAACACATCAATCCTGTTTGAAAACAAAAAAAGGAGTGATCTAGAATGGGGATTATCAAAAACTATAATAAAGGTTCTCGTAACTGAATATACTTCAAAAAAGCAAGGATAGAATTGTATTGTTTTACTATTACCTTTGTAAACAGCGTTGAATCTGGGTATAGAATGAATGATCTATAGGCAGCTTTGTGTACAGGATGAGACATCAGCTCACTGTACTTTCTTTGTTATGTATTGTAAAAAAATATTTATCTACTCTAAAATGGTATGGCAATCTGTTTCATCAAAGGTAATTACTTGCACTACTAACAAATTTTTTTTTACACTATTAGTCAAAATATATCATGTTAACACATGAATGCTGAACAATATATGGGTAATACACAGTAAATAAAAATATCTTGCTGAATAGAAAAGTTGAGAATTCTTACAATAAGTAGGTTTAACATTTTTAACTTCAACAAAGTTAAAATAGAAAAAACTTACTTGTTTAAATATTGTCTGTTTATCATATGTTTTGGCAACAGGTACAAACAAATATTCTGTTTGCTCTTTTTCATGCTTCATTTCGTTTTTGATACTGAAAGATAATGGATCTTCTTCCAAAAATGAATTAATAGTTTGTGCATCTACACTCTGAAACAAAATATAAAGTAATAATAATATTTTATTATAATAGTGGGACTTAAAATAACCTAGGTTAATGAAATAACACTGAAACATAACAACTGATTAAGTCTAGAGCTTGGAGCTAACTAAAATGTCAAAGATAACACTGTGGAACAATGATTTAGTTTCCTGAGAAACTACAAGTGAAATGATTAAAACATAACTGCTAAATACCAAAAATCCTTAAATTTTATTAATTCTGTCTGATGCAAGATTCACAAAACTTTATAAATTTTTTTTCTTACTAACAATTATAATTACAATCGATTCTCCTGTGGAGCCATAATTAAGTTTTAAATAATTAAGGCAGTGGGTCTGGAAATTAATATGGAAAAGACAAAATACTTTAAAATGGCAACAGGAGGAAGGTGGAAGACTGGTTCGAGAACTGTCATTTAATGATGTGACACTTGAAGCAGTAAAGGAGTTTAAATATTAAAAAAAAAATAAGCTGGATAGCAGCTGGAAATAAAGCATATTTTCTCAGCCTGAGGTCAAGTTAGTAACACATACATTACAAAATTAAAGCCTGTAGAAACTTACAGGTCAGGGGCCTGGTCATGATGAGACATTGCTATGGGTTTTTAAAAGAAAGATTATGAGAAGAATTGTGGGATCTGTAAGAACTGAGGATGGGTGGCATGAAGCGATAACAGGCTATATCGTGATGAGAGTGCGAGACATCAAGCCATGCAGGATAAGATGGTTGGCATATGTGACAAGGATGGGGAGAATCGTAGAATGCCTACGCGGTCAGAGGGGAAATGTTTAGAACAAGAACACATGAAGGCCTAGAAGAAGGTGGATAGAGGATGTAAAGAGTGATTTAAGAGTCCTGGGCATCAGGTAGTGGTGGATAAAAGCAAAAGACATGGTTCCAACAAGCCAAGGTTCACATTGTACTGTAGTGCCGGTGAAAGAAAAGTAAGTTTTGTTTTTTCCTTACAGGTAGTGTGACTTGCAGATTTTCTCAAAATTGACTGAAATTACATTTCAGGTGTGGTGGTTTGTCCACTATTGCGACCATATGTGATTTGTGTTGTAAGGCCTTGATATTTTTTTATTAAGCTTTCCCACTGCCAGTTAAATATTGAACTACTTTTTTAATATTAATTTGATTAGTCTAATTCATGACTAACTTAAAGATTTTAATTCAAGTTAAAACTTTGAATTAATAACAAATAGGTAAAATACATGAATAAAAAAATTAAATAAAATGCTATGTAGAAAGCTTTATGAGAAATAAAGGAGTTATTACCAGAGATATAAAAATAGGTTAAATGGTGAAACAAGTATAATTTTTTTATACAAATAAAAAAATTGTCATTGTCAGTGGAAACTAGTTAAGTCCCTCATTTGTTCTTATGTTAGTATGAACAAAATAAATAGAATCATAGTAACTTAAAATACATGAGGCTGAAGTAGATACTGCTAAAAGTATTTGATACTTTCTAGTTACAATGGAAAAATAATGCGTTATTACTTGTATGTAATATTTATACGGCCTTGGTTACGGTAACGATTTTTAATAACTTTCACATACCATACTATATGAATTGTATATTTTTATCCCTGTGGTAAAAATTAAGTGTATAAAGTAATGTTCAATTGCAAGTAAAATCTGTGTTAGCTCTGATAAGTTTACTTTCGTCATAAAAATGCCAAAGTTGCAAATCTGTATCTAGATCTGCAAAAGGCATTCAACATGATAGAACATTATAAATTATTATTTAAAGTGGAAATAATGGGGATAAGAGGAATCTTATGTGACTGGTGTAAATCAGACTTTGAATTTAGAATTTGAGTATAAGAATTAATGATAAAGTTTGAAGTGCTGTAGGATCAGTTAAACATGGACTCCTGCAGGGATCAACATTAACCCTAATTTTATTTTTATTATACAAATGGATTACCTGCTTAACAGAAACTTCTGAGGAATTTAGTTTTTAATTTTCCATTGACACATCACATTATTACATCGGAAAAAGTTATGAGGTGGTACCAGATTGAATCCAACTTTATTCAAATAAGGCGATTGCTTGCTGAAAATAGAATTTTGTTAAATGTATCAAAAATTAATTCTGTTGAAATCAATGAGAGTAGAACAATTAAAAATACCACCACTGTTTGCCTGAAGAAAGCTAACTCTGCCTGTCAGAAAGTTAAAATAGCTGGTAATGTAGATTATCTTTAAATAATATTAGACTGTCAATTAACATAGAAATATTTTCTCCATGTTAATTCATTCTTATTAAAGAATGAAATAAATCACAGCATAAGGAGATTTTATTTTTTAAGTTGATAATATCCAACTTACACTATTTGAATGTTCTATTTTTGCCATTAATCAATTATAGTATAGAGTTTAGATAGAGCATGCAATATGGTCATTGATTAGTAATTAGTTGTACACAAGTATTCAATAACAGTAATTTCAAAACAGCATGAATTTAACATCATTCTTGTCCAGTTCGCCACTACATGTTTCCAGGATTTTAGCATACAGCTGGGAAACCAGATTTAAAGATAAATATGGACAAGTTATAAAATTAAAAATTTTTAAAAACCCACAAATGTTATAAATAAATAATAAAAAGCAATATTGGTAATATTATTCTTTGTATTGTCAGTTTTAGAGAATAAGAATCTTTTGCAGCGATAGATAAAAATAACAACTTCATCAGCTGTGATTATTACTACTAAATTTTAACATGTCTTCTTGAAAGTTTGGGAATAACAATATTTTATGTTATATTCTGGACAATTTATGATGAAATCCAATAGGAGGACAATCTTTCATTAGTTAAGAAAGCTAATTTTGGTTCCCTGGTCGGAGACCAGAACAAACCATGCACCCCACATATGTGTTGTTCAACTTGTGCAACTGACCTTCGAGCATAGCTAAAAAGATGTTCAATGCCTTCTGCTGTGCCTGTCATCTGAAGGGAACCCCATGATCACAATTCAGATTGTTACTTTTGTCTCACAGTGGTTGAGAGTCATACATCCAAAAAAAAACATTTGATCACATACCCCAATATACTATCAGCTTAGAGATGTGTAACGCATGATGAAACCTTAATTGCCTATTCTGAAAAGGCCAACAAAAGATGATCTTCAGAGTGAAACATAAAATGTCTTTACCGTCTTTATAAGCAGATGAAAGGAAAACAGCCTATTTACATAAATATGTTTAGTTTTTTTTTTTTTATTATACTTGTTTGAGAATACTTCAAAAGTCGCCTTCAGAATCATTCTGAATATCTGTCTCGTTAATGAACAATTTCCCCTTTGGTAACAGGGTGAATTTGATTTGGTCCCAGACGAGGCTTCTTTATTTCACAAAAAAATAAGTAAGGTTTACTTACCTCTTGTTACTCATATGTGATTATTATTTAATACATTATTACAGTAATTACTATTATATTTAGTTATATAAGAGAGATTATCTCTTAAGTAAAGGCTGTTTCATTGTAAAAAAATTTATTCTGAAAACTTTGAATATTTGAACTGAATATATTATATTTCTCTTAAACTACATACCTTATACTATTTCTCTAAATAATGGCCACATGAATTAAGATATTTATTGTGGCGATCCACCAGCTTCAATATACCCTCATCATATTCTTCTGCCGGCAGTCCATTTAGCCAGTGAGTAACAACATTTTTAAGTTCATTGTCAGCCGCAAATTGCTTACCACTCAAAAATTCTTTCAATTTTCCAAACAAATGGTAATCAGAAGGAACTAAGTCCAGACTGTATGATGGGTAATGGTAAATTTTCTATCCAAATGTTCTCAGTAAGTCATGTGTCGGACCCGCAACATGTGGACATGCATTGTTGTGTGCTAGGATGAAGTCGTCAGTAAGTAGCCCAAGTCATTGATTTTGAATGATGTGCCGTAACTTACATAGTTTTGTAGTAGCTTCTGCATTTATAGTCATTCCTCATGGCATGAAATTGATCAGCAGTATGCCAAACCAATCCCAAAACACTATGGCCATCAGTTAGCATACAAAAGACTGTGGCTTGACCTTTGTTGTTTTGATTGGTGATTGAGGATGATGGCATTCATTTGACTGCCGTTTTCTCTCTGGTGTGTTATACAAAATCATGTTTCATCATCAGTAACAACTGAATTAAGGAACTTAATTTTTACTGTGTAGTACGCCAAAAATCCAAAGCAGATCCCCTTCAGACTTTTTTATGTTCCGTCAAGATGTGCAGCACTCAATGTGCACAGTCCTGTCTAAAGCCTAAATGGTCATGAACAATGCGATCAATAACAGCTCTTGAAGTATCAGGAAAAAGAAGGGTTGTGTTGGAAATCACTGAGCGACGATCTTTTCTGATTTCACCACTGATGTGTTTCAATATACCTTCGGTGATTATCGAGGGTCTTCCTGAACGTTCATCATAAAAACTAATTCTGTTATTTCTAAAACTTTCACACCATTTTCAGACGTTTCTTTCATTCATTACATTATCACCGTACACAGCAACCCACTGCCTATGAATTTCAGCTGGCTTAATGTTTTGATAATTTAAAAAACGTATGACTCCACATACTTCACAGTCGACGGCAACATCAAATTTCCTATTCATTTTATAACATAATAACTCACACATAATCAAAGATACTATAACACGACTGTTTACGCCGTTTGCGTAAAGTTGTTTTATTCCAATGAATTCAAGGTTATGGTGTTCTATCACGCATTATTTCCATGCTGTTTAATCTTAATGTATATATTTGGCTTAGTGTTTTTTATTCTCAACTAATTTCAATATTGTCATAGTTCCTAGAAGTCTATTTCTCTTTGTCGGCCCTGATGTCATTTCTTCAACTTGCGTATTCAGAATTATTTCTTATCTGTCTTACGTAATTCTTTAGTGCTTGCTTGTAAATTATTTTTGTTATGTCTTCATTCTCGAATTCAAACACGTTTTCTCTAATCGTTCTCATACTAACACTAAGACACTTCTCTTGTTTTTTACACACACTCTCTCCTGTCCACTGCCTAGCTGTGGTTTCCCCCTCCTTTCACTCATGCTATCTTTTCGTCAGAGTAGACCAGACTTCACCATGTAAAGACGCCTATGACTTTTCGCTCTCCAACTTTGTGCTAATATTTTCATCGCATTCATACTCGCATACAAGTTGCGGTATTTCTCTGTCAAAATTATCTCTAGTTCTACCCGTCAGTGGTTCGTTATTTCACCGATCTTTATGTTTTGTTTTTGCCTCGTTTCTTTGTCAAGTGTAATCTTCACATTCTGTACATTACTTCTATGCCAAAAGTGCTTCAATTACTACAAACTGCCAATTCTCTCGACGCCGAATCTTCTCTAGCTGCTGATTACATTCTCATCGATGCACAATCTCTCTAAACTCGTTGCTACATTTTTGAGACGCCACGTCCTGCTCAACCTCTAAACCACGTTCTCACCCCCCGTATTCGTGATACACCACTGCGGACTACGTCCAGGATTACTGTATGCATTCATTCACGAGTTCGTCTCTTACTAATATTTGTGTGCTACAGGCAAGTTAAATTTTCATTATTTATTACGTTAAACAGTTATTTTATCATTAAAAATTTGTGGAACATTCAATTCATCATACCTTATGCATTTTCAATTTCAAGTTTAGTTTAAAAACCATTTATTCACTTAAGTACAGTCACGACAGGTGATTTATATAAGGCTGTGTCATCGTTCAGCGCTTAATTAATTTCAATTTGTTGTTATTGTAATTAACTCTTATCATTTATTCTTGTAACTTGTTAATCGCTGAGATTAATTCTTTTCTATTCATGAACTGTATTCATAATACTTCTCTTAAATTAACCTAAAGCAAATTAATCCTAATGTGCAGTTATGTTTTAGGACTTCTTTGTAATTTTATATTTTCAAGAATGCTTATTTACCAAAGTGAACTCTATTTATATGTTTACTTATTTCAATTTGATTATTGTAATTAATTCTTTTTGTACTAGAATATCATTGTGGCCTTTTTTCTACACTAAACTAGAATTACATGTTTTAGTTATTTAATGATAAGTTTGTTGTTCATAAATCAGGAAAGACCAGTGCCAATAATTAAGATTTACTGTAATTAATTTTTCTAAGTTAATGACATCTGTTCATTGCTAATTTTTCAATATTACAGCATATGTCAGTAATGTAATAGTTTTCCAGTCAGACTATGTTTATTGATGTTTTTGTTTTTCTAATTATATAATTGTAAATCTCATTTTAATATTATTATTACTGATATGCTGATTTCAGTTGGTATTTCTTATGTGAAATTAAGTTATGTTTATTTCATAATTTCATTTAATTTAAGGTTATGCTTTAACATAAGTTCAGTTGTTTTACATAATTAAAGTCCAATTTCTTTTGGCAAATACGAGGTGTGTGTGTTTTGTTAACTTTACCCAACAACAACAACAATGCAGTGTGTACATTACTAGTGTCGTCATGAATGAAAAATGTTTACCAACCTTAAGGAGAGAAATTTTCCAGCGGTTATTACTTTAGAGATATCCCTCATAAATATACTTAAGACATGTAAATAAAACACACTCTTTCACTCCCTAAAAACTGTGTAAACATAGTCTTAATCACTAACAAACACATCTGCCTAAATATATTTCATGTATAGGTTACTGAGTGTCAACAGATGACAGCACATGAAAGGAATGTGTATTAGTATTCCTACTATGCTGCTGCAGTATTCATAAACATTCATTACAGGCCACAATATGTATAAAAACAATGAAATAAGGTTGTGACTTAGGAACCACCACAGATCCTCATAGCTTGTACTTTAAAGTGGTGTGAGGAACAAATGAGTACCTTGTGACAACCAATGTGTTAATTATTTTATTATTCTTGTTTGGGAATACTTTAAAATTGTCAGATCCTAAATATTGCTTGAAATTTTCTATACATTCTATTTGAACAATGTACAAATTAAAGTGAACACTCTTATTTAGTGATTTATATTTAATTAGTAGTAATAATTAATTTGAAAGCGTCAAATAAATTATAGAGAAAATAAACATCCTTTGTTTAATCTCACTACATTTTCAACTCAACTCACTACATTTTATTTGTACCATATTGCAGTAGAAAACATTTGTATATTGTAAAATTGGCAAACCACCACACACTCTATTAATAACTTTTTTTTTTACGCTACAAATCAGAATATCTCATGTTAAACACGAATGCTAAACTTACATGGGCCATAACAGTAAATAAAAGAATGTTGATGCATAGAAAAACTGAGAATTCTTACAATACATAGGTTTTATATTTTTAACTTCAACCAAGTTAAATTAAAAATAGCTTACTTGTTTAAATATTATCTGTTCATCATCTGTCTTGGCAAGAGGTACAAACAAGAATTCTGTTTGCTCTACTACATGCATGCTTTCTTTTTTAATAGGCAAGGATAATGGATCTTCTTCCAAAAATGAATTATCAGTTTGTGCATCCATACTCTGCAAAAATATAATGTAATAATAATATTTTATTATAATAGTGGAACTTAAAATAAGCATGATTAATGAAATATTACTGAAACATAACATCTGATAAAGTCTAGACCTTGGAGCTACCTGTATTATCAAAGATATTTTAAGATATGTTACGGATCAACAGGTGTTCCAAAGCACCAACCTATGTCGGTTATATAAGCAAACGATTTATTATAAAAATAATGTATGTTTTAATAAATACCACAAGAAAACCAGTTTTATGGAATAACTGAAAGACCATAGAATTTCTAAATTAAGAAATTAAATACAGGTAACAAGAATAAAAGGTCAATTTAATTTATTATCTAAAAATATTTTGCATAAATGCAGATGTTTTAAATAAACAAACACAATTAAACATTATGTAAGTATCACGCCTAGGCAATTAATATTTATAAAATAGAAGAAAAGTTAGTTCTTACAGAATAAAAAAATTTGGAGAAACAATACCAAAAGAGTTGCCAGAAACATAATATCAAGTAGTATTCCATGAACTATTAGAAGTTTGTGAGTCAACTGAGGTGTCATATAACCTGACCTGAAGTATTAAAACTTCCTCGCACAACCATCCTGGATTGTCAAATACCAAGGTATTTATTTATCGCTTAGCATAATATGACAGAATATTTCAATGTTATACCATGTTTCTAACACATGCATAAACTCAGCCTGCCTTGTTTCATTGACCAGCTACTTTCCCTCTTTCCATGTTCATTAAATCTGAAAAAGTAACGTGTCGTGTGAAAACTTCTAAAACAACAGCCTCTCAAACCCCTTTATCAAGCTTTAATAAACACAAAGATTTTTTGGAAGAAAATTTCAGGGAAGCAAGCAATTAACTAAAAATCTAAATTTATTAAAGTTTCTGGTAATGCCAAACTGCATATATCTTGTGTGGTACACAGAAGCCATTGTGAAAAGGTTAAAAATTTAGTAGAAAAATATGCGTTTACCTTTTCTTATAGAAAGTTTACAAGAACCTTCTACAACCATCTTACAGAGAATTGACCAATCAGAACCAGAACACCAACTTTTAATTAGAAGTGAAATTTATATGTAGGATATGATTTCAATTGCAAAAACACAAGCAGATGGAAACCTGCCTAATTTCCATAAATATATTTAATGTTTTTATTACACTTGTTTGAGAATACTTCAGAGTATTTCACTTTCAACATCATTCTGAATATCTGTCAAGAAAGGAACTTGTATTAGTATTCCTGCTGTGCCATTGTAGTGTTTGTAATCGTACATTGCAGGCCACAATATATGCAAAAACAAAGAAAAAAGATTGTGATTTTGAAACCCCCATGGATCCTCAAGGCCTATACTGAACTGTCGTGTGAGTTCCTTGTAGCAGCCAAAGTGTTGTTATTTATTATACTGGTTTGAAAATACGTCAAAAAAGACAGATGACATAACATTTTGAAAGACAAATATTGCATAACATTTTCTCTAAATTACATTTGAACAATTTACAAATGCAAGAGAATACTTAGGATTTTATTTATGTATACTAGTTGGTAATAACTGACTTGTAACATCAAAACATTTAAAGAGAAATTAGATATAACATCCTTTATTATCATTACCGTTTATGACCGCAAAGGATCGCTTTAGTTACTCCATTATTCAAGTCTCATCATTGGGACTAGTTGGGCCTTGTGGCCCTACCAGTACTTTTTCATATGTTCCCATCTTTGTGCCCTTTCTGGTATTAAAAATGTTTGTGTTGTGAGTTTTTTCATGTGAGTGTAAAACGAGTGTTTTTGTTCTTGATTTTCTTGTTTAATTTTATTTTATCTGTGGTGTAAGGCCAATTTCCTTCAGATCCTCTCTTATTTCTCTCATCCACCTGCATCCTGTCTTGGTGATATTCAAGTGAAGATTGTACTGTATTAGCTATTTCAGTCTTGAATCTTACATCCTCATGATATTCCAAAGAAACCTTGTCTCTTCTTACGCAAAGTATCAATGACTGGTTCTAATTCTTTGTGCATGACTTTGTTGAGAACAATCCACCACTGCCCGTCTTTCTAGTACTTTTTATTGATCAGGTTCTTCCAATTCTTCTTTCAATTTTCTGGAGTCTGTGTCTTTGATCATTTATTCACGTGGAAGAGTGTTTCTGCTGCAAAAGTGGCTTCTGGCTTTATAACTATGTTGTAGTGTAGTTGTAGTTAATTGACAGGTACTTTTTATTGTATCGGGTTAATTTTTTAGCTTCAGCTGGTTTGTTTCATATTATTTGGGTCAAGTTTTTTTAATTTAGGTTATCTTTATTATTTCTCATCAGTATTTAAATCGGGTAACTATTTGGTTTTATTACCGTTTATGTTTATTTCTTTTAAGTTGTTGGTTTTTGGGACATATTTTTGTCTTTACGACTGATATTTTGAGGTCAATTTTATTTGGAATGTTTTGAAATTCTAATATCTGTGATTTAGCTTTGTCGATATCATTTTCTAGCACTGCCAAGTCATTGTCGAAAACAATTTGAATTGTTCTGATTTTTTGGCCAATTTTTACTTTTGGGGGCATTTTTACAGCTACTCCCTCATTACCATTTCTATAACCCAGTTGAATAATAGTGGTGTGAGCCCATCACCTTGGCACAGTCGTGTTATGTTATCAAACTATTCTGAGAGCTCGCCTCTGAATTTTACCTTCGAGTGTTTGAGAGGGTCAGTTTTGTCATGTTTTATCCAAGGCAACATAGAACTTTTAATATGAATTCTCTGTGTTTGCAGTCATAATTTCTTGAAATCTACAAATTCATCATGTCTGGAGTTTCTTTTTTGTTGTAATCCATTATGAGCTCAACACTCATGAACTGGTCTGGACAAACCACCATAGTCTGAAACCTCTCTAGTATTCTCCTAGTTCTTTCTCAAGTTGTGAACTGATCCTGTTTAGGATGATTCTTGAAAGAATTTTGTGTGTTGTATCTGAGAGATACAACAGATTGTGGTTTCTGCAGAGATCAATGAGTCTCTGTTCATTTTTGATTTATTTGGGCAGGTCATTTTATGATGATGTCGCCATATCTTCTTTCTCTGCCTAGTTGTGTTGAAGTCTCTGATTAATTGTTTAACATGGTTTTTGGGGATGTTATTTATCGTCAGGTCAACTAGATCCCAGAAATCTTCTGTTTCTTTATGGTCTTTTGGAAAGTTATTTTTATCATTAATAGGTGCATTGGCATTTATTATAGTATAAATTTCAGCAAATGCTTTTAGGGAGTGTTTATATTGTTGGGGATTCTGACTTTAATTCTTGCATGGAGTTAATTTTGACTAAAAGAATGTTCCAAACTGTGGGACATTTTTCATCATCACTCTCTTCCTAACACCTTTGTAGAGAGACTACATCCTTAGGAATCCATGGTGTCCTGGTCTGTATTTCTTATTTCCTGCAGACCCATGATGAGGATTTTGTGCCAGTTATATGATAGTTATTATTTTTAGTTTACCAGTCTGCATGAGCAAATTTACATTGTGTCTGGAAATGTAGGTTATTTGCTTTGGTTATATTTAGGACTATATTTTTCTTGTTCGTGTGTGTAGTGTTGGGGCATTCCAATGCCTCCAATTGCATGTTATCATCTAAGTGGCAGCCCGCAATATGCGAATGCTGCCTTTTCTGAACTCTGGTGTTGCTTGGTCCAGATGGAGAAGAATTCCTTAAAAGACCTTTCATGGCTGACTGCGGTGGGGGTCACTTATGGTGGGACTAGGTTTTGAGTTACAACTCTACATGTGATCTACTGAGGTACAATTTGATTACAAATAAAGCTGTAGAGTTTATTTACAAAATTCTCCCATTTGTTCCAGATATATTTAGGCGCACTTCGTGGAGGGTCAATTTGACCTTCAAGTTGTTACTTTAGAAAAAATTTAAAAATTCTAATCCAAAACATTATGCTCAACACCTTCTTTATTGCAAATAGTCCTACAATGTGGGGAGAAACTAAAAAACCAAAACTATTAGAACAGATGCTGATTGTAATCCCATGTAGACTATCTACACTTAACAACTAACTGCAAAATACAATTTACATTTACTAAATTTTCTTTTACTTTTGTTCTACGTTAACATACTAATCAACCTATTAACTTTTATATCAGTATTCAAGGGAAGAACTTCCATAAAGTTTTTACACTGAAAGAAAGGAAAAAGCCTTTTAAGTTTAAGACGGCCTCCATACATTTATTGCAATGCTACACAGAATCCAAAAGCTCAAAAAACATCAATTTTTCTTACAGTCATAAAATAAATTGATATTCACAGAAATAACTCATCCAATGGGTACTTCCATAACAGTATGCAACTTGCATCTTTCAGTATATAATCAGATTTCATAGTGCCAGAACACAGATTTATTGTAGGAATGGTATTAACTAAATCAATCAATAGAAAAATGTTTCATCTAAGCACTCTAAATGTTTGGTAAAAGATACACTTGTGGTGGAGACATCTAAAAACATATCAATCTTGTTTGAAAATAAAAATGCAGTGACCTAGAATGGGGATTATCAAAAACTATAACGCTTCTTGTAACTGAGCATGCTTCATAAAAGAAAGGATAAATTTGTACTGTTTTAATACTATTATTGTAAACAATGTTGAATTTGAGTATAAAATGAGTAATGTTTAGGCAGCTTTTTTTTTATAGCATGCAGCATTATCTCACTGTATTTTCTTTGTTACATATGGTAACAAATATTTATCTATTGTAACATGTTAGGGGCAATCTGCTCATCAAAGATATATACTTACCTATACTGCATTAATAACTGTTTTTTACAATATAAATCAAATTATCTCATGTTAGACATCAATGCTAAATGATAAGTGAGACATAAACAGCAAATAAAAATATATTGATAAATAGAAAAACTCAGAATTCATACAATAAGCCGGTTTTATATTTTTAATTTAATCAAAGATAAAATAGAAAATAGCTTACTTGTTTAAATACTGTCTGTTCATCATCAGTCTTAGCAAGAGGTACAAACAAATATTCTATTTCATGCATGTTTTCTTTTTTAATAGGCAAGGATAAAGGATCTTCTTCCAAAAATGAATTACCACTTTGTGGGTCCATAGTCTGTAAAAAATAAAAATTAATAATAATATTTTATTATAATATTGGGCCTTAAAAGAAAGGTGGTTAATGAAATATTACTGAAATATAACATCTGATAATGTCTCATAATAGCAATAAGGAAATGTATTGATGATATCAAATATATTAGCCAAGTTAAAAAAGCAGAAATAAAATACCTAGAAAGGAGTGGATTACTACAGGAATAAAACACTCCTGTATGAGAAAAGAGTTACTATATAAGAAATGGAAATAAGAGTCCAACAATGAAAAATTGAAAACTGAATAAAAAACTATGATAAAAACTTAAGGAGAGTTATAGAAATGGCTAAAATTAATTTTCATAGTAAATTAGTCAAAAAAAATTGTGATAATAGTAAGAATTTATGGAAATTTATTAACTCAAAAAATGGAAATAAGGTAAATAAAATTAATGGTATAAATTACATTTATAATCATAGCAAGAACAAAACTGAAAACCCTAAAGAAAAAGCGAATATTATGGATATATATTTCTGTGGAATAGGAGATATTTTAAGCAAAAAAATTTTACAACTGTTGAATATGAGTGTAACACTATCACCTACAAATGAAAAAACTATATTTAGGTTCTGCGCTATATAATAAATTACATAATGGATTAGATAAAATAATCCAATGCTCATTACATTTTTGTACCTAGCTAAAGCATTTGACTCTGTAGACCAACAAATTTTGTAGGAAAAGAAAAATTTTGAAACATATGCAAACTTATTTAAATAACAGGCAACAGAATGTTAAAGTTGGAGTAGCCATAAGTGAACATCGGAAAATATCAATAACAGTTCCGCTAGGTACAATCACAGAACCCCTATTACTAGTATAACAATGATGTTCTTATGGATATGCCTGAAAGTGTGGTTTTGTCATACGCAGATGATGCAGCTATAATTGTGACAAGCAAAAATTATATTGAAGTTAAAAGTAAAATGAATGAATAATTACACAATATTTCGAATTTGCTGGCCCTGAATAAGTTATCACTGAATGTAGACAAAACAGTATTTATGTTCGGAACCTACAGTAATAGTGTACCCATGGAAATGAACGTAAAAATCAGTTTTTTTTTTTGGGGAGGGGGTGAAAAACGTTTTTACGTTATTGCATGGAAAACAAGAATATAAAATATGAAATCTAATAAGACAACCATAAAAATAAAAAAAAATAAAACATAAACTTGAAATTTAAAAAATTTAAATACAAAAGCAAAAATATAAACTTAAATTAAAACAATAAACACAACACATATAACTACTATCACAGCTGACATAGTAAAAATTTAATTATAACCAATATCACAGATTAAAACTTATCTACTGTCACAATTAACAACTTTATTTACATATACATATACATATATATATATATATATATATATATATATATATATATAAAACAAAAATAAGAAATTAAACAACACTACTAAAAAGTATTTAAAATACTAACACTTCAAAGAAATAAAAACACCCGACCCAAAACTTCTTTGTTATTGCCCAGGATTCGACAAATGTTCCCGGGCAATTTAAATTTGCAACGCAAGGCCGCATAATGCATGCTATTTACAAGGATGTGACGCACAGTCAAGGGACAGTCGCATCATATGCATACTGGTGCATTTACTGCTGACATCAGATACCTGTGAGTAGCTCTTGCGTGTCCTACCTGCAATCAGCAGGGGACCACTTCCTCATGGCGAATTATTCTTATGAGAAATGCTACGGCAACACAGAACTTTTAATGTGCCAGAGTTTGTTATCTACTGCAGCTGTTCAGTCATCTTGCCACTTTGCGTGAAGAGTAAGTTTTACGTAGCTAATAAAGGTGGATGCAATAACATGGGTAGTGAAGGCTGTGCCTTTAGCAATGAAATCTGCATGTTCATTACCCAGTATCCCCATGTGGCAAGGGACCGATCAGAAACTCACCTGTATGTTGCGATGATTCAACTCAGCGATTGTATTGTACATTTCCATGACGATAGGATGTCTGGAATAAAACTTCTCTAAGGCTTGGAGAGCACTACACGAGTGGCTACAAAAAAGGATATGACGGTACTTAGGGTTAATAATTTGAAAGCCTTATTTATAGCATATAATTCAGCAATAAAGACACTCGTAATACCAGGTAGACTAAACATATAGGTTTGATCATTAACAATAAATATGCATCCAATGGTATCATTCTGTTTCGATCCTTCCGTGTGTACTACTGCATCAGGGTTTGTCTTGGAGAGAATATAGCGAAACATTCCTAAAAGAAAATAGGTGGTGTTGATTTGTTATTGTATATCATGAGGTCAAAAATAAAATTTATATGGTTGATTCTCCATGCAGGATATTAACACAGATATATTGGAAAAACAGAAGGTGCCTCAACATTTATAAATGCGGTAAATAAAATGTAATATGCAATAATAACTGGTCTGTGATCACTACCACGCAAGTCATCATAAACAGACCAATTAAGATAAGGGAGTAAACTCGGCAAGCATATGAGTGGTCGATGTAACAGATGATAATCCATCATTCAGTACACAAAGGTCCAAGTCTCACACTGTTTATCATATATTGTTGATAGGAGAAGAAATATGAGCCCCAGGAAATATGGTAGATATTGAAGCCTCCTACTATTAATGATGGTGATGGGATTTGCATGAGGATATTTGACATTTTTAGACTACTAAACTCAGAGTTTGGTGAGAGATACTAATTGCAGATATGCAATTTAAAGGGGACAGAGACGTTCACAGCAACAGCAGGTGTAACCGTAGCTAGTGGTATCCTTGTACCTGACACCTGATTCCGGTGAAACGAGATTCCATGTTAAGGTGAAAAAGGTTGAATATAGTAAATATTTAGGAATGATTATTGATTTAAACTTGAAATGGGATAAACACATTGAGTATATAATCAAAAAGTACCTAATATTTATATTTTATAAACTATCGAGAATCATGAACAAAAAAACGTTAAGTATAATACATTACAACTTTTTCCACAGCTTAATAAATTACAGAATTATTGCATAGAGTGGCGCATACAAAACGTGCACATACTTAATACACTCCCTCCAGAAAAGAATATTGAGAATAACTAAAAATAATTTTAGTGAGAAATTACCGATGAACATTGAACAGTTATTTTCTTATCATCATTAAATTACAAAATTAATTCATCGATTTCAATAGTACAACAAGAAATAAATGTATTCCAATGCCGAGAATAAATATGACCTTCAGAAGCAGTTATATCAAAGCTATAAAAATATTTAATCTACTGCCAAATGATCTCAAAAGATTGGTAGGAAATAAAAGTACCATAACAGAAACCTTAAGAAATGGATTATAATGAGTATTCAAGTTTTATGTTTTGCTTAAATTTTAACGATTTAACTTGTTAGGTGCCCTAGTTGGATTTTTTGAATTCTATGCTTAAAAGGATGATGTATGGTAATTACTGTTGGAAATATTTATAAGATGTATATCTCTGGTTTTTTAATTATTAAGTTCATTTTGTTTTAGTATGTAAGTTCCAGTCCTGCGAACAGGTAATCACTATTACCTCTATTACCTCTGCAGGTGTACTGATGTGTATTAACTGATAAAATAAATAAATAAATTTATACATAGGATATGATTTCAACCGAAAAAGCACAGCACAAGGAAACATGCCTATTTCCATAAATATGTTTAATGTTTTTATTACACTTGTTTTAGAATACTTCAAAGTATTTCACCTTCAGAATCATTATAAATAATCTGTTGTTGATCATGACTAATTTCTCGTTTGCTAAATAGGCGAGTTTGACTCAGTATCTGATGAGGTTCCATTATTTCACAAAAAATATTTAAGGTTTTCTTATCTTCTGGCTACACAAATATGATTAATTATTCTATGATAAATGATAGAAATTACTATATTTTTAAGTACATTAATATAATACACACTTCCTTTACTCTGTAAAAATTGTAAAGATAATCTTAATCAGCAACAAAGATTATCTGATAGAACAGATTCCATATATAGGTTACCAAGGGTATCAACAGATGACAGCACATGAAGGTAATGTGTATTAGTATTCCTACTGGGCTATTGGAGTCTTTGTAATCATACAACACAGTCCACAATATATATAAAAACATTTAAATAAGGCTGTGAGTTAGCAACTACCATGGATCCTAATGACCTGTACTGAACAGTTGTCTGAGGAACCAATGCAAGTGAATACTTTTGTGCAGATTTTAAGTTAATAAGTTACTAATAATTAAATTGAAAATCCAAAAAATCATACAGAAAATAGAAATAACACATCCTTTATTGCATGTAAAAAAGAGTTGAACAATGTAGATGTCAATTAAGAAACGAATACCACTGAATTGTATTTACTATCTGGTCATTTAGTCACTGTTTTCACTTAACACTAAAATGTAGATAAGAATTTCTTTCTACTGAATTTTCTGCTATTCTTGTTCTACATTTACATACCAATCAACCTATCAACTTTTATTTCAGTACTCAAGAGAAGAAATTCCATAAATTTTTCAGACTGAAAGGAAGGAAAAAGCCTTTTAAGTCTAAGAGGGCCTCCATTCATTTACTGCAATGCTATACAGAATCCAGAAGCTCAAATAACATAGTTTTCTTACAGTCATAAAATAAATTGATTTTCACATAAATAACACATCCAATGGGTACTTCCATAATAATAATTCCATAATAATATTTGAGTGCTTCCCTAATAATATGCAACTGTCATCTTTCAGTACATAATCAGACTTGATAGCATAAGAAGATAAATATATTGTAGGCATTGGAATTAATTAATTGAACAATAGAAGAATATCTGCATCTAAGCACAATCTAAATGGTTTGGTAAATACACAGGTTTCTGGTGAAAACATAAAAAACACATCAGTCTCGCTTGAAAACAAAAATGCAGTGACCTAGAATGGGAAATATCATAATCTATAAGATTATCAGAATATCAAAATGTATAATAAACCTTTTCATAACTGAAGTTGCTTCATAAAAGTAAGAATAGCTTTGTACTGTTTTACTACTATCTTTGTTGAATCTGGGTACAAAATGAATGTTTAAGGCAGCTTATTCATAGCATGTGGCATCAGCTCACTGTATTATCTTTGTTATGTATTGTAACAAATGTTTATCTACAGTAAAGTGTTAGGGGTAATCTGTTCATCAAAGCTACTCACCTACCTATACTCCATTAATAACTATTTTTTACACTATACATCAAAACATCTCATGTCAGACATCAATGCTAAATGATATGTGGGCCATAAACAGCAAATAAAAATATACTGATAAATAGAAAAACTGAGAATTCTTATAATAACCAGGTATTACATTTTTAACTTAAAAAAAGATAAAATAGAAAATAGCTTACTTGTTTAAGTACTGTCTGTTCATCATCTGCCTTGGCAAGAGGCACAAACAAATATTCTGTTTGCTCTATTTCTTGCAGGTTTTCTTTTTTAATAGGCAAGGATAAAGGATCTTCCAAAAATGAATTACCACTTTGTGCATCCATACTCTGCAAAAAGTCGGTTATGTACAGAAATTGCTTATAATAAAAATAATCTATGTTTATAACAAACACCACATGAAAAACAGTATTTAGTGGCATTACTGAATTATCACTATATTTCTAAATCTCAAAAAATATACATGAGTTAGCAATAACAATAGAGGTCATTATTTTTTATAAACTAAAATGATATGATTTTTAGCAAAAGAAAATTTTCACTTGGTATATCAGCTTTCATGCTTAAATAAAATAGTATTATTACACGATTTGTAAGTAATGGAAAGCAATTTAGTTGTAAAAAGAAAAAACTTAATTTTTACATATTCAAAAAATTTACATATAGGCAAGAATCTTCAATGAATGTATTAGAAGGGCCCGAATGCAAAGGAGGTGTCCTAACCTGACTCTAGTTATAACTTCCTTACACAACTTTGGATTGATAAATGCCAGCGTAAATAAATACATCACATATTTTTCGGATGAAAATTTCAGGAGAAACAAGCAATTAACTAAACATCAAAATTTATTATACTTTTTCTAGTAATGGCAGGCAGGATACAATTTGCGTGATACACAGAAGCCATTTTTTTTAAATTTAACAGAAAAATGAGATTGTGTTCTTATAGAAAGTTTACATGAACCTTCTACAACTATCGTATAGAGAATTGAACAATCAGAATCAGTACACTAAATTTTAATCTATAGGGTATTTTATCTGTAGGGTATGATTTCATATATGATATGATTTGAAGCCTATTTCTATAAATATGTTTAATGTTTTTATTATACTTGTATGACAATACTTCAAATATTTCGCCTTCAGGATCATATTGAATATCTCTGTTGTTAATGACAAATTTCCAGTTAGCTAACCAGATGAGGTTCCTTTATTTCACAAAATATACATATGGTTTAAATACCTCGTAGCTACTCAAACATGATTACTTATCGAATGGGTTATAATAGAAATTACTATATTATTATTTTTAGGCACATTAATATACTTACGACACGTAAATCATACACACTTCTTTCACTCTGTGAAAACTGGAAACATATTCTTAGCAGTAACGGAAAGACTTGTGTACTAGTCGTTCCTTCGATTCGACTCTTTGTACTGCACAAAAATATCGAGAATCGGTTTGCGGGAGAAACCTCTTCTGTTTTCGAATCTCAATAATGAATTGGATTGGTTATATGATGAAATCAAATCTTTCTCCATTACCATTCGATTCGTCTATCTTAGAAGTCGAACAGAAGTGTGAACAGTGATGAACCGCTAAACATCGGTGAAAAAGAGAAAAGAGCATGCGTATTTACAGTACTCTTGGTTTCGAGGACTACTTTCTTTTTTGGAAAGGAAAAGAATTGTTGAACGAGAAATGATTCTTTCTTAGAATCACATCGGTTTCTGAAGAAGAATCATTTATCCTACTACTTACCCTAAATCACTGACAAACAATTACGGGAAGAGTTCGACGAAAATTAGTCGATTGTTAAAATGAATCGACTAACTTAATATAAATATTAATAGACTGATTTTGAAAATTACTCGTTATAAAAAAGAATTTACGGAAGTTTAGTTCTGTTAATATTAACTGAAAATAGAAATCTGGCAATAAGTATAGATATTCTCTAAAACTAATCCCTATATTAAGATATTGGTCATTAAATTTCTTCTTATTAAATCAAACACAGAGAAAAGTAATACGGTCACTTTAAATTTTTTATTAGATTTTAATCCACTGGAAGAATTGAATGAATGAAAATAAGAAAACAGGTTAAGTATTGGATGTATGATTCAAGTTAATAATGAAAGAATTATATACTGAAGATGCAAAAAAAAATAAATTACCATGAAAATGTCAAACAAAGGGCTCTTAATTTCTTTTTAATTCATTTTAATACACAAAAATGAGCGCCATTAGAAAAGCTATGTCTACTGCAATAAAACATGAAATAATTGTAAATTATTTTATCTGCAGGAGTCAGCTACACATTTCTTGAGAAATATCTTGAGTTTCTAAATCACATATATTCAGATTCATACCAGAAGTTTGTAATGCAATTTATAATCTGTTTAGGAATAAGTTATACATAACTGTTTCTTTTTTGACAAATTTTGGTCTTAGGATATAACTGAATTTTGTGAAGGAATAGAAAAGTATACTTCTGATAATTACACTGTTTAGTAAAAATAATTAAAAAAAAAAAAAAAATGTTAACGGTTGAATGTATTATTTAAAAAAAGTTTTAACTGTTCTCTGATCTTAAGAGACCATTATGAGTGTGAATGCTTCTATAATAGTACTCAACTGGCATCTTTCAATATATAATCACACTTTACAGTGCCAGAACAGAAATATTGAAGGTATTGGGATTAAATTAATATATCTCTAGAAAGTATCAATGATTGGTTCTAATTCTTTGTACACGACTTTGTTGAGAAAAATCCACCACTGCCCGTCTTTCTGGTACGTTTTATTGATGCAGGTTCTTTCAATTTTCTGGAGTGTGTGTCTTTGATCGTTTATTCACGTGGAAGAGTGTTTCTGCTGCAAAAGTGGCTTCTGGCTTTATAACTATGTTGTAGTGTTTTATTACATTAATTGACAGGTACTTTTTATTGTACCAAGTTAATTTTTGATCTTCAGCTGGTTCGTTTCATATTATTTGGGTCAAGTTTGTTTTATTTAGGTTATCTTTATTATTTCTCAGATGTATTTAAATTGGGTTACTATTTTCACTTTATTACCGTTGTTTATGTTTACTTCTTTTAAGTTGTTGGTCTTTGGGACATAATTTCTCTCTTCACGAATGATATTTTGAGGTCAATTTTATCTCCAATGTTTTGAAGTTCTAATATCTGTGATATAACTTTTTAGATTTCAATTGCTTGCACTGCAAAGTCATCGGCGAAACCAAGTTGAATTGTTTTGATATTTTGGCCTATTTTTACTTTTGGGGGCATTTTTATAGCCATTCCCTCATTTCTATAGCCCAGTTGAATAATAGTGGTGAGAGCCTATCACCTTGGCACAGCCATGTTTTGATCTCAAATGGTTCTGAGAGCATGCCTCTGAATTTTTAAGGATTTGAGAGGGTCAGTTTTGTCATTTTTTATCCAAGGTGTCTTACAATTTTTAATAGGAATTCTCTGTGGATGCAGTCATAATGTTTCTTGAAATCTACAAATGTTATCACCATGTTTGTTTCTTTTTTTGTTGTAATCCATAATTAGCTTGACACTCATAAACTGGCCTGGACAAACCACCAGGGTCTGAAACCTCTCCAGTATTCACCTAGTTCTTTCTTGAGTTATGAACCGATCCTGTTGAGGATGATTCTTGAAGAATTTTATATGTTGTATCTAGGAGTGAGATTCTCCTGTAATTATTAGGATGTGTTTTATCCCCTTTTATTGTGTAGTGGATGGATGAGGGCTGTCAGCCAGTGTTCTGTGATCCAGGTGTTGACAAGCTGTGTATGAAGGGCAATTTTTGCAAATGTTCTGGATGTTTCCAGATCTCTAAAAAGTCTGATCTTATCTGGCTGTTTTCTAGTTCTTCATCTCGCCCAATGCTTGGTAGACTTCTTTCACTATGGGAGGGTTAATGTTTTCTGATGGTATTGAAGTTTAGGAGTTTTGTCGATTCTTCACAATTTTGAAGTTTGTTGAAATATTTAGCAAGGATTTCTATGTTGCCTTTATTGTTATCGGCCAGATTACAGTTTTCATTCTTTATTAATAGGATTGGGGAATTGTATTTTTGGACCTGATTTTTTTAAGTAGTTTCTTGCCTATGTTTTATTGAATTTTTTTCCTTTTGATTTCGGTATGGCATTATGGCATTCTCCATATGGTTTCTTTTTTTCTATTATTATATTTTGGAAGGATGTTCCAGATTTTTGGGATGGATGAAATAACCATACTTGATGTTTTTTCTCCATTTTCGTCACATTTGCTGTTCCACCATTGATGATTTCTACAGGATTTTATTGGTGCTAATTCTCCTGCGATTTGTTTAAGGTTGCTTACTAGATCTTTGAGTTAATCAGTGATTATTATTTTTTCGGTTGCTTTATGAAAATTTTCATTCCTGATCCGTTGGGTAGGTTCCATTTTTCTTTTAGTTTTGGGGCTTTGATTTATTGCATTCTTTGGGGAGTAAATTTAATTTTAATTTTGACTATATAGTGGTCTAGGATTGTATATTCTCCAAGCCTAGAGGTCTAGGCTTGGAGAACTTCTCTAAGTGGGATCTGGGTGGAGGACCACCACAAGGATCTCCTTGTGGTGGTGTTTGTCCATGTATCTAGTTTCCATTCTCTTTTAGTTGTAGTCGAGGTGTTTCCAGGTTTTGAAGTTCCTGTTGAAATATGATTTCGACTTTAGATTGTTGTTTCTGCAGAGATCAACAAGTCTCCGTCAATTTTTGTTTGTTTTCTTTTGGGCAGGCCATTTTCCGATGATGTTGCCGTATCTTCTTTCTCTGCATAATTGAGTGTTGAATAAAACTTGTAAAGCCAAACCTAATGTAATACAAAATACAAATTTAAACAAAAAATCACAGTAAACTGAAATTGTAACATGACCAAATTGCAGCAATTAATTGTACATCAACAGAAGACCAAAACTATTAAACCCATTCTTAAATTTATTAAATAAATGATGCACTCAAGGTTTAGTTCGATAAATGTACAAATGGAATAGCAGAGATGCACCTATTCACAACTCCATGGAATTCCCACATGTCTAAACACCTCTTAACATTAAAATTAAAGTGATTACTACAAATTTATGAATAACATTTTTTTATGCAACATGAAATTGCCTCAAATATATTTTGCCAATATTTAGAATTTTCTATCAGTAAAATTCCATAGCTAGACAGTTGTAAATGTTTGGAAATAATTTTTTGAAATTAAACAGTAAGCAGTCTTCTCTTCAACACAAGAAAGATCAGTCACCTACCCAGCTACTCTGTGTGTTTTTGGCTTTAAATTGGTTTGAATTTTTTCCATAACATTCAGATATTCTGCAGGGGGAAAATGTATATATCTTAACAAATCTTACTGGCTTTTAATCAAATTAATCTTATCATTATAATCCTTTTACTAGCTATTTAAAAAAAAAAAAACATAAGTATTATTATTTAACATGTTGGACGCTATGAACTATAATCATTGTTCATACTGACTTACTGGATGGATGTGGACTCCCATTGAAGTCCTTGTATCTGTGCATATTATATTCACTTTAGTGGAGATGTTGTCATCAGTATAAGGTTATTTAATATGTACAATCAATCAGTTACATTTACTTTATAAGTAGAGTGTTGCAGTTTCACATTTTATAAAACATTTTTTCAAATTTTTAATTTTGTTGTGCAGTTTTCCATTTATTGTGCCATAAACTTGAAATGTATTTTTAGTGAAAATTATTCAAGAATATTGATAGAAATTTAATTTTAAGAGAAGAAAAGTTAACTTAAATGATATTAATTAAATTTTTTGTTGTTGACAATTTTATAATTTTCGCACTATTTTTTCATCAGTTTTTAATATTTTTAGAAGGGTTAAAGAGATCACACTACCAAATTAAAAATTTATTATCATCTGAGCCAGTACCACTGACATCACAAAATATAACCTCGAACATCTCAACAAAGTATTCAGGATGAAAGAGATATAATTCAAAGTATTGAACAACTAACAGAGATGATGATATCTCTATTTCATCAAATGAATGGTAGGTGAATTTAACTTTTTAAAAAGCAATTATGAGGAAACTGTTGACAACCCACAACAACACCTTTCAGGTAATATCAACACACCTTCAGTCGCTGTTCCTTCCACTTCCACACAACAAAGGACTACAGTACTGACACCACAATTCAGTAAAAAAGTGTCACAAAGACTGATCTCAATTCTACTAACATGCTTGGGTTTGAAATTTTACTGGTTAGAAGTAACCTTAGACAATTTTTAACTTGCTTTTTAGAAATGAAATAATTTATCTAATAATGTCAGATACAAAAAAACAAGGGTTTTATTGTGAAATATTTAACATCATCATACACCAGAATAAAAAAATGGAAATGCCTAACAACTGAGGAATTTATTTATAGGAATGCTCCTTCATATGGGTGGGAACAGTTCTAATGCCACATCTTTCTGTTTCCTGGAGTACTGACATTTTATATAATATGTCACTTTTCAGGAACTGAATGAGCTGTGACAAGTTTATTGCAAAATTGCAGTAATTACATTTTGCTGAAACATCTACTCTAGAAACCAATACCAACTGACAGACTATACAAAGTATGACCATTATTAGACCTTTTCCATAAAACAATAAATAAAACAATTAACCCTGCACAAAATTTATGTGTTGCGGTACTTTGGAGAGGGAGATTACTTTTCCATATTTATATTAAAGCTAAGAGACATTGGTAAAAACATATATGCTTACAGAACCTAATGGTTTGGTCTTAAGGTGTGCCATATATACCAGAGCTTCTGATAAAGAAATTGGTGGCCCTGGCCACAAAGAAAATGTAGTATTAATAGTAGGCTTTGTGTTGAAGTGGAAGTGTAAAGGGATGTTATTTTAATTTGGGAATGAAATTATCAATATTGGTAATAAATAAGGGTAAAACTGGTTTAAGGGTTTTACCCTTAAACCAGAGGCTGTGGTAAAATATAATTAGTATATGGGAGGCATTGATCATCTAGATCAGATGACAGCCTATTGAAAGAAAAACTCTTAAATGGTAAAAAAATGAATGCACATGGAATGCAAGCAACTTCTGAACATGACTAACCAGGCTCAATAATAAGCATATAGTAGTAGGCTTACTAGAAAAATTGAGAAGGAAATTTGTTTTCCTTTTTTTTTGTTGCCAAAATTCAGTATACTGTTGCAGCACATCATCATTACCAAGTTAAAAAAATTTATATTATATTTATATATAATATTATTATATTTTAAGATTATTATATTTTACACCACACTACCAAAGAAAATAACATTTAACTAGTTCTCTCGTACTTCAAGTGCTTCAAATTTAGGGCTTGTCATATCAATGAAAAGATTACATAACATAACAGATTATTATACTTCTTTCTGTCATGAAACATTGAAATTTTTTCATTCATATTATAAATAATATTTGAAATAGTTCACTAATGAATTTCATGATACAATCAACAAAGTAGGGCATTGAAATCAAAGCTCTAAAAACAAAACCTTTTTTGATTTACCAAAAAGAAAAGCTCTTAAAATTAAAATTTAACAAAATTTAATGGCAATCAAAAAATGTAAAACTGAAACTGAACAAACTATGTTTTTATTTATGTTTGAAAATCTGACTGTCCATTTCTATGATTTTTTATCCTCAAACAAGTCTCAATCCCATGTTCCATATGACATTTACTGGATAATAATTCTAATGTGATTTAACTCTCATATTACTGAGCAGTTACATACATGGTTAAAGTGTCATATTCTATGAATTCTTTGTCAGAATACTGAAAATGTGGAAATCAATTGCAACAAGGAAGAGCAGCCAAGGATTAAAATACCTCTAAGAATAAAAATACCAAAATTAGCCTTAGCCAAAATTTACAACAAATGACTAATCTTTTTGAAAACTTCAAAAGAAACAAGAATTAAAGCACACATCCTGATCCTGTAGGGGAAGACACCCACTATGTGATATTTCCAGCTGCCACACCACCTCCTCCATACCTAGAGCTGAGGGCTTTACCAGAGGTCATCTACCTCGGCAGTTCACATATTAGTCTCACCTTTGCTAGTATGCCACCAATGTGAATTCCACAAGTGATACTCCCATCTATGTACTACTAACAAAGATGAACTCATAGTAACAAAACATCTCAAATATAGTCTTAAACAAGACTGAATTCCTAAACGTAGAATGAAGGAACTGAAATCACCTACCCAAGCAGGTAGAAGTGAATTTGATGCACAACTCAAACCAACCAAGTGAAAAACATAAAAGTGAAACATTAAACAAAACCACAATACAACTAACATAAAAACCAACAAATACAAAGTAACAAAGAAATGCGAAAACAGTAGAAACAAGGGAAGCCCAGTCAGGACTCTGCTTTTCTTTTGCAAGGTAAATCATAAATTCCTCAATTATTGACCATTCGACCTGGTAACTCCAATTCTGCTGTATATCCAGTGTCAGAATGTAGAGATGACAAATCACCTCGGTACACTTCTCATCATATTTTGTGCACTCATAGAACACATGAAAGGTGTCATCCAGAACCCTGCACTGCGAGCACAAACCTGCATCCAGCAGGCCGAATTGCACCAGCTTGCCCCTAAAAGCATTATGTCCTGAAAGAAACTGTGTAACATACTAATTCAGGGAAATTCAAGAGACACGCTGCAAGCATCTAACATCTGGGAAAAGATCATGCATATACCGCCCCCTTTACGTCTCATCCTATCTTGCTTGCCATAAATCATATCCATGCTGCTTGATCTCCTGGATTTTTTCACAAGTCAACTTACCCAACTTCCTAGCAGCATAATACCTTTCTATTGCAAGAATGTAGATTGGTTTCACACCTGCAATGCCGAGATCACCTCATGAAATTGTTTGGTAACACCCATAACCATGAGTTAACATAAGTCATTGGGCAAGAACATTAAGCCATTAAAGCACACAAATAAGATTTACAGTACCAGTATGTAGTCGAAAGAAAATGAATAGTAAGGGATGTTTAGGGGCTTCACATATTAAAAAAATGCAAGCTAAAATGAATGTAATATTTATATAAAAGCTAAAGCAATTTATCTGGTGTAGGAGTTTACTGAACCGCAATCCAGTCTAGGTCTCACCAAGATCTTTTAAAATTTAAATACACATCTTCAATCTACAACCTAAAAGCTTTTACTGGCTACATGTAACATAACAACACAATTTTTAACTCACAACTTTTGAGTTCTCTTAAGTGTTAAGTCCATATCATTGATTCAAATTAATCGTTAATTTAAATCAAAATATAATAAATAAAATTAATAAACAAACAGTTTATTTTCAATTATTTTTTTTGCATTTTATTTACAACAAAACATCTGCACATGAAGTGAATAAATGACAGGATTTTAAAGCACTTTCTACATTATTTACAATTATAACAAATAATTTAACACTAACAGTCTTGTTGGATACCATATTCTAGTAAATGGTCTGGAAACTGCAGTTTACTAAACTGCAGAATTTTTATTGTTGAAGGATCCTATCCTGCTACAAAGCTTCAAAGCTCAACACAACATATTCCTACGAACATTTCAATTTTTTACCTTGTTTAAAATATCTTTTAGATACTGGCCAAGTTTCAGGTAAGCTCAATCTAACTAGCCATTTATTTGAGAAATCATAAGTTCATATTTTTTATTTATTTCAGTATTATGACTTCAGACTTCCAAAACATACATATTATGAAGAAAAATAAGATGAATGAAGTGGTAGGTAAAAAGATCCCAGACAAGCAAAGCAATCAGATCAAAATAAGGAAAAATTTTGAAAACTAAATGAGATCATTAATATGATACACCCTTTGATTCAATTATTCAGATTTGGTCATTAAAATTTATTTACTAATTAAAAAATAAAATATTATCACTAAATCGATGAAATCAGAATTATCAAAATACAATTCTTAATCATTATAAACTATGGAGAATATTACAAGCATACTGGAAAATTCACAAACCCTTCACATTTGTAAACCATTCAGTAGTTGTAGAAATACGATTTTAATCACCAAAGCATAATAAAACATTCTATTTAACACAATATTTTACAATTAAGAATAAAAAAAAACTTCTAACCTTTAGAGCTAATGTTTCAGTGTTTTCATGAGAAGTTTGATTCATACTGGGGAGAAACAACTGGACTTTTGTGTAATTCAATCAATTCTTTTTCTTTTTCCAAAAGTAGAGTGTTTTTCTCAGATAGTTGAATTTTTAAAGCAGTCAGATGATTATTTCTTTCCTCTAACTTTGCATTAATCACAGCTAATTGCATTTGAAGATCACTGCATATTTTTTCAGAAGCTAATAGTTTAATTGACTGCTGATTTAGAGACATATTAGCCTAGAGAAAAAATCATTCATTACAACACAATACGTTATACAAAGAAGCAAGGTCTTCTAAAGAAAGTGGTTAACATCATTACCAATGTATGTATGTATTTATATGTAAATAAATTATATATATATATATGAGGGCTATTCCGAAAGTAAGGAACGTTTCCCCCTGACGCCGCCAGGCGCACACCAATCGTGTATATATTGGTGTGCTCGTGCTCGGCACCTCAGGGGGTGCATTGCTCCCTCCATATAGTTAGTGACCCGTTGTGGCGTATTCCTGCTAGCCTATGTAGCGTTAGCACCGAAAGGACTTCAGTGGACGTCCTCAGTCAGCGTCCAGCTGTGACAACGGGAACATCTCCGCACTGCCCGTTTTTTTAATATACAAATTTGAAATGTGTGCTGCAATAAAAAATCCCGCCAGTTGTGAGGTGCGGTCTGTGATTAGTTTTTTGTTGGCCAAAAACTTAAAACCAATAGAAATTCATCGGGAACTGTGTGAAGTGTACGGGAACAACGTAATGAGTGAAAGTTCTGTCAGGAAGTGGTGCATCCAGTTTAAAAATGGCCGAACAAACGTTCACGATAAAGAGAAGAGTGGACGTCCGAGCATTGTGACTGATGATCTGGTCTCCAAAGTTGACGAAAAGAATCGTGAAAACCGCCGTTTCACAATAACTGAGCTTTCTCTATGTTTCCCACAAGTTTCACGGACTTTATTGTTTGAAATTGTTTCACAGAAGCTAAGCTACCACAAATTTTGTGCAAGATGGGTGCGTCACTGAGTGGTTGAGATCACAGGCGGCAGAATTCTATGACACAGGAATTTCAAAGCTTGTTCACTGCTATGATAAGTGCCTGAATTTGTATGGTGATTATGTTGAAAAGTAGTATTTTAGTCCCTCTTTCACATGTATATAATAAAAAGTTTTTCTTGTACTTGGTTTTTTTAAAATTCCAAAACGTTCCTTACTTTCTGAATAGCCTTGTGTATATATATATATAAAAACACGCACACATTTTAGTACAATAATCCTTATCACAAAATAAAAAAAATAAAAATATTTACTGTACTCTTAAAACTAATTTAATTTATATTTTAAAATACAAAAAGACATTATTAATTTAATCCTTAGAAAGTATTGGTAGTTAGGGTTAACAATAAAATTAGAAAAAACTAGTCTGTTCTGCATTGAAAATCAGCCAATAAGAGCTGGAAGCTCTTACTGTAAATACTTTCCTGACTGTGATCCTGTACATGACAATCCTTGACTTTTCAATTTTGTTCAACACCTGTGTTTCTAATTCAAGCGTGAAGACAAACCTCGGTCTATCATAAACATTTGCTTAGAGTTAAGAGGCTCATCGGTACCAATTTTATAAATTGTTGTCAATTTGAAGAACATTTTCAGGAAGGCCAATGATCCAAATAAGCTTTGTGATACAGGTGGACCCTGTTTGGCAAAACTATCCACCATCTGTTTCTCCATACATCAATGCATATCAGCCATTTCACAATTTATGTACAAATTTGCCATATCTCACAGAAAAGTAGCAATATCAAAATTTAAAATAATAATCAAAATAATATACATTCACAATAATCTATCAATGTGTAATCTATCACATTGATGAGTTTTTATGTAGAGTTATTATGATAGAGTTTTTATGTAGAGTTTTTAGATAGAGTTTTTATGTAGTTTTCTACATAAAAACTCTATGATCAACTGTTTTTTTAATTTTATAAATATTCTAAGACATATATATACAAAGAGTTAATATATTATATTGTATTATAAAACATAATTATTAAAGAGCTGATTGAAGTATATTTGACTTATATACAGTTGGTATTTTTACTTCCTTGTACGAAGTAAAGAAAGTATTGTGATCGTGAAAAATTTTGCTTTTCAGATTTCAATGTAAATATCCATTTTGACTAATTTCAGCATGACGTCTGAATGTACATATGTAATATCTCGCATAACTCAAAACTTATTAGCCGTAGGATGTCTGAAATTTTTGATGTAGTACTGCTGTAACTAGTTGTGTACCCCCCATTTTGATTGCTAATGTCTGGATCAAAAGTGTCTAAAAAAGCCCAAAGCCCAAAAAATCAGGATTTTGGACTTTTTCTTAACTGCAATAATAAGCAGTCATTGAGAGCTTTTCAACGATGTATCATAAGTGATACTTATTTTCATTGGTTCCAGAGTTATAGCCAAACAAATTTCTAATTATTGAAATATTTGGATCTTACTAGGGGACGGCACATTGGTTTGAATCAGACTTCATCTCTTTTTTTTTTACATTTTTTTAAATTTAAATATATTGATTTATTAATAATTATTAACCTCCGATTATAAAAAAAAAAAATTACGCTAAATAATAATTCAATAATAAAAAAAAAGTATGAAAAAGTATCAGTTATTAATAAACAAAGTTTTTTGTACTATACATTTTTAAAAAAAGGTGTATGTAATGTAATAGGCATACAAGAAAGTCATGTGGTGGCTAGATCAAATTTTTTGATAACTTGGAGGGGATGATATCACTGATTTGCTGTAACAATTCATATATAATTGAATGGTATTGATTAATATAATTAAGCAGTAGATAAAAAATTAACTGACATGAAACTATTTTGCAAATTGATTATTTTCTAGCAAGATTTACTTACACTAACATTTTTCCATTATAATTCATCTTAAAAAGTTCAATTGAAAAAAAGGAGTCATTTTCTTCATACTGAAATACTTAAGATTGCTAATAAACAAGTACTTGCACTAGTAGTTTTTGAGTTGTCATGAAATGAAAGTTTAAGATAATTCATTAAAATAGCTCAATCAGTTTTAAATATTTAAAAATTGTTTTCTGAAATATAGAAAATGTATAAAATAGGCATTTATGAACCTAGATTTAGGGGAACATTTTTTGCTTTAATAATAGAAATACAGTACTGAAGTACTGGCTGACATTTTTATATATAAAACAGCTTTTGTATGTATATATAAACATCTCCTTACAATTGGTCATGAAAAGTGACCATTTACTATTAAAATTAAAAAACAAATGACATTTGTGCCATGAAAGAAAGACTCTTTTAATAATATAGTCACAATCTATTCTTTAAAGATATTTCAAGATGAAAACAGTTGATGAAATCACAATAATATGAGTACATAAGAATTTGTAAGTTTTATTTACACAAAATTTATCCCATCAGCTAAAAAATTCTTGTCACACTGAAATCTGATGTTATGCTTGTTGAATATCCATTGTAGTTGAATGAAATCGAAAATTTTCATTTTTAAAATCATTTAATTTTATAACCAGCAAATAGTATCAATAATTTCAATTTAGAAATAATACAGAAAATTAGATGTCATCTATATTCAGTCAATATCTAAAGCAGCATAAAGTTACATAAGTTTTCCTATTATTTAAAATGTTTCTTAAATTTAATGAATGTATACTTACTTATTCACACAATAATCATTCATTTAAAAAAAAATGAAGATAAAAAATAAAAACAAACCTGAGACAGCTGATCTTGAAGAGAAGCAATTATAGAAATCTGTTGTTCAATTCGTGCATCACTCTGAGGGCTAATTGGGTGTAGCTGTAATTTGGGGACTTCTACAGCTGTTGTTGGTGTATCGACTGAAGACTTTACTTCTTTAGGTGATTCAACAGGAAATTGGGAAACAGAAGTTGGTGGAATGGGTGTAGAAACAAGAGGTGGAGATGAAGGAGTTGAATGAATATCTCCTTGAGAAGTCTCAATATCCTGCGGCGGTTCAAAAAGTTTCTTGCACATTTCGAACTGAAATAATTATAATAATAATATCTAATGCAAATATTTACATTTGTAAATACTGGTAATCAAAACAAAGTTAAAAAAAAAAATATCAAAATTCTCTTTCTTTAGATATTTATTTTGTAAGTCTAAAACATTAAAAAGTTTTCTCTGCCAATGCAGTAACAAAAACAAAAAAAAAAATCTAAACATTATGTTAAGTGTTTCCTTGTAGATAATTTAACTCTTGCAAGTAAATAATATATAAAAAAGCAAAAAATAAATAAATAAATAACTAGAAGTAGTGGTGTTCTGCAATACTAACTTGTTAGGCTGCAGACTTTTATTTAATAAGGGATCTGTAACTGCTTAAAAAATATTGCTGCTAGTTAATATATTTCAAATTAAGAATGAACTGCAAATTATAATCAGCAATAGACATTTTTGTTGCAATAATAAAAATAACACAAATAAACAACTTTACTAATAAAAATTAATTTTTCTGCGAATAAAAACAGGCAAAATCTATAAAAAGTTGAAGTTATAATAAAAAAATAAGAAGGAAGTTTTGAACTTTTAAATTTCATTTAGTTTTTTTGTTTTATATAAATTAATAGTCAAAGGAAAAAAATTAATAGAAAAGAATTTCATTTTAACATGTGATATAATTCTTTAACATTACCATTCATTACGCATATATCGTACCTGTGTTTCCTCCCATTTAAGTAATTTTCTTTCCCATGATGTGTCCATTGAAATTAGTTCTTCCTGAATCTCCCTACACAATTTTTCTTGTCGTTCTGCTCGGCCTTCAGCATGTTTTACTCTATATTCTAATGCTTCTATTTCTATTCTCTGACTTAATTCCTAAGAAACAAACATGTTACTCTTTTCTAAAAAATGCTTTTATTATTATTTTTTTATGAAAGTATAGTAAATCACAATAGAACAGTAAATAATTTTAAAAAAGAACATACATGAAAATGAAGGTTTTTGTTTAATTATCTAATGGGAGAAAAAAGCATCTGAAGATTAATTTATATATTGCTTAAGAATAATAATAATAATAATAGATTTCTTTAATTAATAACAATTTCTTTCTATTTAACTGTAAAATCAAAATTATGACATTCAAAAATCTGAAAGTATAAATATGCTTATAAAAGTATCACAGAACAGTTTTGTTTTAATTTCTCATTAAACGTCATTAAGTATAACATAAAAAGTAAATTAATTTCCTGAAATTCTTTGCATTTCTTTATGAGACACCTTGTACGTATAAATTCTTTTATATAATTTTTTGATATGCCATATACACAGTTTACCTTAAAAGCCATCTATCTAAATTAAAATTATTTTTTTACAGTCCAAGTTTGTTTGACAAAATTTAAAAAAAGTTTTTTAAGGATTTTCAATTATAACAAAATGGCTTGACGATTAAGGCACTTATTTATAAAATAGAATATATCATTTGCTTTTATAAAATAATAAAGTTTATTGCTAAAATTCAGCAATTTTTAAGCTTTCTTGTCATAAATATAATAACCTGTAAAACCGAATGCCAGTTCTAATTTCTGTGGTTTGATTTTTAGGCCCAGAAATTATCTGTATCTCCTTCCTTTTGATTTTAGTCTCACACTCTGGTACAAATAATCCAAATCCAGTTAGAAAAAAGTAATATGAGAATAAATATAACTCTCAAAACAAAAAATACCAATTGATTACGGATATATAGACTAATCTTTATGTACATAGACATATATACACACAAACATGCACCTAAAATGTGTACAAATATATTCACTTATTATTCTAATACAATGTTTTTATTTACAAGTAATTTATTCACACATTAATAAAGTATAGACAAACACATAACTTTTTAGCAGTTAACACAGAAAAATGAAATTTAATGAATTTCTTGAAATTACCTATTTTACAGTATCAGACTCCCACACTCCAAGCCAACACCAAGTGGGCAACTCAAAATGTTAAATGTATAGGATAGGATAGGACAGATAGTAAGACATCTGTCCTATCCTATATCATATTATATTCTATAATATATTATACCATATATATTATATATATATATATTTATATATATACAGTTTACCACAAAATGGAGACCTGTGGCTATAAATGATCAGTTTTATCAAGCTCTTGTTGAACTGATCCTCACAAAAATTGAATCAAACTGCTTTTGAATTAGGAATATCTATCGAGAGAATGGGCTACATTATTAAAGTTCTTGTATTCCACAAAGTTTTTGCCACATGTGTACTGTGTATGCTGTCTGACGACATAAAAGCTAAGAGAGCTTGAATTTCTTGGAAACTCCTGAAATGTTTTGAAGAAGGTGAGGACTTGTTAAAGATCATTATAATTGATGATACTTGATTCCATAATTATGACCTTGAGGACAAAAAGCAGTTCATGAAATACTGCCACAAGAAACCATCCCAGCCAAAACTCAAGAAACTCAGAAATTCAAAACTCAAGCTTCTGCTGGGAAGATCTTTTTTTTTTAATTCTGGACTTATTAAAAAATAATATGTTCAAGAAATCAGCAATCAGTTTTTATGTTTTGGAAAACAACAATAAATCCTGAATGTTATACTGAAACTTATACTGCATTAAATCAAATCAACACAGCAATTAAACGCCTGGATTTTTCATTACTGCTGTATTCATCCTGTAGTCAAATTAAGATTTCTATTGATTCAGACTCCTATTCAAAAACTAATGTGATGATGTTAGTCTATTGAGGCATGTGGTGATTTTATAGAAAAACTATGCAGCTCTGAAAATAAAAGGATCAATGATGTTTCAAATGTTTCCTTTCTTATTCCATTAAATCATTTTTTCTTGCTCATTTTCTATTAAGTATAGAAAAAACCTCTCAGCTCATTCTGATATAAATATATATATATATTTATTTATAAGTAGATTCAAAACATTTTTGGAATTACTTTATTTTTCAAAAACTGCTTGTATGAAAAAGTTAAAGAACATTATTTTTACCAATGTCTGAAAAGTTGCTAAAAACATTCCTGGCACCTACTATGTGGTATCATCCTCAACTGCTTCGTCACACTGGTCATTGGTGCTCTTTATCTTTTCTCCTTCAGAGCATTTTTCAAGCATCGAAACAAATAAAAATCAGCTTAAGATATGAGAATATGGTGGTTGTTCCAGAAATGCTACATTGTGTTACACCAGATAATGTTTGAAAAGCATGAGTAAATATCCTGGTGCATTGTAGTGGAAAATAATCCAATTCTTTGTTTCCCATTTTTCAGGATGCTTCCTTCTTACTAGATCCCATAAACTACAAAAGATACTGCTATATCTCCTTTTTCACTGTCTGCTCATTAGGAATGTATTCTTATGAACAGTACCCCATGAATCATAAAATACTTCAAAATAACTTTTTCTTTCTTGCTATCAAAATAGAATTTCTGTAACTGCAGACATGATGTTGATTTTTGACGTCTGGTGTCAAGTATGTTGAACAGTTTTTTAAGACATATCGATAAGTAACTCTTCATGTAATCTCTCCCAGTTTTTAATAATGATTCTATGCATTACTTATTCATTAGTGGGTTTCCTGTTTTGTCCATTTATAATATTATATCATCTTTGTGAAAAATAGAGATTATTTTTTTATTTTTTATTTTTTTTATTTTACAGAATTTTATTTCTAATCTAAAAGCTTGACTTTTTTCAATTAATTCTTCAGTTATTTCTGAGTTTCTGAAGCCTTCCCAAGGTGATGGAGAGAAGCACGTCTTGTCTTTCTGCCAAACAGAAGAGTGGAATACCGCCCGCTAAGCTTGACTTCGGTTTTTTTTTTTAATTTCTGTTGTCATTTCTACCTAAATTTTTTTTACAACTTTACTCTCCACTTACTAATTCAAATAATTCCTGCTCTAATATTTGAGAATTAGAAACACTATATAAGTTGGTTAATTAATTTATCGAATCTGTTACTTTTTAATAATTTTTTTTTAAAATAATTAAATTTAAATTACATTTTTTTATTACTTTTATATTTTATTCTCATCAACATAATCATTAGCGGCTTATCGGTGAAATACTATTGTACCGGTAAATGTATAGTCTTCAATAAACTTAAGACGACCATTCCTGAGATGTGTGGTTAATTGAACCACAACCACCAAAGAACACCGGTATCCACGGATCTAGTATTCAAATCCGAATAAAAGCAACTATCTTTATCAGGATTTGAACCTGAGAACTTGTCACCTTCAAAATCAGCTGACTACGACAACGAGTTTACCGCTAGACACACCCGGTGGATTTAATTTTTTTTTTTTTTTAATTTATACGTCTTAGTATTAACTTAAAATATACAAAATAGTGTTTCTCTTTTAATTTTATAAATTTATTATTACTTATAAACTGGCATTTTATTAATCTCATCTATATTATAAAAATTTTCAATTTATATGAATTTAATCAGATTATTTCTTTATTTATAATGAATTTTGGTAGTTTGTTTGTAGTAACTGATAATACTACTTTTCGATGTACACCCAGGTCTTACTTGATTTTCTTTTTTTTTACTTTCATATCTAAAAATTATTAAATAAAAATATATAATTTAATTTGCTTAAATTTTTAACAAATTAACAATGTTCAACAACACCAATATGGAGATATCTTCAAACAAAAAAACATGTGATTCAGTAAATGTAATTTCATCATCTATTAAAAACAAAAATCAAATATTATAAAATAGGAAAAGGAAATCGGTTTTTGGAAAAATAAAGATATTAATCTGAGAATTTATTTTACTTACTTATCAATATTATTATTATTTTTTAATTAATGTCAATACAAGCAATAAATTCAAAATATATTAATATCATTTTACACACAGTAATAAATATTTTTAGTCGATTTACAATATTTTTATAGTACGTACAACTATTTAAAAATGATAATATGAAAAAATTGGAGAAAGAAAAAAAAAGGTTGAAAGCTACAATATTGATAGAAGAAGAACAGATAGCCGCCAAAATTAAACTTTTAGAAAAGGTCAAACCATTAGAAACCATAGATATTGAAGAAAAGTTGCTCTGTTATATATGTACATAATAATCTGTATGTAATGAGATCTCACATTATTTATTTATTTTTTTTTTGTATACATTAGAATAATAATGACAAAATACTTTTCAAGTGCAATATGACGACCACACTTGAAAAATGCTTGTATAATATTATTATATAAACATTACATATAAATATCTATAGAATATTAAATAAAATAAAATAAATATATAGAATTATAAACTATGTTTATTAATACTACTATGATATAAACAATATGTTATTGGATGAACTTATAATTGCAATATATTCTGTACATCACTTTATTTTATAATAAATAAGTTGATCAGCTTCTTATTAGTTTTAAAATCATGTACCTGATGATGGGCTGAGTCCGAAACCAGTTTTACAAAAGAATTATATACCCGCTAATGTAAGTAGTAATAAAATTTAATCATTAACAAAAAAAAAAAAAATACAGGAAACAATGGATTGTAATAACTTTCATGTATTATTAATATTATTCAGAGTAGCACATAGATAACTGATCCCCTTTTTATCATAGATAATTAACTATTTTGAAACGCATATAACCAGGACATTGAATATATCTCACCTATGACATAGTCACTAAGTTATAATTGTATGGTTCTATAAGATTTTAGAACTTGATTAAATAATTTAATTCAAAATCTGGCGAAAAAAATCCTACAAGTTTGGTAATTAATTTTAACAAACGTAAAACCTAACCGTTTGTACTAAGAGGCTGCAGATTAGATTACATTTTATGGCAAATAAGAGGTCTGAACTTTACCCAGACCCAAAAGAAGTGAATTTCAAATCATAACAAAAATTGTAATTATATTTTTATCAACAAATCATACTACATCTTTAACTTCTTAAGTATATAAAACTGTTTTTCTTATTTTTGCATCATTATGTTGTGTACTGTTTAAACAAACATTAGAATAAGAAAAAGTACCTCTATACAACAAAAAGTTCATATATTTTATGGCACTAATAAAAGAGTTATTAAAAACTTCTCCCATGACCTGAATTAAACTACTGATTTTTCTTAATATTCTATAATGACTTAATAAGATGATTTTTTGTATTTTTCTGAAGATTTTCTTGATGAAAAAAAAAAATTAAAGAGTATTAAAAAAACTATTTACATTATGCCATTTTTTTTGTTTTTCATTGGGAAAAACCTTCTACATTAACTTTCAAAACTGTTACAAGGACATATGAAAACAAATTTATTACCATCAAGGACAATGAATAAACTTTATGGCCATTAACATCAATTTATGATGATTGTAATAAAAAAGTAGTTGTAAAAACTGTTAAATTGTGAAAAAAGTGAATTTGTAAAAGAAAAAACAGAACATGCATTGTGTTTTAATACAATTTAAACAATGATTAAGGTACAGAAAGAAAACCCCATCATTATCAGATAGGAGCTGTCATATAGGTCAAATCAGGGTAAAACCTTAAAAAACATAACAGGCGATGAAATGTGGATAACAATTACAACATAGATGAAAATATAATTAACGCAGAAATTCTGCTTTGGTTTGAAATAAGTCTTAAAATCATCTTATTTTATCCCCTTTATTTGATATATTATTTATCTTTATTTTAATATTACTCATTATCTAATCAATCTCTCATTTAAAATGAACCAATATTATACATTACTCTAAATAACTTGTTTTTTTAAAACAGCAAAGATCACTGTTCAAAACTCATCAGAGTAATTTAACTCATCAGAAAACAACCAAATCTGAATCATAATTTTATTATACTCTTAAAATGTTGTTTAAAATCACATCAGTTCTTAAAAAAAAAAGAAAAATAGTTTGTGGGTGGACTTAATTTTTTCTAAATAGGTAATACACTCATAAGAATTGTTTAAATTTGGAGATCTATATGGACCCCAGACCATTAAACATAGTTTCAACTAATGGCTTTTAATTCTCACTATTATCCTATTATTTTCAAAGATTCTATTCCAGTTGTTGTGGAATAATTAAATTATAAATGAATACAGCTTCCTGCCTTGTGAAGGAATCAACAAAGAATGTACACTTTTTGGTAATATTTTATTTAACTTCCTTCTATTATTTATAAATAATATATATATGTCAAAGCAAAAATTGCCAACTTTTTGTGGAATAAAAACGATTATGATTTCATCATGGTTTTTATTTTCTTATGTAAACCACCTACACCTATAAACTGAAAGTAAATAAATTGATCCAAAATTTCAATCGTATGTTTTGTAAATGTCGATGTTTCATGACCGCGAGTCAAAAAACAAAAAATAAAACCATAAAAAGTTCCAGATATGCATATACTTATATGTTGTTCTGTATTTTGATTAATATCTCTGGACTGACTCAATATAAATTCTTTGAAAATGGCTCAAAAAACTGCTATATATGAGGCATCCTACACTACGATGCCAAGACAGTAGGCCAACATACCTCTGGGCGCAGAAAAGAAATAGATGACCTTCCATTTACGATAGGTCATATGAACTAAATCGTGCTATGACAATTACAGGCATGGTATTTTTCCTTAGAAGTACATAGGTTGTTAGGTAGATTTCCCCCATCAGCATATTACATAGTTTCTTTCTGTACATGGTACTTTTTGAGACAGGTAGGCCAGATTTGGTTGATTAATTCAGGTTTGTGGTCCAGAATGTAGGGCCATTGATGATGTGCATCATGTCTTATATGTATACCCCAGGTATGAAGTTGAATGTACCAAAGTAGTTAGAGCTTGCAAAGATCAATGTTGGTGTAAATCTGCATGTTATTTAGAAAACCAAAAGGGAATGGAACATAGTTACTGGCTCTTGAGATTCTAAGCCCTGCAGAGGATGGCTGAGGTCTGATGCTGTTATGAATGTATACATAGAATAGTAATACGGGTAGCTAACGGCTCAGCTGAGTGCTTACTTCACCAAGTATCGAACCAAGTATTTATTTTAGTATCGAACCACAGTTAGCCGAGATATTCAGTTAGGATGAGAATGGATGCGTGGAGAACTTGGTGATGGAGCTGTGTTGTAGGATTGACTTCGCTCCTGAAAGTGAACAATAGAGAGAGATAGGGAATATTTTCATTAGTAGCATATTATAAATTTGTGATTAAGTCTTTTTTTTTTTTTTTTTGAGTAGTCAATTTACTTCGAGTAAATTGAATTGTAGGACAAAATTGTCGTTGTTGTCATCAACACTTATTTTGTTAGTATGAGAATAGTATTTTTAGTAAAAGTTCAATCAAGTAATGATCTGAGTCCATAGTCTATCTGAAGTTAGATATGGGAAGAGATTTTGTCTGAAACTTTGAGTTAGAGGAAGGTGCAGGGATCGCGCTTCTGCGAATAGGTTGATAGTTGACGGTTACATATTATAGTAGGAGGCTGTGGTTGGAAGAAGCCATACAAAGGCGATAAGTTGTGTAAATATACTGATGGAAATAACTGCCGAGGCATTTGTATCAGTGTCATCCTGACATGCCAAACTGATGACTATGATGTGTTATCAGGTTTAGAGGGTTTAAAAGACGACCTCTGGTAAGGACTATCAGGGCTAGGAACGGAAGGGGTTGAGTGGTGACTGGGATTATCACAAGGCAGCTGTCTTTTCCTATGGAGGTCAGGATAATAATATACAATTTTGGATAAAATAAAAAAAGCGAAGGATTAATTTTTATAATTTTGAATTTTTTTACTTTTGTATAGCGGTCATAAAAAATAAAGCTTTAGTATGATGAAAGTACTTATTATGTTAGTTAAAATTCCAAACTTTTTAGTCAATTGGATTTTAGGGTGGGGATACCCAACATTATTTCTAAAGAATTTCTATCCTATATCTTGAAAACTGCTGACCAAAAAAGTTGAAATTTGGAACAATTATTTGACTATATGTATTTCATCTTTGGCCTACTTTTCAACACAACTGGACAAGAGGGCATCATGGTAGCAATATTTATTTCCACCTACAGCAATAGTTATACAGAATGTCTTGGGAGGTGTTGCCCAAACTAAATGGACTGATTTAAAACATCAAAATAAACAAAAAAATTCACATGGAAAATGCCCTATCTTGTTTCATTTTTCTCTGTCCATCATTCTTGGTTTTTTCGAGTAAAATATATGTGCTTTATGAATGGATTGGGATATTTTAATGAAATCTGGTTGCATGTACCCAACCAACACCTACAAAATAAATAAATCTGAGCATTTTACCTTTGGAAATTTCAATATGTTCCATTTTCAATGTTCAATGACAATTCTGGTGGCCATTAATTTTTTTCTAATCATTACTAATTACATAAAAATTACTTTTTCAAATTACGTTTTATTAGATAAAATGTTAAGTCTTTTACTGTGAACAAAATGACACCTCATCTTTTCAAATCGTTTTATAACACTTGAGGTACGGCTGAGATTGTTTAAGTGGATTGCAAAAATTATGCATGAAAACAGGCATAATATTTTTGGGCTGCATAATTTTCTTTCAGCATTCCTATCAACAAGTGGGTTAGGTGGCACCCAATTTCACATTTTATTATTTTTCTTCCAATATCATTAAACAGGTTTTATATTACAGTGAAAAATTTTACTTAAAATGTTTTCTTATATGGAAATCATAACACAGGTTATTAATTTTTTGGATTTTTTGTAATTGCTGATACTTCATTTGTTTTTCAAGTTCAAAGTCATTTTCATTTGGTCGTAGGTCAATTGGGACCCAAAATATTTTACTAAGAATCTTTATTTCTTTCTAAATTGAACTTAAATACTGCAAAATCTGTAAGGTATTTTGATCCAGGGGGTCAAATTGGAACATAATTTTTTTATGAACATTTTGATCTTTTTTGCGATTGTACTCTAAATATTACTTAATTAAGTCATTAAAATTTAAAAAACATTAGTGTATCTGAAATAAAAATCTATCAAGAGCAAAGCAAAGAAACCTATGCAGCTCTTTGTCAGCTTTTTATTTTTAAATATAAAGCAGGTTTACTTTTTAAACCTTTACTGTACATCAATTAGTAATTACTAGATAATCAGGGTTATGTAACAAAATAACATAAATTACCGGAATCCAAACATAATTTCATCATGTCTGAGATGTGCATCATCATCCACAGACAAAACAGCTTCAGTTTCGATAGCATCATATGGCACAAATCTATTATTCAAACTGTTAGTGGTTGCTTTAACTACCAGAAAAGTAAATCGAATTATTAAATCATAACATTCATGAAATATTTATACCAATAAAATAAATTGGTTAATAAACCATTTTTACTCTAGACTTAACTTCTAATCAACTTTCAACAGAAAATTAAGATGCCTCTAAGTAAACGGTATTATTTGAACTCGGAAGCAAACAAAATCATTATTTAATCAAATCACATCAACAATTAAGAAATAAAAAAAGTTAACGACTTACTGAAATCATTTTCCATGTCTATTAAAAATTTATCCGATACTACTTTATTTATAACGCAAAACATAAAATTACAGGGAACAAGAATTAAAGAATTATGCAGAAATATAATTTGAAAATTTTTAGATTTTTGACTGCAATAAATAAGATTACACTAATTAACAATGGATAAATTGGCCAGAATATTTTGATATCCATACTATTTTTACCTAAATATGTCATTTTTTTTTTTTTTTAAATCGCTTTATAAAAGTCACAACCTGATTTTTATTAATTGTGTAATAAAAATAATTTAAAATAACATAATTCAAATAATGTATCAAAATATTGTGCGTTTTCAATAGATCTTATTAACAAGAACAGATTACATGATTAATCAATATGATAATATTTTTACTAGACAATAAAAATTTTCAAAAGCTTTACTTATAAATATTGATAACTTACATGAACTGGAACCCCGATATCTGGCCAATGTAAATCAAGTAATGGCGGTCTAGGTGAATTCCAAACAACAACCACCTTATTTAAATATGGCAATCCTTGCAACCGTGTTAATGAATTTATTAATACCTATAACAAATAACTTCATTGTAGTCATAAAAAAAAAGTGTAACAGCAATAAAAACAGATGTAAGAAAAATATTTTTCAGTAACAAAAAATTATAAAAAAAGAATCTTCACTGTTGAATGAAAGTAGTGAGGTGAGGTAATGTTATAATGACAATGAGGTGAATCCAACTCACTAAAAAGGCTTTTAACATCAATTAATAAATCTGTATTGCTTTTCTTGAAAATATAAACTGCTATCTGAATAAATAAGTAAATTTAATGTTTACACAAGTTTGAGATTAAAATCTTGGTAATGGATAGTTAATATCCAAAAAACGCATGTTTAAAAATTTAGTAAGTTTTGTAACATTTTTTTTGTGTGTAAGAAAAAAGCTTGAATCCCTTAACTTTTGTACACTACAACTCATGAAAACTGTAACCGAACTGTTTAAAAATATGAAGCTTGCTTGATCACCTGATTAGATTTTTAATATTCCACTTTTATGAAGATATGCTAATTCCATAAATCCAGCTCACAGATTTCAGGCATGCTGTACTGGTTTCAATACAAACTTTTGTCATCTCGTTTTTATTATAATAATGACAGTTTGGAGAAAGATATTAAAATTGCAGGATTTTTTAGATATTAAAATGAGTACCTATCTTTATAATAAAAAAGGATGACTGCCTAAAAACAATATGGTAGTGTGTGTTGAGCTCTTCCCAATATATCTATCGCATAATAATAAATTTGTATAAACATAAAGAACAACAATAGTTGTAAGTAATCTTTTTTTTTCTTTTTTCCCCCTGCATCCAGGAGCCGGATCTACAATTAAGCATAGCACAGCGCCAGAAGGAGCCTTTACCTCAAGTCATGGAAAAGGAGCAGTAACAAGCCCAGCTATGCCGTTACCAGCCGCTCCCTCCCACAACCGGGACTTGGTCTTATCGCCAGCCTCAAGCAAGGCAACCCCAAGGAGAAGCCTTGCCGGGATTCAGTCTTGCCAGCTCAGGGGAAGGTTATATGACATGAATCATAGTCACTCCTAAAAACCAACAGTATACTAAAAAATCTGATGTGGATACATGACATCCTTGTATGCCTATTAAATTACACATACACATTTTTTGCTGCACTTCATTTAGACTTATTTCATTTGAAAGCAAGATACGATCCTCCAATTTTTTACTAAAAAAAAACAACTATTATTAATTCAACAATCTTACATGAAATATCAGGATAGAGTAAAGTCCCTTTATTACTCGTATTACTAGAACAGTACTATTCGTATCTTTGTGAGTTGCTGATTAATAAAAGTTTCAGATTTCTGGTGTGTCATATAAATAAAAAACCAATTAAATGATATTTAAAGTGTAAAAATGTAACTGGGTCTGGCCGGGTCTCGAATTCAATCGCCAGGCTGATTGGTACTTGGTGAGTTAGGCCTCATGGCTACACCAGTCTGCCAACCATACAAATGAAATTTGCGCTACGTTAAGTTGTGAAATTGCATTAGCTTAGTTAATGCCGACTTTTGCTGCTGGTACCACCACACAGAAACAATCCACAGTTGTAGGACTTTCTTGTTCTACAACTGTGTTGTCATTGTTTTAATATTCAATTACTTTTAATATGAAACATTAAATTCATAATAAAATGAATACACTGCATCCCAAACCTCTATGTTATAATTGTAAAAATATCATATCCTCATAAAAAGCATTAAAAAAATATAGAAAATTATTCAGTTACCAGTATAAGATTCAACAGATTAATTTACAACAAACAATATTAGAAATGTTGGAACATTTTTAATATTGTTTTCACTACAGTTTTCACCAAGTTATAATTCCCCAAAAGCCTTTGGAATCAAAGCTCAATATAGGCAAACTGTTTTATAATAAATTTATAATAATTTACAGTCACAAATATACCTTACAAATCTATATTTGTTGCATCATCTAAATGTTGCCACATTAAATAAATATATTTAAAACAATAAATTTCATATATAAAAAGAAATTATAGATTTAATTTGACACAATTCAAATGAAGTGTGCACATGATGTATGTAATCAGTGAGCTCTGTGAATTTTATTGAATGCAAGCATAATTATTTTTTTTAATAATAATGAGTACTTCCCAAGGAACATTTTACCACACAATCATTCAAAACCCTCCAAAATTCAAGTGATAATCAACACAGGTGATACTTTCACTCAATTCCTTATAGAAACCATTTGTAAAAATAATTTTAAGAAAAAACAACTTTGACCTGTAAGTATATAATATGTATTTAATAATTTAAAAAAGTAAGTTTGGGCACATTTTATAATCTTAGTATAGAAAATATTTGAGGATTGTGTGGTAATAATTAAATGTTCTTTCCATGAGAAGATGGTTGATAAAACTTCAGTTACCTTGTAAATAGCCATGCTAGTTATATTTTAACACTAAGTTTTTTTTTTAATTCAGCTTTTATTTTTTACTTTATTACTTGTATGTCATGTACACTAAATGATTTTTTAACATGTTAATTGAAGCATTTAAATGAAAAAAAAAAAAATCAGTAAGACACTTTTTACCACCTTTTTTGAAGAAAAGTATGGTATTGCTTTCAAGAGTGGAGTGAAAGAAAATTTTCTTTTTGTTTTGGGGTAGGAAGAGTACCAAAAATAATATTTACTTAAATTGTGGTTTCCTTACATATTTATTTATAAGCCTATGTATAAATAGTTGTGGCTTGAAAATCTCTGAAACTACTTCATGAATTTCATTGAAATTTATAAATGCTACAGTAGTTTAACTGAATTTGTGCTTGTGAAAATTTTATGAAGATTGGCTATGTCATTCTTGAATTATGCTCAATTCAAGTGTGATTTTTTATGATACTGCAAGGTGAAACGTTGACTTTCCTTTATCTGCAGTATTTGTTTTTGAGTTGACATATCATGACATATCTTTTAAGTGCTGAAATTTTTAGTTTTTTGGATGTGTAAATATTTTTTGTAGATCGAGGTTTTTTTTTTGTAAAATTTTAGATTTGAATTAGTTGATACTTATTCAAAAGGAAACAAAATAAAATAATAAAAAGTTGTTCTTTTTGCACAGAACTGCACAAGAATTTTTTTTTTATAACTGTTTCTGTTAATTTTATTTTGTTTTTGTTTAAGTAGACAAATTGTCTAATAATCTAATAATCCCATTATTATACGTAAAAACCAAAATAACAATGAAAAACACTGTTTGATAAATCTTGCACGTATGAAATATTAATCACAAATGCAATCACATTTATTTATATAAATAGAACAAGCAAGTCATTTAGTATTGGACTTGAGGTGCACTACAAAGCTTACATTTATACGTTCAATTTATCCAATGTATGACTGTGTTATTCAATAAAGACACGAATATATGTGGAGGCAAAACAGTTGACGAGAGGGTCAGTCAAGATACTTTCAGAATAGTATGTACATTGTAACTCTGTAATGACTTTAGTACAGCTGTCTGAGTAATATTGTTTTGCTTATATTACAAGAGGACAGCAAGTCCTCTTGAAGTTTGCAAATTAGTTGAACAGCAAGCAATAATATGTTTTTGCTTTCTGAAGGTAAAAAACCGGTCAACATTTATTGTCATCTAACCAAACAATACGGAAAAAGTTGTATGAACCACAGGAATTTTTACAAGCAGGTAGAGAACTTTAAAGACTGTTGAACTTTAGCGATTGACGAACACAATTCTGACATCCATCCGATTGAAGTTTCCATTCCAGCTCTTGAAACTTGCATAGACTCTATCATCCAAAAAGACCAAAGGATTACAGTCGACATTAGAGCTAAAAAATTGCAAGTGTGGGTACAGTTGATAAAATTATCACCGAAAAACTCAAGTACCGTAAAACAAACACAAGATAGACTCTTTAAAAGAACTGATAGATCACATAAGGAGACAATAATACTTTGCATATGCATAATTTGCTTTGCATGGTATCAGTTAACTTATACTTTTGTTTATATGTACAAATGTGCACTCAATCTTTACTACAACACAAAATTGAAAAAAAAAAACAAAGAAAACCACCAATATTAATATCTACTAAACCGGACAATGCAACTCAATACAATACTTTGGCTTAAGACAAAGGTATTATTATTATGCCTTAATAAATTACTGAATCATTTTAAAAAAACTTCCACCAATGTATTTAAAAGATAAAAACATTTTCTTTTATGGAAACAATATTCTGTCCATGAATTTTTAAATAACATTAATGAAAAAGTTTTATATTTTTAAACCCTGAATTATCTTATCTGCATCCTGTTCAACTTGTATATAAATATGTATTTAAAAACATCATCAACTCTTCTGAATTGTTTTGTAGTCATTTTTTTAATTCACTTTTTTCTTTTTTTATATGAATTAATTAGCACAGAAGCTCTGAAGCTAGTACATGGGAATACGAAAATCAAATTTTGTAGCATGCCTAAACAGTTTTTGAACCTAGAAACTCCAGATGAAAGACTGAGACTCTGCCAAGGAGGTTGGCAGAGTCCTTGTTATTATTTCATGTGTTTATTATTTCCTTATTATTATTTCTCTTTCTTGTAAATATTTTTAGTATGGTCTTTAATCATAAATATTTTTATTCTACAATTATTTTGTGATGCTGCTCAGATCAATGGTTTCCCTAGAACCACCCACACAAATAACGAAACAGTTACTTTTTTATCCATAGAATATCAATCCATTCCTACAAATATCTACAGAATGTATTATTACATAAAAAATCAGAATAAAAGATTTATTTGTCTAGTTCTTTTTTTACATATTAAAAACAAATAGTTGCGTTAAATTTTTAACATAACTCAAGAACCCACAAAATGAAAAAAGGTATGTTATTAATAATTTTAATGCACTAAGTTCAGAATGATAGTAGAATGGTAAAAAAATTAGTCAAGTCAAATTAATTACGAATCAGGAAAATCTACAAGACAAAGTGGGTGGCCATTTTAGCACAAATACATTAAAAGAAAAAATTCATTAGAACAGTCTTGTTTACAATCTGTTATTTTCAGTGACTTACATAAATTATAAGAACTGTTTCTATTATAATTTTGTATATACTGTTTAAAAAACAAATACGACAAGAAAACTTTACGACAATGCTTAGCTAAGTGCTGCTATATAAACTCATAATACTTCATTAAATCATTTGGCTGGAACAAATTGGATTGTCTCTTGATAGATCAAATTTAGCACACAAAACTATTTTCAGTAGTTTCTTGTCAATCAACGCTTTGATAAAGATAACAATGTCAAAAAAGCTGTACAATGCTGTGTATTTTCATACACAGCATCATTTTATGAAAATTTTCAAACTAGTTTCACTCCAAAATAAATACCTTAATCTTTAAGGAAACTATAAAATACAGCCTTTTTAATAAAATTATTCAAAAGTAAATGATCTTTATTTTTTTTTAAATCAACTATATGAGGGTGGTCATTAAAGTAATGAGATTAACTTTCACAGAAAAACTTAAAGCACACTGTGTCAGCCCTGCATGCGTACAAGTACTACCAGATGTGTTGTCTACTTCTCATGACATCATAATTCTAATGTTGTAGCCATTGAACATCAGCGATCATGCGTGTAAAGTGTACTGGGTGTCAATAAAATATCAATCAACATTACATGATTCAGTTTCATGTTGAAATATCAGCTTCCAAAAAGTACAAAATATTGAAAGAAACATTCAATTTAAGGTGTATCATGTGCAACATGTTTTCTTTGGTATGCTGAATTTTTGGCCAGACAAGAGAGCATGGGAGACATGGCAAAAGCGAAAAAATACCTCCAAAAAAAGTGAAAGCTACAGCCAGCATGAGTAAGGATAACGATCACCCTGTTTTATCATGAGATTCATTTACCAATATTAGGTACCTACAGGAACAACTGTAAATGCTCTCTGATACATGATGTGATGAAGATAATAGACTCACTTAAAACAGAAAGCCCTGGAAAAAAATTAGAAAGAACTTTTGTTGCATCACAATAATGCATGCCCCCATATCACTCAGTCTGCAATTTTTGAATCGGAAAAAAATTAAAACAGTTTCTCACCCACCACACAGCCCAGTTGTAGCTCCATGAAACTTCTGGCTGGTACAAAGAGGTGAAGGAACTGAAAAGGTAAAAATCTGAGATGAATCTAGAAGTTGTACAAGCCGTGAAGACAAAATGGTTTCAAAAGATGGCCTGGATTTTGTGTTTGAAAAGTGGATAAAATGCTGTAAGCAGCGAGTTGCATTTAAAGGAGACTATTTTGAAAAGTAGCACGTAAATATAGATTGTGAATAGTTTTTTGAACAGCTGTTGTGTCATTACCTTTTAGACCGTCTCTTAATAATTCATTTCCAAATGTGTCTTGAACTACACATAGTGCATGTTTTTGTACCAATTCAAATATTATTTTTGAATCAAAAATGCTCTATCTCGCCACATTTTTAGTTATCTTTGTTTAAAGATCCCTAACATGGCATATTTGATTTATAATATAATATATATTTTGTTAAAATATTTATATAATTACAACTGCTATTTCTAGCAGTGTATAACACATGTCACTGGGATTTCTTCAAAAAATAAAAATCATGTCTACCCAAATGTTCAATTGGCTATGAGACCAATAATTACTCATGGAGTCAATTTACCTATTCCAACAGCCCCACCTTCCTGGCAGGAGATTTCATATTCTGAAGAGGATTGTTCTAAGAATACTTGTGGCGGCACAAGCTTCAAGAGATGAATTCATACCAGAGAAATAAAATAGTGAACCACTCTCATTTCACAAATTGAACTTAACAATTTGGTTCGCAAGTTGTATTTATCAAAACAGTAAACAGAACTTCTTGCTTCATGCTTGAAGGAGTGAAATTTATTGAAAAAGGATACTAAAATTTTATATTTTAAAAACAGAAATAATGACCATTTCACTAAGAAAGATCTGTTGTGTACCTGTTGTGATATAGAAGGTTTGATATCTGCTCTGAGTTTTGCTTATAATGCTGACAATTGCCAATTATTCACAGACTTGTCAAAAGCAATACAGTGCTACTCCATAATTCAAACAAGAATCCTTCTGTAGCTGTAGCACATGTTGTTGGAATGAAAAAGACATATAAAAGTATGTCATTAATTTTGAAAGCAATCAATTACGACACTCGCTTATGGATTGTCTGTGGCAACCTCAAAGTTATTGATAATCTTCTCGGTCTGCAAGGTTGCTTTACATAATACTGCTGTCTATTATGTTTGTGGGATAGTCGTGCAACAAGTAGAACATTATGCGATTAAAGAGTAGCAAAAAATAAACACTTTCACTCCTGTGCAAAACAATATTAAATATGTTCCTTTAGTCAACCCTCAGCATTTTTTTGCCACCTTTACGTGTAAAATTAGGCCTGATGAAGAATTTTGTCAAAGCACTGAATAAAGAACAGGAAAGATTTAAATATTTAAGATAAGTGTTTACTAAGTTAAGCAAAGTCAAATTAAAAGAAGGAATATTCGTTGGACCTGAAATTATAAAATTACTCGATAATGCAAATTTTGACAAAAAGTGAATAACGTAGGGCTAGTGGCATGGAAGTCAATTAAGGATATAGTTCATGGTTTTCTTGGAAATATCAAAGCAGAAAAGACTGATCATCATTTAGTACAAAATTTTTGTACTATAAACTATAAAAACTATTAAACTAAAAATTTAGGGTGCTGAATGTCATTAAAAATTCATATTTTGCATTCCCATCTTGACTTTTTCCCACCAAATTTGAGTGCTGTGAGTGATGAGCATAGATAATGCTTCCACCAAGATATACTGCACATGAAGCAGCATAAACAAGACAAATGGGACAAATCAATGATGAGCGATTACTGTTGGTTACTACAAAGAGAGGACACCCTACTGTACACAAAAGGAAGAAGTAATTTATATTAGTTCACCAACTCCAGTTTTAGGTATAGCTGTATTCTATAATCTTTTTTTTTTTTTAGAAAGCGTAATAAAATATGAGTATATAAATTAATTATAATTAAAAAATTTATTATACCTATAAACTTGGTCACTTTCAAAATTTAATATTATTTAGCTATTCTGAAGGAAGTATAACAAACAAAAAAGTGAAAGGTGGTGGAGAAAAACCGACTTGATTTTCGGATTCAGTGCACAAAATAAATTAAAATTCACTTATAGGTATTTCTGTTCTGAAAATTTTTCTAATTTGTAAAACAATGTAATTAAAAATATAGTGCTTACATTTATTATAGTCCATAATTAACAAATTATCAATTTCTTAATAAAATCCTTAGTTAAATGCATTATTTTGTAGATTTCTTGAAGCACGTAATAACAATTTGTCATTAAATATTTGTAATTCTTTACAACAATAAATTTGATATTTTTTTCTTCTATTTTCCTTATTTCATAAGCCAAATGAATACAAAATTGCATACTGTGCTAAAATAGTATATACGCAGCACATTGCTGTACTCCTGTATTCTATTTTAAAGATAATTTATCTATTTTCCTTTATAAATGTATAAATAAATACATAACATATTATTATTAATGTTAAGAATATTTTTTTAATATTCTATTTTAGGTTTTTGGTAACCAACTTTATTTGCCGATTCAAAATCCTCTTCAAGCTATTATTCCTTATAATGCTATAAAATAGAGTAAACCATCATTAATTTATGTGTCTATATAGTTTCTTATGTATCAATCAGAATAATGATTTATTTTTTGGGTAAAAAAAAAAAGTAATGCTACAGCATTTAACTGAATGGATGAAGAGAAACCATGGTAAAATCTTGATCACAGCAACATCATAAAATATACAACTAATTATAAAAAATAAATGCAATTAAACTTCACATTAATTAATTTTAAATAAAAAATAAATTAAATAACGTTAAGGTAAGAAGATAAATACAAAATAATTCACAATTCAGAAGGTATTAACAAAAATTATTTAGACGTACATTTAAGTACACATTTAACAGGATGTACAAAATTCTTCTTTTTTTTTAATTTGTATTATTTATAAATTCACGGAAGGAGTAAATATTGTTTTCTATAAAATAAAACCTTTAATTTTATTTAAAATGCCAACAGAAACAAAGTAAAGTACGCATGGTGAAGTATTCTGTTGAAACGCAAAAACACTGCTCTATTATATGGTTTGATAAAGATAAATTTTTTTTTAGCAAAGATTATATAATATATTTATAAATATAAACACAATTATAATTTTTAATTTTCTAAATATCAGTCTACGTAATGCATTTTTACAGGCACCAAACAATGATCTGATAATCTTTTTTTGTATCTTAACTCATTTTGACTTTCTGAGGGACCCTTAAGAAATGACATTACAGTTTGGTCAAAAAATGTAATAGCGATGACAATCTTAGCGTTTTATGAAGGTGCTTCAAAGCAAAACATTACTTTGATTTTCTAGCAAACAGAATCAATTTGGTTATCCCAAGAGAATTTATCATCTAATAAAATATCTGGAAACTTTGCACCGTGTACAACAGAAATACTATTATTATTAAATTATTTGGCCATACAATTGCAATGTTATATCTAAGAAGTAATGTAAAGTAAATTTAAGTTTCAAACAAGTATTTTATTTTATAACTAATATATATAACTAACTTAATATATAACTACAAGTGCCTATTTTTATTTTTAAATACTTTAAATTTTTTGGTTCTATGTATTTAATTTTACTATCCGGGGAGGAGATTTTCGCACAACCCATCGGAGTTAGGTAAGTTTTATATACTTTCTTTAGTCTATTATTTTAACTTTTATATTTTATCAACTTTGTCTGCGGTATTAGTTTTGAGTTTTATTTTGCCTTCTTGGCTTGTTTTAGTAAATTTTTATTATATGATTGATATTACGTTTACACCTTGTATAGTTTATTATTTCAGAGTTATTTTACCCTTTTACTAATAACTACCGGGCGATGATAACGCCCAGGCATTTTTCACCCACAAACAAAAAAAAAAAAAAAAAAAAAAAAATACTTTAAAAACAAAAAATTACTAATTTTTAGGCAAAATTTGCTTTAAATTACATATATAAGTATACGTTTAATGCAAATAGATTTAAATAAGTTATCCACAACATAAACAAATACAAAAAAAGTTCATACAATATTTTGGTAAACTTCCTAGCATCCAAACAAAAAAAAATAATCCATAAACACCTTTTTTTACCCGTATTTCATATTTTGTATTTTTGAACAGAAATTATATTTAGAAAATGAATTGGGTTAACCTAAGGATTTTTAGCTTTTTTTAACCCACTGGGTTGGTCTAATGATGAATGCATCTTCACAAATCAGTTGATTTCAAAGTCGAGAGTTCTAAGGTTCAAATCCTAGTAAAGGCAGTTACTTTTATACGGATTTGAATACTAGATCGTGGATACCAATGTTCTTTGGTGGTTGTGTTTCAATTAACCACACATCTCAGAAATTCACACTGTACAAGACTACACTTCACTTACACTCTTACATATATCTTCATTCATCCTCCAAAGTAATACCTGATGGTGATTCCTGGAGGCTAAACAGAAAAAGGAGAGAAGAAACTATTTTTTTTTAAATTCCAGAAAGATAACAGTTTTGGTACAATAGGTAAGCAGAACTTCAATATTTAATCTTCAAAATCAAATGCAGTTTAATTTTAAGCGATGCACTTGATAAAACCATTATATTCACGCACTTGATAATGTTATGTTCAGTATCTCATTAAAAAAAAATATTACATACGTAAATTAATAATGGACTGTTTCATTAAATTTTGTAAACGTGTATCAAATACTTGGGTTTTCACTTGTTAGATCTGTACATCAGATAGGATACTAAATTTACAGACTTTATTTAAACCTAACTTTTAATCTGTACTGAACTAAAAATAATAACTAAATGTAAAAATCTTACATATGAAATAATTGTATGGTATTTGCCGACAAAGAAAGGGGAGTTCTAAAATCACTAAGTGCTTACATTTTACTTAAATTATCACTTTCGGTACCCACGCATTCAAATACCGATTAAATAAATGTTTTTTAAAGCAGCATTATGCAACAAAAAGATAAAATAATAGTTTGGTTACAAGGAATTACAGATCAGATATATATTATTTATATTATAAATAAAAGAAGATCCTCCCACAAAAAATTTAGCACATTTTAACAAACACAACCAGAGCTGAGATTATCAATCTAACAGTTTTAATATTACAATTCCGATTGACAAATGAATTTTCTTTCTCCATCTCTGCATTTGAGTCTGGAAAAAATATTTACTTATTTACTATCGCATCAATGTCTGCCGAATTTACTCTGGAATTTTTAATAATTCCAAAATTATTAAATTTTTAATTTAAAAATAACAAAAGATGGAACGTACATGGTAAATATATTTAAATAATCGATAGAAATGAACATCTCATTTATTAAAAGTTTAGCCAATATTTACTATAAAGTTAATGGCTATCACGTAGAATGTTAAAACAAATGTAGAGATGGTAAACAAGTAGGAGGCATCTCTAAACTATTCTGAATTAATAAAAAAAAAACTACTAATTTAAAAATGCGTACCATAATTGGGAGAATTCCTCTTATTTTCCACATACAAACTGAATTTGGCATATTTTCTAGCAGGTTATATATTATTATTAAAACCACAGTTACTAAAAATTCTACGTATGAAAAGGCACAGATGTTAATGATGTATAAAGCTGTACACACAGTTTACCATAGCCAGAAGGAAGTTTTTCCTCCTAAGATAGAAGTGTTTCCATAACTTGAAAAAATTAATTAATCAAATGAAAGGGGATTTTCAAATAAGAGAAATTAATTAATTTTGATGAGGATACCTTCAAGTAACTAAATAAAACTTCCTATGTTTATGACTGTTTACTGTCAATGAATTTAAAAACACTAATTTAAAAAAAACAGTGAAGTTTCTGCATCTTGTTTAACATATAAATATGAGGTGCGAGATATCAAATGTGCAGTGTCCACATAGTTTCATGTATACATATTAATACAATTTCTTTAAAGGTAAGTTTTAATAAACTTAAAATAAACTCTAAAATTTAATAAAAATATGCTCAAATAATTTTCATTAATGTCTTATGAAATGCGATTTACGTGGTAGTTGTTTTTCATACTTTACATATTTATTTTAATATTATTCACGTGTTTACATTTTAAATTATTAATTTGTCCTTCAGTCAATCTATTTCTTATTTCATAATTAAATGTTCACTGTGATACTACTCCGATCAAGCTTTTATTTCCTTTGATTCATCCAGGCAAGCTTTTTTTATCTGTGGAATAGCATATCTACTCAATCCCAATATGTAATATTATGTAACATTATGTACCAATCATAAAAAAATTATTTATTTATTACAGAAATACACGAGTTTAGCTTTCTTAGAGTTAATTTTTTAAAAAAAGTCATTCATCTCACCCTCTGAAGCAATACCTAATGGTGATCCTGGAGGTAAAAAAAAAAAAACTAAGAATATTAACAACCTCCCCTCCCGCAAGTACAAAAAATGGCAGTAGGCAGCTGATCTTTTATTTTTTTTTGTAATGAATAACAGTACAGCAGAAAACACTTTTTGAAAACTTTTCAGTTGGGGCTGCTTCCAGATATTAGAGAATTCACGTGGTGCTACTGGATAGGTAAAATTATAATAACTATCAAAAACTAAAAAAGGAAAACATTTTTGGCCTAGCAAACCAAGTCTTAGCAGAAAAAACCACATACTTCTGGAAGCGCTAACTATAAACAAAGTATCAAAAATGGATATTTTAATGAAAAAAGATTATCTTTAAGGTAAAAAAATCACTAAAGCTGTGCATTTGGATCACGGGCCACGGCATAATTGGGCAAGAGACCAGTCAGATAAGTCAAAGATGCAAAACTTACATAGGTACACTAAATGTAAATTCAATGTTGAAATTTGGAAAGCAGATGGGAATCAATAAATAGAAAGACACAAAAAAAATATTACAAGTACATAGTAAGGACATGACAGAACATAACATAAAACAGGAAACGATCAACAATAAACATGAGTACAGATCAAGAGGTTTCAAGACTGTGCAAAGACAAAGAAAACAGAACCAAACATCTTATCAGAAAAATTAAAAGAAAAACCCAATCGAGAGGATGAGAAAGTAAAAAAAGATGAAAAAGAGAAAAAAATGGGAAGATGAAAAAGTGCTTGAAAAAGAAATAAAGTACTTAATGAGGTTCACAGCAAGCTGTAATGAACAAAACCATTGTAATGGTTAATGTAGCCGATTCTACAGTTCTGGCTTCAGTAGTGTTAATATAATTTGAAAAAGCGAACAATGTCCAAAACTTAACAGAGCTTACATGGAAGCTAAAATCATTTGCATATTCTCAAGCCAAATTTATCAGTTTATTTATCGATTAATAACTATTTATTTTTTTATTTATTGTTAATTTTGTTATTTTTACTTTTTGCAGCGTTTACTCGTGACAAATAATCAAGATGTCCGACTAGGTGTGGGTTTTAAATACAATTTTTGTTAAAATGATTTTTATGGTAATTTTCCTTTCAAATTTAACATAGCTTTTTACTAGCTTTATTTTAGCTTTTTACTTTTTTTAGATCATTTAAAATTAAATAACAAGCTTTTTAAGTAATTACTAGGATATTTAGGTAATTTTACTAGGTAATATTAAAGTAATTATCAGCCTATTTTAGGTAATTACTCAAAGGTAAGCTGATAAAATATTTTAATTTCAGGCAACATAATAAATTTTCTTTATGGAAATTTACAAAGCCTTGAACTTGCTCAAACAATAGGTAAAGAACAACAACAATGTCAACAGCAAAACGATTCATCGTAATCATAGCTATGAGCTTAGAATAAAAACAACTGACAACACAGTTGTAATTCTTACCCATCATGTGGCTTTTTTCTGACACACAGCTTACACACACAACTTAATTTAAAATATTCATAATTTTATTTAAATATATTTTTTATACAGCAGTACATCAGTGCTACACTAGTGCTCCTTGTGGTGACAGGAGGTGCACTACTGATGCAGTGTACCCACTTAACTACTAGTTCAGAGCATTTTTTGGGGTGGGAGTGCGTTTTGGAAATTTTTTTCAAATATTATTTTTTAATTAACAAATGTGCCTACGAAATATAAGACCTTAATTAGGTGAAATCTCGAGATACTAAGGAAGACCTTGCTCCACAGCCTCATCCTCTTGACCTTTTAAGTTGAAAATTTAATGGCATCATATGCCGACACACAGAAGTAATCTGAACAAATTTTGTCAAAATTGGTACAGTAGTTCTGGAGATATAAGGTCTGACACACCGAACACATATACGTGCCTACGAACATCCAAAAAATTTCCATCTGGTGTTTTGGGTTCCTTAGGTATCAAAACATCAAGATCATGTGAGAACCACATATGCCAAAATTGGACCAATTACAATACTTTCCTTTCTACAGCTATAGCTCTGCTACAGCGCTAGACAGGAAAGTAAAATGTTTGCATACTTTTAAACATCTACACAATATAAATTCATATATAAAATTAAAATGCTGTTATTCAGATATAAGTATCCAAAGTGAATAACAAGTACTAAATTTTTCACAAACAAATTATTGAACAATAAAACTTCAGACAGCCATATAAGAATTTGGCCATATAAGCCATATAAGAACACCAAAGAGTTTCTATTTTTATTAAAATTAATTTATTGCAGAATAGGTATAATTATTTTCCAAACACTATTACTACAACTTAACAAATATATTTTATGTTAAGATATAAATAAATAATGGATCAAAGCCAAAACAGTAACAAGTTATTCCTATGCATTGCAAAGTTTATAATTTTTCTAAGTTCACTTATTTCAAAAAATAAAATATAAATTATCTCTTAGATGAAATGTAACCCTTAAAAAAACAGACACTATATGCAATTGGCAACTAGGACTGCAGTAATGTATTTAAATAGCACATGACAAAATGGCATTTGTATTTCAGTTAGGAGAACAAATCACATTGGAAATATTTTAACTACTATCTAATTGAATAATTCTTTGCAGTCACGACAGAGAATAAATGTTTTAAATAATAAAATGTCAAATAATTATTAACAGATATCTATTCTGATAATTTAAAAATTATTTTATGCTTATAAAAAATTCTCAGATACTTTATTGACATGATTTTTTAATAAGATAAATCCTAGAAAATTTTTTTTTTAGCATTGATCCTTAAAAGGCCTAATTTAAATTAATCAATCAAGACCTAATTCATAAACACTTTAAAATTTTCAAATATTTATTGTAGTGTTATACAGATCTAACTGACTCAAATTACTAACGCTTTCATTAAAAAAAAAGAAAAAAAATCACACTGACTACCAACACATTGAAAAATGTAGTAATCTAGTTTTATTCAAATTAAACTAGCAGTAATCGCACACTAAATATCAAACTTAAGAGATTAAATACACATCCATTTAGACATACAGGCACTACACACAACAGAATCAAGTTTTTTAAATCAATCAATAGAAATAGAACAGCAAGATATTAACCGTAACAAGTAAATTTTACATTCACTACACAAAAACTGAAATATGAACAATATAAAACATACATACACAGTTATTTCGATAAAAACAATTAATAAATAAATATTTTCAATATGCAGGGAATAAACACGTTATTTAATTACATACATAAAGAGATGTCCTAACCTTTCTAAGATAGGCACCATTAACAATAAAGCAATTGAATATCCAAAATGGAATTATTAATAATAAGTCTAAAAATTAATTAATGTCTCTTTCAAAGAGGTGGTTAAAAAAAGTGTATTTTTATAAATGAGTCATAATAAATTAAGTTTTATGCAATTCATTGTAAAATGATATAAAATAAAAAATATTATACAAAAAGGGTTTATTCAGAAAAGGATCGTAAAGCAAGATCGTTAAGAATGACTAAATATTGGAAGAAAGTAAAAGCTAAGAACTTAAAGGCCAAAAGATCGGCAAAAAAGACTTGAATTATTCTGACTAAAGTGGTCCTTTGCGGCCTTAAAAAAAAAAAAAAATATTATGGTTTAATGTTCTGACAGTAAGTTCATACTAACACCTACACAGATTTTAAAATTTACAGGGGAAAAATAAAAAATCTTATTGCAACTAATCCAATGGATGTATAAAGAACCCTAGTTAATTCATATGATAATGTAAGGGAGTAATTTTTAGTATTAATAGGACACATTTTTTTAATCAATAAAGCTGATAACTGAAAATAGCAGATACATCAAATATATAAAAATGTAAAGATTGTCACAGAAAATAAGTAATTGAGAAAACAACTGAATGAATTATGTTGAAAAAATAATTCAAGATTTAGGTATAACTAGTTTTTCATAAACATATATTTGTATATAAAAAAACACGTTACATAACGTTCACTGAATAAAAAAAAAACAGTTATGTAACATATTATTAAATAAAGAAGATACACAGATAGAAAGGTTAGATACCCAGGAAAGTATTCAAACATTTTACCATGGGTCTACCAAAATAATAAATCTGAAAGAACAGACACATATAATAACAACAGAATGTAACCCGAAACAAGAAAAATCATGTAAAACAAAACTGTATACAGAATTTCACCGGTAATGAAAACAAATCTACTAAAATAATGCAAAAAAAGTAATTGTAATCAAATTATAAAATAAAAATAAGAAATTATACAAATAGAATCTCAGCTATTAATATGATACATAAAATACTTACTTGTATGTTAAACCATCTCCATTGTTAAACAACTGTGCTCCACTTAATCCATCCTGAGGAACGTGTGAAATTTAAATAAACCTATTAAAACTACGTTATATCATACCGACGAACTCCTTAGAAGGCACGACTCTAACTTTGTTCACTTACATAACAATGAACTTGTAAGCATACCTAGGTCTTCACACCTAACCTGCTTTAACACGTGGAGATTCAAAACGCCACCAGAGGCGTGCTATACGATACATCGTTTTCTTATAGCGTCAAATACTCAGTGTGTAAACTTACACGGCATAAATTGTCGGTGATTTAATCGGCTATCACCGACTATAAATAATTATACAGTCATTCTTCATTTATTCTGTAAATAATGAAAAAATGTGATAATTATTAAATCATAAATTAAATTTCACAAAACATTTTGTATTTTGCATAAAGCTCAAAATGCAATCGTAAATATGATGATTTGAGATGAATAAATACAATGTATTCGCATGACCAATTACGATAATTTTTCGTTGTCAATAAAAACTTTTAGTAATTGACATTTAAATTTATTATAAAAAACTTACTGCAGTAATTTTCATTATTTTTTTTTATGATTTCGTTTATAGCACGACACCACCAATCATGAGAAAAAAAATGTAATAGTTACCAACCTCAATAAAGGAAAAAATCCAATTTCAGTAAAACTAAATCAAATCATATTCTGTTTCTTAACTGAACTGAAATCATTATTGCAAATTCCACCAAAATTTAAACGACAATCGGTCCTGTAAATCATATATTTACGTTGTTCATCACAGCAACAGACTGTGTTTCATTGTAAACAATATACTTCAAGTAAAGAAATTTTGATGCTTCTAGTAGAAGCATAAGGACTACTTTAAAATTAAAGGCAACTTGTAATTTTTTTAAATTTAATTCAATAAACCAAATGAAAAAAATTACAAATACAATATTTGTGCATCTATATGGTTTCCCTACATAATTACATCGTTTTCTGAGCACATTTCATATTGAAAAATTATAATTTTTTTACATTACTGCTGGAATTTTAATCAGTTTATCCCTTTTTTAACCTCCAGGACCATCATTAGGTATTGCTTCGAAGGATGAGATGTATGATATATAGCGTATGAAAATGCCATACCTGACCAGGATTCAAACCTGGGACCTCCGGATGAAAGGATGAGACGCTACCACTCGTGAATCAGTTTATCCCTTACCTCAATAATTTCAAGGTATGTACCTTGAATCATTGAGAGCAAAGTCAGTATGTGATGAAACATTAAAGCCACTTGGTGCAAGTTATTAGAGAGAATTAACATAAATTAAAATAATTCCTGATTTTCTGTGTTCCCATTCTTTCATGTTTTGAAAGCATTTTACAATATTGAATACATTACTGTTGTGACTGATTACAGTGTATAGCTTTGAATAATCCTGTAAAAACATTTCTTTTGGCTTCAGAAAGCTTTCCATGATTTAAAACACTTCTATTATTGAGGTATCTTTATCTCCTAGTCAACAAGCATTATTATGAACTTAATCAATTACAAGGCGATTGTTACTGAATGGGTTTGCTTGAATTTTTTGCATTTAGTTAAAATAATAATTTAACTAATGGAATTTGTTTTTAATGACATAAGAAATCAATATTTTACTACAAATCATAAGGGCAGATCTGTTACCTAATTACTCTCTCTTTCACAACTTTACAGATTAGCTTGGGAAGTTATGAAACTCTGTCAGCTTTTTAATTCTTTTACTGATTATCCTTTTGGAGGATTGAATTTTTTAACTGTCTATTACCTTAATCATTTACTGACTTCTGACTTCCATTCACACAAAAGACTTTCTTCCAAAGCCAAGTTGACAACAAAGCTGTATTCAGAATTTTTATAACCTGATGGCTGAATAATTGTGCTTCTAGTCTTTTTCTTCTTTTTTTCTCTAGAAGCAAATACTCTATCCTGGAATATAAAGGAGTACCTCATAGTTGGAAGTATTAATTCCATAAATTTTATATACTAATTTGCATTTTTGAAACTTTTAAACAGAAAACTTTTTCAGTATTATTAACACCATACTTAATATAAAAATGCATAAATTAATTTTACAAAGGGTACAAGGCAAGTTTTGCAATATGACAGAATGAATCATTAAAACTGATTACAAGTTAGTTGTTTAGACAGGTCCCAACTTACACACTGTATCCGTTCTAGTCACTGTTTCAATGTCATTTGCTTTTTAGCTGTGTTAGTGAAAAGAGGTAGTGATATCATTGAGGTTGAAACTGAATACCGGACAATCTTTCATGTGGTTAATTGATTAGTGTCTAGAGGAAATGACTCCTGTGCTTGGAGAGAACTGTTCTCATTGTAGAACAATATTTAAGTGATACTAAGGTTTTGAAAGAGGAAATTTTGGCCTTGAGGACGTTCAAACGGGTCGACCGTCTTCATCTGTGACAGAGGGGAACATTGCTACAGTACAAAAAATGCTTGAGACAGACAAGTGTATTACCTACTACCAAACAGAGTTATCCTTGGGAATTAAAGCACCAGCAGTTCATCCTATTCTTAAATAAAGACTGTTGCAATACTCTCTCTATTGTCCTGCTCACTCCATGGGATTTCAAACTGTTTCTCAATTGCAGAACAGACTGTAAGGGAGTTATTTTACAAGTAATGATGACCTCCTAAGGGCTTGGAATGGTGAGTGTGCCCAGATCTCTGACAAAATATGGCAGGGTATGTTTGAAGATTGGTTTCAAAGGATAGAGAAGTTGCAATGTGCAATGGGAATTATTTTTAAAAATTGTAAAAAATAAAGTCGTACTGCAAAACTTTCCTAGTGCCTTTGTATTATTTCACTCGGGGTCTTAAATCATTTAACTTTCTTAATGTAGCCATATCTTGTTTCGAGTTTTTTTTGGGATTCTTTTTTGTTAGACATGTATATAGTCTTTTCAAAAGAGAAGCTGAATCAAAATTATACTTAAATAAGATAAACATCAATATATTGCTGATAAAATTAAATTAAATGAGATATACAAAAACTATTTTTTTTTTAAATATTCAGCTTAAAAAATCGCATTTGTAAATTTATGGATCTAGACCTGCATTTTGAGTAACTTCTTTCAAAGCATTTATCTGTTTTGCTGCTGTTGTTTCTTATATTTATTATTAATAATAATAATAAAGAAAATAAAAATGCTTAATATAAAATACATGTACAGCTGCAATAGAAGCTTACAACCCATCATTACTTATAACAGTATAATTGTTGAGTCCACAAGATGTTTAGAAATCTTTAGTTCACTTTTTTCCACAATGCAATGTTAACTTGGTTGCTCTATATTTCCTTACACCTGCTCACATAAAAACCGCACTTTATTGTTAATAACAATAAAGTATTTATTAAGAAATGGGGTGTAAAGTATAGTACGCATCTCAAACAACCTCTTCCATAAAATTGCCAACAGCACCTTTATGCATGGTAGCATAGTAATCTGTTAGAGGGGAATACGATGAAGGTTGTAATCAGGCAGAGGGGGAGGCAGGAAAAGAAACATAAAATGAGAATCGAAAAGTGAAAAACAAAAACATAAAGAATTGGAATGTACTAAATTATTTCAAAGAGGAAAGCATGAAAAAGCAAAGAATAAAATAATTAAAAACAACTTAGACATATTTGGTAAAAGTGAAATAGGATGGAAAGGAAATCAAGAAATATCAAGTGAACATTTTCAGTTTTATTATTCAGGAATGGAAACAAGTGCTAAACATGAAGTGGAATCTTATTGATAAATAATTAACTGGTAAGAAGAGTAATAAAAGTGGAATATGGTGATGAATGTGTGATAATGATGAGAATAAAAGGAAGAGATAAAGATCTTGTGATAATACAAGTATACATACATATATACATATAAGTATACATACTCAGATGAGGAAGTAGAAGAGTGTTACGTTAAGATAGAAGAAATATTTGAAAAAGAAAGAAAAGGAGTATGTGTAGTGATACTAGGCGATTGGAATACTAGGTCTGGAAAGAGAAAAGAAGGTAAGGTAGACGAAAAATATGGTTTGAGAAGCAGCAATGAACGAAGATACAGACTTATCAAACTGTTCATGAAAAAGGGTTTAATGTTGGGTAACACCTTGCATGAAAGTCACAAGAGAAGAACATGTACAAGAGTAGATGGTGCTAAATACCAAATTCACTATACCATAATGCAACAAGATTTAGGAACTGCTTGAAAAATAATAAAGCTCACCCTGAGCAGATACAAATGCAGATCACATCGCACTGGTTGTAAAAGTAAAAGTATAAAGCTCAAGAAAATAACAAAAGGAAAAGAAAGTAGTTATTATAATGTGGAGAAACTAAGGAACAGGGAAACAGCAGAATTAACGGAAAGAGAGATGGTGGAGAGACTAAGAAGTAGTGATGAACCAAGTAGAGGCAGATGACAAATGAATACAAATAAAGAATAGTTTGAAAGAAGCAGCGGAAGAAATAATAGGGATTAAAGACAGAAATAGAATACAGAAAGGATGGATCACCAGCAAATGTTAGACAAGATGAATGAAAAGAGAAAAATATACAAAGAGAAAGCAGTAGAAAGAAATACAGTAAACTAAATAATGAATTAAGAAGAGAAACTGGGAAAGCTAAAGTAAGATGGCTCTAGGAAAAATATGCTGTTATAGAAAACCTGGAAAACAAAGGGTGATATGGTCTAATATATAAAGTTTCAAAAATGGATTCCAATGACAAGAGAGGAAGTAAAATGTATCAAATAGAGAAAAATAATAGAAAACAGTAATAGAAAGGGAAGAAGTGAAAAGGAGATGGAAAGAGTACATTGGAGTTTTGTATGTGTTAAAAGAAAAGCAATGAGAAATAAATCTAGGAGTTGAAGAAGAGATTAAAACCAATAAGATCAAAAGGGTTACAGTATACTAAGAAGTTAAGCAAAAGAGTGTATTAGAATGATAAGGAAAAGCTGAAAGATGTGATGAAATAGCAATTGAACTATTTAAGGCTCTTGGAGAAATGATATTACTAAATCTGTGCAATGAAATAAGTGAAAAAGGGAAGTGGCCTAGGGATTCTTTGAAGCAATAATGGTACCAATTGCAAAGAAAAGAAATTCAAAAAATTGTGAAAAACACGACTATATCAAAACACTGCACAATATCTCATGCAACAAAAGTACTTTTTTTATTTTTCTGGCTGAATAATGCTTTCATTTTATCACCACCCAAACACTATATATTTGTTACAAAAAATAAATGTTAAAAAATGAACAATTAAAAACTAAAAACCTGAATCGCAAATATACATCTTCAAAGTAAAAAGCCTGTATTGTATGCTAAAAGCAAAATAAAAACACAAACATATATCACATTATATATCTGAATATATTAAAATTATCATTTGCTTTACAGCAATTGGCATGAATAGTTTGAACATACTGCAGTAATTTATATATTTGAATATAAACAGACAGCACTAAGAAATTGTAAAACATAAGATAGCCCTTAGTTGAACTTCTGACACAATGCCACATAACAAATACAATCCACAAGGATGTGGTGCACTTTCAATTTGCAGTCGCAGCAAGCAAAAACTGGTCCATCTGTTTGGGTCATCAGATATCCATGAGTGAGCCTAGTGTGCCCTGTTTGCAAACGGGAGATAATAACCTCCTCTCATTGGTTAAACCTGCATGAGGAACTATACGTGACACAATATTTTTAACTGGGAGAAGTTTATCGTTCATGTTAGCATTCCATTCACTTTACCAGTCATCATGAATCACCCTCTTCAGTTAATAGGCAAGATCGTTCAAAGCGACACAATTGGTGAAAAGAGGCTGGAAACAAACAAGCCTCCTTTGTTGCACTACCAGCACCCTCATTGCCTGAAATTTCAATACGGCTGGGGATCCAGCAGAAGCTCACAGTTGTATTATGGTGTTTCATTTGTAAAATAGCGCACTGAATCTCATAGAAAACAGGGTGTCTAGAGTATACATCACTAATTGCCTATAAGGCAGTCATGGAATCAGAGCAAACAAGTACACATCAAAATGTTGGAGTAATCATATGTAAGGCCTTATTAATAGCAAAGAGCTGGGCAATGAAAATACTGGTGATGCTGGGGTGGCCAAACATGTATGTTTTGTTGCCCACCACAACCCACAGAATTAACATTTTTAGCGTAATCCATATAAATTGAAGCATCAGGATTAAGGCTACTTATAATATTATAAAATTTGTTTCACAAAATAACCGGATTTGTGTTCTGTTGATTATACTGACAAAGATCAAAGCAGTAATTAACGAGAGAAGGCGACCAAAGGGGGTAATAACTTGAAAGGACTGGGGGTAATTGTGCATTTAGAGCTGAGAAAAGGCAGTAGGCTTTGATGCTTAGTGGAGAAGTAGATCTCAGCTGATCTTAGTATCGAATCGGATGATGGATAGAGAACACGATATCAAATTTTGGATGATTTCGTTGTCCTTTAATACCAGCTACGTAAGCAGAGATCATTTGATTCTATCTATTTGAAAGGGAGGCTCACCACTTTCCACCAGTACACTTACCACAGGTCTTGAATGAAATGCACCATGAAAGAGTTATGAATGAATGATGGAATGCATCTAGCATTCTAAGAGCGATGGACCAAGCGGATGAATGACCCACATAGCTGTAGTCCACGTGGGAACAGACTAGAGCTCAGCAGAAACGCAACATTCATACTCGATTAGCTCCCCATCGAGTATTAGATAAAATTCTCAGCATGTCCAATATTTTTAAACATTTTACTTTCAGCTCCTTTAAATGTGATACTCATGTTAGTTGTTCGTCAAACCACATTCCTAAAAATCTGACCTGTGAGCATGCTTCACTGGTTCACCATGTAAAAACACTTGAGGGTCAGTATCTTCCCTCAAAAGTGAAAAGCAAATGCATTTCATTTTCTCTGGAGAAAACATGAATCCAGTCATTTTAACCACGATTCTAAATGGGTTATTGTATTTTGGAGCAGCCTCTCGCTAGTAGCTAAAGTTCTAGATGTTATGTAAATTGATAAATCATCAACAAATAAAGAACACATAACAAGTTTTCACAAGCAGTTTGTTATACTATTTATGGTTATGGCATATAAGGTAACAGTCTGGACATTTCCCTGTGATATTCTGTTTTCTAGTGTGAAACTTTCAGATGTCATTTCAACTCGAACTCATAAGGACTGACTACTTAGAAAACCCCTAATAAATGCAAGAAGATTTCCTTGTACATGACATTCATGCAGTTTCTAAAGAATTCCTTTCCTCCAACCTGTTGTACGGTTTTTGCATATCAAAAAAACTGCAACCAGGCAGGCATTGGCGAAGTAGGAAGGCATTTTGAATAACGGATTCCAGGGAAACTACATGATTGATAACCGATCTACCTTGATGGAAACTGCATTGTTCAAGGACAATTAGGCTGTTTCAGGGAAGAGCATGATTTATCTTTGACAGGTTTCAGTACGGGATGCAACTAACCAAGAATCTGGAGACACCTGGTCAGAGAATATTTTATTGTAGATGCACTATTTAGGTAAGATCACATACTGAACCTGATATTATCATTTTCAGGAGAAGTGTCACAAGAAGTTTTCAATGCAAACCTTAGTTCATCAAAAGAAAAAGGAATGTTTAATTCATTTTGGATCTGCTATGAGTGATAAGGGAGAGATAAATGGAAAAGAGATAAAAGGTGTATATTGCATTTTTTGACCTGGAGAAGGTCTTCGACAGAGTACAATGGGATAAATTAATGTTAATCTTGAAAAAGAAAAGGGTAGAATGCAAACAAATATTTGTTAAAAGAACTATACTGTAACCAGAGAATAAAATTTAAAGTGGGATATGATGTGACAGAAAGATAGAATGGAAGAGGTATTAGGCAAGGATGCTACATGTCTCCTATTCTGTTCAGTACATATCTAGAAGAGATAATTAAAGGGATTGTTTTAAAGCATTTTAATGGGAAAAGAAGAGTGGCAGTTGGAAGAAGGAAAATGGAATGTATACAATTTGCTGATGATATGGTAGTGGTATCAAAGTGAAACAAAGCTAACTGAAATGCTAAATGACTTAAATAAATCTTGAGTATTCGAGCAGGTTTTGAAGACCTACCCCGTACTGCAGAAGTTAAAAACAAGGATAGGTAGAAGTAAGGAAGCATTTAATAGGAGAAGAAAACTGTTTTGTGGAAAATTGAGCTGGGATTGCAGAAAGAAATTGCAAAGATGTTACACTTGGAGTGTCATGCTACATGGAGCTATGAAACATGGAAAAAAGATAAAATGAGGTATTTGAGATGTGAGTGTGGCATAGAATGATTAATGTCAGGTGCAAGATTGTGTAATAAATGATAATGTATTAGAAAGAATAAAAGAGATCAGGAGAATCTTAAGTGTAATTGACAGTTGCAAAGGAATTGGCTGCGACATTGTACGAGAAGAAGATGGTGGGTTTGGTAAAAGGAAGAAAGGAAAAGGAAGAAAACGATTTCAAAGGCTAAATGGGATTAAAGAAAATGAAAAGCACAGACAGGCAAAAAGATTGGTGGAAGATAGAATAAAGTGGAGAATGGTCATGACAAGACCTGCCATAATGACAGAACACAATGAATGAAAATGAATTTAGAAAAACCAAAAATATTGTCTTTAAAAAGCTTTTGTAATTATTCTGAGATTAATGAAAGATTACAAAATATAAAGAAATACAACAATTTAAACAATAAGATACAAGAATTTTAACATTTGTAAATAATTAAATATATGGTGATATCAAATGACAGAAAGAAGTAACAATCCCCTTTGTCTATCTGTCTCTCTCAAATACACGTATTTAACATCTGTCTCTCTCTCACACACACACACACACACACACACACACACACACACATGATAGTAGCTCGTTCCTATTGCATTTTTTAGAGCTCTATTCTTGTTGTGAGCAAACAGTAAATGCAAACCCTTTAAGTGCTTTCATTTAATATAGTGGCTACATGTCCAAGACACAAAAACGTTTTTGTTTTCTGTATCAACATCTTTTTTTTAAATTTATAAGTTCTATAGAAAAGGAGTACCAAAATGATGTTTTGTTTTGGATAAAAAATATCTGTGGGCTGACCCCTTATATTAAGTTCATATATTTATTTATTTTTAATTATTAATACAGACTTTAAAAAAATATTTGAAATCTTTACAGCTGTTACTAAAACAAAAATGTAATCTAATAAACAAAATATAACAACTTTCTCAAAGACGTGCAACTTTTGGTAAACTGAATAGTGATTTATTCTTAATATATATATATATATGATTTTTCTAGTCAATACTTATAAGACACACATTCCTCTGTACCAGTATATTGTATTTTTATAATCAAAAACCAACTTGAACAACCCAAGCACAGAATTACAAAGTAAATGAAATGACACTTACCTTATTTTTTTTCCAAAAGCACTTTTGTGGGATCCCGCATCATCAGTTGTGTATAAGATATATTTACATAAAATTACATATCAAACATAATTTTTTGTTTTTTTTTTTTAATTAAAATTAAAAGATTAAAATTATTAATATTACATTTATATATACAAAAACATATGAAGTCAATTAAGTAAAATAATTTTATTTAATTGACTTCATATGTTTTTATATACATGATTGTATTTTAATCTTTTAATTTTAATTTAAAAAAAAATTATATTTGATAAGTGATTTTATATAAATATATTTTATATACAGCTGATGATGCAGGATCCTGCAAAAATGCTTTTGGAATAAAATAAAAAAGGTAAATGTCATTTCATCTACTTTGTAATTCTGTACTTGAGTTGTTCAAGTTGGATTTTGATTATATAAATATGTTATATAAAATAACAATATGCACTTTTATCAAAACAGCCAAGAGAAGGGTGTCTGTGTAAACTTAACACATGCAATCGTTCTGTTCCTATTTTTAATAACTTAAGAACCATTAAAAAGTTTCCAAGAAATTTATTTAAAGTATCCTTGAAAAATCTTCTTTCATAGAAACAATATTATTCTGTAGATAAGTATTTAAATAATTTTTTTTTTTTTTTGTCTTCAGTCATTTGACTGGTTTGATGCAGCTCTCCAAGATTCCCTATCTAGTGCTAGTCGTTTCATTTCAGTATACCCTCTACATCCTACATCCCTAACAATTTGTTTTCCATATTCCAAACGTGGCCTGCCTACACAATTTTTCCCTTCTACCTGTCCTTCCAAAATTAAAGCGACTATTCCAGGATGCCTTAGTATGTGGCCTATAAGTCTGTCTCTTCTTTTAACTATATTTTTCCAAATGCTTCTTTCTTCATCTATTTGCCGCAATACCTCCTCATTTGTCACTTTATCCACCCATCAGATTTTTAACATTCTCCTATAGCACCACATTTCAAAAGCTTCTAACCTTTTCTTCTCAGATACTCCGATTGTCCAAGTTTCACTTCCATATAAAGCGACACTCCAAACATACACTTTCAAAAATCTTTTCCTGACATTTAAATTAATTTTTGATGTAAACAACTTATATTTCTTACTGAAGGCTCGTTTAGCTTGTGCTATTCGGCATTTTATATCGCTCCTGCTTCGTCCATCTTTAGTAATTCTACTTCCCAAATAACAAAATTCTTCTACCTCCATAATCTTTTCTCCTCCTATTTTCACATTCAGCGGTCCATCTTTGTTATTTCTACTACATTTCATTACTTTTGTTTTGTTCTTGTTTATTTTCATGCGATAGTTCTTGCGTAGGACTTCATCTATGCCGTTCATTGTTTCTTCTAAATCCTTTTTATTCTCGGCTAGAATTACTATATCATCAGCAAATCGTAGCATCTCTATCTTTTCACCTTGTACTGTTACTCCGAATCTAAATTGTTCTTTAACCTCATTAACTGCTAGTTCCATGTAAAGATTAAAAAGTAACGGAGATAGAGAACATCCTTGTCGGACTCCCTTTCTTATTATGGCTTCTTTCTTATGTTCTTCAATTGCTACTGTTGCTGTTTGGTTCCTGTACATGTTAGCAATTGTTCTTCTATCTCTGTATTTGAACCCTAATTTTTTGAAAATGCTGAACATTTTATTCCAGTCTACGTTATCGAATGCCTTTTCTAGGTCTATAAACGCCAAGTATGTTGGTTTGTTTTTCTTTAATCTTCCTTCTACTATTAATCTGAGGCCTAAAATTGCTTCCCTTGTCCCTATACTTTTCCTGAAACCAAATTGGTCTTCTCCTAACACTTCCTCCACTCTCCTCTCAATTCTTCTGTATAGAATTCTAGTTAAGATTTTTGATGCATGACTAGTTAAACTAATTGTTCTGTATTCTTCACATTTATCTGCCCGTGATTTCTTTGGTATCATTACTATAACACTTTTTTTGAAGTCTGACGGAAATTCCCCTTTTTCATAAATATTACACACCAGTTTGTATAATCTATCAATCGCCTCCTCCCCTGCACTGCGCAGTAATTCTACAGGTATTCCGTCTATTCCAGGAGCCTTTCTGCCATTTAAATCTTTTAATGCTCTCTTAAATTCAGATCTCAGTATTGTTTCTCCCATTTCATCCTCCTCAACTTCCTCTTCTTCCTCTATAAAACCATTTTCTAATTCATTTCCTCCGTATAACTCTTCAATATATTCCACCCATCTATCGACTTTACCTTTCGTATTATATATAGGTGTACCATCTTTGTTTAACACATTATTAGATTTTAATTTATGTACCCCAAAATTTTCCTTAACTTTCCTGAATGCTCCGTCTATTTTACCAATATTCATTTCTCTTTCCACTTCTGAACACTTTTCTTTAATCCACTCTTCTTTCGCCAGTTTGCACTTCCTGTTTATAGCATTTCTTAATTGCCGATAGTTCCTTTTACTTTCTTCATCATTAGCATTCTTATATTTTCTACGTTCATCCATCAGCTGCAATATATCGTCTGAAACCCAAGGTTTTCTACCAGTTCTCTTTATTCCGCCTAAGTTTGCTTCTGCTGATTTAAGAATTTCCTTTTTAACATTCTCCCATTCTTCTTCTACATTTTCTATCTTATCTTTTTTACTCAGACCTCTTGCGATGTCCTCCTCAAAAATCTTCTTTACCTCCTCTTCCTCAAGCTTCTCTAAATTCCACCGATTCATCTGACACCTTTTCTTCAGGTTTTTAAACCCCAATCTACATTTCATTATCACCAAATTATGGTCGCTATCAATGTCTGCTCCAGGGTAAGTTTTGCAGTCCACGAGTTGATTTCTAAATCTTTGCTTAACCATGATATAATCTATCTGATACCTTGCAGTATCGCCTGGCTTTTTCCAAGTGTATATTCTTCTATTATGATTTTTAAATTGGGTGTTGGCAATTACTAAATTATACTTCGTGCAAAACTCTGTAAGTCGGTCCCCTCTTTCATTCCTTTTGCCCAGCCCGTATTCACCCACTATATTTCCTTCCTTGCCTTTTCCAATGCTTGCATTCCAATCTCCAACTATTATTAAATTTTCATCTCCTTTTACGTGTTTAATTGCTTCATCAATCTCTTCGTATACACATTCTACCTCATCATCATCATGGGCGCTTGTAGGCATATAGACGTTAACAATCGTTGTTGGTTTAGGTTTTGAATTTATCCTTATTACAATGACTCTATCGCTATGCGTCTTGAAATACTCCACTCTCCTCCCTATTTTCTTGTTCATCACGAAACCTACTCCTGCCTGCCCATTATTTGACGCTGAGTTAATTACTCTAAAGTCACCCGACCAAAAGTCGCCTTCCTCTTCCCACCGAACCTCACTAATTCCTACTATATCCACGTTTACCCTATCCATTTCCCTTTTTAAATTCTCTAGCCTACCAACCTTTTTTAAGCTTCTAACATTCCACACTCCGACTCGTAGAATGTTATTTTTTACTTTTCTGGTGACCCCTTCCTTAGTAATATTAATTAAAATTTTTCATTTAAAAAACTTACGTCTTCATTCAAAGTGTACATAAATATGTGCTCCAATAATTTTCATCAGGCCTTCTGATTTATGATTTTTTTTATGTTTTGTATCTTGCTAATACTATTTCATGTAATTTAAATTATTAACATAAAGTTTAACTGTTCCACCTGACATTATTTTTTTATAACGTATTTTTATACATTGATCAGAATAAAATATTCGTTAATCAATGAGTATATTGCTTGTAATTTAGATATCAGCAACCAACATCTTACATTTCTTAAAACTATTTGAAATTCTGTATGAATAATAGCTTAACATATGTTAAAAATATATTTTTTTTATCACTATATATGTGCAAAAACACCGGAAACAAGACTGTCAAGAAATATCATTGAAAAGCTCTGGTTCCAAAAGCTAGAAGTAGGATGGATTACAGAAATTAGAGAAGATATGAAAGAATTGGGAATTTCCCTGACTGACCTACAGAATAAAACTGGAAAAATTACAAAGCTAAAAGATAAAAGCATTAGATTTAAACAAAAGACAGACAAACGACAAAATACAACGAAGAGGGTGTTTACGGATGAAGAAAAGAAAGCAAGATCTGAACGGATGAAGAAATACTGGGCAGCTCGAAAGAGTAAAATAACACGCTTTTCTCAGAAAAGATCCAACTAAAATTGACTTAAGTGGTCCCATGTTGGCCGTAAAAGCATAATAATAATAATATGTGCAAAATTCTGTTTTGTGTTTTACGTAAATTATTGTTTATAAGTGTGATTAATAGGTATATCATCCTAGATATTTTATTATATTGAGTGACATACATGTGAAAAGCTTAATTTTTTTTAAGGGAGGGAGATTAGATGTGTATAGATAATTGTCAATTCTGGTGTGCTTCCAATATATTTTAAAGATGTGCCCTTATCTAATTCAGGTATTGTAAATTTCACATGTACATGTATTAAAAAATTCATAAAAATTAATTAAAAAGATTTTTGATAGCAATGTTGAAGAATTATGTAAATACTTAACAAGAGATCAATATGTGATCTGATAAAATTTTAACGTATTTTTTACATCAGCTTTTTTTAAATGATTTAAGTAAATTATAAAATGAGAATGCAGAGTTAAGAACCTGTAATAACAAAAGAACTAATTACAAATTACATTTAGTTTAAGATATACTTTTTGCAATAATGCAAATAAATTATTATATATTTAAAAACAGACAAAAGAACTAATTACAAACTACATTTAGTTTAAGATATACTTTTTGCAATAATGCAAATAAATTATTATATATTTAAAAACAGACAGCACAGTTTATATATATATATATTTATCTGTTATCGTATTCATACAAAAATCTAGTAGTGTTTGTACTAATATTTCATGCAAAACCTACATAACCGATTGGCTGAAATTTAGCAAGTAAACAGATTTTACCTGGAAAGAACATTAGCGATTGTTTTAATGACTTGCAATAATAACCAGTACATGTTCCTTGCCAATATTGAGATTTATTATGGCCAAACTGTAGGTCAAATCAAATTCGGAGACCGGTTAAGTATTTTAAAATAAATTTTCTACAAAAAAAGGTCTCTGTCTTTTTCAATATGTCTTTCGGTTATTGGGATAAGTAGATTAAATGTGTGAAAATGAACTGTGTGGCAGCTCAACCAACAGACATTGCCACCGTTACTATGTGTGTAAATGCAATACGACTGACTCCAGTTACTTCACTAAAAAACATAAAATAAAAATTAAAAAAACGAGGAATGAAATATGGTCACCTCCTAGTGGTATTAGTTGGATGATCCTAAGAACTGTGCAAAATGCTTTTTTATCCGTATGAAGGACGGGTATCTGGTTAACTACTACTTTTAGGATGGGAACTGACAATTGTTGAACCTGCATGTTTCAGATCTCTGAGTTTCAAGTCCTGTAAGACCAAGCTGTTTGCTCTGAAGAAATTAGTATGTTGTATAAACTGATAGTTTTTATAAATTGTAATTTATCAGTATTATTCTCACAAGCATGAGGATAATGAACACAAGGGATTAAGATATGGACCCACCTGGCTAAATGGAAAGGGCAAGCACAGGGAGTTCAATCAGTTAGTATATAATAAAAACTTAGCTTTTATTAAGAAGTTACTTTTATGTAGTAGATTCAGAAAGTTGATTTTATCTACCAATGATTGTTTACAAACATAAAGATTGACTTACAAAACTAATTGAAAGTGACCCCCCATTATACAAAATATACAGTCCAGAATATATTTTAAAACACCTGTGTTTTTTTTAAAACACCTTACTTGGTATATTTTAAAGCATTCATATCTAAATACGTATCTTTAATTTTGATCAATTAATTACAGTGTACATGATTGTACACTGGAATTATTTTTAAATGCGTACTGGCAAAAGTCAAATTTTCCTACAGATTACCAAAACTGAACAAATACAGTTTTACTGCTCTTGATTTTCTTTTTTATTAATGAACTAGCTTGAAATAATGGACTACTCATTGTTATCCTCTTCACGGTTAATACGGTTAAAATGTATCAATATCTGAAGTCAGTCATGTAAAAATACTTGAAAGTTACAAAAGTTATTATCTGAATGGACTGTAAACATTAAATTTCAAACATATCTTGGGGCTTCTTAAAACATCGAAACAAGTCTTCCAAATAAAAAAATGAGGTTGACAAATCATTGTTGACACCTGTAACTATGAATCATTTAGATGATACATACAAATTTAAAAATTTTAATAAATAAATAATCTTTTTTTAATTTATAAATGCACAACAATCTTTTCTAAAAAGAATATTAGTCACCAGCAATATCAAACCATACAAGGAACTTTTGTCATGTAATTGAGTGAATACAATACTTTGAATTAATGAGAAAGGGCCATACTGTTTTTGCAGCCATTTTTATTAAATTATAGAACTTTTTAAAAAATTAAAAAATCTATCCACCAGCCGATTCTGATAGGAAAGATCTTTTCTTTTTTTTGTTTTTATTAATTTTTCCAGCTGTTTGCTGCATATTTTCATAAAGAATTGTCTACTCCCTGATGTACGGAAATCGAATTAAGGGTCTGAAATCCCAGAATTAACATATTTTATATATATCTTTTTAAGTAGAAAAACCTTCAATTTACCTCATACTAAGGCCACATTAACCAACAGACAGAACACAAATATTTGTCTTATGTCTAATTCTTTTTGTTTTTCAAATGCTGAAAAGGGAATTTCCCCAACTACCCTATAATTTTTCTTTGAAGTTTTCTGTAACCTATATAAATGAGGGGTCCCAAATTTTTATTTTGTCTAGGGCTAGGTAGAGCTTAATCCATACTGACAAGTACAGAACTAAAAGATTCTAGGAAGTGATAAAAAAATGTGATGGCATCAGAATATTTTTTCTTCATAACAAAATACATAAAAGTCAAGAAAGAGACTGAACATTCTCCTACCGCAGACAAGAAAATATTTTAAAGATGATATTTTAATTTGCAATATACTCTAAACACAAGACCAACTCAAAAATTTAAATAAGTCCTTAAATACAAAATATGGAAAATCAGTAAAGTCAATAAACGTAAATGTCTGGGAGAAATAATCCAAATAAGTTAGCCACTCAAACAAGAATGAGAAAAATGGAATTTCTCTCATCCTACCAACTCAAATTGAGCTTTAGTAAAATTAAAGTATTTATTTAAAATTCCAAACTTCTAAGTCGTTCAGATTTACGGATGGGGATATTTAACATTGTTTCTAAACAGTTTTTGTCTCATATCTTAAAAACCCAGTGACCAATAAGGTTGAGATTTAGCATAAATATTTGATTATATATACACTAGCCAGTCAGGGTAGTACAGGGCTTCACTCACCCTTCCCATCTTGTGTGGGAGCTCCAACCCCTTGAAACCAGCTGATTTTGTTATCCTCATAATTGTGAAAGTAATAATGATAAATAAAAATTAAAGCCTGAAAAGCTTTCTTTCCTCCAACACTTCCCTCGTTCTTGATGGAGAAGCTCTGATATGCTTCTGCTGTAGACAAAGCTACAGCTTGAGTATGGGTATAGCGCTCGTTCAGCAGCTAACCAAGAATCACACGTAGCTTCTTCAACTGTTACAGAGGACTGAGATACTTTTAACAGTATTTGAATAATAAGATTACTTCTCTTTGTTGAAGGCATATTTTTTTTAAATTTTGACAATCCAATATCAACATCCAAAATAAAAAATCAAAACTATGCTAATAAACAATCACTAAATGCGCTAATATACGTTAATTACCATAATAATAATATATTAAAACAATCTACAGCGCTGTTTGCATTCTAGTCGTTAATGTCTTACTACTGATTTATGCATGGAAGCCATGCATAAAGCACTTAAAGTATGTTTACTTATTTATTGTTAGAATCACCCTGCTTGGGGTCAACTTCATGAGGAACCATATTCTCATCATTCAACATTTTTAACCCATTTTGGATTCATGTGAAATTTAATCAGATGATTTTAAATTTAAAACAAACTATATTAAAAATATTCATTAAAGAAAAAGAAATTTATCTTTTTACTTCATTATATTTCTGTTATTATGATAACCAGGAAAGAATTAATCCTGTCTGTAGTGGATATAACCCCTTTTCGCCTTCTTAGGGGATGAATTTTGAAAGATCCTTCCTTAATGGGTGCTTACACCCCTATAGGAAGCTACATACAAAATTTCAAGTTTCTAGGTCCAACAGTATGGGCTGTGTGTTGATAAGTAATCAACACAGTAAGTGGTCAGCGAGGAAATAGATTTACAGATATATATATATATATATATATATATATTCCAGCATTATTAAAAAAAGAGGTTTACGAATTAAACATTTTCTTTTTGTTTTTCATATTTTCTGATTCTTTATTTGTTTTTAAGGTAGTGACTGTTATTAAAAATGTTTTACGAGGTAGCAGTCAAGTAACAGAGTCAAATAAGACCCAAACATTTTTACTAGAAATGTTAATTTTTTTTTTTAGCAAACTTTAAAAAATTCTCTATATACAGTATAATTTTATAATAAAATATTATTTTACAGAGTCAACTGGGATTCAAAAGGTTTTACTAAGGATTTTTATATTTCTCTCAATTATACTTTTAATAGGGAGTAATTCTAAGATAAAAACATCATTTGATCGATTTTTTATTGAAAATTTTGACCTTTTTTCTGTAATTCTATTACACATACTACATAACAAAGTCATTAATATTTAAAAACCAATTGTGTATTTAAAATAAAAATCTATCAAAAGCAAAGTTGGCAAAGTTATACAATCCTTTGCTGACTTGAATTTTTTTATTCATACCTTTGAATAATTTTGAAGATTTAGATTGTACAAACCAAATGGTTTAACAATAAGCTGCTTTTCAGCAACTGTCATCATTATAAGTAAAGATTTTTTAAACCAAACTGGCTTGGCTACCCATGAACAATTCCAGAACATCATTCGTAAATTTTCTCCCTGAAACATTAAATCCTGTTTAAAAGTTCTGAAAAAGTTTATTTTTTACTTAATTAAAATTATTAAAAACTTATAAAAATATTTTTCTTTCTATAACCACAGATTACATTTTTAAGAAAATAAATTCAAAAATATCTTTGCTTTAGATTAATATATATGCTTGTTGATGTAAACCAATGTATCATAAATTTATAATTTCTACGATACAATACTAAATACTATACTGTTATAGGGATTGTCTGAACAAAATTAATCTATCTGTTTTTCTTTTGAAATATTATATACATTTGGAGTCTTTTTTCAACCATCGGCAGCATTGATTCTGAGGCTGGGTTCCATCTTTAGTTAAAATAATTGTGACCAGCCAATAATCAAACCATTTTATAAGCTTTTAAATTCTGCAGTAAAAATTATTTTGGAATAAACAGAATAACTAAGAAAATAAAATACCATAAAAATTATCTTGCAATATATATTAACTCCAATAAATCATGTCAGTGCGAATAAGAAGAGAACATACCTCTACAGTCAAGTTCATCTATTTATTTCAAACAAATATGAAGGTAATTTTCAAAAATACAATTAAAAAGAACAAAATTGATAAATATTTTAATATATCACATCTTACTTTTCTTTTTTAACCTCCTAACTAAGTTTTTTTGATTACTTTTCTCTAATTATTGTACATCTATAATACGAGGGATGTTCAATATATCTACATCCATCTAATATATCTACAATACATCTATAATACGAGGGATGTTACAGGACAAAGTGATGTACAGAAAAAATTATTTATTCAATAATGAAATTTACACTACTTTTCAACATAGTCCCAGTAATATTTAGAAACTTGTCCCACCATTCTGTGAGCTTTCTATTCTATTAGAATCTGTGAGCTTTCTATTCGAACCCATAAGTAGTCTAACAGCAGTCATAAAAGCGGTACATGCTTTTCTGACTGCTTCAATGTCATCAAACTTCCTCTTGTGTAAAAACACAACAGGTGTTTTACTCGTCTTTGAACGAGTAAAACAAATGAAATCGGACAGGGTGAGGTCTGGGCTTTAAGGAGGATGTGGCAACGTCTCCAATCCAACTTCTCGAGTGTTACTCCTGTTCTCTGATTGATGTTGGGGTGCGCATTGTCAGCAAGAGATCACACCTTTTGAGATTGCCCTGATGTTTTCACCTTATTGTGGGTCTCACTTTCTATTGGAGCATGTTAGAATAGTACTCACTGTTCACCGTATTTTGTTGTTCTTCTAAATAGTCACTAAAAATTAGGCCTTGTGAGTCCCAGTAGATTGTCAACGTCTCTTTACCGGCTGACATGTGAGTTTTGAATTTTTTTATGGTGGGCGAATCCGGATGTTTACACTCAAGACTTTGCCATTTGGATTTGGCCTCAAAATGGTGCATCCACGTTCCATTATATAGAAAGTCATTAACTTCTGCTTCAGACCGTTCTTTGAGCTTACAATGAATGTGAATCCGGGTATATTTATGGGATTGAGTCAACTGTCTTGGAACTCATCTCAAACACATTTTGCGATAATTCAGCACATCAATGATTTAATGCATGGTTCCAACACTAATATTGTACACTAAGCAATCTCATCAATCAAATATCTTTGATTGATGAGACTACTTAGCGTAATATATATATATCTTGAGGTAGGTACTTTTACTGAGATATTCTTCAGGGAGGTAAGTTAGGCGGATTCATAGGAGGCTCCACATGATCTGGCACAAGAGAGAGCAGATCAAATTTCAAAGTTTTCTTCCAGAAGAAGCCTCTTCCTTGTGGTGGACTTTCAGCTGTCACTGATGCATCAGCACAAGCCATTTTTAGATGTAGTACATTGGTTATAATCACTACTGCTTTCGTTATCAATATTCCCATCTTCAAATCCTCTATCTTGTGTATCAAAGTATCTATGATCATGATCATCGTCAGACAATTTAGCATCTGATGTATTACCATCAAGTGCAAATTATATGAATTTCTCCAAATGAGCATTATCTGTAACAAAAAAAAAGTATTGTTAAAAAAATATTCATATGAAATTATTTCATAGAAAAATAATAGTGCTGCTAAGATTTTACAACTTTACCATCACTGTTAATAATTTTTCAAATAATGAAAGTTGTGAATAATTTTATTCAAAGTTTCTGAAAATTACAGCAAGAAAGATGGCTAAAAATTCAGTAAATAATTCAAAATCACATAATAATAATAATAATAATAATAATGTCTTGCATTTACACAAGCCATGTTAGCTTAGGAAGTTTGTTTTATAAAAAAATGGAGAAAATTGACTGAATCACTGAATAATATTAACTATAATTTTTACTTTATCTGTTATGAAGAGTTGTTTCATTTTTATTATATGGAAACAAAAATTTTTATCATTTACATTTACATAAAATATTTACATTGAAATATACATTAGAACCTAATGTCACCTACAGGTGACATACAAAAAAAAAACTTTTCATGGCTAATCTATAGTAGCATGATTGTAAGTAACAAGTGTTGTATCAAATTTTTTATTTTTTTTAATAAATAAACATCACAACAAAAATATAAAATATAAGTAATTATGTATTTTATTTATAACTTACCAGCCACATGCACTTGTTTTCATTGTCCACTGCAGGACACCATTTTTAAAAACAGTTTAAAAACAGAGAAAATCAGTCTTTTTAAAAACAGCAATTTATCTGGCTTTTAGCTGTATCAAAGAGTATTCTCTGTATATAATCAGAATTACAATTGGCAAGTGCCTACTCTTTCTGCAGATGGACTCTTTCATACAAAAAACAAACTATCCAACATACAGTGAGAATCTCCTGTGAATCTAAAAAAGATATTTCAGACATATCTCGACTGAAACAAATAGGATAATTAACTTTTTTCCTGATTGATAAATTAATTCATCATATAAACTTGAGGTTTGTGTTTCAAAATTTTGTAATATATGTATATGAAAAACATCAAGCTTGATTGGGACTTGAACCTTCTAAATGAAAATCCAAAACGCTATCACTCTGTCACAGAGATCAGTATTTCATTATTTAAATAATTTTTTAAGTTATGTTTTTATTATTACAGTAAACACACTTTGTTTATTTACTCCTATTAAATATGTACATTATACATTACTACAGATCTGAAGTTACTTCTTTGGCTGAAAAATAAATTATTTATTCATTTCTCCCTTTTTAAATAACTTCTGACTAACCAGTTAGTTGTAATCATTTATGAAAGATGAAATTTTATAGCCCACGAAAAAATGCCAAGTCTGGCTGGGATGCGGACTCAGAAACTATCAGATGAAAGGCAGACCAAGGCTATCATTCTGCTAATAGTAATTCTAATATTAAACTTATAGTTGAAGCAATAGGTATAATTCATCATTTCACTGTAGAAAGAACTGTATCAATTTGTTGCTTTAGTTTACCTGTCCCAATCTTTTTTATGCTGTAATGTATACAAATTAGAGGTAGGTTTTTCTGATGTTTTTGCCAAACGAAAACAAACAAATTGTTGAAAAAAAGACAACTGTTTGTACAAACTGTTGGGAAAAAACAGGTTGAATTATTAAACTGTAAATATTAATGACCCGATTTTCCATTACACTACTAAACTGCTTGTTTTTCTGTTAAAAACAATATTTCATTTAAATATCTTTCTCAAAACATTTTCTGTTTCTTCAAGATGTTTCAGTTGATGCTAGTGAATACCATACATCATTTTATCACAAGATTTGACAGTTGTATGACCCTTTTTATTCTGCACTTTAATATTAAACTATATTTATGAGTAAAACTTATTTGGATTTTAAAACTTTTCAATCTTAGCAATTAGCTTACAGCATATTTAATATTGATAAAACCACCGCTTGCAGGGCAACTGATCTGTTCTCAGCAACTGCAAATATTCAATAGATATTTACATTATCTGTATTCGTTAATCCTAGTTAGAGTTAGCTGAGAGTTCTTTTTGGTGATTCAGTGTATATACTATGTAGTATTACAATTGGGGAGTAAAAAACAGTGGCAAAGAAATTTTTTTTTCTGAGAAGCAACAGTCAGAGTCAAACTGTTTAATATTTTTCTGCACATTACTAATGTATATCACAGGAGGTATAAGTGGCATCAATAAGTGTGGTTTTCTCTGACAGAAATAATATTCTGATAAACCTGAACTCCAGAATGAAGGAGTTACATGTGGAGCTGAATGTCATCAGCATTTGAATGGATTTGGCAATGAAATTTGGTCATTGAACCATATATTTGTGACAATGAAGAGGGCAATGGGAAACCAATTCAACCCTTAAATTATTTTTAGTAAGACTGGTGGGATGCTTATTGTTCTTGAAAATCGCTGCATATTTTCAAGGGTGGAAAAAAAGATTGTCAGATCATCAAAAAACCATTGTGGTCATAGTAAAATATTAGTAAACATAAGACTTTTCAAGAGTAAGACGCTGTAATTAAAAAAAATAAAAATCCATCAAACAGTTGCATAATTTTTTCTGCAAATCTGGGAAAGTTGTGCAGCATTGGTTACCAAATGATTTGTCCTTATGAGACTGCTTCTTAGAAGGAAAATTAAGTGGAATTAAGTGGACACTTTAAATCCTATACCCTAGTACAGCCTGTGTAGAGTAATGTAGATGAATGACCAAAGCCCGAGTTAGCATGCATCCTACATTTAATTCTACTACAACCGGCACGCAGGCTATTCTCATGAGTAGGATACATACAATAATTTTTTAATTCATTTTGAATGGTTCTGAGTAGCTCTTACTGCCATCTGTTAGATATTTTGGAAACTACACAATTTTATTCAACATGTGTTTCTTGCTGGCGAAAAGCTAAGTTATGGCCATTTCATTCGAGGCAGTCCTTGATGTTGTCATGTGTTTACATTGATATTTCACTAAAATATCAACATATGTTTAATTTTTATTAGTGAAAGAATTTCTGCATTCTCTTATTCCTTTTAGTAAAAAAAGGAAAATATTCGTATGTTTTATGTTGGTAAAGTGTTGTTTACTTTTTGATTTACATGCTATTATTTTTTCTAATGTGTATTCTTTTTACTTTTCCAGCTATGTTTGTTGTTTTATTTTCTAATATCTATTATTTAATCTAAGTAAATATTTTTTTTCAGTATGAGTGAACGTTATCGCGTAGACAATCCAAACAGTAAACCTGATGAATGATCTTCTGTCAGATTCCGATACTGATGATAAGTTTAAATGAAATTTGTCCAAAATTCTAAATGAGGTAATATTTGATTCTGGATCTGAAAGAGAAATTGACAATGAGGATTAAGATCCAAATTTTGAAGCAGAGTCATATTTATCAGACAGTGATGGTAATACTGATAATAGGTCTAACAATGCCCAAAGTTTTCCTGATGAGGGTCCATCTACATCTACGTTTCAGCCTAAGACCAATAAAGATACCAAAAGAAAGAGAAATAGTGGGTCTGCAAAGCAATCAGATGAGATACTGGGTTAGCTGTTTGATGACAACCAGCCCCTTTTGTGAGGTTGCTTAATGTTTACCAGACTGCTTCAAACTATATCATACACAAGCTAATTAAACCTAAAAAAAAAAATGTTCTTATTATATTGAAATATTTTATTTATTAATTAGAAAGTGATTTTTTTACTACTAAAATAAAACTTGCATCCTTTGCTTATATTTTATAACATTATAATATTTTAAAACATTATTGTGAGAACAAATATCGTATAAACATTGTTACAACTTTTTTTCAGACAATATTTTTATCAAATTCAAGTTATCATGACTTTTTGTTAAATATAACAAAATTATAATTCTTTTATATTATTAAACTACAAATTGTGATGATTCAAAGCAAGTAAGATTTATTAATTTGTTTATAATGAAGATAGTAATAATTTTTTCAAAATACTTCAAAAATGCCTAGGTTTCTGGTACCAGGAATTACATAATAATGGCTTAAGATTCAAAGTGTTAAACTATGATACGGAAATAAAGGACCCATTGTGAACATAACTCTCCAACAGCTAGACTGATTATATCCAAAACGAAATGACATCAATGATCTATATTCAGAAGTCATCATACAAAAATTTCATAAAAATTAGTTAATGCAGCCAAAAGATATAAGTAAAAAACATTAATTGATAAAAAAAAGGGAAAAATTCATGCACATTATCCCCAACTCCTAAATGAAATTCTACCAATACATAACTGAAGTGGTATACTAATATAATGGAATTATATAATTAATAAAAAAATGTGACCGAGTCCAGAAACAACAAAAAAAAGGGAGGAAAATTTATCTTTCATCCCTTTTTGGGCATTTCAAGACCAAATACCATCAAAACCAAAGGGGAGTTAAAAATTATGTGGAAAATCTGGTTTTCCCTGGTTCTCTGACTGATTATATCCAAAATTAAATGGTATCACTGCACCATTTACAGAAATTATCAAGCCAAATTTCATCCATTCAGTCTGGAGATATCAAGCAAAAACAAACTGACAAATATATATATATATCCTTCTGGAATATTCACTGCTAAAATTATTACTTTTTGGTTATAGAGGGTAGAGGGTCATGAAAAGTGAATCTCTGTAAAAAATAAACCAAATATGCAAAATTTGACCCAATTAGAATAAACCTCATTACACAGTATACTGTATGGCCACACTATATAACCTGTACATACATGGGCAGGAAAGTAAAAAATTACATCAAAATCAGAAAGTTTATAAAAATTATGTATGGCACTTGAATAATAATTATTAATATTACCTCATTTACTATATCTTGTCCCTTATTTGTATATAAAAGTAATAAAGATAATGCAACAAATATCACAGACATTGATTTTAATTTTAATACGCCATCAGAAACCTGTAAATAAATAGTCATGAAATACTATTTCATAATCTTTATGCATAAACACAAAATACAAATACTCTTCACAGCATTTCCTAGTTAGACGATTAAAATCTTCTGAGAGGGTTCAAATTAAGTCCAAAATAACTAACAGAATATTTTTAAAGATTATGTTTTTGTCAAAGTTAGTTGTTAAAAATTATTTAAAACTATTACCATTTTAACAATAAATCAAATAGCAAATTTAATAAATATATTTTGAAAATTCATGTCATAATATTTTCAACAGCTCGCTAACCTAACTTCAGTGACTGTTGCAACTGATCCTGGATTCAGCTATTAGTTTGGGTTTTAATTACACCTATACATTTAGTATATCATTATATGTTTACATGGAGGTGTACTTATTAAAATAATGAGATTGTGTTGTATCTCTTAGAAAAAGCAATGAGAACTTATTATGACCTCTTTGACAAAGAATTTGGATATGATAATGCTAAGTTTAAAAGTTGAGCAATGTGTCCATTTTAAAATTTTAGTAAAATTACACAAAACTCTGATGGAATGTTGTCAAATGCTTATTTACATCTAAAAGGAAGAATACAAGTTCTGTGCATGTGTATTTGAGTTTCACAAAATATTCAGAGAAGGACATCAGAACATTGAATCCCTTGAATGATCTTTTACTTAAAGGATTGAAAAAAATTATTAAAGAATTGTTTGAGATCACCCACTCATTGTCTAAATAAAGCTGAAACCATGAACATTAGTGTGAAATGTTTTGTATGAGGATCTCAACATGATGTTTTGTATGAGGATCTCAACATGAAAAATGTTTTTGCCGTGACATTCCCTACAATTCGTATGCCATAGCAAAAAGAATGCTGTAAGAAAATTCTCAATGACATGCTGCAGCAGTTTGGTGTCAATCCCAATCATTTTAAAAAAAAAATCATGACTTGTGATGAAACCTGGATCTTTTATTTGATGCTGAGACATAATGCCATTCTGAGGATTGGTAAGAATAAAAAAAGCTCATCAAAATAAATTCACAATCAAAGCCATGATCATTACATTTTTTGATGTAATGCAATTTAGGAAAAAATCTTGACCCGAGGAAAGGTAGTTTCATTCTTCATTAGGACAATGAATCTGTTCAAACAGCACTTTTTGTGAAGCAGCTTTTATCCAACAAACACATTATTGTGCTTGAATATATTCCATATTTGCCAGGTTTGCCACCATGTGATTTTTGCTTTAAGTGAAACCTGTATTTAAAGGAACATAATGTATTAAGACAGATGAAAGAAACTGACCTGCACTACGCCTTTGACCAGTGAAAAACAAGAGACCATCAGTGTATAAATGGGAATGGGGACAAATAATAGTTATAACGCATATTAATAAACATGATTCTAGCATCAATCCCATTACATAATACATATATCTTATATAATAATGTTTGAATGTGGTTTGGATTTGGCTCTTTTATGTATATCTATAAAACGTCAGGTTGTTCTAGATGTTGGTGGATTTGTATTTACATGTAATTACATAATATTTGTAATTATACTCAGTGATTGGTGTCACTATTTTCACACTATTACCTGGATAAACGGGTTTTAAAAACATTTTATTAAAACAATTTTTGTTTGGTGAGTAATCGAAAAAGTTTTAAATTCAATAACATCACTGACTGTCATGAACAAAAACATATAGCAAAAAAAAAGAAGATTATTTTGCTGCTAAAACCCCTCAATGTTTTAATAGTCCTTCATAGAAACACAGTTAACATCTGCCAATCATCTCATACATTTAAATTACAAATTCACTAATGTTAATTGCAATTTTAATATACTACACATTTTTCTACAAAACTAAAAAAAAAACTTGTCATTTTGAAATTTTGGTGGGAAAATTATGCAATTCTCTTTAAAAAAGATCCATTAAAAAAAAATGAAAAAGTATGTAAAAATATAGATACAGATTCTTTTTACAGTACCTAAGGAAGAAGGGCCTCATGTCTAGAAGTAAGATTTCCCTGTAATTGTTAGGATGTGTTTTATCCCCTTTTTTATGTAGCAGATGGATAAGTGCTGTCATCCAGTGTTCTGGTAGTTCTTTGACCCAGATATTGACAAGCTGTTGATGAAGGGCAGTTTTTGCTGATCTCTATACAAGTCAAGGGCATATTTCCAGATCTCTACACAAGTCTGATCTTCTCCCATTGTTTTGTAATTCATCTCACCCAGTGCTTTGCAGACTTCTTTTCTAGTGGGATGGTTGATGTTTTCTGGTGGTGTTGTTATTAGGGTGTTGGCGTTGAAGTTTAGGAGTTCTGTCAGTTCTTCACAATTTAGTTGTTTGTTGAAATATTTAGCCAGGATTTCTGCGTTGTCTTTATTGTTAATGAAAAGTTTACCATTTTCATTCTTTATTAGTAGGGTTGGGGGGAATTTGTATTTATGGGGCTGATTTTTGAAGGTTTTGTAGTAGTCTCTCGACTGTGTTTGAAGAATTGAATTCTTCTTCTATTGACTTCAGTGTGTCTTTAGGGTTTTATCTTTTTATTCTACTTAGAGTTCACTAATTGACACATATTGAACACTTATTTAAGAGTTTAGAAAATTTTATCATATTTACTCATGTAATTCATACACTTTTTGACTGAAAATTTTTACCTAAAAGTAGGTGCAACAAACAGTAGGTGAAACAGTAGGTAAAGTAGGTGAAACAAACATGCGAAAATCAGTGAGAAAATAATTTTTATTTGAATGAATATTTTATTTTTAAATAGTTTTTAAAAATTCAGGAGTGTGAATTACTAGAATAAATACAATACTTGAAACAATTTTATGATATGATATCTCTCAACATACTTGTCAAACTGCAATCACAAGATAATATATATATATATATCCAACCCAACTCTTGTCCATCATCTGCATTCCATTTATTCAGTATTCCTACCCCCTACTCACCAACACAGTAATACATCAACAATTTCATTTATCATCTTTTATATTTTGTATTTTTTTTTTGTAATTATAATTCTGGTATCCAATACCTAAATATTCTCAAGAATTTAATCTTATCTGTCACACAATTTTTACTTTACCTTTACATATTGCTCATATGATCCTTATAGATAATAATTATCCGAGGTCTAATAAAAAAAACACTGAAATCTATTCTATAGAAAAAAAAATCAGTCGGGCAAAAAAGGATATATAATATGACTATTGAAATTGGAAGTTTTGGGAGAGGAACTCTAGTCTTGCCTCAATTAATGTGTAATTATTTTTTTCTTCAGTTTTTTCATTCAAGCTATTTATGTACCATGTATAACAATCCTTATTTAACTTTACTCTTCTTCCCAATCTTACATCCCCCCAGTACTTCATTCCGACTCACTGCTTCCATTCTCTACATTAAGTTAACCATTCCTCCTCTTCTGTAACTATCCTGAAAACCTTCAAACATTTTGACTGTTCCTCTATCCAGAACTGTTGTATTTAATGTCCAACTCTACAATATGATTAATTTTTTTTCTCCATTCACTAGTTTTTTTGTTATTTTATTTAAATAGAAAATAGTTTTAGTTTGTCTTCTTCCATCCATTTGGTGTAAGTGTCCAAAGTAATTAACCCTACTTTTTCCAACCGCATCTGCTATTTTGTCCATTCCTTCTATTCTGTGGTCCTTATCTGTACCTGTCCCCTTTCATACACTTAGGTTGCCGCAATTGTTCTTTGTACTCTCTTCTCCTCATTCTTAATCCTTTAAATATGTCCATCGCCATGCCAAGAATGACAATTAATTGCATACAATATTTCTGATCTCGTTACTTACAATAATGTCTTACTTTTGTCTTGATCAAAATGGATTACAAGGCTTATGAGATTTAATTAAAAGCAAAAAGGAAGGAACAATTTAAGTGCATTAAATTCAATCAAAAAATTGGGAAAACCTACTAATGTTAGAAACTGTTAATGACACCTTATTTCACACGTTTTTTTTTTTAATGGTTTAAAAGATTCAAAGAGGGTAGAGAAAACCCTTCAAAAACCCCCAATCTTAGAAAGCCTAGCAAGTTCACAGCAAGATAGAGGTAATGATGACTGTATCTATTAACTATGATGGCATGTCTGTGATGAATGCCACCCAATAGGAAAAACCATTTAAAGAAACCATTAAAGTTCACTATTTACAAGGCACTATGCACAGAGACAGACTCAGGCAGGTGGAAATTGCACCATAATTCCCAGCATACTTAGCTTGTGTCACTTAGAAATACTTGACTGATCCTAAAAAAATATAAATTTTTGTAGGGAGACAACGAGAGGAACAAAATGTAAACGAAACAATTACTGAACGTACAGTTATCGATCTAATTGCAGGTTATGAAAATTGTGGATATCATTTGTATATGGAAAATTTTTTTTCATCCCTGCAATTATATCGACGACTGAAAGATGTGGGAATTCTAGCTGATGGAACAGCTCGATCCAATCGTGTTGGAATGCCAGCTGAATTCACACGAAACAGACGTAAACAATTAGGTTTGACCAGACACCGGTTAGCCTGTCGTACGACACTGGATGGAATATCTTGTATTCTATTCAATGACAAGCGAATGGTAACACTTCTGTCTTCTATTCACGGGCCTGCTGAAGAGGGTAAATACAGTGTAACAATTCATGGTACAGAAAATGTCGTGAGACCTGTAATGATTGTAGATTACAATAATTATATGGGGGCTGTTGATCAATCTGATCTTCTGTCTTCAAGCTATTACTTACATAGGCGCATGACAAAATGGACGAAAAAACTTTTTTTCCACATTTTTGATATGCTCTTTTTCCACATTTTTGATATGCTCCTTGTCAATGCTTATACGGCTTACAATAAATAATAAATAATACGGCAATAAGATGGAGAAGAACCAATCCTTCTGATGGTTTCGAAATGAGGTTTTGAAAGGGCTTGTTTCATCATCTCCTACGAGATTTTCTGCACGAGGATCTTATGTAAGAAATCGTGAATTTTTATGTCTTGAAAGTTGTGAAGCAAGACATTTTCCTAAACGTGAGGGAACAAACAGTTTTAGACAATGCGTTGTGTGCTCGGCAAACGGCATTCGCGTAAGATCAGTCTGGAGGTGTGTGGCTTGTGAGGTACCACTCTGTATAGACGGATGCTTTCTCGTGTATCACACACGCCAAAATATCACCAACTAGGGGTAAGAGCTTTTTATTTATAAATTTATTACTTCATTTTATTTGTTTAGGTTATTTATTATTTGACATCTATTTCATTCTTTTGTTTTTTTGGGGAATCTCCCATATTGCGATTTATATGTTGGTGTAAAAACTAGTGCGCGCTCGTAATTTCTTATTTTATATATTATATATATATAATATATATTACGATTTTATATACATAGTAACATAAAAAATACCTGTTGTTTGTACCGAATAGCTTGTAATTACTGGGGTAATTATTATGCGTTTCATGAACTCTATTGCCCCCCCCCCCCCGTGGCGTGTAACAGCAATACTCTGTTGTAAAAAAAGTTTTTTTACGTAATAAATGCTCTAAGAAAGTCTTACAATTTTTAAAATAAATTTTACATTATATGTAACGCTAAGAAAAAATAAATAACTATAAAAATTTCTCGAAACTGATATGCTAATTAATCTGTAATTTATGACACGGATTTTTCATCATGTTTTGCCCAACTTTCAACCGATTTCCTTGAAAGTATTTTTTTTTAATCAGCAAACTATGTTTCATAAACACAAATCAAAAAAAAAAAAAAATTCGCTAATAAAAAACGCGGTAGAAATGCGCAAAAAAAATTCTGCAATTAAATTATCGTAATTTTTGTACGGTTTCAATTTTGTTGTTGTTACAGGCATAAAAAATATCCAATCGTAAGGTTTTTTTTTTGTCAGAATCTGTTAAATCTCGTTAATATACTGTAATTTTTTGAAAATTTTTTCACAAGAGGGTAGCATAAGACTATGAAGAGAGGCAATCAGATACCAACTATTTTTGCGGAGCGCTAAGAAGCGCGGAGCATTGTGATGGGAAAAGGTTAAAATGATATTTACGGTATGTATAATAACTGTTTTTTTAAATTACACTTTCCAGTTATCCAGCTTTGCCTTTGCAAAGGTCCATCCGGGTAATTGGTGTTCCAAGGAATACAAAATCTAATACACTTACCATTTCATTTTCAACTTTTAAATTTTCTGATTTAACAGAGTCGATCTCTTCAATCGCTAAAGGATCTTTTTCAATATCACCATTAATAACATACAGCGGTTCCTCTTTCAGTCGTACTAAATCTACTTGCTGTAATAAAAAACAAAAAATTAATGCTACAAAGTAAATATGTCTATGATTATTTGTATAATTTATAAAATTAAAATAAATGTATCTCTAATTCACTCACCATACACATTAACTGTGCAGTCACAATTAAATTATTATTAGGCGAGTTTAATTTGCAAGGTTTTGAAACACTTGTAAAACGTTACCTAATATATTTACCATAGTTACCATACACGTCATTCCATGTTAAATCAACAAGGCACACGACTTGAACGACTGGTTTTTTCATAAAATTTTGTATGAATTAGTTTTGAGAAAATAATGAATTTCAGATCTCTCATAAACCGTTTCATTTTTACAGATCTTCAGATTTGCCGGAAAATGGAAAATTTTGACTTGATGTAGGAGTGTTAGTTCAACAATATTACTTTGCTACTTACTAAGGTAGAATGATAAACATATTCTCTTTTTAAAGCTTATTTGATGCTCTTTCATATGATATACAAAACTATATTTTCGTAAAAAATGATTTAAGTGTCATCATGTTTGACCTTGAATTTCAGAATAACCAAAGTAATTTTTCAGCGTCCCCTCGTACGTAGTACTCTTTAAGTTATAAAAATTTATTATTAAATTATACTGTTAAAGTTGAGGAATTTTCATCTAATGATTATAAAGATTTTTTTTTAAAGTCGCTAATAAAAATGACAACGGTAGATCTTACAACGGTTGGATATTTTACAAAAAAATTTGAGAGTATCTATATTAACAATGATTTTTCCTAGATTAAAATTATATTCAACCGTAACAATGGCTGCAGTAACATTATTTTACTTAGAATGATGTTGAAGAAGTCATTTGTCGACTTAATTATAATTCTTTGATGGACCCGAAATATATTCATCCTCTTTGCTCTGCCATTTTAGTATATATTTTACTTAAGTTCTTCAATCGTTCTTTAAATACTCTTCTTTTCCCTGGTATTTGAAAAATTGTACAGCAAATATGATTATGCATTCGTATGTATGATTAAATTCCATAAGAGCATAAAGTTGTGGATGTCCTGACATGAATCACAAGTTAATTCTAAAAATGGTAAAGCCATCCTCAAGAATAACTAGCATCCCGTGTCAGATTTACCAAGGACTGAAATGTTTCCTATTGTCTTTTACATCGAGTCCAACATGCCGAGTCCGCAGAAAAAATCATCTAATATTCAGCTGAAAATGAACACTTTTCACTACGCTCGATATACGGGCTGGCTTTAACATCACTGCCCTCAGAGAAGGCTACTCTAACTAGTATCTCTTGCACCTTGTTATCTTTACGTACATTGCAGCTGTATAGCAGAGCTTTAGCGTATTGTAATCGGTCCGAATTAGGCATACGTGGTTTTCACTCGATCTTTAGGTTTTGACATCTGAGGAACCCAAACAACCAAAAAGCGGATGGAAATTTTCCGGATGTTTGTACGATAGTGCGCGCGCGCGTGTATATGTATTTATGTGTTTAATGTTGGTCTCTTAATCACCTTATTTCTCCAAAACTATCAGACCGATTTTAATCAGACTTGATCAGATAAGTTCTATATACGGGGCTTTGAAGCCGTTAAATCTTTAACTTAAAAAGTCAAGGAGTCGAGGCTGTAGGGCAAGGTCACCCTCAGCATCTCGAGTTTTCGCCCGATTAAATCAAATTTTTCTCAGGCGTATTAGTTAACGATTAAAAAATAACAATATCTGCAAAAAATATCTTTTGCAAAATCCCACCCCCGTACCGTAAAATTCGGTTACAGTCTTCTCCTGTGTTGTGATGTCACAGGTGAGCGGTAGAATTAAATAAATTAATAATATTTAGAGTGTAAAAAAGGAACTCGCTCTGAGCGGGTTTCGAATTCGATCGCCCGGTCGATTCGGTAACTGATGCGTTAAGCTTCGCGGCTACACCGGTCTGCAGACCGTACAAGCGAAACTTGTTCTATATAATTTGTGAAATTATATTAACTTAGTTCGTGCCGACCGTCGCAGAGGACCGCCACACCCACACGAATTAAATACGGTATGTGTACGCGCATTTTTAGAATCTACGACTTAAATAAAGGAAAAAAATATTGTATTTAAATAGACCGATAAATATTTTATACTAAGTTGTGTGTGTAAGGCGTGCATCAGAAATAATTCTGTTTTCAGATTTTTTTATTACATTAGAACTCGATAAAAAATTTAACAAAGAAAAAAAATTAGAAATTTTCTTTCACAATGTTTAACGTAATTCATTAATACAGATAAAACACTAACCAACACGCAACACATTCCAGAAGGAAACGACTGTACCGTTCGTACCGAGACGCGACAAGAATTGAAATTTAATCTACGCTGCTAGGATATCGGGCGAGTTGACTTCCGAAAAATCCGGAAAATCGAGCAGCACGGATTTGATTACGGCAAGCTAGATCGGATGAAACAGGAGACGGGCGGTATACGCACTATCTCTTCCCAGATATAAGGTGCTTGCGGCCGCACTCCTGGATTTTCCCAAAAAAGTATGTCACACAGTTTCTTTCGGGACACTATGATTTTCGGGGCAAGTTGGCGAGATTCGGCCTGGTCGATGCGAATTTATGCCCGCAATGCCGGGTGTTAGATGACGCTTTTTATGTGCTATACGAGAAGCGTGTAATACGCATGAAATATGATGACAAGCGTAACGAGATCGTTTGTCGACCGGACGCTCTCAGGTCAGGACTGAATTTGCATCTTAAGCAGACCGAACGGTCTACAGTAGAGGAATTCATAGTTTATCGAGGAAAAGAAAGGATTGCGAAGGGGTTAATTTTATTGTTGTTTCTTTGTTTTTGTTAATTCTTTGCAGTTATAGTCTTTGTTAGTTTTTGTTTTAGTTTTAGTTCATGTTGCGTGTCGGACTCTCTTTAACCTCCTCGCTCAGCGATTGCGTATTCAGTCTTTTTTACGGCTAACCGAGATGCGTTTTGTTTCTACATGTCCACCTTTGTTAGACGTACACCGAAGGGAATATCGCTTACGGCATTCGCATCGTCGGCATCCTGGCCGAGACGAGACTGGAATATGTCTACCGCCGAGATTTTTGAAGATGACCTCCGGTAAAGCCCATCATGACAAGGTATGGTGGGGGTGGCATAGCGACCGGAAACAACACGTGGTTGGTATCTTCCCCTTCGGGGTCAGGATGCTCTTTACCTGTGCACCTTAGCCCGTCGATTAACCTAATATTAATGTCAAACAATTTAGCACTTGTATCTAAATTTGTAATTTCCGAGGAGTTATAAAATGTTTTGAAAAATTACAAAGGGAGCAAAAGATTTCAAGCTGCTTTGCTACACCGATATGCACATTTATACTGTCGTTACGTTAAACATTAGATCTTATTTGCAACCCGCTAACTTTACGGTTTTTACATGTTGATTTATCTACACGAATAGTAACCGCTTTTACGTATATTTAAGAGTTCATAAACATCATTATAATCAGACGAATATTTATGGTAGTTACTTCTTTTTTAATTAATGGCGATTTCACAAATTTATACTTATTTGCTACATAAACTTTTTTACAGTTCTTTTCAGTCTATCCTCGATTCCATTATAGCCTACTATTGCTAAAACTAGGAATGTTTGGAAGCAATAATTATAAAAAACTATCACAAAAACACACTCGCTTCAATATTTTAGTACGTAGCACATTATGTTAGAAATACGCTCTATAAAATTCTCATGTTATTTGTTTAAATTCGGTGATAATACCGACATAACAATTGTAGCTTATCAATCGTTTTAAAAAAAACTAGAAAAAACGGTTACCTCGTTCAAAAGTTATTTCATTTTGTAAAACGCTAATTTTTATATATTAATATCACGAAATTATACATTTAATAGACTTTTTTAAAAAATGAATTGCACAACGAAATATCTCACTAATATAAAAGTATTATAGTGCAATGGAATCTGTAAAATTGAACTATTACTTGACGGAAAAAAATTTTTTGAATGAAATATTTTTTTGGTTTCCTTCTCCCGTTAATCACGTCGGAAAAGAAATAGAGATGAAAGGACTGCATTCGAGATCCTACTTTTTTCTTTTTCTTTTTTTTTTTTTTTAATTCTCTAAGTGGAATTTTTTTATTTTACAACTAAAGGTACAAATTTAGTTTTCCCTCCAAATATTGGTAACTATTAGTTGAGTGAAGATAAACCGATACAGATTCACGATAAACATAAAGGAAGTTACTTTTACGAGGATTCCAATACTAGATCGTTGATACCGGTGTTCTTTGGCGGTCTGGTTTCAATTAACCACATATCTCAGGAACGGTCGGCCTGATACGGTACAAGACTACACTTCATTTACATTCATACACATCATCCTCTGAAGTAATACCTTACGTTGCTCCGGAGACTAAACAAAAAATAAATAGCGATTAAGCTACTTTCTTAATTGTTCAGAAATAAAGAAAAGCATTCTCGATAAAGTCTTCATCTCCATAAAGTTGCGGTATATCTATCAAAAAAGATACGCGGTAATGACGTAATAATTATTTTGTATCGTAATTTTTTTCATTACATTTTTAATCGAGACAAGAAAGTTCAAACTGTAGATCGTTGATTTCCTCGCCGAACATCGACGTCAGATACTTTGTTAAAAATCACGATATAAACTTAAATACAAGCGTTTAGTTTTACACGACTATAAAAATATCGGTTTATAAAATATCTTTTTCACGTAAAAGAAAAAGGTAACAGATTTTGATGCTACCCATCGGGTTGGTCTAGTGGTGAACGCGTCTTCCCAAATCAGCTGATTTGGAAGTCGAGAGTTACAGCGTTCAAGTCCTAGTAAAGCCAGTTATTTTTACGCGGACTTGAATACTAGATCGTGGATACCGGTGTTCTTTGGTGGGGTTGGGTTTCAATCAACCACACATCTCAGGAACGGTCGAACTGAGAATGTACAAGACTACACTTCATTTACACTCATACATATCATCCTCTGAAGTATTATCTGAACGATAGTTACCGGAGGCTAAACAGGAAAAAAAGATTTTGATGCTGTTCTAAACGCAGGCTCGTTCTGTAGTATTAGTTTAAATATTTATTCTGAGTCTAATGTAATCGTAGATAAAGATTTGCTATAAAATGTAAAAACATTTGTTTAATTTTAATTTTTTTTTTTTTGTGACGGAAATTGTTTTTATTTTGTTCATAAACAAGTTTACAAGTTTTTAACAACGATCAATAAATAAATATCCTGTAACATTGTTAAACAATTTATTTAATAACCGCATAATTTAAGCACTTATAAAATTGTAGGGGAAGTTCGTCTACTCCAGTCGATTCTTTATTCATTTCTTTAATTTTCTTTCTATACTTCACATTTTAATATCGACGGTTGTTTATCCTCTACGTTCCTTTTCTACGTTTATTTCCTCGGGTTTCTTGTTATATACGGGTCCTCCGTGTATTCCTTACTTCTTTCTCCTTGTGTCAATGTTTACCGTACTCCTCGTTTCTCTTATTTTACCAGTCCCTTTAAATTCAGCTCTCGTAGCGGGAAGACCGCTATGCATCGTATCGTACCGGCTCTTTTTTCTCGATTTCGAAAAGTTAAAAATTGTAGATACAGTTTTTTGCTCTTTTCGTCCTTTAAATAAGTAACCGCTCTCCTAATATTGTAACCTAAACGATTATTGTTGCGCTATATTTTTTAAATGCAGATTACGGATGACGGTTGCAAACAGGTGAATAAGTAAGAACCCCTTTCTTTTCATTATCTCGTACGAATTCAAACGACTGATCAGGGGGGAAAGAGGCGTAAACAAAAACGTAAATTAAATCCCGGATGAAGTCGCTACGGTCATAATAGCTCAAAGAATGTAATGAGTATTGCACGTTAAAGAATCCGATAGGAAAGACACAAAAAAAAACAGAAGTCATAATCGCATATACAGATCTTCCAGAATTCGCGCGCGAGTGTGTGTGAACAATGAAATAAATAAACTAACTATCGGAAATCCACCGAATGTATAAAATCAATCGGATGTGAATTTCTTACTAAAGACGATTGTAGTGGTAATCGATACATTAATCTATACGTGTAATGGGATCTACACGTTACGTACAGTTTTTACGAATATTAAAAGACACCGATTTTGGAGGTTTTCACATTCATTTAAACTATTTTCTATACCGTAACACGGAACGGAACTTTTTCCAAATACTTTGCATGAAAGTCCGAGTGATCTTATATAAGCGAGAGTAAAATAAACTTAGCTTAAACGTCGCTTAAACTGTAGAAGGAAACGAAAATTAAAATACAGGATTTTTAATAAATTACTTAAAAATCGTCCAAATCTGCATCGATAAACTTTTCATACCGCATCATATTGTGAGGTTTTGCCGATGAATAAGTAGATTTTTGTATTATATCAAATTATAAAAAGGTAACTTCAAATATTTTTTAACCGATAGCGCGTATTAAATAGATTGTTGAATATCTTTGATCTATATTCAAATTCGTAAACTTCTTCAAATAAATAATCGATAATAATTTGGTTAATGCTTTTTAAAAAGTTAAATCAAAACCGTTTAATATTTTTAAAACGTGTCCTATCTGTATCTTTTTTTTTTGCCTTAAGTCATTTGACTGCTTTTATGCGGCTCTCCGAGATTCCCTATCTAGTGCCAGTCGTTTCACTGCGGTATTCCCCCTACATCCTACATCTCTAACAATTTGTTTTACGTATTCCAAACGTTGCCTGCCGGCACAATTTTTCACACCTACAAGTCACTCTAATATTAGAGCCACTATTCCAGTATGTCTTAATATTTGGCCTATAAATCTGTCTTCTTTTAACTATATATTTTGAAATGCTACTTTCTTTAACGTTTTATCGAAATATCCATTTTACCATCCTTGAATCCTTTTTGACTAATTTCGCCGTGACGTCTGTACGTACGTATGTATGTATGTACGACAAAACGATTAGCCGTAGTATGTTGAAATTTTGGATTTATTACTGCTGTAACATCTAGTTGTTTACCTTCCCTTTTGATTGCAATGAATGGTGTCCAAAATGACAATGAATGGTGATTGCACTGAATGAAAAGTGTCCAAAAAAGCCCGAAATTCAAAACAAATTTAATTTTGGACTTTTTCTTAACTGCAGTAATAGGCTTTCATTGAGAGCTTTTCAATGATATATCACAAGTGGTACTTTTTTCCATCGGTTCTAGATTACCTAAAGGACAATTTAATTTATGAAATATCTGGATCTATAAGGAAAAGGCATATCGGTTCGAATCAGACATCATCTCCTTTTCCATTTTTTAACATGTTTTTTTTTTTTTTAATTTAATTAAATATATTAATTTATTAATAATTATTAACCCGTGATTGTAAAAAGAATTTTACAATAAATAATTATTCAATAAAATAAAAAAAATTAAATAAAATTCTAAACATGAAATAAAATTCTATGTACTTTTAAAAATGTGTATATGTAATAAAGATGGTGGAACATCTGATTATTTAATAATAACTGAAAATTATAATTTATCTTATATTTTTATAAATCATCTACAGTTATTAGTTCAGAAATGGTCCGCAACCGAAAAAAAAATATTTTTAATGAAAAAATAGAGAAAAGATTAAAAGAAATAATTATGTTGATTTTTTTAATAATTCAAATGGAAGTGAATACTTGTGTATCTTTGATGAAATGTTATTGTATTTATTAGGAAGAATACGACTGATTCAGTACATATATGAAGTAACTGCAGACTAGAGTAGTATAAAACATTACCGTTAAAAAAAGGGACACCGCAACTAAAAGACATAAATCATCTCTTATAAGAGAGAATGACAGCTGTCCAGTAAAAAAAAAAAAACTCAAGGGTGATGTTTTGTATCTCATGTGCACGTGTTCATCCGTTTTAATGTATATATATATATATATATATATATATATACATTTGTGCAGAGAGAGAAAGAGAGATATATATATAATAAGTGAGTAAGCATGCTCTGTAATATAAACGATGTAACATAAATAACTAACAAATCTCTTCATATTCTCTCTTTTGGTTTTTGTGACTGTGATATAAGTGTGCGTCCATTATATTTCAATACATATACACACACGCGCACACACACACACACACACACGCATAGGCAAGCAAATAAAATGTTTCGACTGTAGAATTAAAGGAAAGAACTATTATAATAATTTTATAAATGTTTCCTTGAACATTTTTGCATTTCCAAGCATACAACGTAGAAGGAATAAAATATTAAAAGCTGATAATTTTTATTATATTATTATGTGTTATTAATAATTTTTATTATAATTAATGGAGAAAATAGAAACACACAAAAAAATTATCAGCTAGCAAAAGCGTACTGCCGGGTTAATTGTCTGCTATAACTCGATTGTTTGTCAACGGAATTTTACAAATGAGGTGTCATTTTCTTCAAAATAAAATGCTTAATAAATTTTGTGTTAGTAAAAATTATATCAAATAACCAAAGATATAAAGATATAAAGATATAAAGATAACACAAAGATATTGAAGAATAAAATAATTAAGATGGCCGCCAATTTTTAAGGTGACGTTTATAAAATTTTAATTACTGTAGGTTTACCGGCTCCTGAGAAATAATTTTTTGTTGAAAATCACAAAATGGCGTCCAGAAGGAAAACAAAGTAAAGTAGGACTTACGTCGATCAGAACGTTTTTTCACATTTTGGTCTCCTGAATCAGATTCTGGAGTTTGGCGAATACGTTTCGCAATATTCTGTACGTACGGTCTAATTATAAATATAATATTAAAATTATAGAGAGCTGTATTTTTTGTATTTCAGTCCGTGATAAAAAATGAACTAATCTGTGCTCATCAGTAGAATATGAATTTTTATATTTCATTGAATATTTTACATTCAATTTATACCGACGTGAATATATTTTTCAAATAAAATACATTTAACTAATCGGTCAATCGATCTTAAAATTAAAAATAAAAGGATCGCATACGCTAATTAAGGTTAATATACGCTCGGCTCAAAATCGAATTCACACTTTGAAAAATACGTTAAGTTTCAAATCGGTTTTTGATTACTAAGCTGTAATTGACTACCCGAATTTGAAAGATATTCAAATAGGTAACGCGATCATAAAACTTTCGAAGGGATGACATCGTCGTTGTAGATATTACGTAAAAATTACTAGGAATTAAGATAAAATTAGGATAAGCTTATTTGAATGCGACGTTTATTTACGCGAGAAAAACATTAATACATAGTTTTTTAAAAGTATTTTCAATTAATAGTTCAGTTTAACCGGTTGCTTTTTAAATTATAGAATTTAAAAACCATCAGCACGTGGTTGTCAGTAGTTTGCAATGATTATGCGAAATTAAAAATACCGTACTAATTCTGAAACTTATTTAAAAATTTAATATTTTTAATATAATTAGGCTTTGTTATTTTTTATAACGATGTAATTTTCTTGTGATTTAATTTTATTTTCCACATTTTACAAAAAATTGTATTTTTGGATGAAGCCGTGCTTTCACGGCGACATCTTTGTTTTAATTAAATTTTTTTAACGCGTCGTTTAACGCATTACATGTTCAATATACTAATTAGCATCGATCTTTTTCAATATAACCAGATGTATATTTTTCTTTTATTTTTTCATAAAATTCTGACAGATACTTGTAGATTGCATAAAATGAAGCGATTTGAATGAAATTTGCTATCGACTAGTGGCATAAGGTAAGGTTATAAAACGGCATAAAAACATAGGCAGCACTGATGTGTTGTACAGGACCATGAAATTATCAGTTGGACTGGCTTTGCTTGACCTAATTTTTCTCTACACAAGTGAACACTACTGGGTAATGATTAATGCATTATCCTGCGAAAAAGTGTGCAAAAAAAATGAATTATAATATCAGAAATTAAATCGAGCCAAATACTCTTTTATAAACACCGCATCTCAAATGCAAAAAAAAAGTGTAGTTTCTGGGCATGCGGCCGTGCTTTCATTGTGACATTTTGGTTAAAAATTCTTACGCGTCAATTACAATTTGTTCAATATTCTGCACATCGGTGTTATTTAATAAAATATTAATTTTGTTATTTAAAGATGACAAAGAGATACATAATTATTACAGTGCGATTATGATGTAAAGGATGCAGACTAGAAAATTCACACTTTACATCTGTACAGCAGTCTATACCTTTGTGATTGCTTCACCGAGAATTGTGTCATTAAATAATCGTGGGACCGGTTATTATATGATTTTTTTTTTTTTTTTTTATAATTATTTTTGTTTGTCGAGCGTTTGTTGATTTCTTTAGTTTTATTCCTTACTGTCAGTGGTGTTTCTGAATAAAAAACTTGTAATTTTAAGTTCCTATAATAATCGTAATATTTTTCAACCGTCTGTGAATTTGTTTAAAGATGAAGTACGAAAGTCCAATGGATCGGGTTCTTTTTGACCCGCTGAAATCAATTTATTTAGCTTGGATTACCGGAACGATGTAAGTTAATGTCAATTTAAATAACATTATGTTTCTAACCAAAATTTTTATACGTACAATATTGTATATTAGACACATTCGCGCGCTCGCGTTCATGTAATTTGAAACTTCAAGTAAAGGTATTAAGATTTACGGTAGAATATAGTACTGCAGTAGGCGTATAAGGCATCTTTCTGTAGAAAAATGTTTAAAACTGGAACCGCTAGTAAAAGTCGACTAGAAAAAGTATATCGGAATACACCGATTTTATTACTCGAATAATCAGGCTACTTCTATATAGAAATAGATATTTTTGTGATTTATCTGATACCATATGTGTACAGCGCTGTGAATTTTTTTATTATTTGATAAAATAACCGAATAAAAAGAAACATAATTTGAAAAACAGAAGTAAAATATCCAATTTCTAAAATCGAGATATATAAGTTCTTCGAAATGAATTCACCGAATAAAACCGAATGCGAGTGATCGACCAAACACCTTGTCTCGTTCGTGTGAATTGTTACGTTCATCCAGTTTTTTAGTTCGTTAATGTATGTTTTATCATTTTTTTAGATAAGAATTTTGTACATCCATTTGATAATTTCATCAAAAAAACGACGACCTTTGATGGCTTTGTTAAGGGCGAATACAATAAATTTCAAAAATTTTCATCGATCTTATTTCTTACGGGAATTTCAAACGACAATCGTATAAGACGTAAAAGATCGCAAAACGGTCTAAAATAAACATTTTCCATCTCGTTTTATTAAAGATTTTCATAATATATTTCGTGAGGAAGCGATTGATAGATTATACAAACTGGTGTGTAATATTTAAGAAAAAGGGGAATTTCCGTCAGACTTCAAAAAAAGTATTATAGTAATGATACCAAAGAAAGCAGGGGCAGATAAATGTGAAGAATACAGAACAATTAGTTTAACTAGTCATGCATCAAAAATCTTAACTAGAATTCTATACAGAAGAATTGAGAAGAGAGTGGAAGAAGTGTTAGGAGAAGACCAATTTGGTTTCAGGAAAAGTATAGGGACAAGGGAAGCAATTTTAGGCCTCAGATTAATAGTAGAAGGAAGATTAAAGAAAAACAAACCAACATACTTGGCGTTTATAGACCTAGAAAAGGCTTTCGATAACGTAGACTGGAATAAAATGTTCAGCATTTTTAAAAAATTAGGGTTCAAATACAGAGATAGAAGAACAATTGCTAACATGTGCACAGTAATAATTGAAGAGCATAAGAAAGAATCCGTAATAAGAAAGGGAGTCCGACAAGGATGTTCCCTATCTCCGTTACTTTTTAATCTTTACATGGATCTAGCAGTTAATGATGTTAAAGAACAATTTAGATTTGGAGTAACAGTACAAGGTAAAAAGATAAAGATGCTACGATTTGCTTAAGATATAGTAATTCTAGCCGAAAGTAAAAAGGATTTACAAGAAACAATGAACGGCATAGATGAAGTCCTATGCAAAAACTATCGCATGAAAATAAACAGAACAAAACAAAAGTCATGAAATGTAGTAGAAATATCAAAGATGGACCGCTGAATGTGGAAATAGGAGGAGAAAAGATTATGGAGGTAGAAGAATTTTGTTATTTGGGAAGTAGAGCTACTAAAGATGGACGAAGCAGGAGCGATATAAAATGACGAATAGCACAAGCTAAACGAGCCTTCAGTAAGAAATATAATTTGTTTACATCAAAAATTAATTTAAATGTCAGGAAAAGATTTTTGAAAGTGTATGTTTGGAATGTCGCTTTATATGGAAGTGAAACTTGGACGATCGGAGTATCTGAGAAGAAAAGGTTAGAAGCTTTTGAAATGCGGTGCTATAGGAGAATGTTAAAAATCAGACGGGTGGATAAAGTGACAAATGAAGAGGTATTGCGGCAAATAGATGAAGAAAGAAGCATTTGGAAAAATATAGTTAAAAGAAGAGACAGACTTATAGGCCACATACTAAGGCATCCTGGAATAGTCGCTTTAATATTGGAAGGACAGGTAGAAGGGAAAAATTGTGTAGGCAGGCCACGTTTGGAATATGTAAAACAAGTTGTTAGGGTTGTAGGATGTAGAGGGTATACTGAAATGAAACGACTAGCACTAGATAGGGAATCTTGGACAGCTGCATCAAACCAGTCTGAAGACAAAAAAAAAATCTACATAAATTCTTTAAATACGACAAACGTGTTGATGCAAAATGTAAATGATAGCTTCAATATACAATATCTAGAGTAAATCTCTTTCGATCGGCTAAAGTTAAGGTGCAAAATAAAACTGAATTCGCGCCTCGTGCTTTTCATTGTGATCTTTTGAAAATAGAAATATATGTATAATTTTGTCGAAACAAAAACGTTCGAAAGAATGATTTTAAATTTATTTTTATTTTTCAACGAATAAAACCGGTTGAAATTCAGTCGGGGATGTTATATTAGTATTTTAAAAATTGTGTTAACCGTGTAAATAAATATTTATAGATGGATCAAACAATTTAAATCGGGTAGAACAAAATCATGGATTTTTCATCGTACCGGAAAACCGGTAGAAGTTTTTAAAAATGCATTAATGGTTTTATTAATAATTTCAGCCTCGTACAAATTTGGGAAGCTACTGAATTTTATAGCGGGAGTATTGGCATTTTCCATTCGGTTGCGTATTTTAATAATTTTATGGGGTCGAGACAATTAAAAACAATGAAATATTTAAATACGCTCCCGGTTGATGATCATTTTGGATGGGTAAAGAAATTTTTCTTGTATTTTATATTTCACTATAACCACCAAAATTAAAAATTTATTTTTAATTTTCAGTAAAACTTATAATCGAATCGAATGTTGTAACATTTTATATAAAACTGTGAATTAAATTGATTTGCTCTTTTGTTTGGAACCGAATTAAAAGTTTAATAATGAAAAATCGTTTTCGGTTTTAATTCTCAACTAATTACATTGGTATGCATCATTACATTTTAATTTTTAAATGACCGGTATAAGTTTACATCCTTTTAATGTTTAAATGAACTTTTTTATTTCCTGCTTTATTAAAATTTCTTATATTTCACATCATATGGTCCAAATAATTGTAATAAAAAAAAGGTGTTTGTTTGTAACCAAATACGATATAATAATATTAAATAAAGAATAACGTATGTAGTTATATTAAGTTAAAATTTTAGAACCGCTGAATCGATTTAAATGATTCTTTAAACTGTATAACTAATTTTTTTTTATTTTACTTTATTATGTTTTAGACATATTATTTATTAATACTAACTCCTTGTCGCAGCTTCGCCCGCGCTATTTGGTTACTTGCGTTTCCGGTAGTATCAATCTTTTTATTTTATGTTCATTAGTGTCAAGTAACCGGAGACAAGTGGAGCCAGCCACACGTACAGTAACGATGGCATCGGCTGTGTTGGTCGAGCCACAACGCCGAATACCTTCGCACCCCTTAAAAAATGAAGTTGAAAAAACCCAAAAATGGATTTTAATATTTATCTGAAGAGTATTTTGAAACCCGACTCTACTGAATATCTCGTTTCCTATAGTCGGAATTGGGAAAATTTACAATCGTTGTTGAAAATTTCTGTTACCTTCTTTCATCCCCTTTCAAGATCGAGTCTCAAAAATAAAGAATCGGTTTATGGACGGTGAACATTGCACTCGTTAAAGATCAGAGATAAACTTGTTACCGAGAAATTAAAAAAATAACTGGATTTCGAAAAAATTCAAACATCCATTATTTTAACCCTTGAATCTTTGAATTTCAAAAATTCTAGAAATCGGTGTTTAGGTATTCACGATCGTTCAGTTCAAATCCATCTCACACAGTGATACACACTCGCAGTTCACAGTTCATTAAAGTTTATCCTCGACCTGAAAATCTGCATTACTACGTAAGTATATATTTTTTTTCGAAAAGTGTGAGTAGTTTATAACTGTCGCTTACACTGTTGTTCCTGTTAACATTATAATAATTAATAAAAAAAGAAATTTGCAATTTGTAATTAGGAAAAAGCAAAAATAACATTATTTTCTTTTTATAACAAACTTAACCTTAAAATAAAACTTCAGGACTACGGTCTATGTGTTAGTAACAGCTTTCACATTCATTTGATGCATTTTAGACAGAAGGGTTGTGAATCTTGGTGGAATTTACATTTCACACGATTTGTTTGCATCTGCTAACTTCTTCGTATTTATTAAACAAATATAACCCGATTAATATCACCGAAGTCAGTTTTTTCTTCAAATCTTTAAAAGTTTCTTTTAGTATCCTAGTGAAAAAATAATATTGGTACTTACGTATTAACGCCACCGCAGCTACAGCTTTATTTAAAAACGAAGTAGTCAATCGGATTTCGGTGGAAAATGGGCCGATATAGAGTTTAACATAGATTCAAAACAGTCTCTTTATTAATTTTAATAAATGGTTATTTATTTTATAAATATAATTTAACCAAACTTAACCTACGCTCGCTCACCTTGACTAATTAACAGGAGTGTTTTGATTATTTAAATAATAAATAATTGCAATAATTACTGAATTATTAAATAAATACTCAAAAAATTACGGTGTTAATTATTCAAGGTTAGCGAGCAAAGCGAGCGTAGGTTAAGTTTGGTTAAATTATATTTATAATATAAATAACCATTTCTTAAAATGAATAAAGAGACTCGATAAAATAAATACTCAATTTTAAATAAAGCTGTAGCTGCGGTGGCGTTAATACGTAAGTACCCTAATATTCGTATTTAAAAACGAAAATGTTATATATATTCTGATACCCGAATGGTTTGTCATTTTTATTGTTTTTTCAAAGAAGGATTTGTTACTCTTCGGAACATTAATCGATTGAAATTTTTTTAAGAACATAAAACAAGCGAGTCCCACTCTTCTGGAATATACAAATTTTTTTTTCGTTTCAATATTACCAAAATTTCTGTCGCACGGATTATACGAACGATCGTTTTCAGGAAAATGACGGTAAATTTTTTAAAATTATTTTCAAGCAGTAAGGAAAAAAAGAAAACAAACACCAGATGTATTTTTATTTTGCCCTGCTGAAATGTCAGCGATATGAAAACGGTTTTTACACCGTTTTCATATTACTCCGGTTTTTACACCGGAGTTTAAATATATGGAAAGAGTTGAAGTGTGAAACCTTCGATGTTAGAGAATGGCGCGAGGTCGCACTTTCACAAATCGATTAATTTGATAGTTGAAGGTTGTAAGTTACGGTCGGAACTATAAGGCGATAGTATGTCGTGTAAATACGCTAATGTAAATGTCTGCCGAGGCGTTTGCTTCGGTGGCATCCTGACAGAAGCCAAACCGATGACCGTGTTGTGTTATCAAGTTTAGAGGGTCTAAAAGACGACCTCCAGAAAAGCAACCTCCGGATTGCCGATGCAGCATTTCAATAACGATACTGTAAATTACGTAGGAGTTTTCTATGTAAAATAAAATATACCGGACACTACGATTTATTAACGGTTTTTCATTAAGAGCTTGACAACATCGAGCCGACAACAGTCGGCTTTTTTATTGTTAAATCTATTATAAATGATTTCTAATGAAATAAATTACGATTATATGCACAGTCCTTGCCAAAAATGTTTGTCGAACAACAAAACCGCCCTGGTTCCATTATTCCGTTCGCCGGTTCAAACAGTAATAAATAGAGACATTGTTCAATTTATCTAGTCGACGAATCTTTAACGCGTTTACCGTCATTCTTGTTTTTATTTTAACCGATGTAGTTGTATACTTTTTAAAAACACCGAGACAATCGATAATCAGGTAGTCGATCAAAATTAGGAATGCTAGTAAACAAATTCCAATCGAGCGAACCGAATATAAGTATAATCTGGTGATATTTGAAAAGACGATTATAGATGTTAATAATATTTTATTAATGTCATCGAACAGAAAATACCGATAACTTGTGTAATTAATGTAATATGTGCACGAACATTTTGAAGTGTAATGTAGATGAGAATGAATACGGGTCGAGTGAATATATAAAATGTAAAATCAAAAATTTCGTTGTTCGGTAACAGTTATGCTTTATTGTTGTTGCATGCCAATAATGGACTCGTGTAATTATATTTTTTTCGTTTTCAGAAACATATTTTTTTAAATTACACTATATATTGCAGCATATTTTGTGACCCCCCCCCCTCTCCAAACATTCGTTTCGTCCTTCCTACTAAATAATTTTCTCTATTATTTATACGTTGCTCCAAATGTTGTCATTTCGTAAAACTTTGACGACATTCTAACTTCCTTTAGGTGATCTCCTACATACGTCTTACACTGGCACGTCCTATTATGTGGAAGTCCTTATGGTTTTAAAGAAGAAGCGACGATGATATAGTCTCACGTAAAGTTTTATGTATACAGATTAATAGCTTAATGGTCGAATTGAGAATGTACAAGACTACACTTCATTCACACTCATACATATCATCCTCATTCATCCTCTGAAGTATTATCTAAACGGTAGTTACCGGGGGGCAAAACAGGAAAAAGAAAAAAAAAAGAAGAGATTAATAGCTTAATTTTTTTGACGAGTTTACTATTCATATTATAAAGTTCAATTGGCACGACGCTCGAATACGGGAACAGAAAACCCTAGAGAAACTGTGCATTATATAAGCGATTCGCTAACGTGAAAATGTTTTACGCTTCCTGCGAAAAAGAATACACGAATCGTCATCTTTCTAGAAACACACAGTAACTGAAGGAATTTATCTCGACATGATAAGTGAATGGCTAACGTCTCAACTTGATGAAGACATTGAGAACTTAATTCTTGTACAAGAAGGAGATCCGCCTTACCGGGACAAAGAGGTTAAAAATTATCTTGAAATATATTCTAAGAGATGGGGTTGGTCGAGCGAATGACAAAAACGCGGTGTTGATCCGATAAGTCCATTGTTATCTATTTGTACATCTATTTCTAGTATATAGTTATCTATTTGGGACTCGCAGCGCACACTCGGGATAATTAGATAAAATCTTTAAAAATTTCTGTTTATTTTTCTTGTTTCTTTTTTATAAAGTGTTATTTACGAAAAGAGTAGCAGACTTCTAGCATATGTTCCATTGAGGAAAATAAAGTGAAAGTTCTTATGAACATAGGTTCGGAAACTCTTCGTTAGCGAGTGTCGGCTGGCGAAAGTTTTCACCACCTACTCTGCCTATTCGGTAAAATAATGCCTTAATAAATTAAGGCGTAAATTTTGCGGTTTTATATTAAATTTGACCTGAAAATACTTCCCAGAACTCAATCTTTTAGTAATTTTCGAGAAAAATGAGGTAAAATACAAAAAATGCGGTCGAAAAAAATATTATTTTATATTTGGCGAAAAATAACTTTGTTAAACGGCTAAGAAACACTAAAGGTTTTAAACAAAACTCCTAAAGAGTTTGATTTGTGTAAGTTCACAGAAAATATAAATATAAATGTAAGAATATTAAAGTTTATTTTAAAAAAAGTTCAAAATGCGACAGATTTTAATTAGGCATTAAACGAAACAAAATGTTAGTTAACAGCGATAAATATTTACCGCTATTCAAAATGCAAAACCTTAATCATTGGAATCGGTTTGCTTAATAAATTATTACAAATAAATTTTAATTAAACAATTAGCTTTAATTTATTGTTTTATTGATAGTTTTTCTCTATTTTGTTTATTTTTCAAAAATATTTAATTCTTTTTGTTTTGTAATTCTGTTTCGTTTAATACCTAATAAAATCTGTCATATTTTCAAATACTTTTTTTTTTTAATAGACTTCGAAATTATTTTGTTTGCGTTATGTTTCTGTGTTTTATTCATACTGTTTTACTCGAGATCAAATTCTCTACAAATTTTATTTAAAATCTTAATGTTTTTATCTCCGTTTAACGATGTTATTTTAAACCAAAAACGTAAAAGAGTGTTTTTACAACTTCAATCTTTTGGGTTTTACCCCAGATTTCTCAAAACATAGTTTCTCAAAAAATACAGTTCTAAGACCTACGTTTTCAATTTTTCAGGTCAGATTTCATACAAAACGACCAAAGTTTCCCCTTAATTTGGATTCCAGAAATACGTCTAGCTTAATTATTATCGAAAGCACAGAAATCAGAGCGAAATCTTTCGCCAACCGACATTCGTTAACGAAGCGTTTCCGCTTATATATTTGTATCAATTTTCTTCTTTATTTTCGCCAGTATTTCACGTCTTAAATGTTTGTTATATACTTTGTGAATCACTCTGTATTATAGAGATAACTGATATGTAAAATGCTAGAACTACGTTGAATGTTTTCCTTTTAATACGATATCGTGCAAGTATATTTTTCTTAATTTGGGACCGGTAAGTTGAGTTCTTTGTCTTTTTTGTGTGTGTAGCGTTAGAACATGTCCTCAAAGTTTGTTATATTTTTCGTGAATATTTCTGTCTTTGTTTCTAACGTTTATTTTCTTGTGATATTTTTTTTAATTAAATTTCCTGATATCTCAAAACGTAAAGAAAATTCAATTTCAACTCGCACTTTCACCATGTAACCGAAAGTAAAACCGTACTTTCCTTCGAAAATTATGTAAAAAATAGATGTTTAAAATCCAAATTAATTGTTTAAATACAAACGCGTGAAATAATGTTAAAGTATATGCATTAAATATAAAAGATTACTACAAAGTGATTCAAAATTTCGATATTAAAGATTATTTTGAGCACATCTTAGTACACGTTTAACGGGAAGCAGATAAATAGTGTTTTTTGTTGTTGGTTTTAATTAATATTATTTAAAAATTCATGAACAGAATAATATTGTTCCCGTAAAATAATTTTTTTTATTGGATTTTAAATAAACGGTTAAAAAATGTTCCAACTATAAAAAAAAAATTTCTCGTAAATAGGGTATCGATTTATAAACGAAAACAGCTCTGTTGTCTGGTTTGGTAAAGGTAGATATTATTATTTTTTTAAGTATAAGTGACCGTTCTTTTTAACAAAAATTGCACGTTCATACAGAATAGAAAAAAAATTGGAAATATTCATTAAGAGATGTAAAATCTAAACTGAGTTTTCGATTAGCGTATTTTCACATTTTAAAATTGTATTAGTCAATTGTTCTAACTTCTTCCTTTTTTCTAGATGTACTTAACCCTTGAATCGATAATTAGGAGCATTCTGTACCTATCCGTTCAGAAAAAGAAAACATGTCGATACTCATTTTATATATTATGATGGGCATATTTCCAAAATTTTGTAATCGATTTGCGTCAAATAAAAACAGTTTTGTAATGAAATTATTGGCTTATTAGATTTTGTTTAACTGTATCTTGAAGTTATTCATTTACTGTCGATATTAACAAAGTTTGCGAATAATTTTCGTTAGATATAATAAAAATATCAAAATTTAAAAAAGTATATCTAGTTAAAAAATGAATTTTTGAAAACCACAGTGTTGAACAATACTAAGTCCGTAATCTAGGACCCTGCAAACGTTTGCAAAGCGGTCAATAACAAACCTGTTCATCCATTTTAGCGCATCAGCCAATGAGTGTGCTTAGTACTACCGGGCGATTCAAAAAGGACTTCACAAATTTAAAAGCGTATAAACGTTTATTTAGATAACTTACAGATTCGGTTGAGATCTCATTTCACAGCAAAACATATCAAGTTTTGGCTCACGTAGTTAATTTGTACAGGATTCAGCCTTCGGCGATGTTAAAAATAGGTACACTTATTAGTATGGAACGTGCTCGCTGTGCGTTTTGATTTTACGATTTGCAGTCATCGACTGCAGTTCATCGTAACATTCGTACAAAGTACAATAGGGAGCCTATTAGTAGGCGTACAATTTACTCTTGGCAAAAAATTTTCTTTTAGACAAGCTGTTCTGTTAAGCATACAAAATCACCGGTACGCCCACGCGTCTCTGAAGCTGCTGTCGAACAACTCGGCGAAATCTTTGCACGTAATCTCAAAAAATCAACTCGACGTGCGTCACGTGAAATTGGCATTTTACTGTTTGGCGCGTATTACGTAAGCGATCGCACTTGAAGCCGTAAAAACTAACTGTGATTCAACACATTGCAAATGACTAAGACGTTGAACGGTGACAGTTTTGCGTGGAAATGATAAATAGTAATGCAGACAACGAAACATTTTTAGAGAACGTAATTTTTAGCGATGAGTCAACGGTTCCCATCAGCGGCAAGGTGTACACCCCTAACTGCCGAATGTGGAACAGCAAAAACCTTAATGCAACTTTGCAGCACATTCGTGATCGCCTTAAGGTCAGTGTTTTTTGTGCTTTAAGAAAACACAGACTGTACGTTCTTCTTAAGCAAATTCGGCCCGGTCTTCTTAGAGGAGGTACCGTTTTATCAGGGCGTGCTTCAAAATGTTCTAATTCCTCAGTAACACGATGATGACCAAGATGGACATATCTCACTACCGCCTAGATTTTCTTGATACTCGATTTCCAGCTCTGTGGATCGGTCGTGTAGGTTCAACTTAATGTCTACCTCGCTCCTCAGATTTAACCCCGCTTAATTTCTTTCTTTTGGGGTTTCATTAAAAATCGGGTTTATGAACCGCCTTTGCCTGCTGAACTTGTTGAATCGCTAAGACTTGGAATTAACGCCGCAGCTGCAGAGATAACGCCCGACTTGTTGGCTACAGTCTGGAATGAAATCGACTTCAGGTTGGATATACATCGCATTACAAACGAAAGCCATATCGAACTAAAGCGACAACCTTGATGTGTTTTTCGGTGAATGAGACCTTAATCGAACGAGTAAGTTATCGAAATAAATTTTTATATACTTTTAAAGTTGTAAAGCCCTTTTTGAATCACCCGGTAGTTAGTCGCGTAGGAATACTCGTAAAATGATCTCTCATTCATCGATATTAATATTTAAAATCTACACTGGTTTTTTATTAATATATGTGGTACAGAAGGGGGAGGAACAGTAGACGGCAGTGAGGGCGTTTCGTAGAAAAATCTTCGGGAATGCTTTGATTTTTGGGGACGATTAAGTTATATGAACTGCGGAATCCATTGTATTTTGGCAGTTTGCCGCTGTAATTCGAAATTAAGATATCTAGGTCCTCGAATACAAATACGGTCGGTTGACATTTAATTCCAAAGTTACGCTTAAAAATTTTATCGTACAATAAAAAAATATTGAGAACATTTTTGTGACTACGAAAAAAATTAGTAATCGGCGTGTATAAAACGATTTTTTTTCAGTTTTCAAGTTTACTGAAAACGCTTGCTAAAAGTTATCTAATTTGTATATTTTTAGCAGCTTCCTCATCAAAATAATGTTTACAAGAAATATTAATTCGTCGCATTAAAAAAAGATTAATAGAATCTAAAATTAAAAAATTACGTTCTTGAATCCACACACCGATTGAACATTTGGCAGAATTTCTTATCTAAATAATATTTATATTTTGTTAAAAATTGTATTACTCTGTTAAATTTAATGAAATTAATTGTTAGTATTGCACACTTGTGACGTAAATTATTTCTAACAAATTTAGATGAAATAATTTTTAATTAACTATGTCTAATAATTTTAGTTGATGTTAACATATTTTATTTTTAATTTTTGATTATTTATTTCTCTGGAACATCTAATTCTTTTGTTTCATAATATTGTACATTTTGTTTTGTTAAATACCTAAAACCTTCATTTTTGTTTATACTACATATTTTCGGAATATGTACGTATTTTGGCTTGTATCTCAATATCTCAGGACTGGCTCAACATAAATTCTCCGAAAATTAATGTTTTTTTTTTTTTTTTTATTTTGTATAGTGTTCATAAAAAATTGAATTTTAGTTCGATAAAAGTGCTTATTTAAAATTCCACAGTTTCAAGTCGATCGGATTCGCGGCGATGTTCGATTAACTTTTCAATACTTTTTTTAAAAAAAGAGGATCCGTTGGGACCGTCTGTTTGAAATTTATTGATTTTTACAAATTTCTTATATTTTAAAAGTTTTTTTAAAGTTTTTGCTGTTATTAAAAATTTTATATCGCGTAGTTTACGTCGCCGTTGACAAAGGACCAAATGGGACAAACCCTTTTAAATAAAATGTTGATTTTACTTTCGCGTCTAGCGCTATAGCAGTAGATGGGAAAATAAGGTAATCGGTCCAATTTGTGCGTGTGTGGTTTTCACCGGATCTTTACATTGACACATGAGGAACCCAAAAAACACAAAAACAGGATGGAAATTTTCCGGATGTTCATATTTACGTATGTGTGTGTGTTCGGTGACGCACCATAAATCACCTTATATCTCCAAAATAACTGGATCGATTTTGACCAAACTTGGTCCGATTATTTATATATATATATATATATATATATAACAAATTATCTATACATGGAGCTTAATGCCTTTAAAATTTCAAGCTAAAAGATCAAGGGGATGAGGCTCTAGAGTAAGGTAACTCTCAGCGTCTCGATATTTTGCCTAATTAAGGTTTTTCTTAGGCACATTTGTTAACAATTAAAAAATAATATTTTTAAAAAAATTCCGCAAAATCGCACCCCCCAATAAATAAATGCTCAAAATAACTAGTTTCTAAGTAAGTATAGTGCCTCATTAGTACCTCCTATCACCACAAGGAGCGCTAGTATAGCACTGACGTATGTATGTTTTTAGCACTGAGTCGTTTGTTTTTTTTTTTTTGTTTTACTTCAGGAGACCACCGTTAGGTATCGCTTCAGAGGATGACATGAATGACAAGTAGCGTGTGAAAATGTTATGCCGGACCGGGATTCGAACCGGGCACCTCCGGATGAAAGGCCGAAACGCTACCATTCGCGCCACGGAGGCCGGCAAGAGTCCTCTGTATGTTGGAAGTCAGAAGTGAATGGTAGAATTAAATAAATTAATAATATTTAAACTTTAAAAAAGTATTTAAAGTGGTCGCTAGTACCGCCATACCCGCGCGAATGAAATACGTACGGTAAGCGCGCGCGTTTTAGTTAGAATCATTGAATTAAATAAATAAAAACTATTACATTTCAATAAAATGATAGATATTTTAAGTTAAGTTGTTTGCATTTGTGTGTGTAAGCCGTGCATCAAAAAAAAAGCCGTGCTACATGTTACAAGAGCACTAATTCGAAAATTTCAACACGCTACGGCTAGTCGTTTTTTATTATGCGAGATACATACGTACATACGCATGTACAGACGCCACACCGAACTAGTGAAAATGGTTCAGGGATGGTCAAAACGGATATTTCCGTAGAAATTTGAAAACCGAAATTTTTCGCGATCGGATACTTACTTAAAATATGTTACAATTTGTTATACTTTAAAAATATGTTATAAATGTAAAAATATTTTATTACTTCCTTGTACGAAGTAAAGGAAATATTGTCGTCGCGAAAAAATTCGGTTTACAAATTTCGATGGAATATCCATTTTGACCATCCGTAAACCCATTTTGACTAGTTTTGGCGTGACGTATATGACGCGTATGTACATACATACACGTCGCGCGTGCGGTCGGGAGGGTGGGTGGTTGTGTGTGTGTTTATGTATGGGTGTGTGGATGAGTGTATTTGTGTGTGTATGTGTCTGTCAAGCGTGTGTGTGTGTGTGTGTGTATGTGTTTATTATGGGTGTGTGAATGAGTGTATTTGTGTCTGTGTCAGACAAAATATGTAATTATATTTTCCTAACGTGTCGGAAAAAAAATGCTATATATATATATATATAGACATACATTTACAACATTTCTGTAAATGATTCTGAATCGGTTTATTTGTTATATCTTTTTTTTAATAATTTTTATCTTCAAATTATATTTTATAAACATTACTTTTAATTTAAATATATTAGAATTAAGATTCATTATTAATTATTTTATTCGATCCTTTTATTTTTAGTTTTAAGATCGATTGACCAATTAGTTAATTTATTTTATAGTACCAACATTTTTATAATAGTTTTTCCGTTAATTCTGCAGTCTAAACATTTTATTTGCTTTGACTATGGGCGTGCGTGTGGATGTATTGAGACATAATGGCGCACAATTGTATAGCAAGTCTAAAAAACAAAAAAGGAAGGAATAAAAGTGAACAGTGAACAGATTTGTTAGTTGTTCCTAATCAATCCGCGCACTCAATCGCTCTCTCTCTACTCTCATATATATATATATATATATATATATACGTATACATAAATGTATGACACATGTACATAAGATATGAAAGTTGAATCTTTGACGGCTTTTTTTAATAACATACTGGACAGTTCTCGGTAGTTTGTCTACTGTAATAAGTCATAGATACATTGCTTTTTATCTTGGATGCTTTTTGTCTTAGATCAGTTCTCTTGCGGCTTCAATTTTTTTTTTTAACTGTACTAGTTTATAGTTGCTTCATATGTTTCTTTGATAATGTACTTAAACCGACCACCTTCTTCCAAATAAATAATACAATTGCAAGATATCTTCACTGCCATTTGCATTACTAAAAAAAAAACAAGATAATATTTCTTTAACTTTTCAGATGATTTCTAAAAATAAAAGAAACTGTTACGTATTTCCATTTCTTACGCTAATTAAGAAAATATAGCGTCCTTAAAGTCGCTTTAATGAGAAATACAGTATTTCAAAAACTGAAAACAATACTTGGGCTTTTAAATCGATAATAAATTTTTATAGATGGTAAAAGTTTTGTAATTTTTTAAAAACCTCACGAGAATTGCTCAAAATGCTTCCCATGTACTCGTACTTAACACATTTTTTACAGCCGTTTTTTACATTTGTATAAATTTTTTATACAAATCTTTCTTTCCGTATAACGCTTTACATTCATCTTCAAATTTTCGTCTCGTCTATTGCAAACCTTTAGACTTATGAGAAAAAACATTATTTTTCAAAATTACCCAAACTGAAAAGTGTAACTGTGTAAGATCACGTGATCAGTTATACCACGTCTTCCGAGCCACTCGTCAAAGTTGCCGCCAGTACTTTCTCTTACCGATAAACTGTAACGCAGTGGATCACCATCTTGTTCCAATGCGTGAGCTGGTCTTAAGAGTTTTTAACATAAAAAATCGAATAAAATAAGTCCTAGAACCGTATCTGCAGCAATTTTTGAGAAATCTGTGATAAAGACTAATAAATTAGGGTAAAAACCCCTGTTTGTATGTTTGATGAACAATAACTTTGTTAAATTGGTAACAAACCATTTATATATATATATATATAATATATATATATATATATATTATATATATATATATTATATATATATATATATTATATATATATATATATAATATATAATATATATATATATATATATATATATATATACATTTGTGTGTGTGGGCGCGCGCGTGTGCAGGTTATCCTTTTAACTCAACAACCACTGACGTGATATGAACAATTCTTTTACCAATATTTTAATTTAACTTTGAGAGAATGATTTTAATTAAAACTTTTTCCAGGTATCTCCATTATCGAGGAAGGTTTAACTTTAAACGTAATTGCGGTTATATTTTATAGCGTCATTGTTTTACGGTATAATTTTTTTAATCGTTGAATAAATAATTTTCTAAAGAAGAGCTGCGTTATTTTACCTATTGAAATTTAAAGGTGAAGATTATATTTTATTTTAGTATTTTTTTTTATCAAAGTCAGGTCAATTTTTCTTGTGATGTAAACTATTAAAAAAAAATCTGATGTGGGCACCTTTTTACACATTTAAAATTTTGCAAAGCACATAAAATTTTATTTCATTTATTAATTATTGAATTCTAATTTATCGTAAAAGTTTTTTTTTTTACAGTCAAAGATTAACAATTATTAATAAATCAAACATGAACTTTATTTATCCAATTAACATTATTACAATCGGTATAAATTAACTTTTAACTTCATTTTGCGTATACGTTAATGATGAATTAAATAAGGACGATGAAGTGCATCGAACGAGTACTACAATGGAAGTTTACTCGACGAGAATCTATTCAGAACTGAATAATTATTCTCTACACTTTGTACAGGATGCAGCTGCATCGGTAGATTTCTAAACATTAAGCGATAATATCTAGTAAAGTATTTAGAAAAAATATTTATTTTTCATTCCGCAAGCCACGTGAAACACACCTGGCTTATGGAATGCAATGCGTCAGTAGTTTACTGCGACATAACTCTCCCGTCCTCAAATAAAACACCGTGGGGTTAATTATCAGGCACAGGGGTGTTTTCCTACAGGTATTTCAATATACAATACAATAATAACAATTACAATTAATATACGATATAATATTATTACCGAGATCGATATATCGGCTGTGACCATATATAGAGGATAAAGGTCCATCGATACTAAAATGAGAAGAATAGAAAGCAAATTAAAGAAATGAAAAATCGACTGCAGTAGACGAACTTCCCGTACAATTTCATAAGTGCGTTAATGAGGCGGGTATTGAATAAATAGTTAAACAATGTAATAGGATATTTATTTACTTACCGTTTACAAGTTAAAAAGTTAAACGGTGCAGTTTTACGAACAAAATAAAAACATAAATTAGGCTAATAATTTTACATTTTTATGCAAATCTTGATCTACGGTTACACTCAAAATATATATTTAAACTAATATTCACATAATGAGCTTTGGCGAAGACGATTTTCAAGAGTCAAACGGGTAAACATTTTGAAAATTATTTAAGAGAGAAAAGTAGAATGGAAAGACAGAAATTTAATTAAAGAAAACAGCGGCGTTGAAAGTAGGTAAGTACTGGGTCACCACCGGGTTGGTCTAGTGGTTAACGCGTCTTCCCAAATCAGCTGATTTGGAAGTCGAGAGTTACAGCGTTCAAGTCCTAGTTCAACGACCTCGAAAGGTTAAACAGATACAACAGAAAAATCTTCCGAATACAGAAACTAATCGGTATTTGAATTCTCTTGCAGGTCCTGTTCCTAAATGAATTCATCCTGGAGCGGCTGAAATTAATTCGTAAATGATCCCGATAGAATTGGATTTAGCCAAATTAGAAGCCTCTTACCGAACATTATTATAAAGTTTTAAATCGTTTATAAAATTTGAATAATATTTCTGAATATGTATTCAATTTTTTTAATCGTAACTTTTAATTATAAATTCTATAATGTAAGTAAAAATAGTCATAAGTCTAGAGATAGAAGTATTATTCGTACAAAAATGTTAATAAATGAAAAGTTAAAAATAGTCTTGGTAAGTAATTAAGTAAATAAAAGAGGAATTGTTAATGGTCTCGGTTCGATTGTTAAATTTTTTACTACCAATTTAGATGCTATGATGGAGAAAAATATAAAAAATTGTTAGTACAAATATTATTAGTTTCATAAAACAGTTATATAATTGAAGATAATTTTATGGAATTACGTAATACGTAAATGATTTTGTCGACTTAAAAAAATTAAGAAATTTCGTTTATCTATATGTAAAAGAATTAATTTGTAAAATAAGTTTTTTTTTTCAAAAATATTTTTCGTTAAAAGAAATAACTTATATAAACAGAAAAGATAATCGTCTAATTTTACATCCGGTATCCAAAATATAAAATAATCATACACCTTTATCCAATGTTACAAAATTTATTTGAGTTTATTTAAATATTTCTCCAAATTATGAATTCGTGTCTGCTACTTTCAAGATGTTATAATGACTGTGAATATTTATTTTCTAATGATCGCTATGATACAGAATTTATAAATATATAAATGTTTAATTTTTAACTTTATTTCATTTTTTTAAAATTATTTTTACTTGCAATGTACAATTTTTTACTTCTGTTCAAATAAAGCAGTTAAGAACGTGCCTTTTGATAATTGCACCTGCGGATAAAGGTGTAGTCCAAATACTGAAAACTTTAACCTAGATCAGTAACCAAATAAGTTTTAATACAACCGTTTTAAAATTAACCCACCGTGTTGGTCTAGCGGTGAACTCGTCTTCGCAGATCAGCTGATTTCGAAATCGAGAGTTCTAAGGTTCAAATCCTACTTTTATACGGATTTGAACAGTAGATCGTGGATTCCGGTGTCCTTTGGCGAGTTGGGTTTCAATTAACCACACATCTCAGGAACGGTCGAGCTGACACTGTACAAGACTAAACTCATTCATCCTCTAAAGTAATAATATTACGTGGTTCTGGAGGCTAAACAGAAAAATAAAAAAAAAATTAAATGATTATTTTTTTACAAAAAAGTTAAAAAATAGGTTGTGTTTCAATCGCTACCGAGATACATATTATTCGATAATACTGTCTACTACTCCTTCCTGTAATAATCCTACTGGATTTGAATTCACCTTTGATAATCGTGTACATATTGCCCGTTAAAAAAGTAAAATCCTACTTTTTGCTAGGAGAGGTTTGCACACTCGGTCCTGAGTTCGATCCCGGCTTTATTTCATGATTATTTTATACATATAAACATTTGTTACTTTAATCTAGTTTACTTTATCTAGTGAAAGGTTATCTTAAAATAAACCGGCTTTCCTCTTTTTATTGTAGTCGTACTTAAAATAAGTTATTTTATTTTGAAATCTTACAGAGCAAATTTTTATCTAGCGGACCCGGCATTAAATTTGTTTGTACGAATTAAATAAATTATTGTATTCTAACAGATAAATAAATACTTATCCAGACCTCTTTATGGAATATTCTTTTACCTTGAAATTATAATCACAACTCTTCTTCCTACAAGCTTATCTTCCTTTCTCGCTCTCTCTCTCTCTCTCTCTCTCTCTCTCTCTCTCTCTGTGTGTGTGTGTGTGTGTGTGTGTGTGTGTGTGTGTGCGTGCGCGCTAATGGTTGATAAATTCATTTATATAATGGTATCTGACATGACACGACTCACAAGTCGCTTCTGAAAACAACGCAGCCAACTTAAGAATAACAAGTTCTCATGCTAGGCTTATAAGGAAAAGTGAAGACTGGAAATAAATGGTTTCACTTCCCCTTATTTACCGAACCGACTATACGATTGCAAGTCGACATAAGAAGCCCACCAATAAGCAGATAATATTCATCCGTGTAAAAGCTTCATATAGTGAACATTATTACTTTCAGAGAAAACAGTTCTGACCGTTACATTTAGTATCTGAGGTATTTTAGATGTATTGAAAATAAGTAAAATCTGGGGCAGATATAACAGCAAATTAATGTGGCCGTTGTAAAACAAGGCGATGTAATATTGCTGTTTTAAACCGATTTTACCTATTTATTTAAAAAATGCTCGCCAGACTGGGATATATTGTTAATGGAACTCGACAACAGAATAATGCCGGTCACTTTTGAGGAGTCATCGGACGATAAAATGTAACCGATTCAGCAAAATAACATCCGAGTGTTAATATTTTATATTCATAGAAATACACATTTTTGTAATTTTTTGCCGAGCGCAGTTAGTGAATAAATACTGAAGTAAAATAAATAAATAAATAAATAAACATCCATAGTTGTAATGCTGTTTAAATTTTCTCACTCCCCTTTCACTAGTTTTTTTTTTTTTTTTTTTTCACTAGTATTGCATACTAATACACTCTCTCTCGCCCCTAGATTATTCTCTCTATCTCTCTTTCTTACATAGACAAGCACGATTTGTAGTATCAGATAATAAAAAAAAACTATTAGATAATTTAAGTAAAAATTTAAAAAAAATAAAATTTATTTATAATCTGTACTTAATAATTTATATTCATACGAACAAAGACCACGCTTTAGTCCTAAAAAACTGAATATACGATTACGTTACCGCTCGGATCACCGTGCTACAAAAAATTAAACGATACAATTACTATAACACTTAGTTATTTTACTAATCCGGTTCTCAATTACCCGGACTTCCGTGTTTAATTTATCCGTAAAATATGCATAGTTTTATTGCGCAATTCAATTGTTATATGAATTAATTATGAATAAAAGCTAAGCAAAAATTCCCTTCGTTGTAAAACGGAACAAATAAATCTATTCTGTTTCTCCACTGTGTGTGTGTTTTTGTTTGATTGTGTGTGTGTGTGTGTGAGTGCGTGTGAGCGCGCACGCGCGTATTTGCATTGTAGAAGTGGGTTGTCGGCTAAGTTGGATAAATTTAGAAATAGTGAAATCATATCATTACATCCTTACGTATCACTCGTTAATCGTTTTTATAATCTATAATAAATTTTGTAAGTTTCTATAAGTTTTGTTCTGATTTTTTTTAAATCAGAACAAAACTTTTGGCTAAATTTTTGTCGAAAAAAGTTAATAAGTCTGACCATCTAACATAAAAACCGACCGTTTTGATCTGCAGAACATATCAATGTAGGTTTCAAAGAAAAGTGAGAAAATATTTGTAAAGTATTTCATACTAAACAACGAAGGCAATTTATGTTTCTAAAATAGATAGCTAATTTATTAATCACCAAATGTAGACACAGGCAAAAGGTTTTGTTATTAACAGAAATCTAAACAAAAAAACAGAACTTTATTAGAATATTGATACCCGAAATAATTAACTTTTAAATAGAAATATGTAAATAAAACGTTTAGTATACAAAATATTCACCAAACTCCCTGTTCTAATATATCGGGACTTACTTGAAAGCAAATTATTTTAGTTACATATTTTTATAAAGTAACAGATTACTTTATAAAAATTAAGTACAGATACTTAATTTTAATTAAAATAACAAGAATAAAAATATATTTGAGTAATCTAAAAAAATGATTTTTGCCAAAACAAAATGTGCAAAACGTTTAGTTCATTAAATTCCCATAAGTTAACCAATAATCACATTATTTAATTTTGTTATTACAAAATATTATTATTTGAAAGAACTTACCTAGTTTACACGTAGAATTATTTTCTAAACGGTTGTCTAGATTCACGTAAAATACAAATAATCAAAATTTGATACGATTTTTAAAACATTACAGAAAATTTTTAAAACACTTACAGAAGAGAAATAAAACATTATTTACTGTATGACAACGTTATTCGTTAACAACACTTTTAATAGATTAATAAATTACCAGAAATAAAATGTAAGCTAATATTATTATTATGTAAGATTTGTTTATTTTTTCTACATCGCTGAATATAATGGAAACAGCTAATAATATAAACAAATATAGTTTTTCATCAACGAACACACATTTTGACACACTCAGTTTGATGAATTTCGACACGAGCCAAGAGAACGAGAGTCAAACGAGGGGAGAGAGTCTCTGCATTCTCCCCCTCTCTTAATATACGGAGAATCTTAATAGGAAGCTTATATAAGAAATAATTCTAACATTAGGTATTGACAGGTGCGCTGTTGCCAATTAACCTGAATTTTACCTCACCCTTGGACCCTTGCCTGCCAAAATCGGCATCAGCTAATTAACTGCGTTGCGTATTTGACATTTAACATTTACATAGAATAAACCTTCCAAGCTATAAACATTAGTTGTGGAAGGGATGGGGAGAGACAGTGAATTACGTGCGTAACAGAACGAAGCTATGGATCCAGCGGCCATCTTTCCATCCAGCGGATATATATGCTTATACGTTTATTTTAGATAGATTACCCTTGTTGTTGGTCGAGGTAAGAATTTTTTATATATATTATTTTTACATATATTATTTTTTATATATTATTTATTACTACTAAAAATAGAACAAATCCACCTTAAATCAGACCAGATTGTTCATGTAACCTAACAAAATACTTCAATTACTGTTAATTATTAGGACCACTGGACACATCTCCTGCATCATTAACATATTTAAAGAAATCCTAGTCGCTATAGACTGTAGGTGTTCAGACTCAAACATTGATTCTTCTTCATTATGCTTATAATTAAAAGAATTGCCCTTCTTACCTGTTAAAGTATTAAGTTGTTACAATTCAGTCAACAGCTGACATTTTCTTAATATTTCTTAATAATATAAAAAGTAAATAAATTTGAATATTCAGCTAGCCTATTTTATCAGCTGATACTTTATTTTAGTAATTCATTATTAATGCACTGTTTAAGCTAAATTTAGAGCTCTTACTGTCAGCATACACACTAGTATCTTTTTCAACAATGTAATGTAAAATTATTTAAATGATATCATGTGATGATGTCATTATTACTTATTAAAATTAATATTAATTTTGATACAACTTTTTATCAAAAACAACTTTTATCAAATTCCATTGGTTTCGAGATATGTCCTATTCATTAACAATAAATGGAAATTAAATTTCCAAATACTTTTTTATGATGAAATATTATTTTTTAGTTCTAATATATTTACAATAACACAAATATTAATGTAAGGTTTTTATTGAATTCACCATCATTTTCAACCAGTTCTGAAGAATGAGAGAAACATGAAAGAAAATAATTTTTCATTAATATTGGTCTGCTTATTTATTTTCATATAGTTTTATTATTTTATGTATTAATATAATCAGACACTTTATTATTATTTTTTGCTTATTATTATTATTATTATTATTATTATTATTATTATTATTGTTGTGTTTTGTGATACTGCTCTAATCTTTTAACAATTTTCGCTGACTGAGCAGTTTTTTATTATCTGTGGTTTATCACATGTATTATTTGTAATAATAATACATCTGTGTTCTATATAACGTGTAATCATGTTTTTATAAAAAAATAAATAATTTTTATGAATAAATAAAATTTCTGTTATAAACTCTATATAATTCACAGCACTTAAAAACAGTTTAGTTTGAGGTTCAGTAAGTTTTAAAAATAAATAAAGAGGTTTATTATTTTGTATTTTTTAATATTGTGAATCTAACAAACTGATATTTATTTACTTTCTTTAAAAAAAAATAAATATAAATTCATAACTTTTTTTTTTGCATTAGGCTGCTTGGTGTGCCGATACTAAAACTTTGCTTCCGTTATATTTTTCTTTAAAATATTACTTTTTATTTAATCTTTCATTTTTTTTATTAATTAAAATTTAGTGAAAAATAATAATTTTTGTTTGTTATCGTATCAAATTTATCATACAATTTTTAATAGCTTAATTCTTCACTTTGATTGATTGTTTTTATTTGTTATAATTCTTTTAGAGGATTTCATTAGTTCTTATACAAGTAGGTTTATTAGTGAAGTTGGACATATAACATTTTTATATATAGTTAATTTAATTTTTAATTGGTTTGTTATGAGAATGATATTAACACTTTTTTATATAATTTCTTTTTACAGTATGATTTTTCACTATGCAGGTGTCTACTTTAGATATGTCATCTTTTAAAAAAAGTAATATTTAATAGAACAATCCATTTTTTTAGACTAGCACATTTATTAAAGTATAATACTGAAAGAAGATAATATTTTTAAATATTGATGAAAATTCAATAAATGTAGGGAGATTTTTAATTTTACTAAAAAAGATGTATAGTTAAAAATTCTTTATATTTGCTGAATTTTCATAAAATATTTCAAGATGTAGTTTTTTCAATTTGTTTTTTTTTAGTAATATAAAGCAGTCAACTAATTCAAAGACTAAGTCTATTATAGAAAAAAATCCCACTTTAATTTGGTAGTAATATCTTTTCCCTTTGAAGTTGTATACCGTTCTTCTGGTTTGTTACTGCTACTAGATATGGTGTACAAGAATGGTTATCTTGCAGTATAAGTTTCACCATGAAAATGAGAAAGAAAGAGGTTTTAGGACAAGAAACCAATGAGTATGAGGGATATGGAGGCTATAATCATGTTGTGGTAAAAAAACTGAAGTGTTTTGTAAGCTTCGTGTATAAGAAAATTGTCATAATGATGTACCCAATCTCCTTTACTTTATAGTTAAGGTTACATTTGTCAAATGTTAGTCTTCTTAGAATGTTATGGTAGAAGACAGCATTAACAGTTTGACATTGGAGATAAATTCATGGAGCAGCAGTTGTATATATTGAAAAATAAAAATAAAACAAAGAAGTTCTCCTTTTGTCATCCCTGTTACATTCTCACTTTTTTTAACTTGGAATTGACTGTTCTACTGTGAAACAACTGCTTAGTCTCTGGATTGTAACCATAAATCCATTTTTCAGTATTAGATATGACCTCCACATGATTTTGACAAATTTAGAATTTCAACTGAAATTGTTCAAAGTCGTCAGGATTTTTGGACAGTCAGTTGCCCTAACTCAGGATCTCTGGACAACTGAACCTGCTAAGATTGGCAGATGGTGATGCATGTTTAAAACAGAAATGAGTTCCTGTGCTGTTTCAAATGATGCTTTCATCTTGTTGATACCTGATTGCTTATTGAAACACCTTATCTGCTTCATTGCTATAAGCCTGCTTAGTCCTTTCGTAGATCTTCATCAAGGATTTCAATAGTGTTAAAGCAAAATTAATATTACCTCTCTTCTACTTTAGTGTCCACAATGAAATTATTGATATGATCGATCAAGCCCGTGGTTATAAAATCTGTGTATTGCAATTATTATAAAAGAACCACGTGTATGTACTCGTGCTGATGATATGCTGCAAGTCTTTTTTTTTTATAGAATTAGTTTTGGAATTACTTGATTTCACCTTGAGTTTCATGTTTCTTTATTAATAATTATTTTATAAGCATTGATTCTGTTCTTGCATTTAAGATTTAATTTTTTGTGTTTTTTTTTTAATTTCAGTACATCAGCTATGTCTCTTCTTTATGAATGTTATTGTACAGTTATTGCAGGTAAATATCATATTTTGTTGTTTTTTTTTTCACCTTTTATGTATGTAATAGAATTTCACTGATTTTTTAGTGGTTTCTTTTGTTATCAGTGTTTCATTTTCTGTCAGCCCCTTTTATTTTCTAAGGTAATTATACACATTCTGTGATGGTGTCGATTAGAATAAACTGTTTGCTTTTGTGGTATTTCCATTTTAGTATGAAAGTTTTAAATCTTATGGTCGTTAAATGCCGGTGGTAGTGGTTACCTTATCTAACACGCTTATTTTGAAATTTTATTTTAATTTCTGTTGCACAATTAAAAAAACTATATTTTATTTTATATATTTTTGAAGTAGCGTGTGATTTTTATCATAGGTATTCATGTGATTTTACTATGTGATTTCTTCATGTGGCATCTCTAAATAATTCTCTTCCCTTTGCCTTCTTAATTCTTCCATAATTTTCATTTATTTTTATGTTATAAATTAACATATGACATCTGTCCCTTTTACCACCTACTGTTTTTAAACTATATATTCTACAACATCCACCAGAGTGCATTCACATATTAAACCATTTATTCTCAAGTTTTTGTAATAGGGTTATTTTATAACTATCATTTTTATTTAGATTTTTGTATCGTTTTACTAACTTGTTGAAATTATACATTTGTATAAATATAATTCAATTTAAAAAAAAAAATGTTTAATCGCTGAAATTCTTCATTTATCCGTATTATCTGTTAAATAAATTTCTGTATATATATATTTATTGTTTTATCGGTTAGATAATGATTGTTTTTGTGGATTTAAAAGATCAATAAAAATGTTGGCCCTAACTTAATTACTTTAAACATTTAAAATACAAAAATATTTATTGTAATTATATTAAAAAAACTTAATTTAGTCTTATTTTACTTAAAACAAATCTAAAATCTTAAAACTGTTTTTTTAATTTTTTAATCGACTCTACTGTTTGGTGTGAAACTATACTAGGATGTCAAAATAGATTATTTTGTTACCAGATGTGGACATTAAATTAGTAAATTTATATATAAATGTTGTAATTTTATAATTAAAACTAGTTTTTAACAATTTCTTTGGATAATCTAATTATAACGCTACTTTTATTTATATAGCTAATTATTATCAGCTAGGAGGTAGTATGAGTTTTTTTTTATATCTTGGGATATGTCATTGTTGTGATATTGACTTAATTTTCATATGAACTAATTTTAAAACTATCTATTTTCATCTTGGCTTTTTTCATATGTGTTGTTTGTAAAATGAGCTTAATGTCTTTATTCTTTTTAATTTTTTTTCGTAACATACATTTTAAATTTGTTTTTGTAGTGCATTCATTTTTAACTGGTATTTTGTTATTTTAATAATTTTTTTAACGATTGTAGTATTTTTAGTAAATAGCTGTACAAGGTTTGTCAAAATAAGTAATTGGCCTGTAACTAGAAACAGATGTTAATAACATTTTTTTACAATTTTATGATTCTACATTATTTATTTAGTATTAAGTATTATAACTACTTTGTAATAAGTATTCTTTTTAATTACATCTTTGTTAAAATTATTCTTTTGCTATCAATGTTACTGGTAAATCTCAAAGTTGTTTTTTTTCTTTTTTTTCTTTGATCATGATCATGTGTTGTGTTTAAAACATAGTATTTTTATATTCTTTTAATATATTTATTTTTTTTGTTATTTGAATAGTTTTTTGAAGTGTTATATCTAATTAATTATTACTTTTGTTTAGTCTTTAACAATTTAATGCGTGACTTTTAAGTTGATCTTATGATCTTCTCTGTGAGTTTATTTAGTTATTACATATATAACAACCCACCAGGTTGGTCTAGTGGTGAACGTGTCTTTGCTAATCAGCTGACTTCGAAGTCGAGAGTTCCAATGTTAAAGTCCTAGTAAAGGCAGTTACTTTTATACAGATATGAATACTAGGTCACGGATACCGGTGTTCTTTGGCGGTTGGGTTTCAATTAACCACCCGTCTCAGAAATGGTCGATCTGAGACTTTACAAGACTACACTTCACTTACACTCGTACATATCATCCTCTGAAGTAATACCTGACAGTGATTCCCGGAGGCTAAACAGGAAAAAAATTACATATATAACAAGGCTTATGGGATAGGCTTATTTTTAATGTAGTCATTTAACAATGTAAGGGATAAGTAATTTCTACTAGTTACGTGTGCAGAAATTATTTATCTTTTCATTTTGAGAGCATAATCAGTTTTATCAAAATTAAAAAAAAACCATCAGAAAGGGAAGAAATGGATTGTCATCTTTCTCATCTTCCGTTTCTGTTCCCTTTAAGAAGATAAACAAGTACTGTGTTGTAAAAATTCTAGGAGTTACTATGAATTACCATTCATCAGACTGCTGCTGCTGTATTCTTTATGTTATATAAACAAATGCCATAACAGAAGTTTTCAATTTCTATAAATGTACAATTTGTATTGTATATTGCAAAGTTTACAATTTCTATTAATGTCCTAAAGAATTACAATTAGTATTTACTTTAATTTATTTCATTCATCAAATCTACGAGGTTGCTAAAAAATTTAAGTAACAAATGACTGTAGAAAAATGATTATTTATTCAATGACAAACACTATTACACTAAAACTTTCAAACTACACTGCTATTTCCAAATAACACTACTTTCAACATAATTGCTGGCTATATGTAAACTCTTGTATGTTTCAATGAGCTTTCTTATTCCAGTAATAAAGAGTAATTTACCTCAGTCTTTGAGCCATTCTGGACCTGCTCATTATTGCCAAGCTTAATGAGACAAAAACTCTTCGAAAGGACGATACAAAAAAAAATCTGATTGTGTGAGATTGAGACTGTAACATGGATGTGGCAACACTTCCCGACCCGACTTTTGAATAGCTTATGACTCTTGTGCAGTGTGGGGGCACATGTCCTTATTGGGGGATTTCATTTTATTTTCTAGCCTCTGACAATAGTACTTGCTGTACGTACATTTTTCTTCCAAATAATAGGAATAGATGGTATCTTTTAGTCCCAAAACATTGTTAGGATCACTTTACCGGTTAATGTCTAGGTAATGAATTCTTCCTGGTGGGTATGATGTTTGAATTTTAGATCAAAATGATGAATCCAAGTTATGCGATTTAATAAAGCATTACCATCCATTAAAAATCATTGTTTAAGTTTCATACATATTTGAATTCAAGTTGACTGTTTCACAGCACCCATCTTGAATATATTTTGCAGTATTTCAGCTTATTATGGATGATGGAATAGACTTTGATACTTGTAATACAAATTTCAGTAATTTCCCAAATTTTTGTGCATCTGTCTGTGACAAAGACCATTAATGCAATTTTGCAAAGCGTCAATAGAAACTTCCATCAGTCTTCTACTATGATGAAAATTGATTACAGTTGTTCTGCCCGATCCACTTTGAAAAATTTGCATTATTAATACACTAAATACCACAGCTGCTAGTGAATTTTGGTTGGTTTTTTACACCTTCAGAAAATAAAACCCTTATCACAGCTGCTGTTCTTTCACATTACAGATTTTGAATGGTGCCAGCATTTTGAAATAAACAAAAGAGTTGTAATGAAGGAAATTGTTTTTGGACAGTTGATGTTTTCTATGTCAGGGGTATTGGACTTGAACATCAGATAGTTTAAGTTTATTCTATTAAACAGTTTTTCCTCTGTTGCCATTTTCCTCTTTAGTGATTGACTGATCCTTCTAATTAAAATAACTTTTAATTAGCTGTCAGTTGCTTAGAATCTCTGTCTTATTTTGAAAAAAGAAATATGTTCCTAAAAAAGTACTTTTTTTTCATATGCAGAATTTAATATTTAATAAAATAATTCTTTTCTTTGTCTAAAGTTATCTGCTGCTTTAAGATCTATATTAGGGTTCAAGATAAATAACTGTTTTAAATATAGATTAGAATACACTGTCACAATTTTTTAAATAAAATTAATGAATAGACCAAGCGGTTTTTAGGTCATTGTAATGTCAAGTTAGAATTTAATAAACAGGATTGCAGTGTGGATAGCCATACACAAACATTCCTGAAACTAATAATTAATATATATGCATTGAATATTATTTATGCATAATTGAATTGTAACATTTTAATTTTTTGATTAATGATTTAATTGAATATTAGTTAAGTGACAGTATTTATTTCTCTTTTTTTTAAACTTAGGAAAATAAATCTGATTTTATCACATTGATAGCTTTTTTTAATTTTTGCATATTTATTTCTATTAGCTTGATATATTTATTTTTAAATATTGAATTTTCTGATTGATTTCTTTAGAATTCTTGATCAATTCATAAAGTTCCACCTCAGTAATGTTAGACCGTTGAGTGTTTTGTGACTGGTGGGATCTAAGATTCTTGTGTGATATAAAGACAGTGGAAAAGATTGTTATTGTCCTTTCTTTAGGATTACAACACTAAGGTGATGCTTTCCTGGATAATTTTTTATTCTCTTTCACCAAAAATATCAAAGAAGCTTTTAATAAACTTCTCAGACAGAAAAATTATAGCAATAAAGGAGGGACAAATTATGGCAATTTAAGACTAAGAGGGGAACGGTTGATTCTTGGGTGTGTACATAGTTTGGAATTGTGCTATGAGATATATACAAAAAAAAAGATAGGGCGATTCAAAACAAGCATAACACCACATTGAACTATGGTATCGTTTTCTTGCATAAAAGTGCACGCTTAGTTACTGTCAGATAAACTTGAACTTTGGTATAATAATTCAAGTTTGAATTATTTGATCATCCTTCATAAAGCTGTGATTTATTATTTAGTGATTACGAACTCTTAAAAGATTAAGAAGCGTCTTGTAACCAGTGCTTTGATGATTATGAGGATGAGCACTTGGAATTCATTATTAAAGGGTAGATAAGATTACAGGTAAAACAATTTTACGATGATAGTTCAAAAGTTATGTGATAATTTGTGATGAGTATTATAATTTGGCTGGAGGCAGTTTAAAAAAATAAACAAAACTTATGATTTTAAATTGTATGAAGTAAAAATGTTTTGTATGTGTTAATATTTTTTCAAAATAAATGAACACAATTTCTAGGTAGTTGTTGCATACATTAAAATATTTGCTTTGACCAACAAATTATTTTATTTCTAAGTCACTGAACTATTTATGTTATTGGTAAACTAAATTGTTTTATAGATCTCTGCTTTTGCGTGTGCAGTGCAGTAATTTTTTTTTAAACTGTTCACTATTTGATTTAGAGAAGTAAAAGTATACCTTCAAATTGTATGTAATTGTACTGGTCTTATACTCTTGAATTGTTTTGAGTAAGAAATGAATGTTGTGTTTTGGGTATATCTTACTTTGTGGTATTAAATGGAAAACCTCAAATTTTTTTTAATTTTGGTGGCAGCAGCATTATGTCAAGTTTCGACTTTCTCATGACTTAAATGTCTTCTTCTTATTCAGACACATAAACTGGTAATTATATATGATGACACTATATTTTTTTTAATATGGTTTTAAATATTACCTTTTTTAACGTAACAGCATCAACAAAGATGTTACTTCTAAAAATTGGAACAGATCAGGATTGTTGTGTAGAGTGGTGCAATATATTGTGTAATAGTAGAATTTAAGTTCATAGTTATGTCATTATCCAGTAAGCTTCGTGTTTTCAAGTTCTTCAATCCTTAAACCATCAAGCGAGTGAACCCGACTTAAGGCGGAGTATGCTTGACCTGCCTCGAAGAGATTTGATCCCAAGTACACACTGCATAATCCACCGTACATTATTGCATCTTGTCCACTGTTGATGCCCATAATAAAATGATCGGCAGAATTCTTCGTTCAGCTATTCCATATCATCGAGTGGCAGGGAATTGTATAGACTTTGGTTCAATTTTGTGTAGGTCATCTCTATCAAAGTCTATACGGATCGATAGAAAGTCCGTTTCATACATTTGCCTAGTCCTCATTTCTCCAGCTCTCAAGGCATTTAACACGTTGATGAAAGTATTATCCCCTGCCGTCTCATGTTCTCTTTAAGTTCGCATAATGTGAATAGTCTCTATAAATGTGTAGCCGATGTTCAGGTTGATCATATAGCGGAATATTCAAGTAGGTTAAGTATTGAGGAAATGAACTTAAATTTATTGGAGTTTGGAATAGGTTAATCTATTTCCTTAGATAGGAAATCCTTTATTTAGCGGTTGTGTTTAGGTTTGAAATTATTTTATTTTATCTATTTGGTCCTTTCCTTTTTATAGGTTATAAGATTTTGTCGTTCAACTTTCTTTCCGCAAGCAGAGAAGGTTGCTTTGATCAAACCTCGATAAGGCATAGAACAGACAATCGTGTATCACTACCCAGAATTCTAAATCGAAAATAATCCGATGGAGTGATTTTTACTGGTCTCACTTGCTTCAGTCCATCGATGCCATACGGAAAGAGATAAAACCGTGCAAAATCTTCAGCTTTCAATTCGTGTGCTTCATTAATAATATTATCAGTTGTTTTACGCCGTGTTTCATAAGCATTATCAGATACTTCATATTCGTCCTCAACATTTGGCTGATTGCAAGCTATCTCAGCCGTGACTGATGTGCGTATAGGTATCGATTGTGCTTCTATATTTCCTTGCACCGGATTAATCTGATGCGATGATGAATTATACATGTTAACCTTCGCATGTTCATCTACGTAACTGATTGTGTGTTGTACATTCTTCGATCCTGTAACTCTTCTGCTAATGCGCTCAAGTTCTTCGATTGTATCGCATTCAATTACGCATGCTCTTCCACTAGCTGCAAACCGCAGCTAGTGGTGCGAAGGGCGGTTTGCCCTTCGCACCACTAGCTGCGTGAATGCGAATCTGTGAAGTAGTACTTATCATAGTAAATGACTCCCAAGTGATTTTGATTAGGCTATTAATAGACCGGTGAATAGCGTAATTAATGCTTTGCGCAGTGTCATCGGTTGTGAATTGCCTTGATAGATTGAATTCTTTAGATTTCCATATAGAGAATCTTCATTACATGTAATGGAGAACGCTCTGTCAAACATGAAATCATTTCTAATGGCTTCAAAACGTCTAACTTCGAGAAAACCATTTGCAGCTATTGGATGTTACAATCAAATATCATGAGCTTCTGGTGTTCCTTCAGCTCTTATTTTTGAAATGCGATTACGCATCGAATGCAAGTACGCTTCACGTTGTTCAAGCGTTTCTTCATTGAAGCGTTCGCGACATTCGTCAACTCTCGCCCGCTTCGCCTTTTCACTTTCATTCGCTCGCTTTTCATGGTATTTTTGACGCGCTTTTTCCAACCGCCTTTTACGTTGTGTTGCAGTTTCTTTTTGTTTTGCATTCTTTGGTTTCATTTTTTGTTCCCACGAAAATCTTTACGATCTTCACACGAAGAAAAACTATTTTTTTTAAATAACAAAAGACGGGATGAGAAATGATGTTATAGTAACAAAATTCGTTTACTTACGATAACAAATCGGTTTGTCGTCGTAACAGAATCAGATAACTTATCGTTACAAAATCGTTTCGCTTAGTTACAGAAACTTATGATTTGTTATCTGTACGTAAACAAAGAAATATATTTTCACAATGACCGATATGCCTTTATTATATTGTCATCAGAACCAAAGCTGTGTGCAAAATTTCAGCTTGACCGGATAACGGGAAGCGTGTCAAATTTCAGTTATTAAATCGACCTGTACAGAATTTCGAACTTTAGAAAACCTTTGAAAAAGGCAGTTTTCTTAAGAGAATTTTCGATAATGTAAGGAAAATTGTAACATAAAAGTTAATTGATAATAAAGTATGTCGACCCTTAGAGTTTTACTCTTGTATTAAGTTTCATACTTAACAGCAGAGGTGTGATATATATATATATATATATATATATATATATATATATATCACACATACATATATATATATATATATATATATATATATTACCGACAAATCAAATAACCCTTGCCGCATGAAAAATAGGTTTTTTTTTAATATTGTAGACTTTACCACTAAAATTTGAGAAATTAAAAGTAAATATGCTCCGTTCGATTTTGATGAAAATTTAATGTATGTTGTATGTAGAATATTACGATTCCTGCAGCCAGGTTTCAAAAGTCGTTGAAAAAAATAATAGTAACTTTTTAGATAAAGGAACTTCACGATATCAGTTCTATTATTTTACGATTTCAGTTCTATTTTGTCTCAGGAACTTCTTGTTGGTTCTATCAAAAAAAAAAGCCATTAAAAATAGAAAGAAATATCAAAATCGGTCTACATGACAATCGGTACACGATACATGTTAGTAGTCTTTGGTGTACAAAAAGGACAGTCCGGGGCTCCCTTTATATTTTAAAATTGACTGTTTTCTTGAAGCTCTATTTTATTTATTTTTTATCCTGACCGGCTATGTGGTTGAAGCTAAAAACCGTTCGTTCTGTTTTTCAAGGCAGTTTCTTTAGTTTAAAATTAGTCGTGAATCTATCATCTTCTACTTTAGTTTTACAATAAAACTAAAAAATAAAGGAACTTAAACGCTTTTATTTATTTAATTTCTATTTTTTGCCTTAAAAAGATAAGATTTTTTTGTGGAACAGAATGAATTAATAAACGAGTGAATAAATACTAATATTATCAGTTGACAACTTACAGTACGAGCAGACTTGAAGTAGGCGGGATAATGGAATCCGATTTAACTTGGCGCATTTCCGTCGCCACTTGGACACGAATACGGAGACCTGTTGGGCCGATATGACGGTTAACGGTTTCTGAAAGTGCTTCCTCGATATCCGCTGCGCCACAAGACGACGGTACGCATACCGCCCAGTTGATAATGTTGAGTCTCGGGACACGATGGCCGGGCTGACAAAAGAGAAAACAAATCGATTAAATCACTGACGTGTCGAGCCGTATCGAAGTTAACGATAAAAATTCTTTATTTCTTCGCCAAGATAGGCGAAGAAATCGCCCGTTGTCGATCGGTCGGGCGATTGATTTCTTCGACCTAACACCACCTGCAACATAAAACCATCGGTGTAATTCGTCGTAAGGCGGTAAAATTAAAAAGATATATATATAAAATATTACCGGTGAAAGAGTTTTATGAGTAATCTAAAAAATAATTCGTAAAAAATAAAAATTCTTACCTTTCTGATTAGAAAATCCTGTTGTATATTCTTCGTCGGCTTCAAGATGGAACATTTTACAAATATTTAAGGTTCACGATATAAAAATTTGAGGTAGATACATATATACTTAGATAGAGATACGAGTAGATATATACTTTTAGCGTAGTTTTAAATACGATGATTTGGAAATCCTAAATTATTGAATAATTTAAGGTGATGTTTCGGCTAAGATGGCATTTCGCGGGAGATACATTAAAGAAACAAAATTTAAACAGATTTTGCTCGAAATACGGAGCTTTTCTACCGTCTTTGGGGGAAAAACTTTTATCTAACGTTCCAGCGGTTATTAATTTTTATTTATTACTCCGAAAGAAACCGTAGAAATAACGAAAATTGTTGCAAGAAGAAAGCTTTTTCAATATTTATTCGCTTTAATTCTTATGCTCCGAAATATTTTTATATAATGCTTCCTCAGCAAATACATCATAAAAAACTATTTCCGCTCCAGGGTATTGAACCGCCTTTGAAATTTTTAACGATTTCCTATGAATGCCGTTTAAAATTTTATTAACTTTAATTCTTATTACTGAGCGTTCCCTTCGGCGAAATTACCTTCAACTATCAAACAGGTGAAATTTGCTGCGAGGGGACCGAAGTTCCCCTGAAAATTTCAATCGTCCAGCAAAACTCGTTTCAAATAAAGCTGTATTTCATTTTTGGCTCTAAATTGTTTTACGAATAGGATTTCTGGGAGTGTCAATTAAAAAAAAAAAAAATCCGGTTTTATTACAAGGCGGCCAAGTCCCTGTTTTATCTTAAAAAATTTTATAGACAATAGTTTTTTTATTATTATTATTATTATTATTATTATTATTATTAATTTTACTGCTTTTATCATCCATCCGCAACTTTCACTGGAATTTATCCTCGATTGAATCATAAAATACCTTTCCGCCAGACAGGCGTTTGAAATATATTTAAAGATTTAAAAAAATTGTTTACTTCAAAATCTTGACCGAGTAAATGTCAAAGAACAATTTTTATTAAGGATGGGAAACTCCAGTTATCGTTTTTAGTTATGGCTGCTAAAACTTCTTCCACCGATTTTAATATAAATTCTGGAGCTTTCGTGATGCGTATTCAATCGGACAGACAGACTCAAATGGATATTATTAGCTCAGTATTGAATGAAACTTAGAAATGTCACGTAAAACGTATTGTAAGCGATTTACAGAGAAATCACGTTTAATCTCAGGTAAAAGATGTAGTACGAGTAGATACCGATTATTATTTACATCTAATTTAATCTTTTTCAGTTCACTCCTAGGTAAGGGTGACAAATCCTTAGAAAAAATCCATTATACTAATTTATAGAACTAGCCGATCGGGGCTCGCTTTCGTCATCATTTACGTCTAGCCAGGATGCTCGCAGTGTTCGTTACCCTCACGGTTGTGAAAATAATACTGATTATAACTATTCAAGTGCTCAGGCTTTATGAAAATATGAAAAATAGGCAATTACAAAAGACAGAGTAGTAGTAACTATAGTACACAGACCTTTGAAGAGGAAAACATCATAACTTATTTCTCTTGCCACGGTGACAGAAATTAGTTTAGTTTTTAACTATTAATTTTTCTCTTCTTTACTGAATACGTTTAATCGACAACATCACCCCCAAGGGAACTTGGGTTTGATCTATGACTTAAAACCTTCCCTGGGTTAACCTGGGATATATCCTGCAAATTTGAAAGCGGTCGGCTGGTTCTCGCATGATGCGAGAACAAATAAACAGGCATGCAGACAGACATACAAACAAACAAACTTTCGGCTTTGTATATACGATATTTTATTATTAAAATCGTAAGAGTTTAATTGTTAAAATAGAAAAAAATGACATGACATTGTTCAAATAATTCTTCAAAATCGTGTTCCGGTGGAAATCTTATGAAATAATTTTAGAAAATATAATATTAAAAATAATATGAAATCATATAATAAAACCGATTCCTAAAAAAAAATTTAGTCAAAAAATAAACTTTTTTCCTATTTTTGGAGGAAACGAAAACCGGCACAAAATTATTTCAACAGATTTCGCAATAACTAGGAAAAAGGAAATACAAAAGATGGACTATAAACGAATTATTTTAAAATATTCATACACAGGAACGTTTTTTTTTTCATTTTGGATAACTAAACACACAATAGTATGGTGTTTGTAACATACGTTTCAAACATCTTATACTTCAATCTCTAGGAGAAAGGTTTTATGTCGAGATATCCGTAGTTCAGTTTATATTTATTTGCGAGGTATGTAATTACTTAAATTTTAATAAGTATTATACAGACAAGCAAATGTGTAAAAGGAAGAATGAAACAGTTTAACGTATTACTTAATCTTTAATAACCGATTATTAAATTCATAACGGTTTAGTATCCCATTCGCATTAAATATATTACTTTATAACAACATGCTCTTCGATTAATTTTAGGTTACATTTACAGAATAATTAAAAGTAATAAATAAGTGATATATCCACCTTACCGGCAAATAAGTGTTAAGTCCTCGAGATCTTTCGGTTTTTCAAACCGTCATCAGGAGTTAAAATATCATATTTAAATCAAAAGTTAAAATACGTATTCAGTCATTACTTTGCATGTTAACAGTATACTCAACGTATGATTAAAAGCGAGTGCATTGTTAACATGCAAGCAGTCATGACTGTATAAGTATTTTAATTTTTGACTTAATTATAATATTCTAACTCCTGATGACGATTTGGAAAAACCGAAAGCTCTCGAGGACTTATTTGCCGGTAAGATGGCTATATTACTTATTAATTACTTTAATTATTTTATTAAAATATACCAGCGAAACCACGCTCAAGAAATTTATTACATTTAAAGCTTTATTCATCGATTTCCTATAAATTAAAAAATTGGAGGGTTCCACGATCGCAGAATATACTCGGTTCTTACCTTTAAATAATCTGCAGTTTTGATATAACTACACGAAATTGTCATTTAATTTACACAATAGTAAATAATACGTTATTTTATTAAAACGGTCGAATCAGAAGCGGTACCCTAATTTTCCGATTAAACAATACCAATCGATTACAGCTTTTTTTATTTTAATTACGTCATTAACATTTAATATTAAATTTTCAACTGTTATTCTATTCGTCTGATCTTTCTCTATAACGAGAGGTATAACGATCGTTATACCTTTACAATCATCGATAGATTATTAGAATATCAATTAATTTTCAATTAAAATACGCTTTACAACAAATTCACTTTAAACGGACAAAGATGCGGCTATCTCGTAATATTTCTCTGAATTAAGACGATACTGAGGAAAGAATAGATAAATAGAACTTTTCATTTTTATGTGATGGAAAGGATAAAGCCTCAAATAAATAGTTAATTAGTGAAGATTCACACATCAAATATTATTTTACATCACTCGTGCATTATCTTAATGGGAACGATTACGATCATCATATAAGTTACTCGTTTACGTAAAATGTAAATTTTTTACGGGGATCTAGCAATGATTTTCAATAAAACTGGAATTTTAATAAAACCTCCATTCGTTATTTTAACACAAAACATTTTGAAGTATTATATTGTCGTGAGTTCTGTCTTCCCAATGGGGTAGCGGTTTATTTGGCGACTGGAGACATAGGAACTCCTATTATACAACAGTTTTAGTCATAGTGGACCGAATTACATTAAATATTTTTTTTAATTTCATACAGTATAATGAATATTATCGCCTTTCCGTTTAACTTAAACGAGATAACAAGGTCTTAAAACATAAAAAAAAAAAAAATCAGTAAGTCGCATTACATTCTATAGTAAGTCTTTCAACAGTTGAACGGATCGAGATTAGTTCAATGCCGACCGATTCCGGATAACAAATGTTTGAAAAATTAAAGAATAATATTTAATAAAAAAATCAGCATCTTTTTGAGTCGAAAACTATACTTTCGTTTTTATAGACCGCATAACAAAATATTTACGATAACGATAAACGATAATTATTATGCGGCGGGTGATGTAAAATAGCCTAATTCCTGAAGAATCTATTCGGTCGGCACGTCTTAAGCCGCCCTCAATTCGGTCTACTGTTTTGTATTGTATTTATACGCGATCGTTACAGATCGGTTATCTCTCCTCAGGAGCGAGTACCTTTTAACTTTTAAATGACGCTTGATCAAGTAGTCGCTTGTAATTATTACTCGTAAATAATTTTCATATTAAATTTAGCCAAACGACGGCACGAGTTTTTTATTTTCAAAAATAATCGTTTCTAAATGAAGTAGATATTACTTAAAGAATGACCGATACATGTAAAACCATTACTTATAAATCGGCCTGATCGGGGACGGCGATGAGTAAACATCAGTTATAAGATAATTAACAGAGCATATTTTTAGAATTTTTTCCCGTGTTTTATACGGGTATGAAAAAATTCACTTTTCGTTGGTCTCTCTCGAAGAATTTAATTTTATTAATGATCAAAATGACAAGAAGTAAAGTAAATTTTAATCTGTTATCGATCGCTTTTTTTAACCGGAATTCAGTTGCCTTAATTGCAAATAGCCTAAATTTCGAATTTCGGTTTAATAAATAATCATCTACAACGAGATCGGAGACTTCAGAATGCGAATAAAAATGCTGTTTCAGCCCGCATAAATATTAATTAAAGATTCAAAATAATTACATTACATTAAAGTATTCTTTACGTCGTCACCGATATACCTTCGATATTTCGTGGCTAAAAAGGATATTAGATTTTCTTAGAGAATCACTCTTTACTACTTCATCAAATAGTTATGAGTACCGAAATCGTTAAACAGTAGTTGTAAAGTAGATAAAGTTCTCTGGTATTTCCTGGTAATTTCTTTATAAATATCATCATTATTATTATTTATTTTTTAATAATATTAAATAATTGTTTTCAAATGAAAAATTTTTTTGTAAAAAGAATGATCGACCGAATGAAAAGGTCTTGCGTATAAATAATTTTAATGACATATTGAGATTGTTATTTTTTGCTAATAACATTTAATAGCAGGAATTTTTTAATCGGTATTTTTTTAATTATAAACTGTACGGTCTATGTATTATTTATTAGTTTTTTTTTTGTAATTTTTACATTATAAAATGAAATCCGGAAGAACACCCTAATTTAGATGCATGCATTATTATTTATTTACTTTACTTATGTTTTACTTTCTGACGCCACACCTTAATATTATTATTATTTATATAAGTATTTGATAACATTTTAACTATTATCTGAGGATATAATTATATATTTTCAAGGCAATTTTTATGTCGTTCTGTATGACAAACTTGCATTCAAATTATATTAATACGGGAATATGTTGATAAGATATTTAGCGGGACCCGATAACCCGATATTGTATAATTTATGGAAACAAAAAAAAGAAATAAAATAATAATTTTGATTATTATTATAAATTTTCGTATCTCTAATGCTGGGAAAAGACCTCAGCCGGCTCAAGCAAGGTATGTATACCTCAAGTATAGTCTTGACTCCTATTTTTTTGGGAAGTTATTAACGATGAATTGAATCTAATATCGCATGGCCCGACCGGCAGATATCAGGAGTCCCCGATTCTATAGATCTTTCAGCGACCCGGATCGGTAGAAATATACTTCCTTACCGATGCGGACATGTTTCCGAAATTACGGACTTGTGCGCGGTGGGATAGAGGTTAGGTGGAACGTCTAGGATTTCCAGTGACTCTTGCAGAGTGTTGGATATTTCACTTAGCGCACCGAAAATTACGGGCACCATTTTCACTGTACTCTGACCCTAGATCTCATTTACCAAGTCTCTGTACTTGGAAATCTTTTCGATATATTCCTTTTCATGTTGTAGACCGATGTTGTGAGCTTTACTTCTTCGTTACCACAACAATTTCAGGGCGATTATGCTCCACCGGTCTATTTGTGAGATAGTGCGATATCATTCTCCGTTACAGATTATTTTTGTTTTTTACGTAAATTTATCTATGCTTCTATCAGTCAATTTTCTTTTAAACTTTCAGAACGTGCCACCGATTATATTTAGCGATATAAAGTCACATTATATTACAAAAAACATTCTAATAAGTATATCTGTACCAACCAATCAGGTTGTTCTGGTGGTGAACGCGTCTTCCCAAATCAGCCGATTTGGAAGTCGAGAGTTACAGCGTTCAAGTCCTAGTAAAGTCAATTATATTTACACGGATTTGAATACTAGATCTTCGATACCGGTGTTCTCTGGCGGTCGGGTTTCAATTAACCACACATTTCAGGAACGGTCGAACTGAGACTGTACAAAACTACACTTCATTTACACTCATACATATCATCCTCTGAAGTATTATCTGAAAGGTAATCACCGGAGGCTAAACAGGAAAAAGAAAGAAGTATATCTGTACCGATTCGGGTTTAAACTTACGTCAGCCGTGAGCTCAAATGCTACTATACAGTGAAAATTATTACTTATTTCTATAGATGTTGAACTTTTTTCTAATTTTTAGAACTTAGCTTTTTTCAATCGACGTTAAGACTTTTTTCAATCTGATTTTCTTCCTGATGGATATATATATATAAATATAATTTATTTTTCTTCGAATAAAATTATATAAAAAAATAAAATTAATTTACAGGCTAAATTAAAAAAAAAGAAGTTTCGCATAAGTAATCTGTATAAATTTCGATTAAATTTTATAATAAGACGTTTACATCGGGTTAAGCGATGATAACGCCCAAGCGTTTTTCGCCCACAAACAAACATTTTTCACCGAACCGGTTGTTTCAATAGTACTGTACAGTGCATAAGCAGGGTCAAGATTTTAGTTAATAACCGAATAGAAGGGAGGTTTGAAGGAAACAAAAATCACCACAACTGCCAGTCCTACAAGAAAGAATACAGTCGCATCAGTGACAACAACATAACAGGTGTAGAGACATGGACGAGTTCCTTAATTCTACTCTTACGTGCAGCAGCTTTACTCTTTTCTAATAGACGGATAAATCCCTCCAGTTTGAATAGAAATTGTTCTTTCCTACGCAAACCTCCCTATTATCGACTGAAATTATGAAACTAACTACGTACCGTTACTGTTTTATATATTTTTTAATGGACGCTGTTTTAAAGTGACTGTAGGTATTTAAATATTTAAATAAAATTTAATTAACTTCTATTCTTAAACGGTATCATTTTAATATAATTTTTTAATAATTTTATGTAAAATTGAAATTGCGCTGTCGAGCTAAGTGAAATAAGAAATAAATATTAAAAATTAAAAAACACGACAGCCAAAAAAAAAACAACATTTATATTTGATAAATAATAATTAAAGAGCGTGAAAATTTTGTATGTAGTATATATTTTTTTCTATTTTTTTAAATTTATTTACACGTGTATACCTACATATTTATGTAGCCTATAACATTCCCGGTAACGTAAGGATTCCAACGCGGGGTCATACATCTAAATCGGTCCAGCCGTTGAGCTGCTACGGTGAAACAAACATACATACACACACACATCCTAAATGTATTACACTCCGTTTTGGACAGTTCGGAATAAAGAAACAGTTTTTTTTTTTAATTCCTACGTGTTTTATAAAAATAAAATAAAAATTTTGCAATACAATAGTAACGTAGAAAAAAAAATTTAATACCATATAAATCTTTTTTTGTCCAGTTCTTCAAACTTGTTACTCTTTCAAGACTAGTTTTATCTTTCGTGACGTGCATTAAAGTGATATTTCTACATAATGTAGCTCGCATTAATATAAAGATTGAGAATTATTCTTGAGTTGATCGTAGACCGCTTACTTTCTTCGGATCGGTTTTCTTTTCAGCTCCAGAGTGTACGAGCAAATCATACTGCTATGAAATTTACCGAGTTAAAAATTTAATAATAATAGTTAATTTATATATTCCAGCTCCTAAATATTAATTATTAGGTAAATTTTTTCCTCGTCGCCTGAAAAAAAAGGATAGCAAAGACCGTTTAAAAATAAAATATTCATGGGCATAAATTTTTCTATTATATTAAAGAAAGCGTATTTTTGAGTCCCTGAAAATATAAATTTTAGTAACGGTAATAAAAACCAAATTTGTTAGAAAGTGTTACCTTCTTTATTTTCAAGGAAAATAGTTTTGTTATGTGTCCGCATAATATATTTATCGGTTGTCCTTAGTACGTAGTTTATTTAGAAAACATATTTGCAGCTCGCGTTAGCGTTTACTTAATGATATTTACAGAATTATTAGAAGTGTCTTCTAATAAATAAGCTTACTCTTCTTAATTAAAAACAAATAAATACTTTTTAAGAACTTTGTTTTTATTACAATTTTTTGTATTTCCCCGGTACAAGCTGCTTATATCAACCGGTTGGCTAGATCACGTGTTCTACGTTTTATGTCATCTGACTACATACTTATACTTGCAACAACAGATATAATAGTTCAGACAATTTTAATTCTGAAGTAATGCAGCTTGAATGTATAAATTTAATACTTTTAGGTCGCTTGGATATTTTTTTTAGTTTCATAATTATTTTAAGGCAAACTCGATTACCTCTATTTTCGTGGGACGCACAGAAATCCGAAACGATTTTAATATTACACGTGGATAAACGTGGTTAAGTCATTTTTACAATTATGATACCAAAAAAATAGAAAAATCGAATTAAAAGCCTGTAGAATTTGTAATATGAGGAATTTCCATACTAGCAATAGAAAGCAACCTGTCACCAACGAAACTTCGAGTTTAAGTAGTTACAATAAAGGTAATTCTTATCACAAAGAATGATTAAATACCTCTTCCATAAATCCTGTTTTTTATAAATTAAAAACAAACTTTTATAAATATAGAATTATTTTTTTGAGATTTTCAAAACGGCTTACTAAATTACACGACACAGTTTTATAGGGATTACCATCCAATCGTTATTACAACAAAAGTACGCAAAAAATAACGTTTCTAACTTAAATTAAAGAAATTGAAAATAAAAAAAAACAACACAATTATCTGTAAATAAACGACACAGAAATATCTAATTAAGGTTAACTCTTTTTTCCGCTTTTAAACTTAATAATACGTCTACGAAGACCATAACCGTAAATCTACAAAATTTAAAACAGGCTTCAAACTGTCCGTTGAAATAAATTTCTTGTAATATGAAGATATATTACCAAAGTCCGAGTTCAACACGGTAACAAAAATACATTAACGTATGTATTTTACTGTGAAGGTAAAATTTCATGAACAGATAAAAAAACAAAAATTTCGGTGAGAATCACAAATCAAAAAGGTTTATTCTCTGGCCGCTTCATCGCTCTCAAGAATTACGATTTTAGAATGAAATATCTTCATAAAAAAGAATTTTTTATTCACGTCTGGTAAAAATCGTCTGCGCCCGTAGGATCCCACTCTGTTCGTGCAGACAGCCGGCCTTTTGCAGAGACGGCGATGCGATCTATTCATATTTACGACTGTGAGAAGAAATTCTGTGTAAATAACGTATCTTGTACTGAACAGAACTGCTGTCGCGGACGGAAATATCATGACCGATTCGGTCGACGTTATTTAATTCTAGAAAATTGGGAGAGAGCTATGACAGTCGATAATAGAAATTCTGAATAAATTCTGAATTTTTTTAGGACCCCGGTAGAAAAAATTAACTTAATATGCCGATTCGTCGTATTTGCGTAAACAACATGGCAGGTGCTTCTCGGTGAATTCGACTACCGATGTCGTCCCAGTCGGCCTGAAAGATACCTTAGTTATAAGTTCGGAATCCACTCGTATGAAGAAAATGAGGATGTGTCATTAAATTGTATTTCTTAACCCAAATATTTACACCGATACCTATAATCTTTCTCAGTCTACTCGATAAAATATTCATATTTCTACACGTTTACGAAACAATACTGTTGTACAGCTCCTCCTTTGAACATTTCCGACCCTATAGTTGCATCTTATCCTAGGTCTTCTCCGATTTTCGAACTTTTTCGATTTCTTCTCCGGCCAGTCATCACAGAACGATTTTCTAGATAAATCTTCCGCCTCTTATTCTCAATACCCCGGTACTATTATTTCTAACTGCTTTGTTTATTATCGGATGCGCATTCATCTTCCGAAATATATCAGTTTTTTTATAAATCGTCTACCCGAATTCAATTCATATTCTTTTATATGTATAATTTATTAGACAGGTTTTTCATAATAACCTTCTGATACTATACTAAACCCTGATAGCTTGCGTCATCAGACGTAATATAGATGAAATGTACGCCTGCTTGTTGTCGGAGAAGAATAAAAATAGCGGTTTTATTTTGTTCGGTGAGAAAAGAATAAAAACACGTGAATGTATCGATTAATAAATATATAATAGTGAAAATAGGTTTTATATTAAGAAAAGTGCATAAAAACGGTATCAAAGTGTACCAAAACTACCGGTTATCATGTTAGCGTATGTTTTTTTAGTGAACTAAAAGTCGCGACCTTTCATAAGAAGCTTAACTTTAACTAGTTATATAAATAATCTCTGTCGTTTTCTTGTGTTTCTTACCTCTCTTGTGTTTGAGTTTCTGGCGGAGATTCACTCGACTCCCAAACGGAGAGTCTTGAAAACTTAAATCTACTTTTTTGTAGACCTTTCTATCGTCTGAAAAGTCGGCTACCGACCGATTCTCTGTCGTTGACAATAGGTAATGAGAAAATTTGATTTTACAGAAAGAAAATTTTCTGAATGGCAGATACGCGTGTATGTGTGTACATATATATATTATATATATATATATATATATATATATATATACATAAGTATATGTGTGTGCGTAAAGTAGTATTAGTGGGTATTAGCACACTGGTAATACGATAAGTCGTTCGTAAGAAATTATTACATCATCGATTGTTAGTATATTTACGGTCGCGTTTATTTATTTCTTACTCCCTTCATGTAAAGCGGTGCATAGAAACCGTGTTAATTTACAATGTAGGTCATTTTAGACGATATTATATTTAATTAGTTTATCGAACAAAAAATTTACATAATTTATTATATACTAAAAATTTAAGCCGCTAAAAAAGAAAGGTCGTTCGACTATCGGTAGAATATTTCTTATCGATTCACAGTGTTTAATCATATGTTGTCTTTATAAAACCGACCGGTCGTATGTTTTGTAGGTTACGATTATCGGCACTGGCTTCGGGCGTGCCGTCGTCATAGGACTGTGGCGTTCTTTCTATAATGCGCGTTAACACGCATCAATACTTTATCACACATCGTATTAAAACGTATAATATTGTTACAAAATACACTTAGGTAAATTCGATCGGTAAAAATCATTAATTAATTAGAAGCGTAAATCGTTAATTTTGTTTTTAATTAAGTAAAATGTTGGAAGCCTAGCCGTTACTCGAAACTAGTTTTAATCGATGACATAAAAGGTTTTTACCTTAAACTAAGAAATTCGCTTTTTAGTGACGACATTATCTTTTAAAATGTTTTTCACATAATTATTTTCTTAAATTAACTAGTTGTTTTTTTTATTTTCAGTAATTTAAAAAAAATAAAAATAATAAAATAAAGCGGCTTACTTGTTAATTTGACGGCTATAACAAAAAATACTTTCGTAGAAACGTACCCGCAATTCAATCAAATTTTTAAACTATATGTTTTGTTTATTTATATCTGTTAGCATTATGGAGATAAAATTTTAATAAATACAATTAGCAATTTTGAATCTATTATCCGACACTTCGATGCAAAAGTTACAACCGAGTTCGATTATATTTTAATCGGATGCAATACGGAATATAATTTCAGCCATCTCAAGAAGAAATCTGCCGTAACAACATTTAACGGTTACTTTTCTATAAATCCGATTTTCAGTTTCCGTTGACATCACAATATTTGAATTAATTAAAGGCTCTTACAATCATAATTTTCAAACTTAGTATATATAAAAAAGAAAATCTTCATGTTTTTAAAAAACTTATGCAGGAAATGTAAACGTAACAGAGGATGTGATACGGTGAACCGTATTTAAATCAGGATATTAGTCGGTTCGTTATTCTAAAGTTATAATTTTATAAAATACATTAATATAATAAGGGATGGTCAAAACTGTGTAACCTTGAACGGTTGTATGTCGACGAAGTGTGGACGGGGGTTCCCTTTCCTCACTTCACCGTCATACTAGTTGGGTGCAGAGTTGCCAGACCTACAAACACACGTTGCTAAATAGAAAGCGGTCAGAAAACATTGTTATTATGTCTTCGCGTTACTAAAACAAATATTCAATTGACGCCTCAAAATGCATCTATTAACAAATTTGAATCGACAGCATTTCAAAGTTAAATTATTTTTAATTTTTTCTTTAAGTATTTTACATTTTATCTGTTAAATAACTAAATACAAATATGTTTTATATCGAATGAAAGTTTATTTATAAAAAAAATCTCATTCGAAAAATTTATTTAGAAATCATAACATTTACGTACACTTTGTTTGTTCACTGAAGTTGAAAATGCTCTTTACTGTAAACCCTAAAGCGACATTTGTGTGATATGCAAATAGATGTAGTCGACATCAAGAATTAATCGGCCGCTGTACCGCCTGTTAACAAACCTATCATCATTCACTTATGATGTACATTACAGTCGTATATTACATACAAAATGTACCGTGGACCTTTATAATGTACTTTGAAGTACTACTTTAAATCCTACCTGCATAACGTATGCGGTAATTTACCTACTAGAACACCAGGTAGCGTATATTTATAATTTTTTCTTTACTGTTATTTATGAATTTTTTTTTAATAATCTGTATTCCTGAGCTGTACAATGGCTCTACATAGTAATTACTTTCAGTAAAAGTATCGATGTTCATTATAAAGCAACCGGTTCGTCTTCTAAATAGATAAGAAACTGAACATCTGTTTTCTGGTATACCACCTACTGGGATCGTTCGTTTATTTCCCTGAATATCAAACAAAACCAAAAATTTCTACGTCGAGTATTGCGTAACCTTTGTTACTTCATTTTTTACGTTGACACATTTCCGGATAATTCTATCGTCAAAGCTTATTTTACTGGTTCTTTTAATTTTCTGTTAGTCTTTATATAATTAGTCGACGCCCTCCCCTTTACTTGATAAAGATATCATAATTGATAAGACGTAATGTCAAATAAAGGAAACGGCGTTGACTAAATGTTATATACAGCCTAGCGGCAATTTATAAAAGTACCGGTACAATAAATTTTAACGATGAAGTAATTCCGAAACGCGTCAAAATATGATAAAAGAAATTAATTATTATTATCTTAATAATTAATAAACACAAAATTTAGAATTTTTTTCAAAATACTCATCCCGAAATTTGATATGCTTATAGTACAACCCCTTTTTAACTTTTAAAAAATCTGATGTGGACACCACATAACTTCCTTGTACGCCTTTTAAATTCCATACACGCATTTTTAAAAGTACATAAAAGTTTCCTAGTATTTCATTAATAACTTCTGATTTTTTTTATCGTTATTGAATTACTATTTATAGCAAAAGTTTTTTTACAATCAGAGGTTTATAATTAGTAATAAATCAATATATTTAAATTAAAAAAGTTAAAAAAAAAATGAAGTCGGATTCGAATAGATGTGCCTTCCCGTTGTAAGACCAAATATTGCATTAATTAAAATATTATTTGACTGTAACTCTACAGCCGATGAAAATAAATACCGTTTATGATATATCGTTGAAAAGCTCTCGATGAGATCTTATTACTGCATTTAAGAAAAGTCCAAAATCCAATTTGTTCTTTTTTTTATTTTGGGCTTTTTTAGACGCTTCTGTTCCAGTCGATTGCAATCAAACGAGGAGGTACAAAACTAGATGTTAAAAACAGTCCTAAATCCAAAATTTCAACATTCTACGGCTGATCGTTTTTCAATTATGCGACATATAAAAGTGTGTACGTACAGATGTCACGCCGAAATTATTCAAAATAGATCAGGGATTGTCAAAATGGATATTTCCATATTTTCATTGAAATCTGAAAACCGAAATTTTTTTCGATCGCAATACTTTTTAAGAAAGTAAAAATCTTTAGTACAATGAAATTTTTCTAATTTGTAAAACAAGTTGTTATCTTTGTTTTTCATTATTAAATTTAAAAGTTCGTCCGATAAGGCCGTTCTCAGGTTTTCTTAAAATTTGGCTAAAAAACTTCTATATACGTGGCACCGATCGTAATGTTCTCAAAATTTGTTAAGAGGTGGGGTATCATGAAAAAACGATTTATTTTTTTTGAAGGCATTTTACAGAAAACAATATTATAGAAAATTTGCTACCCGTAATGCATATATAAATAATCAAGAAAAAAATTCAAAAAACAAACCCCGCCCTAAAAATATTTATTTTATTTTACTCTATCTCCCTTCGGTTAAAATATTTTTCAAAAATTTTGTTTAAATTTTGTACTTCATGGAGCGAGACAAAGTATAGAAACTCATAAAAATCTTTAAAACCGTTCCAGAAAGAATACTGTAACTTTCAGGATAAGGTATCGGTCAACCGATTTAACTTTTGACGAAAAATAGAATTTTTAACTCCTTTTAACTCCCCGAGAAAATCGGCGGTTATATGCTCAAGTTTAGCAATCTAAATTAGTATATATATTTTTTTATTTTACCAACTTAGGAAAAGTTTTGAAGAAATTTGTTTTTATTTATAAAGAAAAAATTTGGAATACTATAAAAATGAGTTTATGATCTCAAACTTATAAGATAGCGAACAGTTGACTATAAAAAGTACGTTATTCTGGTTCAGATACATTGTAAAAACCCAAGAAATAAAATTCCCAAGAGTAAAGAAAGAGTATGATTGGCTGTAATAAAATTCAATAGACCAACAACAATTTTAGGAACATATATCTTATATTTTGTGAACTTAAGATTAGATATGATGTACAACCAGGGGACAGTCGTGGGCTTCAGCTTTAATATTTAGATATTTTTTTAAAATTGAGAATAAAGTACATGAAAAAATTATTATTAAAAATATATATTTACCGTAAATAAAAAATACGTAAAAAAAAACAATTTTAAAATACCGCTCTACAATTACACCTAGTAAAAGATAAAAAATAATTTTAGGACATTAATTCAGAATGGATTTGACAACAAGCTTTGATGCTGATATGTAATATTATATGAAAGTTATAGCTTCAAATTAAAAATTTGATGTTTTTGTCAATTTTTTCACACGCGTGGTGATAGGCCTAACGAATGATCCTCGAGGAATGGTCTGTAGCAGGGGTCGGCAACCTTTTGAGTCAGAAGAGTCAAAAATAACAATTTACAAAATTTCAAAGTTTTTAAAGAGCCACAAAAGTTTTTCGAAAATAGGTTTAATAAAAAACAATTTATAGGTACTTACACTTATAATTATTATTTTTAAATAATAAAAGCTATAAAATAGATAAATAATAAAATAGGTAATTTATTAAATATATATTTTAATAAAAACACTTTCGCGGTAATATCCAACAGTAGTACTTTGTTTCTTTTTTGACAATTCTTATCGACTTCAAAAAAGTAGTTAGGTATCTTATTTGGAAAAAAAAAAGTATAATATCTATTTTAAAAATATAATGCTCATTATGTTACCGATTTGTACTTCGGTTTATTATTATTATTATATATATGTACATACATAACTTTGAGAAGATAATTCGCTTCTAACTCTTTTACTTGAAACAACAAACTATACGTCACAGCCAAAGCGCTGGTGAAGACGCCAAATTGTCTTTCGTCGAAAGCGAATTAAAACCTACATAGAAACATCCGACGACGGCGTCATTCGAGAGATTCTGACGGACTGACGACAGTGACGACGCGTGTCACGGGGGAGGGGTGCCGTGAAAAGCGAGTACAAGTGGCAAAGAGATAGAATCGGTGCCTAATCCTCGTTAATCGATTCAGAACGATTTTTAAATGTTTTTTTTAAATAAAATAAATAATATTTGCGTATGGAACTAAAGAGCCGCAGCTTCACATCCATAGAGCACCATGTGGCTCGCGAGCCGCAGGTTGCCGACCCCTGGTCTATATTGGCTGGTTTTCTTCGCGCCCTTGCGGTGTGTAGGTCTACAGAGGGAGTTTAATCGAGGTACTCGATCGTGGTAGGATCGCCGGTGGCTAGGGTTCCGGCCAAGGCATTGGATTGGTTGAAGGTAGGCGCATTGGCATCGTGCCACGGTTATATCGGTATTGTTTGTGATTCGCTTTGGTGGTTCCACTGGTGGGGACAGCCGCGCCGCCGGGATATGTGAACCCGTGCGACCGGGGGCGTCGAGATTTGGTAATCCCACGCAAGATATCATGATGGGGGGGTGCGGGGTTTGTTCTCGGCACTGTGCGGACCGGAATGCGGTTGCGTTGCCCTTGTTAGGTGACCTAAATTGGTCGATTTAATTGGGTGTAGGGTCTGAATTTCTATGTTGCGTAAAACATAATTTTGATCGGTATGAGTGTAGCACTGATTTAACTTGAAACTTGTTCGTTCACTGATGCATTCACAGTCACGAACGGTGTTGTCAAATCTTTACTAGGCGCGGGGTACGCGCTTCCGCGGTTTCGGTCGATTAGTTTGAGGGGATCACGTTAGGTTGGATGTGAAAATGTCCGTTTGAGGCCTACGTGAAGGCAAAATTTGATTTGTATTTTACTGATGCAAATGTATGCCGAGGTATTTACATCGGTGGCATCCCGACCGAGGCCTGGTTGATGACTGTGAGATGTAATCAGTTAGAGAGTCTAAAGACGACCTCCGGTAAACCCCCTCACTGCTAGGAACGGTAACGTCACACAGCGGGTGTCTTACCCGTTTGGGGTTGGGATGATGGGTCTAAAGAACGGGAAGCAAAGATTTGTACTTTGACATGAGTTCCCCACTCGGGAGCAATTTATTATCGTGACTCGCTTGATACGTAAATAAAATTTTCTGATTAGCAATTTTAATGAGAAACCACGATATTAAAAAAAAGAAGATGGCCGCTATATCGGTTTAGGCGTACTTTTTGCAATAATTCTGTTGTTTGTCGTCGGATTTTTACAAGTAAGTAAAGTCGTAATTTTATTCACAAAAAAATGCTTCATAATTTTTATAATATAACACGATTTGATAAATCTAATAATTCCTATGATATTTAAGATTGAAAAATTGAAACGAACGTCATTTTGAAATTTATCAACGAAAAGTAGCGTTATTTTTTTTCCGATTAAAAAATTTTTATTTAAAATAAAGTACAAAGTTTAAAATAATTACTTTAAAATAAAGTAATTATACTTTATTTAAAATAAAGTACCAGTTTTTGGCTTCACCCAAAACTAGTCAAAATCATCGGACTAACACTAACGGATACCAAATCCAAGGTTAAATTCAGGGGAGAAATATCTGATCCATTCGACATCAAAACAGGACTGAGGCAAGGAGATGGACGGGATTGGAACAGATTAAATAACGATAACGTATCTCAGTAAATCGCCTAGGCTTTGCGGACGATTTAGCCCTACTAGCCCAAAATATAGAAGAGGCCAGACACCAACTGTCAACACTGGAAGAGATTGCAGGTCTAAAAAATCGGTCTAAAAATGGTCTAATAATCGGTCTAATAATGACATAGAACTAGTAGAAAACTTTAAATATTTGGGGGAAAACATCACGCACAACCTCCAAGAAAATCCAAACTGGAATGAAAGAATAAATATACTCATCAAAGCCGCAATAAATACGCAAAACATCTATAACAAAAAATGCACGTCCATAAACACAAAAATAAGACATTATAACTCATTTATCCGACGAGATAGCCGGACAGCGGCCGGGACATGGAGATCAAGGAAGATCCCCTTAGTGATTTTCCTGGATGTCCGCAACGCGTTTGAAAATGTAGAAAAAGTGGGACTGCAGATCTTATTCGAGAAAACTAAATTCTTATGTACAAAGACAGATATCACAAGTCTGAAAACAAAATACGGTAAATTCGATAGGGTCCCGTACTTTAAATACCTCAGGGAATTCATCGAACCAACAGGCCTTGAAAAAATCTCACAACAAAATCGTCTCCAAAAAGTCAAAACAGCACTAGGGTTAGTTCACAACATCTACGACAAAAAATGTATTAACTCCGGCATTACAACACAGTTATAAAACCAGCAGTCCTTTACGCCGGTGAAACTTTGACGCTTAACAGAAAACATGAACTTGAAGAAATATAAAAAAACTAGAAAGGAAGATCATTCGGAAAATCCTAGGAGCAAAATATACCCGAGACGGTTGCAGACTACAATCGGTCAAAACAACAGAAAAGTATTCAAACATCGAAATTGATATTAAGAAAAGACTAATGGAATTCTACGGTCATCTCAGTAGTCTACCAGAAAATCGATCGATGAAAAGGGTAATAGGATATGTAACCTCGCTCAAGAACTCAACACCTTGGATGGACAAACTTCGAAAGGACCTAAAAAACGCCAACATAAGTCCAATAGACATTTTAGAGACACCTTCAGATATAAAGTAAACAAACGGGAAGTTATATCAGAGCAACCGAAACAAAAACAGTATAGACCACAGCGGTCAGAAGAGCGTAAACAAGCCTTCTCAGAAAGAATGAAAACTTCAAATTGAAGCAACAAGAAGAACCGATAGGAAAGTCGAGTTATTTGCTTAACGGCTTCCATTTAGCGGGAGAATTCGAAAATAATCAGACGTTATTAGTGAAATAAAATTTTCTGTACTTTTAAAAACGTGTATATGTAATTTAATAGGCGTACAAGGAAAACATGTGGTGTCGACATCAGTTTTTTTTTAATTTGGTTTAATATTCAGTAACAATAATAGATACCGAAGATAAAGAAACGTCAACGTTCTAACTTGCAGTATCATAGCGAATCACGTTTCTAACTTTGCTCAAATTTTTACGATCTTTATATAAGCATAATGCAAGAACGATTCAACCAATCTTCATTAAATTTTTACACGCGCAACTTCAGATATATTTCTAAAGCATAACTAAATTTTAATAAAACTAATCTTGTATTTTTGAAGATTTTTCGAGCCACATATTTTTTTTTTTCACAAGCTTATAAATATATAAGGAAACCCAAATTAAATGAATGTACAAAATGTAAAAAAATTCATTTTCACCCCTCAATCCCACCATGCGAACGAAGTAATACCGTACTTTTTTTCAAAAAGTTTTTAAAACAATTATTTATCTTTTTTTTATTTCCTTTTAAAAAAAATGTCAAATTTCTTTAGACATCTTACAGGTATAAAAAAAAATAAATAAGTTTTAATAACATAAACGAGCATAGTTTTCTTATTTGATAAAGAATAATGCATATTGTATTACAACACTGGAGTCACGTAGTCGTAAAAAGCTTAGTAGAATCCAAAGGGATTTAAAAAGATTTTACTGAAAGATAACTTCCCTGTGTTTTATTACTTATACTGTCTTTTGTAAATTCCTTGCGACAGTTACGGTAGAATTAAAATTTAAAAAAATAAAACGCAAATCTTATTTTTTCTTTAAACGATAATTTTTTTAAAACGACAAGTTATCAGCGAAAAGTCTAAGACTTTCCCGAAGAAACATTATTATTATTGTTGTTATTATTACGGTTTAATTACATTTTATAAGCGATTAAAAATATTTTAACGTTTATGATTAACCGATATGTTTTAACATTCCTTTAAATCACGTGCAGTGACAGCTCGCGTATAGGGACTGTGGAACTGCAGCACCCGCTATTTCCACTCGATATTATCGATAACATTTAATATATATAACGAGTCGTTTTTTCTTTAGTTCTTTCTTTATACTTGGACAATATATAATCCTTAAGCTTAATGTCAGTAGCCATTCCCCGGTTTAAGAAAAAGATACGAAAATCGTTGTATAGAACTGTGTGCTTCACAGTTCTAGCGGCGTGGTGTTTGGCTGGTTTTGCGCATGTTCACATAAGAAGCTGAACCCAAGGCTGTAAGGAAAAGAGAGCGCTATCACTCCTGCAGTGGCGACCCTGGCGTACTGGTGAAGGTAGTTTTTTTTTTACTCCTCATGTGTATGGAACGTTCCTTGTTCGTTCCCTTTTCTATTTTAGTCGGTGGAAGAAGTATGAAAGCGGTTTAGTTGTTTTTTCAGTAGTGATCAGAAAATAGCGGAAAGCTCTTTGATTTCCAAATCTGTGCAAAAACACGCTGGAAGGCCGAAAAAGAAGGTATCTAGTAAAAACGAATTGCGTATTAGTTTCTGGATACATAGTAATTAAAATTAAACACCCTTGGACTATAGACTTTTTAGCGGAAATTTTATTAAGTTATTATCTAATAATAGACTAATAACCGTAATTATAACCGTATAAATAATAAAATGTTAATACAGATAAAATATTTTAGTAATATTAGATTTTTTTTTGTCTTCAGTCATTTGACTGGTTTGATGCAGCTCTCCAAGATTCCCTATCTAGTGATAGTCGTTTCATTTCAGTATACCCTCTACATCCTACATCCCTAACAATTTGTTTTACATATTCCAAACGTGGCCTGCCTACACAATTTTTTCCTTCTACCTGTCCTTCCAATATTAAAGCGACTATTTCAGGATGCCTTAGTATGTGGCCTATAAGTCTGTCTCTTCTTTTAACTATATTTTTCCAAATGCTTCTTTCTTCATCTTTTTGCCGCAATACCACTTCATTTGTCACTTTATCCACCCATCTGATGTTTAACATCCTCCTATAGCACCGCATTTCAAAAGCTTCTAATCGTTTCTTCTCAGATACTTCGGTCGTCCAAGTTTCACTTACATATAAAGCGATACTCCAAACATACACTTATCTTTTCCTGACATTTAAATTAATTTTTGATGTAAACAAATTATATTTCTTACTGAAGGCTCGTTTCGCTTGTGCTATTCGGCATTTTATATCGCTCCTGCTTCATCCATCTTTAGTAATTCTACTTCCCAAATAACAAAATTCTTCTACCTCCATAATCTTTTCTCTTCGTATTTTCACATTCAGCGGTCTATCTTCATTATTTCTACTACATTTCATTACTTTTGTTTTGTTCTTGTTTATTTTCACGCGATAGTTCTTGCGTAGGACTTCATCTATGCCGTTCATTGTTTCTTCTAAATCCTTTTTACTCTCTGCTAGAATTACTATATCATCAGCAAATCGTAGCATCTTTATCTTTTCACCTTTTACTGTTACTCCGAATCTAAATTGTTCTTTAACATCATTAACCGCTAGTTCCATGTAAAGATTAAAAAGTAACGGAGATAGGGAACATCCTTGTCGGACTCCCTTTCTTATTACGGCTTCTTTCTTATGTTCTTCAATCGTTACTGTTGCTGTTTGGTTCCTGTACATGTTAGGAATTGTTCTTCTATCTCTGTATTTGAACCCTAATTTTTTTAAAATGCTGAACATTTTATTCCAGTCTACGTTATCGAATGCCTTTTCTAGGTCTATAAACGCCAAGTATGTCGGTTTGTTTTTCTTTAATCTTCCTTCTACTACTAATCTGAGGCCTAAAATTGCTTCCTTTGTCCCTATACTTTTCCTGAAACCAAATTGGTCTTCTCCTAACACTTCTTCCACTCTCCTCTCAATTCTTCTGTATAGAATAAAAAGACTAGACTAAAAGAATAAAAAAAAGTGTTAAAAAAACCATTTACTAACTGAAAAATACACATTATTAAATTCTAAATTCATAGCGCTTAAATAATCGTTTTGCTTTTTACTTACACTTAATGCGTTTAATAGTTTTACGATAAAGTCGTATATATTTAGTTTTGTAATTACGGGTTATCAGAAATCTTTTTAAAAAATACTTTTAATTAAACTATACTTTAAATACGATTTTCATCGTAATATGTTCGAAAATAGAACGGCACATTCGAATATAATGTTACTTATGGTTAAAAGCGGTGCCGTTTCTGACGGTTTAATGAGGCCGCAATAAATAATTCAACAATATTTTTATGTTAGCGATGATACGATGGAGTTTATAGATAGCAGAGCATCGAGGCCAATTTTATTGTTATCATTAAAGGTCTACGCTTTGTAATATAAAATTGTAGTAGTCTTTGTAAATTGTAATTGTAGTCTTTTTCTTTATCGACTGTTGAGCCGTCTAAGCGAGGAAATGTAAAAAAAATTTCTACAATTCGAAGCAAAATTTTTGACAAAATCGAACGGTCTTTACAACGTATTCAAGAATAACGTTTAACGAAAGGTTTTCTTCAATATATTTATATTTCATCGATTTGCTGCTTGTAAAAAACATATTTGGAGACGTAGGTCCGTACTGACTTCCTTATGACTGCATGTCTTGTGGCATGCAGTCATAAGACAGAAAAGAGAGTTTTAATTGTCACGTTACACGTGTCATGTTACGCGGTGTGTAACAGGAACTTACAGTTGGATCCTTGTCGCCATCCTTGAAGAGCAATTTCAACACACCGCGTTTCCAACATGCTGGGAAGCGCCCGGCGAACAACAACCTATTGAAAACCCTAGTCAACGGACCAAGAATCAAGTTGCGAACAAGGAGCTCCACCCTGATACCATCATATTCGGGGGCTTTATTCCTAGCCAGGCTACAAATTACTCGATGGACTTCCGGCTCGGTAATTTCTGAAGACAAAATCTCTGAGCGAAAAACTACAACTTCCCTTCGGACTCGTCGATGATACGAGGACTCACCGACCTCGGTATCATCTGGAAGTAGATCGTCCATCAGATGAGCGAGGACACGATCTTTATCTATAACGACAAATCTTCGGTCGAGAGAGAGCCGATAGAAGAATGTCTTTGTTCCGGTTATGACGGAGAACTCGATAAACAACATTCCCCGGGTCCTTATTCCCCTGCTTTTGAACAAAAGAGCGCCAGGAATCTCGTTTAGAAGATCTAATCTTATGAAAATCGTCGGTCCTTTTACGACGATAATCCGCAATCAAGTCTGCACGCCGATCAGGATCATCCGCACGTTAATTTTTGCAAAACAGGTGGCGTTAGTGAACGGAAGGAACACTAAAGAAAATTACAGAATTCTGTTGAATAAATTACGTATATATAAATAATCTATTTGCAACGAGTTACTTTTTTAGCTTAGAATTTGGTGTCTGCATGTACTAGTACCAGTACATCACCGATTCGAATCTTTCTTTTCGGACGGCATTCGATCTTGGCTCAGTCGTTTATCTTGGCTTCCATCCGATTTTCCAATTTTTTAAATTATCTTTACTCATACCTATTATCGTAATTCCTTCTTATAAAAAAGGGAAAGAAGTTATATTTCTCTTACTTCCTACATGCTTTATGGGTTTCTCTTTTACGGTAAAATATATTTTTGTGAAATTTTATTTCGTAATAAAAACAAATTTTTACGTCGAGCAACATCAGGTTCGATCGTAAATAAATGTTCATTTACCCGTATTACGTATTAACGGGACCTTTTGTATTAAGTCGATTCAAAAAGGGCATCTGACCGTAAAAATGTCTCTTGTTTTCTCGTAGAAAAACTTGAGAAAAGCAGCTTAAAATAGCACGAGCGCGCGCGCGCGCTAGTACAGATATAAACTATTTAAATATAATCAAAATCGTTTCTTGTGAAACTAGCGTGACAAACATCGAAAGTAAGGCATAAACACCGGTTACGATCGGGGAGTAGTAAACGCTCGCTGCCTGAAGTGTATGTACACTTAAGCGTTACGCCGTACAGATTCTTTCTAATTCGAAAAATTTATTTACTTATTTACGCTGTTTGATACATTTTAGATCGTTAAAGAGAATTAAGGAAAATCAAACTTAAAATGTCCAAGAAACTATCGCCCCTATCCCAAAATTTGTCCGTAATTGTAGAAGAAAAATTGTAAAAGACGCTATCGTTTTGAGAAAACGGTCGATAAACTGTAACAAGTACCTTCTGCAGCTTCAGCCACCGTACAAAACTTTTCCGATATTTATGCGAATAGGAAGGAGTGAGTGTAATAAACGTAAACGATAGTAAACTTTTGAAACGCTTCGGTTTAAATATACTATCTTTATTTTTTCTCAGTTTCGGGGTGAAGCGCTTCAAAATTTGATGCCCGGTCTGTTGCCGATTCACTTCTTTTCCAAAAAAAAACTGTTTAAGGTGTCGCCTGATCTTAATTGTTTTGTCACGAATAAAGGAGAGTCGTTCATTATTAGTATAAATGTTTTGAGAATTTTTCAGAAATTTCTTGTTTAGTTACATTATAACTATCTTGTAGGTTAGGGTATATACTATTTTGATTTGGTACTAGTTCGGCTAACGAAGGAGCGTGAGTTGTAATTTTGTTACAGATCGTCATAAAATGCGGTTTTTTAATATTTAGAGGAATTAAAGTTACTTTTTATATATGAAACTTAGGTCTTCTATTTTATTTCGAGTAAAAAGAAAAAGCAGCGACTTAACCGTTTGCTCAGAAGAAACCCGTTAAAAACCTTGGTCGTTGTAGCTCTACAAATTAAAAAGCGAATGAGTAAAGGGAAGAAGTAATTGTGTTACGTATTAATTAATTCGTAAAAATAATAAATATGCGAATTTATATCGATACGGCTGTGTGAATGTTACATAAATCGGTATCGGTACAGAATAAACGAAAACTTTGAAGGCGTTTATCGATAAATATTTTAATTCGTATTTAACGTCTATTTATTAAACGAACAGTTGAGCGGCAGAAAATTCAGGTTTCTCTATTGTAAACTCAAAAGAGTTATACTGTTTCTGTAAAAGTAAATGTTTCGATTTAATTTTTAAAAATATAAGATCTTCTTAGATCCTTTTTTTTTTAGTTTACTAAGACGAAAGTGAAGTATAACAAGATCCTTCCTTGTCGGTCGAAATATTTGACAGATTAAGAAATTAATACTACCGCTGCGCTTAATCTGTGTTTTACTTAAGGATTTAGAATGAATATAAATTATTTCTGTATAAATTAATAACATTTGTAAGCAAATCAAACTTTAAATTCGGTTTATTATCGTTATCGCTTACTGTGAAAAACAATTGAAGTTTTTTTTTTAATTTGTAGTTTGAAAATAGTATCTCAAAATAATCTATCGTCATTATTTCAAAGTAAAATCTGTATCGCTTTACTTCAGATTGACGATTTTCCCGATAGATATTGAAAAATTTACGTTAGTATATACAGGCCCTTCGTAACCTTCGGTTGTGTACTCTGTTATTCGATAATTGCCGCTTTGTTAATTCTCGTATTTGACTTACGTCGTCGATTACAAGTCGAATACCGGTGTGAGGGTGAAGGTTAAGGAAAGAAAAATCTTACGTAAGAAAATAAACTCCCTACGGATGAAATTAAAATTATTGTCGCTAAAAAATAATTGCCGGTTGTCGTCGGTAACAAAGCTTTTTTTGTTCGTTATTCGGTTTTCGACCGATCGATTAAATTAGTATCGATAGTTATGAAAGTACTACGTAAGGTCACCGCGTTCTCGTAATTATAATTTTCGTAAATTAATACAGAATTAATCGCGTGTAAAATAATGAAGTTATTAAACTTAATAAAATAAATAATAGAATTATTAAAATTAAAATAAACTTCGAATAAGTTTCGTTTTCCTCCCGCACCCATTTTCCAGTCAGAAGTAGACTTCGTTTGATAGCTGACCTTTAAAATTTAATTGTAAGTGTTTTTTTTTTTTTTTTTGTCTTCAGTCATTTGACTGGTTTGATGCAGCTCTCCAAGATTCCCTATCTAGTGCTAGTCGTTTCATTTCAGTATACCCTCTACATCCTACATCCCCAACAATTTGTTTTACATACTCCAAACGTGGCCTGCCTACACAATTTTTCCCTTCTACCTGTCCTTCCAATATTAAAGCGACTATTCCAGGATGCCTTAGTATGTGGCCTATAAGTCTGTCTCTTCTTTTAACTATATTTTTCCAAATGCTTCTTTCTTCATCTATTTGCCGCAATACCTCTTCATTTGTCACTTTATCCACCCATCTGATTTTTAACATTCTCCTATAGCACCACATTTCAAAAGCTTCTAATCTTTTCTTCTCAGATACTCCGATTGTCCAAGTTTCACTTCCATATAAAGCGACACTCCAAACATACACTTTCAGAAATCTTTTCCTGACATTTAAATTAATTTTTGATGTAAACAAATTATATTTCTTACTGAAGGCTCGTTTAGCTTGTGCTATCCCGCATTTTATATCGCTCCTGCTTCGTCCATCTTTAGTAATTTTACTTCCCAAATAACAAAATTCTTCTACCTCCATAATCTTTCTCCTCCTATTTTCACATTCAGCGGTCCATCTTTGTTATTTCTACTACATTTCATTACTTTTGTTTTGTTCTTGTTTATTTTCATGCGATAGTTCTTGCGTAGGACTTCATCTATGCCGTTCATTGTTTCTTCTAAATCCTTTTTACTCTCGGCTAGAATTACTATATCATCAGCAAATCGTAGCATCTTTATCTTTTCACCTTGTACTGTTACTCCGAATCTAAATTGTTCTTTAACATCATTAACTGCTAGTTCCATGTAAAGATTAAAAAGTAACGGAGATAGGGAACATCCTTGTCGGACTCCCTTTCTTATTAGGACTTCTTTCTTATGTTCTTCAATTTTTATTGTTGCTGTTTGGTTCCTGTACATGTTAGCAATTGTTCTTCTATCTCTGTATTTGAACCCTAATTTTTTTAAAATGCTGAACATTTTATTCCAGTCTACGTTATCGAAAGCCTTTTCTAGGTCTATAAACGCCAAGTATGTTGGTTTGTTTTTCTTTAATCTTCCTTCTACTATTAATCTGAGGCCTAAAATTGCTTCCCTTGTCCCTATACTTTTCCTGAAACCAAATTGGTCTTCTCCTAACACTTCTTCCACTCTCCTCTCAATTCTTCTGTATAAAATTCTAGTTAAGATTTTTGATGCATGACTAGTTAAACTAATTGTTCTGTATTCTTCACATTTATCTGCCCCTGCTTTCTTTGGTATCATAACTATAACACTTTTTTTGAAGTCTGATGGGAATTCCCCATTTTCATAAATATTACACACTAGTTTGTATAATCTATCAATCGCTTCCTCACCTGCACTGCGCAGTAATTCTACAGGTATTCCGTCTATTCCAGGAGCCTTTCTGCCATTTAAATCTTTTAATGTTCTCTTAAATTCAGATCTCAGTATTGTTTCTCCCATTTCATCCTCCTCAACTTCCTCTTCTTCCTCTATAACACTATTTTCCAATTCATTTCCTCCGTATAACTCTTCAATATATTCCACCCATCTATCGACTTTACCTTTCGTATTATATATTGGTGTACCATCTTTGTTTAACACATTATTACATTTTAATTTATGTACCCCAAAATTTTCCTTAACTTTCCTGTATGCTCCGTCTATTTTACCAATGTTCATTTCTCTTTCCACTTCTGAACACTTTTCTTTAATCCACTCTTCTTTCGCCAGTTTGCACTTCCTGTTTATAGCATTTCTTAATTTCCGATAGTTCCTTTTACTTTCTTCATCACTAGCATTCTTATATTTTCTACGTTCATCCATCAGCTGCAATATATCGTCTGAAACCCAAGGTTTTCTACCGGTTCTCTTTATTCCGCCTAAGTTTGCTTCTGCTGATTTAAGAATTTCCTTTTTAACATTCTCCCATTCTTCTTCTACATTTTCTACCTTATCTTTTTTATTCAGACCTCTTGCGATGTGATTGTAAGTGTACAAAATTTTATTCTGACAGAGTTACAAAGATATTGATTTGAAGTCCTTTGTTCTAAACGATGGCTCCCAGAAAGGATGTTTTTTCGGTTCTTAAACGTTGTTATCGGCAACATTACGGAGATAAATATGCGTGTATGTTTTCCAGCGCAAGATTTCTAAGGTAAATGTCTTAAAATTGTACTTGATACGCGATTGTTATTAGGTGTATTATAAATCTGCGTATCTATATCGTGCCGGTGAACATTTTCCGTCTTATTGTCTATGAACACACTTTTTGAGAGAGTTTACCCTAGATCTGCGGTTACAATTCGGTTTTAATGTTCATAGGATTTACGGAGTTAAAAGCGATTAACCGCTCGTAAATTTACCTGGATTTATTGAATAGGACAAAAGCTTTCCAAGATTTAGGCGAAATATCCGCGCCAAACGCTTAAACACTTAAAGTGCGCGATCTAAAAACACTTCTCTTTTTGGCATATGTTTACCGTACGGCGATTCCGAGATAACGAGATTACAGATCGTTTCCTGAGGTTTTAAATACTAATAACCTGGTTTCTATAAGATTAATATTTCTGTACGTCGATCAGAATTGAGTTTATTTATATAAAAAAATCATACTGCTGGTATTTAATCTATTTAATATAAATAGGACGAATTTTTAGGATTTGTTAGAGCGAGAACGTTTCCGTGAGACGGGGTCACACTATCTAACCGAGTATGGTCATTCCTTACACGAACTTTTGCACTGCGCTTCGTTTAGATTTTATAACAAGAATTCCGCACCGTTTACCCGAGTTACATCATCAGAATTGTTGTAGGCCTTGAACGATAGAAATTTCGTGTAAGTAATAATAAAGTAATAACATTTTATTTAAAAATGCGGGCAGGGATGTAGACGTAAAATTATTTCATAATTAGATAATATTGTTAAAATATAAATTTTTTTAATCCTATTACGAATGTAATAATATAAATGGGACGTTAAAAATATAAAATTTATGTAGTATAAAACGTCCGGCCTCCGTGGCGCGAGTGGTAGCGTCTCGGCCTTTCACTCGGAGGTCCCGGATTCGAATCCCGGTCGGGGATAGTTAAAGTAGTATAGAGTGAAAGTATATAACTTAAGAGAACAAATACGACTTTAAGAAAACAGACATTCTCATTTTCACAGGACGTTGCATTTGAATGTCGGATAATCGTATCGTAAAATAAACCTGTTAATCGGTTTTGGTTTAAAGAGGGTGTCATAATGTAATGGAATATAGAAATATGTATAATGGGATTACAAACATGTAGAGAAATCTAAGCGTTCAGATGAGCGTTCGTTTATCAACCGGGGTCACAGGCAAAGAGAGAAGAAGAAAGAGTTTATGAAATAGGTTTATCGGAAGTTTTTTTTTCGCTTTGGCGTTGAGGAACTAGATTACGCCTGCAATATCCGACGGTCAAATGGAAGTTATCCGATGCTTTTTTAAAACAAATTGAAGTTAACGCCGGTAAAAATAATCTAATAGAATCTTTAATTAAAAGAGGAAAGATTTATTAATATTACAATCGATAAACGACGCGCTTAACAATCGCGAATGAGCAATTGAAATGAACAGTAAATTAGCTGTGACGCCCGATGATAACCCGTAAACACTTCGATAGCGAATATCAGGCGGTGTCAAAAATAATGTTGGAAAGGGCGCTGAAAATATCGACTGGGATCGATACGAGTCTGCTGTACAGGTTGAATGTTCCAAATGCCATTAACATATTACCGAAATCCGAAGAGATGTTTAAACACGAAAACATAAAGTACACATCGTGGGGCGATAACAAATTAAAAACGGAACGTCGTATTTGAAGTAGACTGCACAAAGATTACTGTACGGCGACCGTGTATTTTCCAGAGCAGTTAGGTGGATCGAAGATTTAGCGTAACATACACATTTTATTGTTGTTATTATTGTTTTTTTTTCTTTTTGTCTTCAGTCATTTGACTGGTTTGATGCAGCTCTCCAAGGATTCTCTATCTAGTGCTAGTCGTTTCATTTCAGTATACCCTCTACATCCTACACCCCTACAATTATTATTGTAGATAATTAATTATTACAAACGGTAATTAAATAAGTCGAGTTCATAAAATCTCCTTAAAATTATTAAACAGACAAACGGGTAATTTTGTCTGTTTAATAATTTTGAGTTCTTTTCGTAATTTGGTTGTAATTAACTCCTGGATACAATCTTTACCGGTCCCGTGTCCGCATTTTAGCTTAAAAAGTTTTAATATCGCAACGTCTAAACGATTTATTATTTTTTATCACTTTCGTAATAGTAATTTGCCTGCCGTCCAGAATCGCTATTTTCTTGTTTAATCAAAAACTGTTAATACTAATTAAACCGGTACCGCGGTTTTAATTCGTCAGTGACTACCGACAAATTGAAGTATTTTTAAATACTCCCGCACAAGGAAAGGACGGGACTTCCATATTTACTTCAATGATCTGTGGGAAAGCTTCTTGCACGCTTCGTATAAAATTACAAAACAATTTTTTTACGGCTGTCAGTGGATTTAACCTTTTTATAAGGATTATTTTGTAAATAATAAAAAAGCAATCCTTTCCTGTTTGATTTACAAACGTCTTGCGTAGTTAAACTAATTGAAAAAGTCGACTTTTTAGACAGTTTTAGTGTTAGTGTTATTATTAATATTCGGGTCACTATTTCATTCATTCATTGAGAAGTTAATCGTCTGAGTGAACTTTTCGCCGTTATTTACATGTAATGGTAATGGAGGATTTACGATTAATTTGAAGTAGAAAATGAAGAACGGTGAACTATATAATAGCCCCTAGGGAATACAGTTGCATGCAGCCGTGTTGCGATTGTCATCGCATCGATTGTCGCAGCGTTCAAAAAACGTACGATACTATTAGCCCGTTGTCAGATAGGTTCACCGTAGCGAGTGTCTGGGATATTAGTTTCGTTCTTGCGTCTTGCAAAATCGATGCGATTACTTACGTCGATTGACATACTAGTTTACGTACTAAGTATCGATATACTTACGTTTACATATACTATGTAAATTGACGTGAACATTATCTGGAACAAAATAATGAAGAATTTGTTTTTATTGGAATCTGGTTTTTCGTTGTAAGCTGGACTTCAGTTATGTATTTTGTTTTCTTTTTCGGGTATAAAAAATGTTGTTATATTCATATTTATGTTGCGGTTGTCACGAAAAATAGTCAGCAGTGTAAGAAATAAAACGTTATTTTAAATTTGGCTATAAATAATTTAATCGTTTTTTTCGCTAAATTATTTTTACATCCTCTACAAACAAAATATTACGAAGCCGGAGCTTTATGTAAGCTTTTACCGACTTACTTCTACCGGATTTTGATAATGTTGTCGGTATGGAACGCCCATCGTCACGTCGATGTTCATTAATTCTGGTATCAAACTTTATTTATCCGTTCAGAAAAATTACCGCTTTTCGATCGTTTTTATTTCTTACGGGTTAGTCAATCTCATTAAAGAAATTTTAGTCCAAGCCTCATGATATCGCATGTTTTGCTCAAAAGGCACTACCTAAAGTAGTGTTTTAGTCGCATAAGATGTCGTAAATAAGACGATTAACTATAAAAATAAATAATAAATCCCATTTAGTTGACGGTACCGTTAAAGAAAACTGTTGCTTTATACATTTAATTTAAGATTAATCTTTAAAGTTTTTATAATAATTAGCAGAAAAATTAAAGGTTACTCTTCTCGAAACAAGTTACGTTTCGTTCTTCTATATATATTAATGAAGAATGATTTAAATTTATATATAATAATTTACCGGTAAAGTAGTTAATAGTCGATATAAGAAAATTAAATTGACTGTATATCGGACACTTTCGTGACTAATCGTGTAGGTTTTACCCCGAAGAAAAATATTTCTCTCGCATTTGCGTGATACGGCGATCGATTAGCGTCATTTGTAACACTTTTATATCTCGAATTCGGATGGTACTTAGCAGATTATTTTATTTTTCTATATCATTAATCGGTTTAGCGTTTCGTATGTACAGAAATTTACTTTTTCCGTAAGTTTCTTGACTCGATCGCATAAAATTATTTCTGATTTTAAGCACACAAACATTTTTTCTGAACACAATAGCACGAATCTGTTCTGTTACGTTTAGTATTTTTCCAGATAGCATTTCAGTATTCTTGTATCGCTTATCGGCAGATATTGCGTTAACTGTTTTTTTCGGTTTGCTGTGTATTTGTCTGAGCGGTAATAACAAAATAGTTACCGAACTCTCGTCAGCCATAGTTATATCTGTATCGGACGGGTTTATATGGAATCTATATACACACACACACACACACACACACACACACACACACACACACACACACACACACACACACACACACACACACACACACACACACAATATTGTAGTTGTGTGGTTAGATGCTTACCGAGTATATGTATAGACTCCGTAAGCATCTAACGTACAGTCATAAACCATATCGACGGTGTCACTTACAGTTACTAGTTATAGCGTCCGAAGCCATATTGGCGATACATCAATCACTATTTTATTAGGTTGTACCTCGCTTGACAAATTTTCGCAACAAGCAGTGTGCCGTGGTGTTTCCGGATAGAGCGCCGAAGGTTTCAAAACTGATCTTCAAATCCGTAGTCCCGATTTCAGCGACTTGTTTTGGCGGCAGCAGTCGTCCACATACAGAGGATCTTTTCTCAAAACTCTGCATACGTATAAGCCGGTTAGCTGTCTTCTCTACCGTAATACGACTTCTGGAAGTCCATGAAATTCCTGTACAGTTACTGGTGTCGCCTCTTCAAGTCATCATACGGTTAGTAAACCAAAATCAGATACACCGTCAGATTCTTCAACCCGTCTGATTCTTCAGACGAGGTCATCGGTTTCTTAAGCCGATTTTTTTTTGCAAAGCAAACGCAGGTTTTTCTTTGCGATATGGTCTTCACGGTCCATATGTTATTGTGGCTCTGCTTCGTCGATGCCCGCTCGTGCGTGCCCCGTTTGTGGAAACCGATCGGTAGTTTTTTCGATTCGAGCATCTTATCAAACACCCTCTGAGCGATCGGCTGAAGGTAGGAATTTCCCAAGTAAATCTGGTTACCGTTAATCGGGACCGGTGTTCGAGAACGGTAGCCGTGATAGCTTTGGTGTCGTTATCGGCTCTGATCGGAACCGATTTCCGTTTTGCCTTGAATATGACCTTGAAATATTCCGCGAAATCCACGAACATATCTTGCGATACATATTAATCGAACCTACCGTCTTCATTCAGATATATGTTGCTTCGTTTCTGAATATCTAACTGGCATTTGCTGCGGCATCACTGCGGTCGTCTCGCAACGGTAATGTATTTTTTACTGAGCTCTTAATAAATTATTGATCTTAGTCGCTTCTATACGTCCAGTTCGTTACTGATATCACCGAATAGAAAAGCTGCCACTTTGTTTTGTTAATATGGCGTTAGTTGCTTTCTTGTCGGTGTTGTTTACCGACGAGCCGTTGATGTTCAGAAATTTCACGCGTTCAGTTGACTCTTAGAGGTCCTAATTTAGTTTCTGTTATGTTAAGCGACCGAAGAAAGCGGCGGCGATTTGCTGTGGTTTTGCTTGTAGATTATGGAATCGTTTCTGGTCTCAGCGTAACGTTTTTACATCCCGTCTGTCGAGTAAGGAATTCCGTCAACGGAATTCCGTATTTTATGTATTGTGTATTTATGTTTGCGGTTGTTTTCATACTTTATTCTATAAAAATTCTCTTCACGTTTCCAATACTTCTATATCCGTATCGGTTTTTCTGATCTTCACGGTTCTGGCCCGTTTTATAAATCGTAAAAATATTTGATTTTTTCTCCTGTAATTTCTATTTGTAGACAAATTACTTCTTATCTCCTTCAATTTAAATTTTAATTCTTACCACCTTATACCGTTAAGATCGCTTCTTGTACTTATAACTCAAACTGGCAGCTTCAAAAGTTTTTCTACCGCGACTTTTGAATCGTTTAACTTTCCGCAAGGTTGAGTCCCATGTTGTAGCATTTTTATTTTAGATGTCGGATGGTCAGAATAAAAAAATTTTTCGTTTGACAAATTGACATTGTGTGTATGTAATTATACGGTCGTTTATATAAATACAAGCCTCTTAATTTTAACATCGCTTAAGATTCACATGTAATGGAAATAGAATTTGTCGTTTTGTTTTAATGCGTATTTTTGCATTTTTTAAACGATTTTCATTCTTTCTCCTCGATAGGATTTTTCTCTTACAAAAGCCTTTCTCGTCTGAAAAATATTTCTTGTACCGAAACCTTATCGTCCCGATATGCCTTAATACACACATGTGAACATTATTTAAAGCGAATTTATAAATACATTTATTTTATGAAACCTTTCGGTGCATTATCAAGAATGTGTGCTACGTAAATACCGGTATGTAATGTGTATTCTACATCATTACACACGTAGGTTTATCTAAATGTTTTTACTTTGTTACATTTAAAGTTATTCACTAACTACCGCAGTGTATGTTACCAGCAACGGCAAATATTATTTAAAAAAAAAAGTATAAAAACAAATCTATTCAAAATACAATTTTAAATAACTTGCAGAATTAATCACATGTAAAAATGGTTTCGTCCCCCGACTAAATTAAAAAAGTAGTCTCCTAAAGATTACGTTTCACATTTTCTCCTTTAATATTTCTTAATCTGAACTAGTAAAATTAGTTCTGAGCAAGAAATGAAAAATTCTTTCTTCGCTAAAAAAGGAAGGGGATGAGGGTCAGAGCCTATTTCAAATGTTTCAACTATCTCGTTGTGTATTTAATAAAAACGATTTCACGTATTTTATTTATTTTTTTATATAATCCCGAGTAAACAAAAAATTGGGAACGCCCTCGATAAATACTTTGCGTCTAAGGATTAAAAATTTTATCTCGTAAGATAGAATCGAAGTTGGGATTACTTCACCCTTTAAGTTTCATTAAAATCATTTCCTCTGTTCGAGTGATAGGAAACGTTATGTCCATTTTCATTAACGGTACAATTTTTTATTAATCGATACGTAATGCAGGCGCTTGTTTAAAAATGTTTCCGTTTAATTGCCGACTAATGAGAAAACCGTGTATTTTGGCCGCTACTTAATAGAAAAGTATAATTTGTTTAAATAGATTTCGATAAATAATAACATTATTAGTTATTAATTTTGTCGTTGTTTTATATTAGTAATTAACTATCGTTTATTATAATTTTACATTTTGTAACAGTCGAGTGTCGCCGTACATATTTTCCAATGTTTTTAAAGCTTAAAAACTCGCTCCATAATGATGATAAAATAACAAGGTTGTTATGTTTTATTTTCTGGTTATTTTTCTGCTTACCTATGCGGTTTCAATACATTATTGAATCGCGTAAAAATTAAAGGAAAACTAAACAAAGAAAAATGATTACGCTTTTAGTGTTCTTTTTAACCTGATTCGACTTTACGCCTTCGTAAAACTTGGACAGATTTTAAAATGTTAATAGTATAATTAAAATTTTCTCATCACCTTTATAAAACATCTTTATAAGCCGAGTAAGAAAATCTTTTTCATTATTATGATCGCAACAGCAACCGGGCTCTTAAGTCATTAGTTGGTAACTGAGATTCTACCTTTCCTAAACAGTAAGTATAGCTATTATTTTAAAAGAATTTAAAAAATAGTTTCATTCTTTCCGTAATAACAGATATTACGAAAAGAATAGAACTATATATAAAAAAAAATACAGTAGGTAACTAATATTTGTTTACCGAAGTCATTTTCTCATTCTGTTTATCTAAAAGAACGTATTATTTTATTTTAAAAATAATTCTGATCGAAATAGTTATTGCTCGATAAATGGCCGGATTCTTGATCGCCGTTCCTCTGAACAAACAAAAATAAAATTAGTTGTTAGACGGTTAATAAAACATATTTTAGAATTCTTTTGCGCGTTTCAGACGTACGTAAAGTTCAACACCGATCGATAAACATTCTAGGAGTTACATTGTTTCATTTTCACTGCGCGAGTTGATTTTTTCTGGCGGTTACTACGGAGTAATACGTCGTCGGAGAACAGCAGACTCTGTCTCTACATAACATTATGTCATTGTTAAAAAAACCGCCAAAATTACTACGAGTAATTACGTAGTTTTGTTCCGAGGTGAGGTGAGCGTTTTATAATTACGATAATAACGCTTTGGAAATCAGTCGGAGGTTGAATGTCACGCCGATTCCTCATCTATTCGTCCGATTCTGCTTATTCCCCTGTTTACTTTATTGTAATCATTGATATATACCGTTTATATATGGATTGCTGGCCGAGAATTTTAAATCTAGTCCTGTACATAGTTTCCCCCGTTCTCTTACGTCGAATCAGACAGCGACCGATCAGGTTTTATTAGAATCCCATTATTTATGTGTATTAATTTTCGTATGGTTTCTAAACTTCCGTTTGTGTAATATATTTAATATATATTGTGTAATATATTAATTAAGAGTGATATTTACTATGAAAGTAATGATGTTTATTAATTAGATAACCATTTGGCGATCATTATAAACATTTTGAATCGGTATATCAGTATATAAAATATATATTCGTGTTTTGGTGAAGACAGGAAACTATTTAATTTCTCATTCTATATTCCCTATTAAGCCTGAAAAAAAGTTTTATTTATTGAAATATTTTTTGTTATTGTTCGTACAAGAGTTATGTATATCTATAAAGGAATTGATGAACAACCATAAAACTTTAACATATATTAATGTATATGTTATAACATATACATTAATATATGTTAAAACTCTTTTTATAATTACACTGCCGCTTGTGCTAAAAAAAAAAATTCAGTTAAAAGTAGTTAAAACAAAAAGACAGACGCTATTATATGTAATGCTTTCAAGGACAAGTAATACTATAGAAAAAAAACTATACAAATGGTTTGTATGTGACCGCTGTTCACATACAAAATATTAGTCATCATAAAAGTTTTTTTTTCATCAGCCCGTAATGCTCTAAAGAGAGAGAACGAATTAAGTTGTATATAGTTAGGAATCGCTAAAGATAAATCATTAATTTTAAATTTATGTATTTAAAATAAAGTAAAAAAAGAATTTGAATTATGCTACTTTTGGATTGCAAGTTTTTTTTAATATTTTTAATTTTCATAGCGTATTTCCTTCATTAATGCGATATACTACGGTGAAACAAAGTTTTGTGATGAAATGTTTTAATAAGTAACAAATAAAATTTTATAAATGGATATCAGGCAAAACACGACTTTAATAATGTAAGTAGAATATACGAAATATTTTGATTTTATTTATTTAGAAAATATTTATTACGTAAATGTATGTATTAATTTATCGATTCGTACGATTTCCTCGTACCGACGACACTTAGTCGTGTCACACAGCATCGAGATATACTTTTGATTTATTAAATCGGAAAACAAATGCGATCCACTATTTTGGAAATTGTGAACACTGTTTCCAGTTTATTCCATAATAATTTTTGACGGATTTGTATTTTACTTAAGTAATAGTAACGTTAAGTTTCAAATTATTATATCGACCGAACTAGGATCGGTGATGACATCGAGTTTAATTTCAGATTAGGTTATAACGTATTGATTCCGAATAATAAATTCAGCAACAGTGACGGTATGTTTTTTTTTTTTTTGACTGGTTTGATGCAGCTCTCCAAGATTCCCTAGCTGGTGCTAGTCGTTTCATTTCAGTATACCCACTACAGCCTACGTCCGTAACAATTTGTTTTACATATTCCAAACGTTGCCTGCCTGCACAGTTGTTTCCTTCTACCTGTCCCTCCAATATTAAAGCGATCATTCCAGGATGCCTTAATATGTGGCCTAGAAGTCCGTCTCTTCTTTTAACTATATTTTTCTTTAAATATATTTTTTTTAAAGCTACGTTCCAAACGTATACTTTCAAAAATCTTTTCCTGACATTTAAATTAATTTTTGACGTAAACAAATTATATTTCTTACTGAAGGCTCGTTTAGCTTGTGCTATTCGGCATTTTATATCGCTCCTGCTTCGTCCATCTTTAGTAATTCTACTTCCCAAATAACAAAATTCTTCTACCTCCATATTTTCTCCTCCTATTTTCACATTCAGTGGTCCATCTTTGTTATTTCCACTACATTTCCTTACTTTTGTTTTCTTCTTGTTTATTTTCACGCGATAGTTCTTGCGTAGGACTTCATCTATGCCGTTCATTATTTCTTCTAAATCCCTTTTACTCTTGGCTAGAATTACTATATCATCAGCAAATCGTAGCATCTTTATCTTTTCACCTTGTACTGTTACTCCGAATCTAAATTGTTCTTTAACATCATTAACCGCTAGTTCCATGTAAAGATTAAAAAGTAACGGAGATAGGGAACATCCTAGTCGTACTCCCTTTCCTATTACGGCTTCTTTCTTATGTTCTTCAATTGTTACTGTTGCTGTTTGGTTCCTGTACATGTTAGCAATTGTTCTTCTATCTCTGTATTTGAACCCTAATTTTTTTAAAATTATATTTTATATTTAACAAACTGTAATTATACGCGCTATACTTTTTAAATTTCAGTTTTATCACGTTCTCGATTGTTATACGACTGAAAAAAAAAGAATGTAATGTATTTAGGGTGTATGTTTGTGCGTATGTGTGTTCCATCTTTGCAGCTCAACGGCCGAACCGATTTAGATGTACGGCTCCACGTTGGAATCCTTTCTTTACCGGGAGCGTCATAGGCCAATGATTCCCATACTGTGCGCCGCGGCCTCTTCACAGCGGCGCCGCGAAATATTTTTAAAGTTTCATAATTAATTGAACGAAGACATTTATTAGTTAATGAAAAAACAAAAAAATTAAATAATGAAGATACACGAGTTTTTTTTTTCTCTTACATACGAGTAGTCATACTTAGGGTAAAGCGCCATGGAAAAACTTTTAATTCATAAAGGACGCCGCGGCTCGGAAAATTTTGGGAACCACTGTCATAGGCTCTCTCACTCTCTCTCTCTCTATATATATATTTTTATATAGTAGTATTCACGTGCGATTATTTAAAGTAATCTGTGGGTTAAAGTACTCAGTATTTCATATAGTTTATTATTTAATTACTATTTGGAATTATTTTGTATTAAGTTTGTTACTTCTTATTTTTATCTTAGCGTGATACGTAATGTTTTATAAAATTTTCTGATTATGTGCATTAAAATTTTGGCGGGATATGATGTACTTACCAACAATATGGAGCAATGTTGACTGCTAAATATATAAATATTTATATATTTTTTTTATATAATGAAGGAGTTTTCTCTAATATTCTCCATTTAGTAGGTGACACGTTAGATCAGCATCAGAAAGTTTTTTGTGTAAAACTTTTCTGCCGCAGGTAATTTTTACACTTGTACGTCGAATGAAATTTAATAAAAAAGCATCCGTATTTCAAACGCTAAATTCCAAATCCTCATTGTTACGGATTTTCTTACAGTTATTTGATTTACTTGATTTAACCCGTACTTACCGTTATTTCGCTTCCCAAGCGATGGCGAATTAAAAAATATATATATTCTGGCCTACTTTGACCGGGCAATGGAGTTTATTATTAAATAACTTTAGATCCGACTAATTTTTAAACTCGGTCGACCGATTTCAGTTATTACTTTTATGTGGAAAAATTAAGTCGCCTTTTTCGTGTAATTCGTAGATTATTCTGTTAACTGAGAAACTTAACTGTACAATAAAGGTTTTTGTACTATCTTTTAACGATTTCGCCGATCGTTGAGTACGGCTATCTGAATTTTCACACGGTGCTCTGTTTCTTTCGCGTCTGAATGTACGCATCTACTTCGTCGAATCAAAATCGTAATGCATTTTAAATCCGAGATGTTTCCAAATAGGCTGCCGCTAGGTGTAGAAAAATAAGTCAAGTTACGTACTGTACTGGAATTTTTCTATTTTATTATTTTCTTATAATGAAGCGTACTAAATTTATCAAACGTTATTTTTACTGAATTCCTAATAGATTTTATTTTAATAATTCAAAGGTAATTAGCCAAACCTGTTTTATTACAACGAAATTCAGTTAAGTCATATACCTCGCATATTTTACTTCTTCTTTAGTAATTCTGTATGCGATTGTTTTACAGTTTATTTTATTTCAAAAACGTACCGAAAATTATCTATTAGAGAGCGAAATTAGTTTCATATGAACAGGATGACAGATTTAAAACAGAAGCGACCCGGTTCGAACTACAATTATTAGCCTGTCACTTTTAATACCTACGAACTCCAATATGAATTGTTTATTTTTCTACCCTCGTCTCTAGGGATGGGCTAAATCGATTGATTTTTATAATAGAGATATTAGTTATGGAACGATATAAATAATCGAATGATTCATTTGAAATGTGAACGTTACTTATTTTTTCCACGAGTACAAACATCGAATAAGATATAATACATCGGTTGAGTAATTTTCATTTAACAAGTTTTGACTGTCTACGGGTTACTGGCGCCGCGATTAATCGCTCCCTAAAAATTAATTTCTGCAGATGCTGTGGTTTTATTTGAATTATTATCGCGTTGTCAATCAGTCGCTAATATTTTGGTAACTTAGTTTTTTTTTTTGTTTATATATATCGCGTTAATTCTTACGGTGTTATTTGTCACCGTTTCAGTTAGCGTTAAATAGTAGCGTTTTTCAATTTTGTTATTTTAGTTTTATTAATTCGGCTTACAGAATTTTTCATTTATTTTACTATCGTTGGAATTATTACTTATTAGAATTTACTCGTTTAGAGATTATTCCGTTAAACTTTGGTTTCATAGTTTGATTACTTTTCGTTTATAATTTAGCCGTTAAGAAAGTTTATTTTTTAACTTTTATTTATGAAGTAGAATTATGAAGGGAAATCATCGATCGTTTAAACATAGTTTGCTATAAATGAAGACAACAAAAGTGTTTGTAGTAAAATTTTATACGTCAAGTAGTAGGAAAGTTTTGTCGTGTACAATGCTACCGCAAATTTATTCTCGAACGTCGGAAAAAGTTAAAAATATCTAGATTCAATAAAACATGTTTCAGTAACAACCGATATTTGGTGGACCGATGACAATAAATCGTTTGTTATATTTTACACGCGGTAACAAACTTCATTCAATTGTACCGGCGACTCGCGAAATGTCAGTCGCTCAAACGGGAGTGGCAATCGGCTATATCTTCAAAACGATTTTCGAAGAACGGAATATCACCGATAAAATAGTGACAGTAGTTGCAGACAACGGATGTAAAATAAAGAATGCGATTAATGAACATCGCCAGTATCCCGGCAGAATAGCGTACACGGTTCGGTTAAAAAAAAAAATGTTTAAGGGAATCTGTTACAAATCAAAACGAAACGATCGAGCGATTACATCTTCCGTTTAACTGATTTATAGATATATTTAACGTACGTGAGAAGTCGGTTGAAAATAAAAACAAGCGAATGACGGGTTTATTTTTTATATAAGCAAAATAAGAACCTTTTACATAGACGGCTGTAAATTGTTCAGAATTTCTCTTCGAAAACCTTTGAGTTAGCGTCAATATGTCAAAATAATATTTTGACATATTGTCAAAATATTATTTTGGTTAGTATGGATTAATTTTTATATCGTGTAATTTATAAACATTACAGATCGATTTATGTCGGTTTTGTTTTCCTTTTATTATCAAACAGTCTTGCTGACAAGTAAACAATTATCTTCCCACACATTTTCTTATTTCTTCACTTAATGTTTCTTTTTAATGATGTGTGTGTGTGCAAAACAGTTTAACCTTTGGTTTTTTTTGTGAGATTACGGGCATCGACTACTATCGTCATTTAGCCCCGACCGAAATTTTTAGCGTATGAAAAATGCCATACCTGACCGGGATTCAAACCCGGGACCTCCTGAAGATTTATCTGTACATTTTTAAAATTACAATCGGGCTTGAAATTGGAAAGTAATAAAAGTACGGTATATCTATATTGTGATTCTTTGTTTAGCGTAAGTACTCAAAAAATAATTATGTAAATTAATTTTTAGAAATTTTTCCTTTAACTTACCTAACCTTAAAAATTTTAATTCGATAAATTTTTGTAACTAAAGTTTTAATTTATCGACTGAATATTTATACGAACAGAAATGAATTTGTTGTTTAAATAGTCCAAATTAATGATGCTATCAAAACTACGTTTTATAGAATTTTACGATGCCGTTCATCGGAATAAAATGGAGTTATAATATTTTATCGTAAAACCAAAAATATAATTTAAAAAAAATTGTTTGTTATATAACGGTCTAGTTAATAATATAATTAAATCGATTCAATTATTTAATAAAATTAAGGTTCTGCTCGCGATTTAAATTTAGCTTTTTATTTCGATCGGATTAAAATATGTGTTTGTGTCGATATATTATTTCTACGTATGAGTAGCTGTGACTAGAGTTATCGACAAAAATTATGAATATTTATGCATATATATATATATATATATATATACATGGTAATCTATTACCGGAAAGGTGAAATGACATCTCCGCGACGAACATCAGAACGTCTCCGCATCTTGAATTGAAGAACAAAAAGAGACGAAGAGAATCTCGGTCGGACAAAAGCCGGTGCCAACGAACGTGGAGCGATTAGGAAGAGGGAATCCGTATCTTAAACCGTCGTCAGGATGTCGGTTAAGAACACAGAATTAATGTTTACGTCCCGTTCTGAATTCATGGATAGAAAATCTTATCTGGTCGGTTGTCGTATTTCAGTTAACGGAATTCGGGATCTTAGGAAAAAAACTTGGCTGCGATACGATAGAAAGACACTTTCGGGAAACTAAATTTAAATAGTTTTTCGATGAAGCCGCCTTTATATTTAACATATTACTTGATTTGCGCGCTAAAAATAAACATATTTTATAACTTTACAATTATACTACCTTAATCGCTCGGCTTTCCTTATCGTTAGTGTGAAAAGACCACCACTCCGATCCATATTTAAAAAATAAGTCGTTTCAAATTTTCATATCGTATTTACTTTTTTTTATTCGACTAAAGAGAGAAGGAAATCTCGTTTGAAATAAAAAATGAAACTAGTTTCTTTAAGTTTTTAAACTACATTCTGAGCGGTAAACCGTAAAATAAAATCATTTTTGAATGGAGTCAAAATTTCGACATCTGTCGAAATTGTTGATCAGAAATATCGTAAACCGTTCGTTACCGTATCTGTAATTATATTCTGTGTACGTTTTGATCCTAGATATATTTTAGTAAAATCCACCGTGCGCTTGTAATCGCCGGTCCGACGGAGATAAAATCTCCCGTAAAAATGATCAAAATGTTAACTACAAAAATTTTATCGAGTTTAAATTTGCCGTATTAACTATAATGAAAATAAGTCGTGAACAAGAACATACTGAAAACATAGGAGCGCGCAAATTATGTGTAACTAACCTTTGCGTACATATCGATCACGATTTTGCAGAAAATCATTCTATTTTTTTTTTCGGCCCGTTACTTTTTATTTCTAATCGAACCAGATGTACAGATAAACTCGTAAATTCGTTTACGGTACGGATGTAACCTGTACGGATTTGCATACCGGTATTAAATAAATAAAAAAATCAAATTTTTATCTCACAAAGTGTGATACAGCTCTAAGATTTCGTTTAGCGACGTAATTGTAACACCGATAATATAGGTTGTTATGTTTGGAGCGTCGCTTTATTTGGAAGTGAAACTTGGACGATCGGAGTATCTGAGAAGAAAAGATTAGAAGCTTTTGAAATGCGGTGCTATAGGAGAATGTTAAAAATTAGACGGGTGGAAAAAGTGACAAATGAAGAGGTATTGCGGCAAATAGATGAAGAAAGAAGCATTTGGAAAAATATAGTTAAAAGAAGAGAGACTTATAGGCCACATACTAAGGCATCCTGGAATAGTCGCTTTAATATTGGAAGGACAGGTAGAAGGAAAAAATTGTGTAGGCAGACCACGTTTGGAATATGTAAAACAAATTGTTGGGGATGTAGGATGTAGAGAGTATACTGAAATGAAACGACTAGCACTAGATAGGGAATCTTGGAGAGCTGCATCAAACCAGTCAAATGACTGAAGACAAAAAAAAAAACATATCATTTCTATTTCTTCTAATTACTGTGATTTATGTAAAATATCTTCCATACTAATATTAATAATTAAGAGTAATATTTTCTATGAAAATAATGAATTATGTTTATTAATAAGATAAATCATTTGGCGGACATAATAAACATTTTGAATCGGTATATCAATATATAAAATATATATTAGTGTTTTGTGAAGATTTTTTTTTGTTATATTTGTTCGTGCAAGAGTTATGAATATATGTATAAAAATATTGACGAAAATACGTATAAAACTGTAAAATTCTTTTTATAATTATACTGCCACTTGTGTTAAAAAAAAACAAAAAAAAACCGTTGTATTAAAAATTCAGTAGTCAAAACAAACGCTATTATATGTATAGATTCAAGGACAAGTGAAAGTATATAATAAAACTGTATAACCAAACGTCTTGTACGTGACCAATGTACATGTAGTGTAGAGGGGTGAGGGATGTAACATTAGTCATCGTGTGTCTTTTTTATTAGACAAAATTAATACTAGAGACAAATTAATACTAGAATTAACTTTGTATATAGTTTGCAGTCGTTAAAGGTAAATAATTTATTTTTAAATTAATGTTTATTTTGTGTTTATTTAAAAATATATTTAATTGATTAAATCAAAATGTATATATTTAAAATAAAATAACAAAAGTATTTGAATTATTTCTTTTAGTTTGTATGTGCGTGTTTTTTTTTTTTAATACGGTATAGTTTTCATCATTGTATTTCCTTCATTGGTGTGATACCTATTGCAGTGAAACAAATTTTTGTGGTAATGAGAAACCTTCGCGAGCGTGCGCACAACAACTCACTAAAGTTTCATCGCTATCGGATGAACGGTTTAGGAAGGCATAAGAGACATACAGACAAACATTCATTTTTATTTATATAGATAATGTTAAAGGATTAACATTACTGATTGTTCAAATTAATTTATAAATTATAAATTAATTTTGTTTTGCTTTTATTATCCCACTGTTACTGTCAAGTGATAAAATGTTTTTCACACAGATTTTGTTATTTCTTTCATATTTAGAAGTGACTTGAAAAAAGTTATAAAGTTTCTATTTAAAGATGTACTCGTGTGTGTGTATATATATATAAAACAGTTAAACTTATGATTTTTTTTTTGTGAGATTACGGGCATCAACTACTATCGTCAATTAACCCTCATGGAAATTTGTAGCGTATGATAAATGCTATATCTGACCGGGATTCAAATCCGGGACCTCTTGAAGATTGATCTATACTTTTTTTAAGATTAAAATCGGGTTTGAAATTGGGAAGATATTAAAAGTAAATTATATCTATATTGCATTTCTTTGTTTAGCGTAAGAAATACTATTGAAAATATAATTAGGTTAATTAATTTTAAAAAATTTTTCTTTAACTTACCTAACCTTAAAATTCGATAAATTTTTGTAACCAAAGTTTTTAATCTATTGAGTAAATTTTTTTCTATATGAATTTATTTATATGAACAATAATGAATTTGTTGTTTAAATAGTCGAAATTAATGATATTATTAAAAAAACATTTTACAGAACCGGTACGATATTGTTGTTCGTTGGTATAAAATGGAGTTCGTGTAAATTTTTTTATTTTTTTACGGATTTAAAATTTGTAAAACGTTATTTACTTATATAAATTCTTCAATAGCTTTCTTTAATTAGTAAAATAATTACGGTTGTAAAGATAGATAAAAATAACTTTCATATTCGTTCATAATGAAGAGATTAAAATATTGTTAACCTAACATTAAATATTATTTTGTAATACTAAGGTACTCTAATTAATTTTTATTTTTTTTATTTTAATCGCCTACAGAATTATTTTCAACATATAATGAAATAAATATATCGTCTGTAGTTATTTTTTTGTGTAAATAACACTTACATGTAAGTGATTTACGAAATTGCAAACATTAACCTACCGGGATGGTCTATTAGTTAAACTCGTTATCCTTGTTGACACAATGGTTATTATTAATGCTGAACTGACCATACCGCAAACAAATTGCAAGATCATCATCAAAATTATAAGTTGTTTTCATTTTATTTTTTTTTTGTCTTCATTCAATTGACTGGTTTGATGCAGCTCTCCAAGATTCCCTATCTAGTGCTAGTCGTTTCATTTCAGTATAGCCCCTACATCCTACATCCCTAACAATTTGTTTTACATATTCCAAACGTTACCTGTCTGCACAATTTTTTCCTTCTACCTGTTCCTCCAATATTAAAACGACTATTCTAGGATGCCTTAAGATGTGGCCTATAAGTCTCCCTCTTCTTTCAACTATATTTTTCCAAATGCTTCTTTCTTCATCTATTTGCCGCAATACCTATTCATTTGTCACTTTATCCACCCGTCTGATTTTTAACATTTTCCTATAGCACCACATTTCAAAAGCTTCTAATCTTTTCTTCTCAGATACTACGATTGTCCAAGTTTCACTTCCATATAAAGCGACACTCCAAACATTTACTTTCAAAAATCTTTTCCTGTCGTTTAAATTAATTATTTATGTAAACAAATTATATTTCTTACTGAAGACTCGTTTAGCTTGTGCTATTCGGCATTTTATATCGCTCCTGCTTCGTCCATCTTTAGTAATTCTACTTCCCAAACAACAAAATTCTGTTACCTCCGTAATCTTTTCTCCTCCTATTTTCACATTCAGCGGTCCATCTTTGTTATTTCTGCTACATTTCATTACTTTTGTTTTGTTCTTGTTTATTTTCATGCGATAGTTCTTGCGTAGGACTTCATCTATGCCGTTCATTGTTTCTTCTAAATCCTTTTTACTCTCGGTTAGAATTACTATATCATCAGTAAATCGTAGCATCTTCATCTTTTCACCTTGTACTGTTACTCCGGATCTAAACTGTTCTTTAACATCATTAATTAGTAGTTTTATGTAAAGATTTTTTTTTTAACTAACAAAAAAATATACAGAATGCAAAAGCTGTGTAATTAGTATTGTATGACATGACCGCGTACTTGGGAAAGCCATGCAATATATTTTATCTTGTCGGCTTTTTTTATAATATAAATGTACAAAAAAATTAATTCTAATTAATAGAATTTCATTTATTTGTTTATTTAAAAAATAGGCTGTATTTTATTAATTTTAACGTATGTCTATTAAAAAAAAAAAAAATCATAATCTGTCAACTATTAACTTTTGAGTTGATCTAATTTTTTTTTTTTTTGTTTTATTAAAAAGAAAAATTAACTCGTAATTGAGCTAAATTTAGTAGTAATAGTCCATGAATTTATTAAGAAATTTACGAATTAATTAAAAACAAATAAAACATTAAATATAATGTTTGTAGTTCTCGATACATTTTTATTTATCCATTGACGTTGTGTATTAATAATTCACATATTAGTTTTACTAACATTATTATTATTATTATTATTATTATTATTATTAATTATTTTATTGATAACTGAAAATGGTAATCAAAACATGAAATTCTAATAACTTGGAAAATACGTTTTACAAAAGTATTGTTTTTCATACGACCCAAGATGTCGATAATTTATAAAATAAAATTCGAGAATCAACACAAAATATCCATAGGGAATCTTTGAATAATGCAGTATCATCCCACACATCCTGTCAAACAACAGAAGGAGGTCATTCCCAATATTTATTAAAATGAAATGTAAGTAAATAAGAAAACTTAAATACATAAATCCTTTTAAATAAATTTTTTTCGATATTGTCAACTTTATTAAATTTTTATAATATTATTTATTTGCGACAGTTTTTCCTTAAATTATCAATATAATATTTTTAAAACAACAAATTTTATCCTGCCGCTATTTTGGGTACATCGTACCAAATTTTTATTAATATTATTTCCCTTATCTTAAAGAAACCTTTAAAATCTTACAAAGAGTGATACAATTTAAAAAATTGAGTTACAACCTCTGAGACACCCTCCTGAAGCCTTCCGGTCATACGAATTCGGATAGTAGAATGCCTGGGTGATCGTGCAGGGACTAAACATACAATATGGCTTAGATCCGGCCCCTGCATGATAAGAGGGGAGGTTTTTTAGAGGGTGAGAGCCCCGCACTGCCGTCAGTGCGGGCCTGACGTCGGCTGCCAGAGCTTTTTCTTCCCCCTACGGAAAGAAAAACAAAAAACAACCTAAAACGCGTTTTCGGCAAATTTTTTTAATTTCTATCCCAGGTTAATCAAAACTAAAAATTCATGGACCTATTTCTTTTATGCGCGCGCGCGTTCACTCGAATTATAATTACAAAGGAGTGTTTAAATAAAATAATAAAATATTTATAAAATTAAACAATGTATTACATACATCATTGTTAATTTAATCTCATAGCATACGTTATATCTTATTAAAATCATTCTGCTTAAGACAACCGTAACAGTAAGATCAAAGAAGAAAGGTGATATTAATCGACTAAATTATGTTGAACTATCTTATATATCTCTTATTAATTTTATTATACAACTTCGCTTCCTTCGCTGTTGGTGTCGCAATTTACGTAGTATTCAACGCCCCACTACTAAAATACGTAGTGGGTGCGTTGATCTTGAAGAATTTAATTATAACTTTTTCAAAAATTAAAAATTAAAATTATTATAAACATCAAAATTCAAAGTTATCAAAATTACTAAATTTGAAGAGTAAATTTTACAAGAAGCAACATCAAAATTCAACGTATATCGAATACATAAAACAAAATTTCTGTATGACAAAATTTTAATGCGACAAAATTTCTATATGTGAATGAATATAAATTGTGTACAAAATTATTATTTTATTAATGTATAATTATTTTATTTTAATAAAAATTATTTGTAAAAAAAATCGTTTTGAAATTTTATTTAAAACAAAAAAAATACAAATATTATCCGCGCGCCAGTGTGTATGTGAGTACATAATTTTTTTTTCCAGACTGAGATATTTAATTTAAAAATATTTAAAAAATCTGATATAAAATAGGCGTACATAACTTCCTTGTACGCCTATTAAATTACATATACACTTTTTTTTTGAAAAGAACATAAAATACATAAAATTTTATTTCATTAATAATTTCTGATATTTTTTAATTTTTTTTTAATTACTAAATTAATATTTATCGTAATTTTTTTTTTACAGTCTGAGGTTAATAATAATTATAAATAAATCAATATATTTAAATAAAAGACAAATTCTCGCCGATGTTTCTTCCCCTTATAAGAGCAAAATAATTCGTTAATTAACATTTTATTTTGTTCTAACTCTGGAACCGATGAAAAAAGTACCACTTATTATATATCGTTGAAAAGCATTCAATGAGGGCTTATTACTGTAGCAATAAATTTAAAAGTTTTGTATTTTGAGTTTTTTTGGACATTTTTGGTTCAGTCGAATGCAATAAAAATGGGAGGTGTTTAACTAGATGTTACAACTGTCCTAAATCCAAAATTTCAACATCCTACTGCTAATCGTTTTTGAGTTATGCGAGTTACGTACGAACAGATGTCACGCTGAAAGTAGTCAAACTGGATTTAGGGATGGTCAAAATAGATATTTCCATTGAAATCTGAAAACCGCGATTACAATATATGTAAAAATCATCTACGATATTTATCGATTCAGTTATTGATATTTAATTGATTAATAAATTTTAATTGTTTTTTGTTTACAATATTGAACATTTTGTTTCATTTAATATCTTTTTCTTTTTGCGTAATTACCTTTATGATAATATTTCAGAGGATGATATATGAGTGTAAATGAAGTGTAGTCTTGTACTGTCTCAGTTCGATCGTTCCTGAGATGTGTGGTTAATTGAAACCCAACAACCAAAAACACCGATATCCATGATCTAGTATTCAAATAAGTGTTAAAAATAACTGACTTTACTAGGACTTGAACGCTGGAACTCTTCCAAATCAGCTGATTTGGGAAGACGCGTTCACCACTAGACCAAACCGGTGGGTTTCCTTTATTATCTAGTTAAAATACATTTGAATATGATTTGTTTTCTGTAAACTTAATTCGTACCATTTTACTTTATGTATTTTTATGTATTTATTAGCAAAGAGTTATTTTACCAAAAATTAAATCGTATTTCTAACACCAATCTTTTGTCTTTTACTCTTAGCTTTAACTACTAAAAATAAATTTTTTGATAAATTTTTTTTTTCAATCTTTATTCAGGTCAGATTTCACATAACTAAATTTACCCTTTACTTTGTGTCCTGAGAATTACGATCTGCTTTAATTTAACCGAAGGTGCAGAAATTGGGACGAAATCTTTCGGCAACCAACAGTCGCTAACGATGCATTTCCAAACCTATGTGCATCGAATTTTTATTTTTATTTTTACCATTAAAACATGATTTTTTTTTTCTTTTTTCTGTTTAGTCTACTGGAATAAACATTCAGATATTACTTCAAAGGATGATATGTACGATTGTAAATGAAGTGTACTCTTGTACAGTCTCAGGTCGACCGTTCCTATAATGTATGGTTAATTGAAAACCCAACCACCAAAGAACACCCGTATCCACGATTTAGTATTCAAATCCATATAAAAGTAATTGTCTTTACTAATACTTGAATACTGGAACTTTCAACTTCCAAATCAGATGATTTGGGAAGACGCGTTCACCACTAGACCAACCCGGTGGGTTATTAAAACATGACCTGAAAATTTCTTACATTCTTTGTAAATCATTCTGTTATTAAATAGCTATTATTTGAGTGAGTAACGTTTCATATGTGGAAAAAAAATTTGGTTGTTAATATCACTTGAATTTTGTAAAAAAAATTGTTACAAGCATATAATACTTGTATACTTGTAATATTTTTTTCGCGTCTTTTCTACGGGCAAACATTTTAGTAAGATTGAGCAATAGATAAAAGTTAAAATTAAAAAAACGACCGCAAAAAAATTGTTACTCTTTAACGTAGGATAATTAGTAAATTAGAATAATTAATGAGCCTGCGGCTGACAATTTTGTATACAGTACAACTTTTTTCGAACTTTTTGTATCTATTTAAACATATATATATATATGTTTAAATTATGTATATATATATATATATATATATATATATATATATATATATATATATATACACATAAACTATGGCATTCCCGATAACGTAAGGATTCCAACGCGGCGTCATATATCTAAATCGGTTCAGTCGTTGAGCGGCTACGGTGAAAAAACTTACTTACATGTAAACATCCTAAATACATTACACTTCTTTTTAGGCATTCTTTATAAAAAAAAATAAACAAAGGAAGTTATATATTTTGTTTAGAGCTTTTTTTTTATTACTTTTATGAACAATAATTTTAATAACAAAATAAAAATGTCATAGATTAAAAGAGATGTGTCCGTGGTATAAAATAAGGCCCTTTATAATTTTATAAAAGGAATTTTAAAGTTTCAAACTAATCGGAAAATAAATAAATCGATTAGTATAGATAATATGAAAGAAACTATAACGGTTTCATGTAATAATTTGTTTTTTTTTTTTTTTTTTTGTTAACGTAATTAACTGAAACATCAAAAGTATAAGATTCAGTTAAACTTTTACATTTAAAATGATTTTATAGTTGATGATAAGTGATACAACTCAAAAAAGATAATAAATAAATGGAAAAAAAGAGTTATCAATTAAAGGTCTACTGAAAAGTTCCCGAACATTCTTATTCTTATTTTTTATTATTATTATTGCTGTTTATAATACAGAATATTTCTAAATTAGTTATACAAAAGTAGCGTTTAATACTTTCAAACTTGTTAGATACATCACTCAAAACTTCCACAAGTTTCATCCCCGCGTAACACCATTAGTTCCCGAAGTTCCCACTAGGTGGCACACGCGATATATACAAGAATGGGGGGAGAGGCGGAGCTATCCGATGATGGCATCGGGCACCCTCAAGCTTTGAGAGGACGCGGGGAGAACAAGGGATGTGCGCAACGAACATCTGGAGCTAGTTAGCGTAGGAACGGGGGACGCAGCTCCCCAGCAGAGGGGAACTTGGCTGTCCAGAAGGGAGGTCAACGTCCCTGAATGAAACTAGGAGGACCTCGATGGTACGCCCGTAGGACTAGGAAAGACAGGGGGGCAGTCGACTGACACGAACCCACCGGGTTGGTCTATTGGTGAACGCGTCTTCCTAAATCAGCTGATTTGGAAGTCGAGAGTTCCAGCGTTCAAGTCCTAGTAAAGTCAGTTATTTTTAACACTTATTTGAATACTAGATCGTGGATACCGGTGTTCTTTGGTGGTGGATTTCAATTAACCACACATCTCAGGAACGGTCGATCTGAGATTGTACAAGACTACACTTCATTTACACTCACGAATATCACCCTCTGAAGTTTTATCTGAAAAGTAATTACCGGAGGCTAAACAGGAAAAAGAAAAAAGAAAAAGTCGACTGACACGACACTCTGACAGCGCTGTGCGTACCTTAATGGTGGAGTAAAAAGGAAAAAAAAGGTGCCATGCGCGAATGGGTAAATCAAGTCATCATGCAGTTGTATAACTGTGCAGAGCGTGCTCAGTATTGTTGTAATAGAATAACTATAGATAACTGAATAGAATATTTTTATTTTGAATAGTATTTATAAATTCCCGTAAGAAAGTCACGGTGTTCTATTCCGTAGTCTGAACAAAATGTGTCACTGAGTATACCTTACAGATTTAGAATAGTTGATTGTGTACATGAGCGGGAAATAAATTTCTTTGTGCAATTTATTTCAATACCTCTAAAATCACTTCGGGGACTCACAGCTTATATGGAACTATGCCCCTAACCCGCTTGTTGTTCTTTTTCTTTTTCTACCACAGGTAAAACGCGTGCTTAAATCCTATTTCCAGTCCCTTCAGATGTTCTATTGATTGGATCGGGCTGATTTTTTGGTTTTATTCTGCTCGAAATCCCCCAGCAGATATCTTCATAAAATATCCATACACTTTCAAAATGATTTTTCTATGAGTAATAACCTTGATAATTTCTTCAATTAAGGAATAAATTACGACTTTTCAGAAAGGACTCAATTTTGGGGTATGCTGATGCTTGATGACATATCTGTGGATTATTCCGAGCAGAATAAAAAAATTCAGCCCGATATATAGTTAGTCCGGACTAACTGGAAATAGGATTTCTGTCCAATTTTTGTGATATATATATATATATATATATATATAAGATTGGTTTAATATTATTTATTTTTTGTAGTTACGATTCATATATATTATACATTAATTTTTTACAACCGTTTATCGTTGTGTACCGTTTAATATTTTCCATTGTGACGTCCTCATTGCATCTACGTTATTACTTCATTGTACGAAATAAAGGAATTAATTACGTAGAAGATGTAATGAGAACGTCAGCATGGAAAAAAAATTGTAGAAAACGATAAACGGATGTAAAAAATCAATATATAATATAATTATAATTATTATAATATATAATATAATTTTTCGCGATCACATTACTTCGTTCACTTCGTAGAAGGAAGTATTGTGATCGGGAAAAACTTCGATATCAGATTTCAACGGAAATATCCATTTTGAGCATCCCTGAATCCATTTTGACTAGTTTCGGCATTACGTCTGTACGTATGAATTTCGCATAACTAAAAAACGTAGGATAATGAAATTTTGGATTTAGAACTGTTATAACACCAAGTTGTCCACCTTCAAATTTGATTGCAATCGACTAAACCAAAAGTATTCAAACACGTTTTTCTTAACTGCAGTAATAAGCCCTCATTGAGAGCTTTTCAACGATATCTGTAAGCGGTAGTAATTTTCATTGGTTCCAGAGTTATGGCCAAATTGAATTGTAATTAATGAAATATTTGACCTTACAAGGGAAGCCACATCGGCTCGAATGAGACTTTATCTCTTTTTTTAATTTAAATGTATTGATTTATTAATAATTATTAATCTCAGCTTGTAAAAAAAAATTAATAATTCAATAATAATAAAAAAAAAATGTATGAAAAAATATCAAAAGTTATTAATAAAAATAAGATTTTATAGTTTTCATTTTAAAAAAATGTGTGTATGTAATTTAATAGGCGTACAATGAGGTCATGTGTCCACATCGGATTTTTTACTTACTATGTAACGCATGCGTACATTACAATAAATGAAGGTATTTTAATATACTTTTATTTATTGTTTATCTATTTAAATAAAAATGTAAAGATTCAAAATCTTAAATCTCCGAAAGTTCTTCACCGATTGCTTTGAAATTTTGACAGAACGTTGGATTCGATAGGCGCGTGTTTTTATATATCTAAGATGTCACAGCTGTGACATGTAAAAACATGCTTTTTTAGAAAAACAGCGCTATCTGTTGGACGTAAACGCAACACACGCTATACTAAATATTTTTCGATTCCATTTCAGTGTTTCCAATATGTATATCCGCTATAGACAGAAAAACCTCTGGACCGATTAACGCACGGGGAAAAAGGGAAAATCGATAAAACTAAAAGGCAAAAATGTAAAAAGGGAAAAAGGGGAAAATTGAAAAAAATGGAAATGGAAAGGTGAAAGGAGAAAGGAGAAAAAATAAAACTGAAAAGAGGGTAAAGGAAATAGAAACGGGGGAAGGAGATGAGGAAAAAGGGGGAAATGGGTGAAAGGGAAAGGGAATAAGGTAAATGTGAAAATGATAAAAGGGTAAATGGGGGAAAAGGAACAGGGGGAAAAAGGGAGAAAGAGTAAAAGAGAAAGTTTAAATTTTGTGAAGTTCCGTATGTTAATTTTGTTACCTTTTATCAAACTTTTAATTGGGCGTGCACATTAATGTCACGTAATGACACTTCAATGTCATGTAATTATGTCAGTAATGATGCACGTGTCAATTTTTTTTTTTTGTCTTCAGTCATTTGACTGGTTTGATGCAGCTCTCCAAGATTCCTTATCCAGTGCTAGTCGTTTCATTTCAGTATACCCTCTACATCCTACATCCCTAACAATTTGTTTTACATATTCCAAACGTGGCC